>NC_139512.1:202587652-203192652 GCF_947247035.1 Vipera ursinii
ATCAAAAATATCACAAACATTAATAACCCAAACAATTTCAGCAAAGACATATTGCATTATAATTTGGGCATTGGCAGATTCTTTAAAATATTTGTGGCTAATAATTTGTCAGTTGCCTATTAGAAAATTGCTACAAAGTGTGAGGTGCTGGGTTTAGTTGCAGAAGATTCCCAAATAAGAGACTTTTTTTTTACTGGGTTGGCAGTGAAAAATTTTATTAAGCTGAAATGGAAAATTGAATTATCAACTGCTAGTAATGAATTCTGGCTCCTAAAAACCTTTTGAATGTTTTAAATGCAAATCATACAGAAAGATTCACATGCCTTCCTACAACTTAACTATCCTTAGCCTGGGTATTCTCCTTCTACATTTGCTGGACTGAAATTCCCATTATTTTTAGACAGGCTGAGGACTATGTATGTTACAGTCTGTTACCTTTGGAAAGAACCAGAAAGGGGAAGATTTAACCATTAGATGCCATTTCTTTAGATTCATCTGTAGGAGATGAACAGGCTGAGCCTGAGGGAGGGATCAAACGAGTCATCAGTCATGAGTCCCTTTGCACTTGTAGAGGTCTAAGCTCAGCCCATCTTGAATTCCATTGACTCTTATCTACCACCAAATTCTTCTGATGGTTAGTAGTTCAGGTTCTTGTGGAGAGCTGACGCTTGCAATAAATCTTTATACCCATTTCAACTGCCTGGATCTTCTAATTTCCCTGGTGCTTGACATATCAGTGGTATAAATTGATCCAAAGAAGAAAAAATCTATATGCTATTTTTAATTCCATCTAAGAGTTGATGGGATGGCTTTCTCCTGACAGTCTGATAGTTTGTGATTTGAACACGTCCTTGAAGATTATGAATATTGTACTAGGTCATCCATAACTAAGCCTCTCTGAGAAAGATCCCTTTTTTCCCCTGGCTGTTCTGGGTGCCACAGGAATTGAACAAGGACTGTCCACTTATGTTCTTGAACATGACTACTAAACAAGAACCAATTCCTGCTTTGTTCTCTGTTATCATTCAACCCTCCTCCTTCCCATCATACCTTATCAAAAAAGGGGGAAAAGGAAATTCCCATTTTTGGTTCCAGCTTCTTCATCCACATCTTCCTAGCTTTCAACCATAAATATAAAAATTGGGTGAGGCTGATTTGACAAGTTTTCATCAGATAGATATAGTATTGCCATTCTATCTTGGGGATAATTAAGGATGAAAAACCTGAATGAAACGGTCCGTGCCTTATTTTGGGATCAATATTTATACAAGGACGTAGAGAGTTTGCAACAAGGAAACAAATTTAGAGTTAGCCATGGATCCTACTTTACAGTGAGAAGTTATTTGATGATTTCCTTTTTCTGAAGGGTTTCCTGGCAGATGATAAAAGATGTACAAGCAGAAGCCATCTGTCCTAGACACATCTAACAGCAGGGTGAGCAGGCATCTGTCACAGCATTCCCCATAATAGTGAATGTATATTGCCTCTGTTTAAGTTAGATTTTAAAATAGGTACCTATATACGTATACATTACATATAGTATACAATTTATATACTACTTTACATCCACTCTTTTTGGAGTCATTCCTTTCCTTTCTTTTCCTTCCTCTCCTTTCCCTTTCTTTTTTCTTTCTTCAATGAGACCAGAGCGGATTATACAGAATTTTAGTGGGCAATAACGTCAGTGTTTGAGGGCCTACAGTTATGTAATAGATCTCTCTGATATATTGCTGAGATCTGAAGTTGAAGCATATTGTTCCAGGCAAGCAAAATAACCACCATAAAGTACTAGCTTAACCTTAACTTGCTAAATTTTGTCCATATGCTTAAAAAACTGGCAACATTTAATGTGGAAATTGAAGCGATTGGATCTTGTAGTAGACCCGTGTGTGTACAAGAGTAACGTTGGCTCTTCACGCCTTTTTGTAGACTTACCGTTTTATAGTTTTATGTTCTCAGATGACCAGACCTAGTCTCATGGGGAAAGAGTTGTATGCGGTGTGCAGATAAAATGTGTTGATACTTAGTAGCAAAAAGTAATATATACGAGCCACCACTAACATTTCATATTTTAAATAGAAAGCAATGAATGGAGCATATGAGGAAAAAAAAAAGGAGGGAATACTTTTTTCTTCAGAATCCCACTTATTCTTGTTCTATTTCTTCTACAGCTTTCTAAGGTTTATTTATTTATTTATTTATTTATTTATTTATTTATTTATTTTATTACATTTATATACCGCCCTTTCCCGAAGGACTCAGGGCGGTTTACAGGGTGATTAAAAAACCAAGATACAAAAGTTAAAAACAAATTTTAAAAAAAAATTATATTTTTTTATATTGTTGTTACTGAAGTTTTTGTTTTCTTTCATCTATTATTCAGATGGTACTTGGTCCTTCATTGGGCTCTTTTTTGTTTGTTTGTTTAGCATTTCTTCTCTCTTAATGTTTCTTCCCTTTCCTCCTGTTAACTTCCTGCTTGGGGTGGGGGTTGCCATTTTGGCTGCAGAACTCAAGCACTTATCTATGGAGATTCTCAATGATCCAGGTAATGGTTGTCCCAAAGGTACTTTTTTTTCCAAAAGGCAACTGGCTTTCTTGGGTGTTTTTTTCTTTGAAAACATTTTGCTTCTCAATCCAAGAAGCTTCTTCAGTTCTTGAATGAGAAGCGAAACGTTTTCAAGGGGGGAAAAAAAACAAGGAACGTCCAGTTGCCATTTTGGAAAAAAGCCCCTTTGGGGGACAACACAAGCTCTTGTGTGATTGGGGCTTCTCCTTGCAGGGAGGGACCACAACACATGTTGCATGTGCATCCAGAACAGACAGCAAAAATTAGTAGTTGTAGGGAAGGAAAACCCGAAAGTCAGCGTCAGGAGACAGGAACTCCTATTTTAATTTAGGTCTTTATGACATGTGCAAAATGCTCTGGTTAGTATATGTTTTAAACGTGTTCAAGCCCACTTTGACTTTTTGTAACTGAACGGTTGGGTTTGGAGGAGATCTGAGAAGGATATTGAGGAGATGTTTGTTCAGCTCTGCAACATTGCACTGAATGATTGAAATTTGGTTTGCTTTTGCGTGGGCCTTTTATTGGTCTTAGCAGAATAACTGCATTAAAAAGCAAAGTGCATGTTCTCAAAGAAGGGGCAACTGAGAATAAATATTTCATGATACTTTCCATATGAGAGGAGAGCAAAAAAGCAAAATGTGCCGGCTGTCACTTCGGGAAGTGATAAAGTGCACATTTGTATGTAAGTATAATATAAACAGCAACATAATTAGCAAGGAAAGGATGACCCATGACTGCAGTTTCATTTCTGGTTTTCCCAATTGTAATCACAGCTCTTTTATATTACGGTGGTTTTTACAAGCACATGGTATTGGTTATACAAGATGAAGACCAACTAATCTGCTCGAGTCTGCATCAAGTGGAAGACATATGTGTACAGCAATCCAGGGCAATCCAGAAGCATATCCTAGTAGTCAGTGGGATCCAATTCTAACTAAGCGTCCTGGGCATTTCAATCTTATCTGTACCTCACTGCTCTAGGATTGATCCCAGTGCAGGACTGACTGGCCCAAAGTCACCCATTGAATTCTGTGCCTGAATATGGAGTGGAACCTGGTCAGGACATCTGCAGGAGACATCAACTGTCATGGTTCCGACAGATGAAACCCTTCAAAAGAACTTTGAGGCATTGTTTTCCTTAAAGAATCTTTTATTTGGGAAACAAAGTATTGGCACTACATAGTTGAACCCAAAACCTAAAGTCCCCTCCCCTGGATACAAAGTAACAAAGTACAATTCCCACCCCCAATAAACAGTCATAAAGCACATTTCCGAATTAGCTTGAAGTGCAGGTTTGCTCCCCAGCTCCCCAGCCTGCCAAAACGTTATCAGCTCTGGACCCAGTTTGTCCTTGGATTCGCATGGCAGAGTTATTATTATTATAATTAACTGAACTCTCATTCCAATCCCTCCTCCTAGCACCAACTAATTCTAAAATCATAAAGAAAATGGCTGCATTTTCATCTGTTGTCAAAGCAATAACATCCAATTTTAGCAGTGTTGACATCAACAGCATAATAGTAGTGGCTGCCTCTTTTTAACGTCCATGGATGTAAAAAAAGGGGTAGGGCTTCAGTCACCTGGACATGACAGTGGTGTTGCTTTAGATGCTCCTAGGTCTCCCCCAGACCTAGTCCAACACTTTAACCACTATATTAATTGTGCTACATAGTATATAGTAGTTTACTGGAAAGCATCTCTTTCTGAATGAGTGAGGCTATGTTTACCTTGCCTTTTCCCTCAGATTTCAGCCTTTATTGCTCCTCATTGCTGTGGAATTGGCAGCATTCACCCATTTTCATTATTGTGTCTTTCCATTTAATCATCATATAGAATATCTCGAATGAGTTTGTGTGGAAACCAGGATAAGATCACTCTTCTTTGTGATTCAATAGATTTGACAATAGGAGGAAGTAAGGGTAATTGAAGACTATTTAAAATAGACAAATCCATTCATAATTTTCATAAAACTCCCAGGATACATTTGCTTTTCATGCTGCTCTTGCTTTGAACTGCTTATTCAAAAGAATCTAAAAATTTAGCATAGTTCTAACTCTTGCTATATTTAATTACATTTTCTACAAGCTTGTCCCTTATCACTTTTGGTACTGCATATTAATAAATTGATAACGTGCAGTCAAAAATATCAATTATATCTGCTTTCCCAACCAAATGCCCTCCAGATGTGTTGGGAGTTCATAAAGCAGTCATTGGTATCCAGATTCACACTGAAAGACTTACGTTTGTGGCACACTGATATATAGCAATATTTTATGGTCTTTATGAATTACAGTGCATGTCTTTGATTTATGTACAGAATAAAATATCATTTTTCAGAGCTTGGCAAATCAAAAAGCAGAGCAATATGCATTTGGTACCCATAATTTACAATGAAATACATTTTAAAGTAAATAAGTGCATTTTAATAAACTTAAACTGTTGTGTTCTGTGAAGAAAAAAATGTTCTAAAATTATGCATTTCAGCATATGCAGTGGTGGGATTCAGCCAGTTCGTATCACTTCGGCAGAACCGGTAGCTAATATTTTGTTGCCCAGGTCCAGAATGGACTTCCGGAAGTGGCATCCACACAGAGAACCTGTTGTTCACATATTTGAATCCCACCACTGAGTATATTTGATTTGATTTGATTAAATTTATATGCCGCCCTTCTCCCTGAGGACTCAGGGCGCTTCACAACAATTAAAAATTAAAAAACATAAAGTAAAAAATTTAAAAAAGAATTAAACAATAGATGCAATAATTACGAGACAATTTAACCCAGTAAAAAGCCTAATTAAAAATGTAGTCAGTCAGTCCGAGAGGTAGGAGGAGAACCACCGTAAAACGATGCCTCCCACTCCCAACCCCTCGAGCCCGTCGCAGCAGGGTACCATGGTTGATGGTATCAAAAGCTGCTGAGAGGTCAAGTAGGACCAGGACAGAGGAACAGCCCCTGTCCCGGGCCCACCAGTGATCATCCACCAGTGCGACCAATGCCATTTCCGTGCTGTAGCCAGGTCTGAAACCGGACTGGTATGGGTCCAGATAGTCCGCTTCATCCAGGAATTGCGGGAGCTGATGCACCACCACACTCTCAACAACCTTCGCTACAAAGCGAAGGTTGGAGACAGGACGGTAGTTATTCAATGGATCCAGAGCAGGCTTCTTGAGGAGGGGCCTCACCACCACCTCTTTTAAGGCAGAGGGGAAGACACCCTCCATCAAAGAAGCGTTGACAACTGCCTGGAGCCAGCCCCGTCACCTCCCAGGTGGCCGAAACCAGCCAGGAGGGACATGGGTCCAGTAAACAAGTAGTGCTCAGTTTACGCATGATCCTGTCCACATCATCCAGAGTCACAGGGTCAAACCCTGTCAAGACCTGCCCTCTCCACTCCGCCAGACTCCGCCCAATCGGAGTCCAAGCCAGTCTGGATCTGAGCGATTTTATCCTGCAGATACTGTACAAATTCCTCAGCCCTACCCTGCAAAGGATCATCCCTCAGTCCCTGGTTAAACAGTGAGCGGGTCACTCTAAACAGGGCGGCTGGGCAGTTATCTGTGGATGCAATGAGAGCGGAAAAGTAGACACGCTTTGCCGCTTCCATCGCCACTAGGTAAGACTTAAGATAAGTTCTTAGCTGTGTTCGATCAGATTTGGATCCGCTGGACCTCCAACAGCTCTCTAGGCGTCTTTTCCGGGTGCTTCATCTCCCAAAGCTCCTCAGTAAACCAGGGGGCCAACCGGGGTCTGTGCCAGGTCAGAGACCGCAAAGGCACAACTCGATCCAAGGCCCCAGCAGCCGCTCTCTCCCAGGCTTCTAACTAGGGCCTCGGCAGAGTCGTGGGCAAGGGAAGCAGGAAATATCCGAAGCTCCATCTGAAACCTTTCAGGGTCCATCAGGCGCCTGGGGCGGAACCACCTGGTCGGTTCTGCCTCCCAGTGGCGGGGGGTGGCGTACTGAAAGTCTAGCCGGAGAAGAAAATGATTGGACCATGACGGGTTGGATGATTAAATCCCCCCTACCCAGATCATTAATCCACTTCCCAGAGATAAAAACCAGGTCAAGTGTGTGCCCTCCATTATGGGTTGGGTCCTGAATTATCTGAGTCAGGTCCATGGCCGTCATGGAAGCCATGAACTCCCGGGCCAACTCAGATGCCTCACCCACGGAAGGCAGATTGAAATCCCCCAGAACTATAAGCCTGGGGAACTCAATCACCAACCCGGACAAGACGTCGAGAAGCTTGGGCAGGACCGATGACACGCAGCTGGGAGACAGGTATGTAATCAGTAGGCCCAACTGAACTCCAGGACCCCACTTCAAGAGGAGAGACTCACACCCGCCTATCTGAGGGACAGTGGCCACTCGCGGACAAAGACTCCCTAGACCTGTGGAACCGCTTGCCGGTTGAGCTCCGGATGGCCCCCGACCTTCGCTCCTTCCAGCGCGATCTAAAAACGTATTTATTTGAGCAATCTGACCTGGTCTGATGGGTTAGCGTTGGGGTTTTAATATGTTCTTAATTATTGTTTTAAATTTTAAATTTGGGCATTATATTTAATTGTTTTTTAACTTTTATATTCTGTTTTTTATATTTATTGCCCTGTACACCGCCCTGAGTCCTACGGGAGAAGGGCGGTATAA
Organism: Vipera ursinii; assembly: GCF_947247035.1. Taxonomy (NCBI): domain Eukaryota; kingdom Metazoa; phylum Chordata; class Lepidosauria; order Squamata; family Viperidae; genus Vipera; species Vipera ursinii. Next base: position 202,594,869 of record NC_139512.1, read on the forward strand.
AAATATAATAAATAAATAAATAAAATAATAACTGCCGCCCCTGCCCCTGCCCTGGGCCTGTGGCTGGTGAAGCACCCGGAAACCTGGTGGGCATAATTCCGAGAGAGGGACACTCCCCTCTTGGCCCAACCAGGTCTCTGTGATGCAAGCCAGGTCTGCATTCTCCTCCTCAATAAGATCCTGTATGAGGGGAGCCTTGTTCACCATGGACCTGGCGTTGATATAGACCAGGCATGTCCAAAGTCCGGCCCGTGGGCCATTTGCGGCCCGCGGGGCGGTTTAATACGGCCCTCAACAGCTCTCCCTGCTGTATGTAAATGCGGCCCTCCCACAGCCCTCCCTTCTGATTGAGGGCCGCCCCTTCGGGAGCTGCTCCCGCCTCCCCCGCCGAGGGGCCACCCCAGGAAGCGCAGGCCGGCCCAGCTGCCGCCCCCACCCCGCCAGCCAGGCTCCGGGGCTCCACGCGGCTTCCTCCGCCTCCTCCTCCTCCGCCAGGCCTGCTCGGGGCCCGGGGCGGCTCCAGTGTGCAGGGGAAGCGCGCGGAGAGCGGATCAAGCCCTCATCCCGGCCGGAGCGCAGCCCAGAGGAGGAGCCACTGGGCCGGGCATGCTCTGAGCGGCCAGGGGTCTCCGGTCGGGCCATGCGGCACTGTGGGCGAGGCGGGGGTGGCCGGCAGGGGTCTTGGCCTGCCCACCTGTCCCGCTGAGCACCTTCCCTGCGCGCCGCGGCTGCCCATGGCGGCGGCTCCGGCGGCGCTGGGGCTCCCGGGCGCGGGGGCTCCGGCGGTGCCGGGCTGGCCGCTCTGGTACCACAAGGACCTGAGCCGGGGGGCGGCCGAGGAGCTGCTGGCGTGGGCCGGGTGGGCCGGCAGCTTCCTGGTGCGCGACAGCGAGAGTGTGGCCGGCGCCTTCGCCCTCTGCGTGCTGTGAGTCCGGGGACCCACGGGCGCCGCCTTGGGGACGGGCCGCGGGAGGGAGGGAGGGGAGGGGGCCAGGGCGCGCCTGCAGAAGACTCCCCCCCAAGGCTGGGCATTCCGTGGCAGCGGCCCCGGAGCCTGGAGCGGGGTCTGTCCAAGCCTCCGATTTCTTTCTTTCTTTCTTTCTTTCTTTCTTTCTTTCTTTCTTTCTTTCTTTCTTTCTTTCTTTCTCTCTCTCTCTCTCTCTCTCTCTCTCTCTCTCTTTTTTTTTCTCTTTCTTCTTCCTCTCTCCTGCCTCCATTCTCTCTTCTTCCTTCCTTCCTTCCTTCCTTCTCTCTTTCTCCTTCCCTCCCTCCCCCCATTCGTCCTTTCTCCTCCCTGTCTCCTTCCCTCCCTTTCTCCCCCCCTCCCCCTCTCAGCCCTGACTGGCACTGGAGTCCCGGGGGTGACCTTCCGCCATGGAATCCGAGACGACTTTTTCGGCTGCAGAAATGTCAGCCTCCCGGGACGGGCTGGGCGACCCCCCGGCGGGTAGAGGTGACTCCCTTCCCCCTTCTAGTGGCTTTCCCGACTCCGGCCGCGCTGATCTGCCGCTCCTCTGGCGTGTTGAAGGGCCGGCTGCCTGGCCGAACTGCCACGCTCCTTCCCCTCGCCCCGGGCTTGGCGCGGCGTCTGTGCCGGTGCAGCGAGGCTGACGGTGCGCGCCTGGCCTGGCTGAGCACGTGGCGGTTCGGCCAGGCAGGAAAAGGTGCAGGAAGCGGCCGCCGCCTGGTAACGGCGCCCGGGCTCACAACGTGAAGGCGGCGAGCAAGCGCGCGCTCAGGGCGAGCTGGCCGCGGTCCAGTGAGGGAAGAGCGCCGAGGGAGTGGCCGGCCGGGCTGCGCTGCTGCCGAGCAAAGCTCGGCCGGGGCGCCCGCTCTGCTCTGTCTGGCGCCAGCTCAGAGACTCCGCCCACCAGGCCCTTCTCCCGCTCAGCCAGGCCAGGCGTGCACCGTCAGCTTCGGTACACCGCCTCCACGTTGTGAGCCCGGGCGCCGTTACCAGGCGGCGGTCACTTCCCGCACCTTTTCCTGCCTGGCCGAACCACCACGCTCCTCCCCCCCGCCCCGGGCTTGGCGCAGCGTCTGTGCCGGTGCAGCGAGGCTGACGGTGCGCGCCTGGCCTGGCTGAGCGGGAGAAGGGCCTGGCGGGCGGAGTCTCTGAGCTGGCGCCAGGCAGAGCAGAGCGGGCACCCCGGCTGAGCTTCGCTCGGCAGCAGCGCAGCCCAGCCAGCCACTCCCTCGGCGCTCTTCCCTCACCGGACCGCGGCCGCCTCGCCCTGAGCGCGTGCTTGCTCGCCGCCTCCACGTTGTGAGCCCGGGCGCCGTTACCAGGCGGCGGCCGCTTCCCGCACCTTTTCCTGTCTGGCCAAACCGCCACACTCCTCCCCCCACCGCGGGCTTGGCGCGGCATCTGTGCCAGTGCAGCGAGGGCGCGCCTTCTTTGCCGCCGGAGCTGCCCCGGGTTCGAAGCCCTCTGGCTCCCCTGGGCGAAGGCGACGTCCAGGGAAGGGCGGGTGTCTGTGTGTGTGTGTGTATGTGTGTGTGTGTGTGTGCACGTGCACGCATTCTGTGTTTCACAGCCATTTTATGGGCTGGGATGTGGGGAGCTGGACAGGGGTAGGTAGGGCCCTGGCCTAGCAGAATTTGTGAAGTGGTGGAAGTGTGTGAGCTGTTAACAGAGAGTCTGACCTTGTCAAAGCAAATAACATTTGCCAACATTTGCCTGGCTCGTAACACTATAGCACGGAGAATTGAATTGAATCAGTTTCACCCTTCACATTAGTGCAGGTAAGTTTTTTTTAAAATTTATTTAAAATACATTGTGAAAACTCAGCTGTCAGTTGATCTTATGTTATAAAATGAAAAGTATGCCATTTGCAATTAACTTGGCATAAAATAATTCATTTGCATTTAATTGTAATTGTTCAAAGAATGTTCGGAAAAATGTTCGGCCCTCCAGCATGTTCACTTCATCCAATCTGGCCCTCTTTGAAAAAAGTTTGGACACCCCTGATATAGACCAACCTGAGCCCAGGTTCCTGTAATCCTATGCCCCCGGGGGAGGGAGAAGAGCAATGAGGGTGGGAACAGGCCACTGCCTGACAGCGGTGGCCCGTTCCCCAATTACAATAAAGCCCTCTGCTCCCACACTCTCTGCTCCTCCCAATCACTGTCGGGATAGAAAAACCCTCCTCACTCAGAGCTGCATCCATTCCCAAACCCCTACTCCCCCCCCCCCCGTGACCATCCAATGGTCTGGACCGCTGTCCGGGTCGAACTCCCCCAAGTTCATTCCGGATCCCATGGGCCTCCCCCCCTCCCAGATCCCCTTAAAATGTTATTTAAAAATCTTAGTAAAAATCACCTCAGATTCCTCTTTGCAGCATGCCATCTCTCGGGGTCCCACAACCCGTCATCAAGGAAAATCTTCCGTAAAACAGATGGATGCTCCTGCGAGAGGGGGGAATCTCACAGCGAGTAAAGTTCTGCTGCAGTGTACCATGGCATACAAAAGGGAAACGGTAACATCAGACAATGAAGGGTGCCAGCAGATGGAATCAATAAGAAGTTCAGTCAGCCTGTGACAGGTCCCAAAGCCACAATCGTGGTAACGATAGTATGGTCGACAGCGGAAGCCATAATAAAAGTGGCGATGACAACTCCAAAACAGGGGGCAGCCCGATGACAATAACGGCGGCCCATTGCACTGGACCCAAAACAACGGGTTCAGCCACGACGGCAAGAACAGCTACAGCCTCCGTGGTGGCAAAAAGGGGGGAGGAAGTGAGCGCAACAGCAGGCTCCATGGCAACGGCAACAGCAGGCACCATAGCCACAGCAATAGCGCCACCAGGTCCACTGCGTCCGTAGAGCCAAGCTCGCTGAGTGGTGGAGGGGGGGAGCCACGATATCAAAAACCCCATTTCCCCGACCCCCCTGCCACAACCCAGGTCCCATAACAAAACGTACAAGCAGCGCTTGGCTCCGGTTCCAGTTCATTCGACTCAACTCCGTTCGACTCAGCTCAGCAAAAGAACAGTCGAGTCAGTCGGCCCCGCCCAACCGCCGGTGACTTCTCATCGGTGTGTGTGTTTGGATGGCCGGCTTCTCCTCCTCCGTCCTCTGCCATTTCCAGGCATATCCCGACGGGGGAGGGTGCTAACGCTCCACCGATAGTCCAGCTGACTGGATGGGGACCAAACGATGGTAAAAAAGTCCCATGGCCACCCAACAAAGCCGAAATCCGTTCCTCCCTAGGAGCTCAGAAACAGCAGACAGCCATCATGGTCATGCGCAGATGTATTAATTTTTATACAGATTGTTTAAAAAGTGCAGAGCCAGGAACTAGAATGATCACATGCAAACCCTAATATCAATGGAAAACAGATTATTTGCTTTCCTTTGTAGGGATGTGATTACAAACTTGATCAGTGACTACTTTTCAGAGGCGTGATATCTAATTTACCAGAATTGGCAGGAAAATAGCAGTTCTTTGCAGTGGTTCTTTTCTTTGGACAATTAGTATTGTGATGTGGCTCCTGGGGCTGGTGGACAACACATAGGCTTTCAATGTGAGCTTGGGGTGGAGGATACACAAATCAGCTCGTTGACACTCAATTTTTATGATTGCCAGAAAGCAACACAGACCTTATCTTGCATTGTGTGTAAAGAGAAGGTTGGGAATTACAGAAAGGATGACTTATTTATTTGAAGTTCCTTTTGTTTGGTTGTTAGTCATATTGATTTAATCTTATTTTAATTTTTATACCTTGTGTGTTGTTAGTGTTTTAATTGCCCTGTACACCGCCCCGAGTCCTTGGAGAGGGGCGGTATATAAATCTAATAAAATAAATAAATAAATAAATAGAAGCCTCCTCTCAGGGGTGGGAAATAAGCTCAGGAAGGAAGAGCCTTTAGTTAGAATATGGATCATGAGGAGATTGTGGGAGGTGGGCTATCTACAGCTAGTCCTCAACTTACAGCCATTCGTTTAGTGACTGTTTGAAGTTACATTGGCGCTGGGGGAAAAAATCACTTATGATCGGTTTTTACTCTTATGACCATTGCAGCATCCCTACAGTCACATGATCAGAATTTGGGTGCTTGGCAACTGGCATGTATTTATGACCGTTTCACTGTCCTGGGGGGTCATGTGATCACCATTTGCCATCCTCCCAGCAGGCTTCCCATAAAGCAGAGTCCAGAGGGAAAGCCAGATTCGCTTAACGACTCCATGATTCCCTTAACAATCGCCACAATTTGCTTAACAGTGGGAAAAGGGTCATAAAAATGGGGGCCAAGCTCATTTAGCAACTGTCTCACTTAGCAATGAAAATTTTGGGCTCAGTTGTGATCGTAAGTCAAGGACCACCTGCGTTCTCAACAGATATTTGGGGAGGTGGACGTTGCTCTGATCAGCCTTGCCTTCTTTCAGTCCCCGAAATGACCTATTTCTGACCAACGCTGTATCATTTGAGATGGAAGCAAAGTTTGCTCCCTTTGGCTGGCCAATCTGTCCTGCAGAAGGAGCAGCAGGTGGCTTCCATCTGTGTAGGGAGGCATCCAGGAAGCCAAAGCAACTTTTCTCCCCTGAAAAACAAGCTTCAGATGGAGCGACAGGCCCTGCTCCCTTGGTGCCCTCTCGGTGCTTGTAGGCGCACACACACACAGCGTAGCAACCTGTGCCACAATTGTACCACAGTTTCATTGGAATCGGTGGAACCAGCGTGCTCATTTGCCTTATATTTCATTTCCTACTTGCATTGTGAAGCCAAATACAGAAAAGTTAGATGTGTACAGGTAGTCCTCAATTTGCAACCATTCATATAGTGACTGTTCAAAGTTACCTCCATGATCACGTGATCAAAGTTCAGAGGCTTGGCAACTGGCTCATATTTATGACGGTTGCAGTGTCCCGGGGTCATGTGATCACCTTTTGTGACCTGACAAGCGAAGGCAATGGGGAAGCCAAGTTCACTTAAACACCGTGTTATTTACTTAACAACTGCAGTGATTCACTTAACTACAGTGGCAAGAAAGGTCATAAAATGGGGCACAACTCAACAACTGCCTCACTCAGCAATGGGAATTGTGGGCTCAATTGTGGTTATAAATTGAGGTGTACCTGCAGTTCTCAAAAATTATGCATCCCTGTTCTGTTGACTGGTCAGGTTTATTCCTTTAAGTAGAATGAATTCTAAATGCAGTAAAGTAACTTAACTGAGTTTGATTCACTAACACTGAGCATGTATAGAGTAAGCTTTTAGATGCTGGCTTAAAAATAAATTTGTTTGCTCAGATGAAATGTCTATAGATTTATAGCAGTGGTATAAAACAATGCACTGAGCATCACAGCTCAGCTTCCTCGAAGGACACATTTTTAGTAGCAGCTGAGCAAATCTGTATCCTTGTTCTGTGCTTATCTCATCTCGAGCCAGTAACGAAATGAGGGAAAGAAAGTATGTATTGTTCATTGTGAATGTAACTGGTGCCAAGATGAGATCTCACTCCTTAAAAGCTAGAGGGGAAAAGAAAAACTGTAAATCAGGACCAGATGTGCTTCTGTATTGGGCTGAGTTGTCTCAGGCTTCTGGGAATCTTTGTTGTTGTTGTTGTTGTTGTTTTAATAGAAATCCATCAACCAGAGACAAGTATAAAAGTGTGACTTGGGAATGGAGACAATCACATCCTACACACAACTTCCATCAGCTTCTGCATTCAAGACTACAGATGTTCTACATGTCCCGGTTTCTGACACCAAATGCTAAAATGGTTGAATACCGCGGCAGTGAATTGACGTGATGAGCAGCATATGGTCATCTGTGGCAGAGTCCTTTAAAAAAAAATACCACATTCAATTTCTAATCTAACGGGAGTCAGAAATCTTTGGTGATCTGCTGCAAATTGCTTAGAAATTTACCAGTAGAGCTTGATCTACCTCCTGGCTATCTAATTCTAGATGTTCAGAAACAACTGCCATCCATCATGTTCTGGGTTTAGAACCTGTTGCTCCTCAGGAGGTAAGTGAACAAAAATCTTATTTGCCACTCAGATTTAGCTGGCCATACTTACTCAATCACAGATCTGCCCATTTCTGTGTTTTTGTTGAAGATTGTTGTTTCCTTTACCTGATCAGGATATAGAAGGCTTTCCTAATATTGAACTGTATCTTGATACTGATAATCTTCACAAATATGAAGGTTTTTTTTCTTTGCCAACTTTTAAAATATTTATAGTGTAAGGCTTAGGTCATTGGTAGAGGCCTAAATATACCTCGGCTCTCTCCAGAAACAGCTATCAATTAAATATTGTTATGAGTTCATTAAGGTTAATATGATTAGTTTGCTTAACATAACAGTTCTGTTCACACAAATGCAGTGTGTAAAATGCAGGCAATTTTAATTGTTTAATCTAGATTTTAATTTAAACTAATTTATTTTTTTAAAGCAAGAGATGGCAGAAAGTGGAGACACAGTTTAGTAGCTAATCTAGCTTTGCAAAATACTCACTTGTAGAGAAGCTGATGTAGCATTTTATTCTACTTTATTGCTGCATATATGCATATATATGTGCCCAAGATTTCTGTTGCTAAGCGAGAACAAGTGAATTTTGCCCCATTTTAGATCCTTGGATCACTGCACTTACACAGTTGTTTAGTGAATGTGGCTTCCCCATTGACTTTATTTGTCGGAAGGTCGCAAAAGTTGGTCACATGACCCCAGAAAACTGCAACCGCCATAAATATGAGTCAATTGACAAGCGTCTGAATTTTGTTCACTGTGGCTATGGGGATGCTGCAGTGGTCGTAAGTGTGAAAAACAGTCATAAATCACTTTTTCATTGTAACTTTGAACAGACACTAAATGAACTGTTGTAAGTTGGGGACTATCTTTTTTGGGTATATTTGCTGTCTTGAGCAATTTTATTTATAAAAATAATAAAGGCAGAATGAAAAAAAACTAAAAAAAAATCCAACCCTTTTCATCAAGTGATAACTGGCTTCTGTTCTGCTAACTTGCCCATTTCCAAGTTAAGCCCCTCTTGCAAATTTAATCCAGACAGTTCATTGCATTCCTTTTGGATGGAAAGACATGTTGAAACCTGACAGCACCTCCAGCATTGTAGCTTGATTTATATATCATGCAAAGTCATGGTGGTATTTTGGCTTCAAATGAAGGATTGCAAACTGCAGTTTATGACTTAGCTGTGTGTGGAACGCAAGTCATTGTGGCTTGTTCGATGAACCACAGTTTGCTACAAAATTACATAGTTTATTATAAATCCAGTGAAATGAATTTTTCCCCCCCACAGTGTTGCTAGGGGAAAAAAAGGGACCTTTTCCAGCAATGCCATTTATTTCTGGTTTGGTACAGTAAATGTTATATAGAAAAAACATTCAGGTTTGTTTGCAGAGCAGTGATTTTAGTGGAACAATGCCAACATTCATGGCTCTTCCCCTTGTAATATGCAGTCAGAGTGAATTTTCAAGACTTTTAGAGCTTATGTGCAATATAAATTGATTTTACCATTTGAGTCAACTATATTATTATCTTTTTCGATTATAGAAAGGTTCAGTTAATAGTCATACATTCTGTTAGTGCAGAAATAAATTTGAGACTTCTGCTTAAATTTTGTTCCCTTTGGCTAGTGCAAACCTATATTCATGTTCTCATCCATCTACTTTCTGACACATACATCTCTCTCCCCTGACTATTGACAATCCCTTCTATATCTTGATGCAAACGGGGGAGGGGAGTAGTAAGAGGTGAGCCACTATGATTTTTAGGTTTTGGTAACCGTTCCATCCTGTTTGGAAATCAATTTCATTAATTCTAGATGCAGCATTAAATAAAACAATATCTTATTATTTTGTGAATAGCATGCTTCCCTGTGTGTAGGGTGCATAAATCTCTGTGGGGCATTAAAAGCAACTTGATGGCTTAATGATTCTCGACAAGCATGGAAATGGGCACATAAGTAGTGGGTGTGGATGTAACCCAAAGGGTGCCTTTACAATGGCACTTACTGTAGTGACTCACTGCTGATGTGGTGAACTAAACATATGTCCAAGGTTCTGATGTTTCCCCCCCCAGCCCCCTTATGTTGTCCACGTACGTAACACTAAAGCTTTATAATACTTTTCTTTAAATAAGTTTGCAAAGTCTGTGAAATGTCTCTGTTTTCATATTGTACAATTTAATCTGGGTATCCCTAACCCATCACAAACGTGGTTATAAAGCTACTGAAAAATTTTCCTTGTTACAGAATTCTTAAAGCATTGCTTAATATGCTGCAAATGCCCATAATACTATATGGCCTTATGGATTTTCCTTGAATGTGTTTTAACCTGCTGAACAAACGCTCATTCCATTGGTAAATTTGGGGCTTAGCTACAATAGATAGCTTCCATTCATGAGGCTGGATGTGTTCTCATACCTTCCAAAATTTGCCATGCTTATGAAAAACTAGATACCAATTTTTTTTAAAAAAATAAATTTTAAAGAAGAATGACTGTACTGGGTCATGTGCCTCTCCTGTCTTCCTTCTTGGAAGCAGAAGCTATGGGATCTCCATATAGATAGGACATACAGTATGTACCCCTCTCGAATGCCCTTTTGACTTTTAGTGTGAGAGTGTGTTTGTGTGAAATCTCTCCTTCTTACTTTGTAGCCATTTATATCCTTATCCCCCCAGAATTTATCCAATCACCTGTTCAAGACCTTCTCCCTGACATGCTAGTTTTGTTCATAGAGGTATTATTTGCTGGTTTGGTCTACTTTGTGTTAGTGTGTTTGGGAAATATCATGTTTGTATTGGGAAAAGTATTCAGTGAAAGTCAACTTACACTCTCAAGTAAATTGTAGACTTTTGCTCCTTGGCAAAAATACATCTCTGTGGTTTTCTTGACAGCAGTGTGGAAATAGCCTGCCACTGCCTTCTTCAAGCTTTGTTTTCAACTTCTCAATCTAGTCCACAGACCTAGAATTTCTTCATAGTCTCCCTTCCAAATAGTAACTGAGCCTTGGTGGAGCAGTGGGCTAATGCCTCGTTAAGTAACACCAGCTGCCTGCAATTAGTGCAGGTTCGCATCCCACCAGGCTCAAGGTTGACTCAGCCTTCCATCCTTCCGAGGTAGGTAAAATGAGGACCCATATTGTTGGGGGCAATTAAGCTGACTTTGTAATAATGCCGCTTGGGGTGTGCGTGAAAGCCCTAATAAGCAGGCATATACATAGAATGAAGGCTACTGCTAAGCTTGTAAGCCACCCTGAGTCTTCGGAGAAGGGTGGGATATAAATGGAATTAAAATAAAAATAAATAAATAAAATAACTGGGTCCAATCCTGCTGAGTTTTCAAGATCAGTCAAAGTCAGCTAGTTGGTATGAAGATAGAATGACTGGAAAAGTCAAGTTGGAGCTGTTTCAAATGGCATAACGTGATTTGACACACAAGCATGAGACTTGGCCTACTTCTCCTGATCTCGGTTTGCATGCTTTGCTCTTTAAATCAGAAGTAGGCACTATATATTTACTATGGCAACGTATTTACTTAGTTGTTAGACAACATCAGCATGTTCCTTTCTTTTGTTTGGTAACCCAGATTGTTGGGGGCAATAAGCTGACTTTGTAATAATGCCGCTTGGGGTGTGTGTGTGAAAGCCCTAATAAGCAGGCATATACATAGAATGAAGGCTACTGCTAAGCTTGTAAGCCGCCCTGAGTCTTTGGAGAAGGGCGGGATATAAATGGGATTAAAATAAAAAAATAAAATAAATAAAAAAAACCTGCACAAATGTTACTGTTTGAATTTAGTAAGCAAACAACCAGGAGGGTAAGAAGAGTGTCAAGAAGGGACCCCACATAACACGGCTATTGTGTTCAAGTTCTTAACAGTTTGGAAATCTTTTGGAGAATCTGCTTACATATGTCAAGTCTGAAGCTGGCAGGGGATAATAGGAGCTGAACCCCAAGATATCTGGAGAGGTCCAAATAAGAAAAGGCTGAAATCGAATATACAAAGCAAGTGATTTTTTTTTTCAGAAAGACAACAGTGTTTCTTTGCTTATTCCCTGCCAGCATTTCCCCTCGCTGTACAAATCCACATTGTCTTTGTTTTTGTTTTTGTTTTTTAAAAAAGTTGAATTTATTTCATTGTGAGTCTCTATTGGATGTTTCTCATGGGGCAGCCATCTGGGTCATCCTGCTGTGCTGGGATGTGACCAGTGAAGGCATTTTCAACAACAAACAAGGTGTTGTGTGTTTTAGCAGAATTTCTGACAATAAGAAAGCTCTGGGCTTGGAATTGTTTCATTGTTTGCTTTTGACCATTTTGGGACAGTAACACTGGGGGAGTGGCTGGTGGGGGAAACAACTGATTTTTAGGCTTTGAACATGCCAGCAGATTAGCAAGGTAGCACAAGATCTGCTGTAACTACATGTGCAAGAATACAGTGTTAGAAATGAATGTGTGTGATTAGAAATGGATCATACCAAGTGTGTGTATGTATTTGAACATGCATGAGATGGCTTGTGCTTGCATAACGGGACACAAACGTGAGTCACACCCTTCCCTTTTCAGGAGAGGGATAAATATTCTGTATGTAGAATTGAGAGTCATACAAAGATAAGGTTTGGAAAAGAGCCTCAAGGTCACCCAGTAGCACCCTGTGCCCTCAAGACCTACAGAGGTATGGCAAAGTCCCCCTTGAATTGAGCTTGATTCCTATTGACTTCATAGATATTCCTGTGTTGTTTCTTTGGCACCAGTGGTATGGCTATTGCTTTTTTAGTTTGGGGCTTCCCCCACCCACCCCCAGTCTTGCCTCCATGTTTAGGATTTCATTGAGGTTTTCCATCCATATACTCCCTAGGTCCACAAGAAGACACAGACAACAAGGTATTGTCATTTGTTGAGGCAGAATCTACAGTGCAAGATGCAAATTACAAGATTAGTAAACACGGTCTCTCTAGCCCTTTGTGCGTGCCTTTGAGACAGCCTTCCTATGGTTTCATCGTCCAGGGACTTTCTTCTTCCTGTTACTTCTCCTCCCAGCCCATTTCTTACACACACTTTGTTTATTAAACAAGGCTACAGTAACATGTTTCCCGTCTATCAGGTCCCTCAATGCAGCATTTCTGGGAAGCCTACTACTGCAGGAGTCTTGTATGACAAACAGAGCACCAGTTGAAGAATTAATTGTGCTTAAGTTGTAGTGGAAATTGTGCCGATTTAATATCAGAAGAGGGGAAAGTCTTGAAGGCCATCAATGGAAAGTTTGGGCAATCAACAACTCTCTCTCTCTCTCTCTCTCTCTCTCTCTCTCTCTCTCTCTCACACACACACACACACACACACACACATTTCTGTAATAGAGTGTTTGCCAGCTCTGAAGAAGTTTGATCAATAACAGCCAAAAGTGTAGGAAAACATCTGCTATCTAAATCACATGGAGACACTCATTACACAAACTAGCAGGGTGCAGGCTTATGTAGTTTAGAAAGAGTCAGCCAAAAGTACCAACACACCAACAAAATCAGGGATTAAGGTAGAATGAGGGAAAGTGCAAAAAAAAATGTTGCTGGTGTGAGAACCTCAAATTATGACGAGGTACCTAATTTTATGGCAGAAGTCCAAGCTAGCAACCTAGCACTTCAAGCCATCTAACTAGCAAGAAGCCCACGAAAACAGCCTCAAACTTTGGTTACAGAGCTGCACTCTAAGCCATTTCTCAATTGCCACTCTCGTCCTCCTTACAAAGAAGATTTTGGTTTAGATTTGGACTAAATATTTCCTTATATTTTATTTTTTTCAGATTCTGCCCTCAGACTCATTTCTGACTTACTTATTTTTTTTGCAAAATATTTTGCTGCCTACATGAATAGCATAGATGTGTGTTCCTTTTCCAGAAGCAAAACCATCTGAATGGTGGTGGCATTTCCCATCAACTGGATCCATGGGCCATCTTTTTCCATTGCATTTGAAGTAGTAGACTAACTTCAAGTACCAAGAGCAAATGATGTGCTTCACCACCAGTACACTACTGCTCTTCCAGAATCTACCTTTTACCATGACTTCCTGATGCATAATAGTTTAGATAGGCCCAGTCTTGCCATCAGTATTTCCACCAGAACCACATTTTTTTTGCTTAGTGCTTGCTTGTGGATCAACAGACCCATCCCAATTTTTTTTTAAAAAAAAATGAGGAATGCTATGAAGCAGTCACAACTGTCACGGAAATGGGCTGGGAAATTATGGAAAAAATACGTTCAGCCCCCAAATATCATTGCCGCTGACCCCGTCCAACGATTACATCAGTTGCTTTCTAAAATGCAATTAAAATATACACTTGGTCAAATTTGGCGTACCTTTTTTTTTCCTGAATCTGTTAAATCTTTGGCAATATGCTTCAGACATTCTTCTCATCCACTCGCTTTTATAGTGTTGTCAGGAATGAATGTTTTTTTTTTTTTATGGAACAAAGAAACTTGTTCTGCTCAGGGTCCCCTAATTGGTAGGCTGGAACCACTAAGCCAGGGGTAGGCAACCTGGGCTCTTTTATGATTCGTGGACTTCAAGTCCCAGAATTCTTGAGCCAGCATGACTGGCTTGGGAATTCTGGTAGTTGAAGTCCACAAGTCATAAAAGAGCCAAGGTTGCCTACCCCTGCACTAAACCCTCAATCTAAAAAGAAGTCTCTCAACTCAGAAGGGGTTTTATTTATTTTTTTTTAAGTTAGTAAGTTGGGAAGTTATATAAGAAGCTTCATTTGAAACCACCAATATTTGCAATATGTAGGTCAATGCATGCCTCCTTTGAGTATGTATCTGGAATTTGAATTCATTTCAATGTTGTGAATTTGACTTAAATGTTAAAAAAGGTAAAAAAGAAAAAAGAAAAATAAGGCCCGTCTGCCTTGGAGCAGCATTAATCCTATCCAGGTGTGTAGTGTTTCTGTTCCCATAATCTCTGCTCAAGCATCAACCCTGGACAATCCATTGCGAAAACAATGAATCCCATCTGATTTTTACAGAAACTTTTGTCTGGTTTTTGTTAGAAATAATATAGTTAGATCAAATAAAACCTTGGTCTTGTTCAGAAAAAAAATACATGGAACATGTTAAATAAATAATTCAAGGAATATTTCCAGTTGACCAATTTTATCGATTTTTCCTCCTGTAGATAAATTTCATGAAATATACATTATGTTTATATCATACACAGTCATAAGAGAGTGTGAAACTTCCTTCCTTCTTTCCTTCCTCCCTCCCTCCCATTTTGTGTCTGAATCTCTGAGAGGGCCCACTTATTGCTAGGGAATCCCTTTTAAAAGAACAATAAGGGCAGAAGCTTCAGAAGGCCAAAATAAACACAATTTTAAGCTAAAAAAAATTAGCAATTCACATCCTCCTAGAGCAGGGGTTGGCAACTGGAAAAAGCAAAAGAGCCACTCGGAACCGGTTCCATCACACACACAAAAATGTGGGAGCCGCAAAAACGTTTTGCGCATGTGCAAAACGGGAGGCACCTGCGTGGCAACGGGTCTCCCTGGCGACGGGCGCTGGGTTGCGGCACCACCTTCAGCCTGGGCGCCGCCGGAGCCACCCCTGGGACCTCCAAACCGCCACCCATTCGGGGAGGTGCGCGCGCAGCTCTCCAAACCTTTGGAGAGGTGCGCGCACACCTCCACCCAAATGGGCGGCGGTGCCACCCGTTTGCAGACGTGCTGCTGCCGGTTTGGAAAGCTGCCATGGCCCGTTTGCAAAGCTACCACCTTCAGAGGAAGGCGGCAGCCTGCAAACGGGCCGCAGCAGCTTTCCAAAAGGGCAGCGCCACCGCCCGTTCCGAGAGGTGCGCACACAGCTCTCCAAACCTTTGGTGGCGCTGCCCGTTTGGAAAGCTGCCGCAGCCCGTTTGCAAAGCTACCGCCTTTGGAGGAAGGCGGCAGCCTGCAAATGGGCCGCGGCAGCTTTCCAAAAGGGCGGCACTTTGGAAAGCTGCCGCAGCCTGTTTGCAGACCTGCCGCCTTTGGAGGAAGGCGGCAGCTCTGTAAACGGGCTGCAGCACCTTTCCAAACGGGCGGTGCCACTGCCCGTTCGGAGAGCTGCGCACGCACCTCTAGGAATGGGCGGTGGCGCTGCCGTTTTGGAAAGCTGACGCGGCCTGTTTGCAGGCTGCCACCTTCCTCTGCGGCAGCTTTCCAAATGGGCAGCGCCACTGCCCGTTCAAAGAGGTGCATGCGCACCTCCGCCCGTTCGGAGAGGTGCGCGTGCACCTCTCCAAACGGGCGGCGCCACTCTGTTTGGAGAGGTGCGCACGCACCACTGCCCATTCGGAGAGGTGCACGCGCACCGGGTGACTGGGAGCCGCAGGAGACGGCTTAAAGCTCCGGAGCCGCGGGTTGCCAACCTGTGTCCTAGAGGATTACAATCATGCTGTTAAGCCTCAGAGCATATAGTTCTGTGATTACAGACTGATGCAGTGCTGGATTCTTTAATAATGCTTGATTTTCAGAAGCAAAATTGCTATTTTACTGAGGAGCAAAAACTAAGAAATATAGTAAGTGGCCTCTCAAGAGAATTTTTTTTCCCCTCACCAAGAAAATAAGAGCTATGATGGATTGTCCCACAAGTCAGTCTGGAAGTAGCTGCTGTAACTTTGAAATGAAGGAGGCCAATATCCTTTCCCTCCCCTCCCCCCTTAGCTTTTTCTCCCCAAATCTGGATGGTTTTGTGAAAGAGGTTTTTCTGTGTTATTTGTTGTCTATTCACAGAGAGGGATAGAAGACTCAATTCCTTTGATCTTGGAATCACATTATTCCAAGCCTACATGTCAGAGTAGGTGTTTTCCAGAAGTGACAGTTTTCATAATCTGATAAAGATGATCAGGAAAAAAATGATTCTTTTTTCATGCTGTAGACTTTACTTGGAATCTGGGAATGATATTTAAGAAATTATTATTGTCCTTGTTTTCAGCAACATTTGGAAATCACAGGTTTCTTTCCCCTAAATGTAAGGATAAAGAATTATATATGTAATTCTAACAGAAGCAAAATATTTTCAGTGTGCAAAGGACAAGGTAAAAGATGGCTGCATCATCATCATCATCATCGTCATCATGACAAAAAACAAAAAGTAACAGTTCCATCAATATAGTAAAACTAATTCAAGCAAATAATAGAAAACTGCATGAAAAAGCTGCATAGCATAAATTGGAGCCTATATCATCTGGAGTGCATGAGTTTCCATTCTATCTAAATTTTATGTCAACCAGCAAACAAAATGCTATGAAGATAGCATCAGTGCTGTTCTATTGTTTATGCAACTCGTGTATTGTATTCTATTGTTTATGAAAACCCGTGTATGTGAAAGCCTTGCAACTTCGCCACCAGAATAAAATATATTTCTTTTCTTGCCCTATGTGATACATAGATGTAATGAACCCCCACCGTTTAATTCAGGAGTCTTCAAACTTGGCTGCTTTAAGACTTGTGGACTTCAACTCTCAGAATTCCTCAGCCAGCCATGCTGGCTGAGGAATTCTGAGAGTTGAAGTTCACAGGTCTTAAAGCGGCCAGGTTTGGAGACCCTTGCTTTAATTGATCAGTTCTTTTCTTCTTTCCTTCATAGGTTTAGAGCAGGGGTCCCCAACATTTGCGGCTTGGCAGCCCAGCTTGGGGGGAGGGAAAGGAGAACTGGGTTGCACGAATAAATGCACACACAGCTCGACTAAGAGTTGAGCTGCGTGCACCTTCGTGTGCAAGCTGACACATTTCTTGCATGAGCCAAGATTGCTGGATCATGGCCCGGTTGCCAATAGGCTACAGCCTGGTACTGGGCTGTGGGCCAGGGATTGGGGACCCCTGGTATAGATAATTCATTTCAGTTGCATGGCTCAATCATATTGATATACCTCCAATCTAGCAATTATATTCTTAAGGGAAATTTCATCATGAACTTTGAATATAACGAGAAAAATATAATTCCTTTATTTGATATTTTATAAAAGTATTGATATTAATACTTAATAACAGATTCTCGTTGAAACCATTAGAAAGTTTTACACTATTTTGTTTAGTGTCTTCTGAATAGAGAGATACTCTGCACTTATTCCATACCATTTTTGCTCCCTAATAATTTTGAGCTTACCATTTTTTCTGAACATTGGTCATTCCTGAGTTTGTCTGGAATGCCTGTCTTAGCTTAGCTAAACACAATTTTGAATCAATTTTCAGTTTGTTGTCTTCATTCTTAGAATTATTCCAGACATAAATAATATATCCTTTTTCAGTTTTTGTGGTTTGGGTTTCTCCTGGATGTGTTATCTCAAAGACTTCAGAGAGTTAGATGGTGCCCCCATTTTCATCTCCAGGGGCTGTTGTATGAGATTTTCCAATCCCAGTTTCATTGCTATTTGCTAAGTTTGAAAGCATGAAAAAATGCTCCTTGATTAGGATATTTTAGGTCCTAATGCAGGGGTGTCAAACTCAATTTCATTGGGGGGCGCATCAGCATTGTGGTTGCCCTCAGGGGGCCAGGTGGGTATGGCCAGGGTGGGCATGGCCTACTGGGTGGGCGTGGCTAGAGTGCGTATGGCCTACTGGGTGGGCGTGGCCAGCTCTACATTGTTCACATCAAGGGTGCCTGCCTGGGCAGGAGTGGGACAGATCTGAGGGTCTCTGGCAGAAGGAGGGTCTCTGGGCCAGGGCCAAGGCAGTGGGGGCCGTTCCCTCACTGTTTCCAGGATGGCTTCGTGGGCCACATGAAACCACTTCGCGGGCCGGATCCGGCCCCCGGGCCTTGTGTTTGACATGTCTGACCTAATGAATAACTGTGACATTGGGCTCTGAGTGCTGTTTCAGCTGAATGCTTGATCTAGTGCAGGGGTGTCAAACTCGCAATGTCACATGACGTGGCGCGACATATCGTGACTTTTTTTGCCATTGCCGGCAATAGGGTGGACACGGTTTCACCATGACGCATCTGGCCCATGGGCCGGCAGTTTGACACCCCTGATCTAGTGGCTGAAAATAAATTGGAATGTTGAGTGGCTGAGTTACTTTGGGGGGCTCAGAGTAAGCTTTCTTGGGCCTGTAGCCTGTCCCTTGGAAAAAATTACTGTAGACGATTTCCAGTTTAGTTTGCACCCAGCATACTGCCACTCAATTCTAGATTACAGCAAGTGTAGATATTACTTATTTCAGCTCAGGAAAAAATAAGTTAACCGGCAAAAAGGGAAAAAAAGTAGGCAAAAGCAGGGGGAGAGAGAGAGAGAGAGAGATGCAGTAAACGTGAATTTGTATTATTTATATGTCACCAGCGCTCTGCTCATTTCCTGTCCTCTTTTCTACCCAGTCATCAATATACTATATACACCACGTGTCCTTAGTAATGTGTATCTTACACCACATTCTTCCTTCTTTTTCAGGTTTTTCCATCATGTTTGGAAAGAAAAAGAAAAAGATTGAAATTTCTGGCCCTTCCAATTTTGAACACAGGGTACACACTGGATTTGATCACAGAGAACAAAAATTCACCGGACTACCTCAACAATGGCATAGTTTGCTGGCAGACACAGCCAACAGGCCAAAGCCAATGGTGGATCCTTCATGCATCACACCCATTCAGCTTGCGCCTATGAAGGTACCGTATCAGGTTCCCCCACCCCACCCCTTCATTTTCTTTCCTTTGCGATAGGTTTATTAGATTTTTTTAAAAGTAGAAAGATTAAAAACTAACAGTAATCAATAATTAAGAAGGAAAAAGGAAAGAAAGAAAGAAAGAAAGAAAGAAAGAAAGAAAGAAAGAAGAAAGAAAGAAAGAAAAAAAAGAAAGAAAAGAAAGAAAGAGAAAGAAAGAAAGAAAGAAAGAAAGAAAGAAAGAAAGAAAGAAAGAAAGAAAGAAAGAAAGAAAAGTGCAGAAAGGAAAGAAAGGAAAAGAAAATATAAAGAAATGACTTTCAATTTTCTTTTACAACATTTATAGGTATAAATTTAAATTGATTTCTTACTCTAAGGTTAGAAAATAATGCTCATTTTTTTCTATTATCTACTTTTTTTTAATCATTGAAGTCCTATGTCATCAAATATATACCATATGTCTCTGTTTCACGCAAAAAAGGCTGTGTCCAATCAGCATTACAAGTAATTTTACCTTTACTCTAATCAAAGCTGTCAGTATTGCCATCTCAGCAAGTTTCATTGTCTTCATCATCCCCTCTTCCATTGTGGGTAACGTCAGCCCTTTCCACTATTGTGTATATAAAAGTCTCACTGCTGTTATTGCATATAAAAACAAAGTTCCATAATTGTTTCCCAACTTTTTGCCAATCAGTTCCAAAGGAACCATCTCTAGGTTCAGTTGTATATTAATCTTTAAAATTTGAATTAATGTGTATTTGAATCCATTTTTACATGTCCACCAAGCATGATAAAAAGTCCCCTCATTCATATTTCCTACATATATTTGAAATGCCTTTATATATTTTAGATGTTTTTTCCAGGGACAAATATACCAACCATACATCATTTTATAAAAGTTCTCTTTAAGGTTGTAAAATACAGTGTGAATTTCAATTTTTGCATACACATATTTTCCAGTTGTTTTCTTTGCATAGTACAACCAAAATTTTAGCTTATTTTATCATATATTCTTTTACTTCTTCTGTATCTAATTTTAATAAACATTTTATATATTTTAGCAATAACATGTTCTTTGTTTGTATGTAATTCAGTTTCAAATTCAGTCTTTTGTAACTTCATTCCATATCTTAAAATATTAATTTTGAAACAACATACAATTCATATTGTATCAAATATCTTACCAAATATGTTACCTTTTTCTCAACGTTGAAACCCATTCTGTTTGTCTATTCTGTTTGATCGGGTATCTTCATATTTTTGTTAGGAAAATATGTCTTCTGTTTGTTAATCTTAAAAATCAGCTAATATATTTTTCTTCGTTTTCTTTGATGCCATAGATTATTACTGATTACGCAGGCCATTTCTGTTTCCTCTTCTATGAGTGAAATGTAAAATGTTAATTCTAAAATATGCACCTCTGTTAAATACAAAAAAAATGCAATACATTAGAGATATGAGCTTTTATTTATTTATTTATTTATTTTATTGAATTTATATACCGCCCTTTCCCGAAGGACTCAGGGCGGTTTACAGGGTACTTAAAACATTGATACAAAAATTAAAAACAATTTAAAGAATTAAATTTAATCCCTGAAAAAATATAAAACCCCAATTAAAAACTCTCAGCCTGGGCCGGAAAGCTCAAAGAGCCAGTTCTTCAGGTCACGGTGAAATGAACGAAGGTTGGGGGCGGTCCTAAGCTCTGCCGGCAGCTGGTTCCAGAGGGCAGGCGCACCCACAGAGAAGGCCCTCCCCCTGGGTGTTACCCGCCGGCAATCTTTAACCAGCAGCACTCTGAGAAGGCCCTCCCTGTGGGAGCGCACTGGACGAAGGGAACTTGATGCCGGCAGCAGGTGTTCCCTCAGATATCCCGGACCCAAGCCATTTATGCAAACCCTTGACTTCTCCCCTGTTATTCTGTCAGAAATTGCAGATGACTATTTTCTCATGGTTCCAGTTATTAATATTACTTGCCCTGGAACATACTATAAATCCTTAGGCAGGCTAGATTGAAAAGTAGGGAGGAGCATCAGAAAATAGCCACAAATTATAAGTCTCTGTTAGGTCATTTGGTTAATAAATCTTATTTAGATTAGTGGGTCTTACCTTTATGTAGACATTTATACATTAATGTTGTTTGTGCATCCCACTGAAGGAAAGTAAGTGATAATATCAACATTTGATACAGCCTTGCAACTGATATAGGGTTGCCCTGAGTCTTCGGAGAAGGGCGGGATATAAATGGGATTAAAATAAAAATAAATTAAAATATAGGGTGCATATGTAGATATGCTAAGCTTGTAAGCCGCCCTGAGTCTTCGGAGAAGGGCGGGATATAAATGTAATAAAAATAAAATAAATAAATAAATAAATAAATATCAGTTGCCTTGCTTGGCTTCCAGTGCCTTGTTTTATTGATTGATTAAAGGCATTTTTATTTTATATTTTAAAAAATCCTGGATTGTTGCAAATCCAAGTAGGAATGGAATTCTCTTCTTTTTTTGCCATCTAATAATTTTATTAATTTTACACATAAAAAACAACATAAACTAACCAAGAATAAGATACAAAGTAAGGAGAGAATGGAGATAAAAGCGCAAAAATGTATGAAGAACAAAGAAAGGGAAAAAATACACAAAAATTGATTTCTTTCAAGAATATAGGGAACACTTACATTCAACTCTTAGTTTAAGACTGTAATATAATGTCCATTTCCCTTTTTAAATTTTAACAAACATCAAATCCATATGTCAAAATTTGATTTTTCTCCATCTCTTGCAAAAAATCCACAAAGAACTTCCAATGAAGATGTATATAGATGAATTTCTTCAGTGATATTTCTCTCACAATTTAGCCCTTGTTGCCAGTTCTATCATCTTTATTAACCAATTCCTCTGTTGTAGGTATTGTAGGATCTCTTATGAAAACATGCATGGACTCTGTGCAGACCCACTGACATTCTTAGAAAGTAAAAAAAGGGTGATTAGTTTCAGGCTAACACTTCGTAAATGTGCCTACTTGTCCAGAAAAAACAATTCTTTAAGATGGGAGTGACCATAACCATCCTGGAGGCTGAAAAATAATCTCACCATTTTTCCTCCTAGTTGATTAATATTCTTTGTGACTGCTATTTTGGGAAGACCTCAGCCAGGATTTCTATGAGTAGCCATTCTCTGAGTGCCCACAACATGCTCTCAAAATAGCATATTCTCCTTTTGGCTCCAAAATATTGGGGATCTGTAAATGAGTCCATCCAAATCCATATTCAGATATCCACCCCATTCAGATTAATGTGAAACGTCTGATTTGGGACAAGCATTGTGGTTTGCTTGCTCCTTACGTGTGCAGTCGTAAAAAACAAGGATATTAAGAAGACGGCGAAAATTGTGTGAAAAAGAAAACATTATGTCGTACCTATGGTAATGCTTGGATACACGAGCTGACAGCAGTATATGTTTGAAATAAGCTAAAAGTTGAATTGTCTCTTGATTGAGATTTAGTTTAGAACAAAGCTATGAAATTTACTGGTCTCACCCAAATTAACAATGACATTGATCTTCTGTAACTAAGTTTCATTTGGAAGAATATCTTCTAAAGCAGTGTTTTTCAACCATGTTGATTTTAAGATACGTGGACCAGGGAACTCCTAGCAGGGATTTTAAGATACGTGGACCAGGGAACTCCTGGTTAAGGAATTCTGGAAGTTTTTAAAATAACGAAGGTTGAAAAACATTGTTGCAAAATAATATCTTATTATTTTCAGATCGAACTACCAAACTTCCTTCTTTATTGCTGCTCTTTTTTGGACCCTGTTAGTAAAGATCTTATGTTTGATTTTAATTCAGTAAGGGAAATTTTAAAATGCTTAATTTTTATTGTATGTTAACACTTTAACATACAATAAGTCTTAACACTGTATTGCACCTGAGACATAAAATTAAAACATATCTTTCTGTGCATTGAATGTATTGTTTCTGCTGCTATAATGCGTACAAGTCTATCCTGGCAGTCCCATAAATTATATTTATCTGAGATTTTTTAAAAAAATATATATTCAACAATGGCATCTTGCATCTTAGTCAATGAGAAATCCAGCAGATCTAATTAGGTTCCCTGTCTTAACTATGAGAAGTTACTTGTAAGACAGGCCTTAACTCCTGTTGTGACTCAGGGCCAGCCTGTGGGTCCGACAGCCGGGTCCGATGTATCGGAGGACTCAGATGTGGGGGAGGAGGGAAACGAACCGGCTGATGATGATTTGGAGACTTTGCAGAGTCCTCAGCCGGGAACCTCTTCTCAGCTGTGTGAGCCCGAGAGTGCGGAGGATGATGACCCACAGCTGGCCCTGTTCAAGGACGCCCGACGCAGGAGGCAGACGAGCAGGGACAAACAAAGAAAGGCTATGGGACTCCTCGGGAGGAGGCACAGGGAGACCACGCCCTGAGCTCTCTATAAAAGAAGTGTTTGGGGAGGGGCTGGTTGCTGAAAGCAACTTTTCCGTTTGAGAAGTCAAGCTCTTGTATTCTTGTAACAGTGTAATTAAAACTTGGCAGAAGCCTTTTGGTCTTGGACGCTTTCCAGACTCTTCTTTTGATTAGGGGTGCGAGAAGAGGGCTGGTTCGGAACAGTTTGCTTTCAGCCACCCACCCCTTAATACTACGATGGAGCAGCTTCTTGCCGAGAATGCCCAGCTCAACTCCTGGTAATACTGTATGTGCTCTTTGGGTGGAGATGTGCATTTGGAAATACATAATAGTATTAATGATTCTTAATTTGCCAATCAGGAAGAAATTGGTGATACTAAACAAGCAAGCAAATCTGTTTGCAAGAGAAGGAGTAAGTAGTTAATTGCGTTCCAGATGTTGTTGGACTATGAACACTTCTTACCAGTGATCAGTTGTTCTAAGGATCCTAAGAAATGTAAAAACACAAAAATTCCCACAGCTTGCTTACATCTGGATTAGAGAGTTGTTACATTAAAATACAGAGATAAAATATTTTGTTTCTTAATCTGATTCTTGGAACGCCAGCATATTTTCTGCCCTAATTGGCAGCCAATTCTCCAGAATTTCACAAAAAAAGCCATTTTGAGCTTCATTTGAAAAGATCAAGAGCTTAATTTGAAATCTTTGTAGAACAAAGGCACTATCATTGAGCCATGGACTTTTTATTACAGTTTATATTACTCATTCATTAATAATAATATGTTTATTTTTCTCCAGGGGTTTGTCAAACAGGATAGGTTCTGCATATATCACCAATGCAGCACAGGCAATTTTAATTTTGTTCTTTGAACATAAAGTAATTATTTCTTGAGGGGTCCTTGGTGCTCTCTGAGCTTGCTTGTTTTCTTGCAGACGTTTCATTACCCTAACTACGGTAGGTAACATCCTCAGTACTACCGTGTTTCCTCGAAAATAAGCCCAGGTCTCCAAAACACCCATTAAGGCTAATTTTCGGAGGATGTCTTACTTTTTTCACCACAAGGCCCAGCCCGGCGAGCACCCCGTCCCACCAGGTCACTCAGGTTTCCCTCGGTAGGGGAGGAAGGCTTTGGAAACTGCCTTTTCATTTACATTCATCATCAATATTGTAATCCGTCCCTTTATTTTTCAAAAAAAATGATTTGTACTTACCACGATTAGCCTCCTTGATTGCCAGTGGGAAGGCGCGGTGTGAATTCTGCGCATGAGCCACGGAAATACATACACTCGCACCCTCAAAGCTCACACCGCTTCCTCACTCGGTGCGTACCACTGCTTTGTAGGCACGTTCAACTTTGTGTCTCAGCTAAACTCTTCAGCTGCGGCGGGCCACAGTTCCCATCAGCTTCAGGAAGCCTGGGCAATGGAGACCTTAGGCCAGTCTCCTCACAGCTGAAGCAATCCAGCTCGCCCTGGGTCAGGTGGGCCGTAGCCGGAGACAGAGTGTTATTGGCACTCTATAAATTGACTGTTGTAGTAGATGCGGCCAGTAATGGACTTCGCAGCAGGCAGACTGGTGAGATTTCTCCCATCACTTCTATTATTCCAGGATGTTGTCTTTCATAAGGCCAATGTGATAAACAACATCCTGGAATAATAAAAGGAAGTGGTGGAGAAATCTCACCAGTCTGCCTTCTGGGGAATCTGTATTTATTACTGTCCACACCTACTTCAACAGTAAATTTATTAGAGTACCAATAATATGCTTTCAAAATTGCATTTGTATTTATCTTGCCAGAAGGCTGAGGGGTTTTTCCTTCTAGGCAATGTCCTCCCTCCCCATTGTTACTTTCTAATGATGCAGTTTTAGTTTTGTGGGACCCCAAAGAAATGATGGGAACACAATTTATGGCTTGAGATTGCCTTTTTCCTTTGCCACATCCTAATTCCCCTTCAGTATTTATTTTGTAATGAAAGGAAACTCAAAAAGATGGGTGAGGCAAGCAGGTGGTTGGAGCCCAAGGATCAGTGGGTACCTGAGCATCCATGGTTCTCGGATCAGAGTTAGTTAGTTTAACCGTTCAGTCATGTCCGACTCTTGGCAACTTTATAGGCAAGCGTCCTCCATGCTACCCTGTCAAGCACAGCTTTTTTCATTTGTTGGATGTCCAGCTTTTTATCAGCTTTGATGATGTCAAGCCAGCAAGTTCTTTGCTTACCCCTTCTTTTTGATCCACTAACCATTCCTAGTATCAGAGACTTCTCCAATGAATTTGCACACTTGACATGGCCAAAGTAAATCAGACATAGTCTTGTGATTCTGGCTTCTTCTGGTTTTATATGGTTCAGCACCTCTCTGTTGGTTGTTCTGGCTATCCATGATATAGGCAATAATTTACACCAGCACCATAGTTCAAATGCATCAATTTAGATAGATCAGAGCCCCAAGCAGTAAACTAATTGGCCAGAGATTGGGTGTGTGTGTGTGTGTGTAGAGAGATCTTTTGTCTTCTTTTCCACCCACTCCAGGGTACATCATGCCTGGCACCAAATGTTTCTTTCATAATGTAGAATAGAGGCCAGACCTGATAGCCTACTTTCCATCTCCATTATGTTGCTGTTATGTACATAAAAGGGTTAAATCTGGAATAACCAAAAGTCTCTCGCTTTGGGACTCCCCATGCTGATTGCCCTGTATTATTTCCAACCTCTCTGGAAAGTTCTGTGACAGAGATACATAGATAATCTGGATTGTTGACATTAATTCCTCTGTCCTTTTATCTCTTGCCTGTTGCTCATGTTTTCTCTCTCCCTGTTTTTGCCTGCCTTTGTCCTGTTTTGCTGGTCAGCTATTTTTGATGTCTGCTGACAGTTGATAAATGAACACCGAGCTATAGTTTTTGCTAGTTGTACTGAACAATGCCTGTGCTTGCTCTGATCTGGATATGGGGATTGACTGTGGTGGGTACAATATAAACTATAAATTACCCACAGTAATTTTCCAAATGCCATCCCAGTTTCTTAGATTGCCATGTTTCAGTTAGTTGTTTCTCTTCCTTTGTATTGTTAGAAGTTCTCCAGGAATTTGGGGTGGGGTCTTTAGTATATCAGTAATATTATCCTTTCTCTTGCTTCAAGAGTAGGGAATGGTGGCCCTTTTATGACTTGTGGACTTCAACTCCCAGAATTCCTAAGCCAGCCAAGTTTATGCTGGCTCAGGAATTCTGGGAGTTGAAGTCCACAAGTTATAAAAGGACCATTGTTCCCCACCTCTGTTCTGGGGAGACAGTACTAGTGCTAAACTTTTTTTGAGTGCCAGGATGAAAGATGAAACGTACAATCCACCTTGGGTGCAATTAAACACCTTCTGAAAATATCAGCTTCATTATTTGGGGCACCTCTTGGCTCAAGAGCTTTGTTAGAGAGGCAAGAGGTATTGGTTGTGAGGAGCACATTTTGGTTTTGTTGGTTCACCAGCTATGAGTGCTCACGATAAAATTGGACTAGCATGGAGTTGCATTTGAAAAGAAATGTAGACAGTTGACTCATTTCAGGATGGCTTCTTCTCCCATAGTGACAAAGCCTTTTTTTCTAGGGTTAACCCTATCATTAGGCAAAAAAAAGGTAGCCACTTCTAATTTTGAATGTCTTTGTTGTAAAAGGCATTCTTCAAGTCTGGCTTCACAGTTAAGGACTGTAAATGACAGTGTCTGTATTTCAGCCATCATTGATATAGAGATGACATGGATTTTGTCACATACAGAGTCATATTGACCAATCCTTCCCTCCCTTGGATGTGTTATTATTTTGGGAGACTTCGGGGAGATCTTCAGGGAGGGGTGGGGGAGAAACGATGGAGTGCTGGGGAAGGAGTGAAATTATTCTCTTCCAGTCTCTTATAGTGGGATTTATAAGAAGGAATTCCAGCTAGCCCTTCCGACAGAGGTAGAATCTGTTTTCAGTGTTGTTATTTTCTATAGGGATAGGGAACACTTTTAACTTAGGACTACATTACAGTACGGTCCTTTGATTTGCTTTGTGCTGAAAAGTAACTCTTATTTGTCTCTGGCACAAGTTGGGAAAGGGTTTTAATGTCAGCTCTTTTCATCTAGACTACAATCATTTGTCTTTAATGTTTCCCCCCAGCCCTTTGTTAACCTATATATTAATAATTGGGGCAAATTACAAAGCCAGTAAAAAGCCTGCCTGCTGGAATATATTTTATTTTTATATATTTGGTTGGATTTTCCCCCCGCTCCCTATTCCTTTGCAGCTGCTAGATCCTCATCCTGGAACCATTCTAATTTATCTTTTCCAACACAGATTATCTGCATTTTAATATTCAAGGCTAAAAGCAGGTTTTAATACAGGTTTTTATTTTTTTTCATAAAGTTTACCTTTACCTATAAGCTGACAGATTGATTTAACACTTAGGGAGAAAGGACATCCCTCTAAATCCACACATCTCAGTGCTATGCGGCAAGGAGATGGCCCTGTAGCGTTTGTTGTCTTCTATTTCTTTCCTTCCTTCCTTCCTTCCTTCCTTCCTTCTTTCTTTCTTTCTTTCTTTCTTTCTTTCTTTCTTTCTTTCTTTCTTTCTTTCTTTCTTCCTTCCTTCCTTCCTTCCTTCCTTCCTTCCTTCCTTCCTTCCTTCTTTCTCATTTTTCATCTTTTTCTAGTAATTATCTGAAGCTAGCACAGGGTGGAGGACATCCCCTGGAGGAGGGAACCTTTGTGAGAACTACTGTCAGGACCCACCCCAGTCCACGTGCAGCCGGTCTGTCCAGGGCAGATTGCACAATTCGGATGCGGGTTTTGTCAATGGGGATGTCCCGTCCGTATTCTTCCATATAGCTAAGGACTTGGGTTAAGAAAAACCCCAATTGTGATGGCTCCCCCTTGAATTTTGTTTTCAGGGCCGGGAGTCTTTGACTCGAGCGTTGTCTGCGCCGCGGACGGTCTCCTCATCCTGCTCCCCGTCTGGGATTCTGGGGGGGGGGTTACTGCTGAGGCAGTTGGACGGCCCCGGGGTTTCAGGTGCTGGATCCCCTCTGTTACCTCTCCAGTTGCGGCCCCAGGCGCTGCCTCGGTTGCATTTTTCAGCTCTCTCCTCCCTTAGTGAACTCAGGGTTGCTTTCATCAGATCAATAGCTTTTTCCAGGATCCGCTCCTCCTCACTGGCGTGTAGGGAGCTCTCCATCTCTTGCCTCCATTCCAGTTGATGGTCGCTCCGTCTCAGGGTCACTTCACCCGATGCCTTTTCCCACTCATTTTTCCTTCCAACGCCCATCGACCACCAGGGTTTTCAGTCGTGCTCCTCCACCGCTTCTTCCCTGGGGAAATATGCCGCTTCAGCTTCCCATCGTCTCTGGGATTCCATTCGGGGGGAAGACTCCCTCTCTATGGGGCTTCCCTTCTCTCTTGCTTCGTCGCCAGACATAGTATTTATTGCAAAGTCCCCCGGTAAGGTTTCTCCCTTCCAGGTTGACTTTCAGTGCAAGTCCTGTCTACTGTCAGGACCCACCCCAATCCACGTCTTAGGAAAACAAAAACTCTTGGAGTCAGTTCTAGTCCAAAAGGAATTTTTACTAGGACATACTTGGTTGTGGAAATACAAGACAGGACTTAGTATTGTTTTACAAATTGAAACTTTATAAAGTGTTCTTGGTTCAACCCCCCCTTCCCTCAACCCCATTTGGTCAGCCCCCATCATTTTACTTCATGTCATCCCTTTCGTGGGAAAAAAGGAACTTCGAATCTTTATGGTTATTGCCTTCTTCCTCTACAGAATTAAATGAAGACACAGGCCAGATGCCTTCTTCTCTAACCCTCCCTTTTGTTCCCCCAGTTCAAAAGATTTCCCTTGGTCTTTGAAATAACCTAAGGCAGGCTGAATCCACATGCGCTCCTCCTTCCTCGGGAGATGGCAGAATCCATGGGGGGGGATAATGTTTTAAACATACATTTATGAATGTGATATAAATGGATTCTGACAACTACCTTCCCACTATTACAAGAGGCAGGGCCAAGGTGTGAAGACTCAAAGTGAAAAGTAACTTTGAGAGCTCTGTCCTTCCACTCTGAAGGATTCCTGCTGCCGTAGCCATGAAAAGTTAGAAATTGTCCATGTATTATCAGGCAGGGTTTTTTTTCCCCTTACCAGATACAGGAGGCACTTGCGATTCATTCTTTCTCTTGACTCTTATTATTTGCATGAATAATTACGGTTCCTTTCAGGGAATAAACATTTTGATGCTCTTGTTCTGTTCCAGCCTACTACCGGCCCTGCAGAAAAGGCAGGGACAACCCCTTTACAAAAGGCAAAAGGCTGGAAGTAAGCCCACCAAATTTATTTACACAAAACAGATCCAAAACAGAGCAAACTGAGCAAAACAAAATTACGAACCACTAAAACAGAAGCTGCTCAAACGGTTGCCTTCAGCAACCAGCCCTCCCACACATTCCCCTTTAAAACAGTTTGAAGGCGTGGCTTCTCTTTGCCCCATTGCCTTCCTCTGTTTACTCCTACTTGACTGCCTCCTGCTTCGGGCGTCCTTGAACAAGGCCAGCTGTGGGTCATCTTCATCCAAGCTGTCAGGCTCACACAGCTGGGTCTGAGTAGTAACCAGATGGGAGGGGCCTGGCTGAGGGCTCTGCGATGCCTCAGAACTGTCCTCTGTAGGCTCTCCAAACCCCTCCTCTTGCTCCTCCTCTGAATCGTCCGACCCAACTGCCGAACCCACAGGCTGACGCTGAATCACAACAGCTCTGTCTTGGCAAACAAAACACCTCACAGGAGAGATTCATTGGGTGGCTACATTTGTCTGCCTTTAGGAATTTGTTAATGAAACCATTTTTAATAGCCGATGAGGGTTTTACTTTTAAAATATTTGTTGTTAGCTGCGAAGTCATGTCCGACACATCACGACCCTATTAAAAGTTCATGAGAGTTTACTTTACACTTGTATTTATTTTTGCTCTTGTGGTTTATTTATTGTGAAGATTCAGCTTGCTATATAAATAGCCAGGAGCCAAAGTTGGTTTTTTTTTTAATAAGGCTGGTTGGTTTGGTTGTTTTTATCACTATCTGAAAAGCATTATCTGGGAAACGGGAAAGCTGTGAAAGCTTTAAAAATAAATAAACAAATCAATAAAGGAAGCAGAGCAATATCAAAGCAATAATCCTATTTCGGAGGAGAAACATATTTGTGTCTGTTTTGGAAAAAGTCAGAAGTTATTATTTTTACACAGAATATTTCTATTTTCTTCTGCCGCCTTTTAAATTTCCCCTCTTTGCATCCTCCCCAATTTCCCCCACTTTGTGTTATTTTGTATTCTGTTGTTCTTGTGAAACTTGATAAAATTATTTTGGGGGAAAAAAGAGAAAGTTACGGTAGGGAGAAAATCATATGCTCTTGAGCGCAAGCTGATCACTAAATTAGAAACATTCTTGTAATGTATGTGTGGTGAATCCAGTTCAACAGGAACACCAAAGTGATTTTCAACCTAATAAGGAAGGCTTCGGCTACCACATTTGGACTATAGAAGTTTGGATGATTGCCAGGTAGCTTTTCCTAGCTCCTAGTGATTAATGGTGGCCCTAATCTGGACAGGGTCAGTTTCAAGGATCCTGGGCCAATCAGTGCTACATCAAGAGCAATTGCCCCTAAACCTGAAGTCATGCGATGTGTAAACAAGACAACTGGCTTCATTTGTGCACCACTGCCCTCCAGCAGCAGCAAAAACAAAACTACCGCATGCTCTCATGCATAGGCTGTGTAGTACTTCATCCTTTCAGATCAATATTACTAGCTGTTATTTTTAACAAGCCATCACCAAAATAAAAAATATTTCTTAAGACAAGCATGGAAATCAAGGTATATAATTTTCCATTCTCGTCCAACCCACCTAGTGAGTTTGAGGGTTTAAAGCAGGGGTCCCCAAGCCCCGGTCTGTGGAGTGGTACCGGGCTGTGGCATGCTAGCAACCGGGCCGCACAAACAAGTAAAGCCCCATCTGCAGGATGCAGGCAGCACACAAAATCACACCCCCTCTGGTCCATGGAAAGACCTCTCTCCACATAACCGGTCTCTGGTGCCCAAAAGGTTGGGGGCCTCTGGTTTAAAGGCAGTGAGGTTTAAGTGAACAACTATCATCCTGGAGTTGAGAGTCAGTCCTGTGTTTCCATCCAGGTGGTTGATTGGTTTGTAGCCCAAACTTAACTTCCAAAGGTTGACCAAGTGTACTTCATTTGCAAAAGAGGAGTTGCTATTCACCTAGCACCTCATCACACCATCTACACTGACTGCTTAATGCTTAGGATGGAGAATACCGATTGTTCTCATAGGGCATCTTGGTGATGGCCCCGTTATCTCCTGCTGTAGTGCAAAG
Source organism: Vipera ursinii (assembly GCF_947247035.1). NCBI lineage: Eukaryota > Metazoa > Chordata > Lepidosauria > Squamata > Viperidae > Vipera > Vipera ursinii. The sequence goes on from NC_139512.1 coordinate 202,626,280, forward strand.
GAGCAGTTAACACACTGACATGCATTGTGTGGAGAATGAATGAATAGGACCAGTGCCTGTTGGTAGATCCCATGACCTCTCTAAAAAAGCCAAGAAGTGGCAAGTAACTGATATAAGAAATAATCCTGGGCAGAGAGCCATGTTGAGCTCTGAAGACCACCTAAGGTTATTTTTCTCAGAGGGCAGCGCCCAAGGTGGAAAACATATCTCTTCTGCCACTGTCATCATCGTCGTCTCCTTTGGGATGAGAAAATGGTAAGGTGGTATCTTTTTGTAGTTCTTCAGGTCTCTGTAGGGCTGGGCCTCATAAATAGAATCCAAAGCCTGTAGGGTGGCCTAATGAGGCACAGCTATCCTAATCCTGCAAAAATGTGCAGTCCAAAGTTGGGTGGTCCCAATATATAGTTTTCAGAGTTGAGTGCATAACTCTGGAAAACATTTAAAAGATTGCTGATGAAAAGATCATATGGGCAACCACAGGAAGTCACCACTGTTATTTCAAACAGGCATTTGGTGAGTCAGTTGCAGTATCTCTGTTACGGGATTAGAAAACTCATCTATTTTCAAGGAACACAATTATTTTTTATTTTTATTTATTTATTTTTATTACATTTATATCCCGCCCTTCTCCGAAGACTCAGGGCGGCTTACAAGCTTAGCAGTAGCCTTCATTCTATGTATATGCCTGCTTGTTAGGGCTTTCACACACACCCCAAGCGGCATTATTACAAAGTCATTATTACAAACTAACAGTGTCTTCATCCTATATTACTAAAGGGGGAGCAGTAATGTACTGTTACACTAATTTCAGAAGTATTAAAATATTAGATATATTGATATAACAAAGATGATTTAATCCCAAAGATAGCAGGTTCATGTCTTATTATTTGCTGCCATCTAGTGGCTTTTATTACTCAGGTACAATATACACGTGGACTTTTTCTTGTTGAGTTTTAGATAGATAGCTCACTGAGTTGCTGAGACAGGGTGATACAGTGTATACTATTGCTGTTCAGATGCTTTGTGCACTCATCCATGCAATAATGTTTGGTCAGGTGAAAAATAGTAGAAATGGCAGGTTTTAGCTAATTTAAATTTACACAGCATTTCCACATGATAGCTTCCTATATCTTTGGATGGGGAAGATTAGCTAAAACCCACATGAATATACTAAATTACATATGGCTGAATTTTGACAATGAACAATACAAACTGCCAGATGATATTGGGAGAACCAATTCAATCCATTGTTCCTTTCAACAGACATTGGCAATCTATATAGGAATATAGCCAGCCGTACCAACAGGCTGAAGAATAGCTTTTATCCGTGGGCTGTTAGGCTTTTGAATGGGATGTAATCTGATGCAGAGTTGACTTGGGAGGCCGGTGTGTGGTGTAGTTGGTTCACATAGTGTGGTGGGATGGAGGGTTTGTTGTCACTGTGTGTTGGGGGGAGAGAGCACAGGGGGAGGGCTCAGCTAATCTCAATGTACACATGTTGTACTTTGACAAAATAATAAATAATAATAATAATGAAAATGTATCCAAATATTCACAGATTTAAAATAAAAGACAGTACAGATACACACACACACACACATACACACACATATGAGCTGCCGTCTCTATAAATGATGATCCAGCAAAGAATCATCCCCAGAGAGAAATCATCCAGATGCCCCAAGCTCTACGGCCTCCCCAAGATACACAAAGAGGGAACACCACTCAGACCCATAGTCAGCTCCATAGGCTCACCTCTACAGAATCTTGCCAAATTCCTTGCCAAACAACTTCAGCCCTACACAAAATCCATCACCTCACATGTACAAAACTCACTCCACTTCATAGAAACAATAAAGAAACAAAACCTGCAACCCAGCGACCTACTCGTGAGCTTCAATGTCATATCCCTTTTCACCCAAGTGCCTATTAAAGAAGCCTTGACAGCTATCCAAAACAAATACAAACCCCCTAAGTACATCCTAGATCTGATCAACCACTGCCTAACCAACACATACTTCAGCCACAATGGACAAAGATACAAACAGATAGAAGGAGCACCTATGGGATCACCTCTCTCACCCGTCATCGCAAACCTATACATGGAACACTTCGAAACCAACGCCTTAGACAAATCTGAACACAAACCCAAACTCTGGCTCAGATATGTAGATGACACTTTCGTAATATGGCCACACGGGAAAGAAAAACTGGACAACTTCCTCACACATCTCAACAGCTTACACCCCAAAATACAATTTACTACGGAAATAGAAGCTAATAACCAACTCCCCTTTCTGGACGTCCTAATCTACAAAAAACCCAATGGTTCCCTAGGACACATCATCTACCGGGAAAAAACACACACCAACCGCTACTTAAACACACAATCCCATCACCACCCGGCACAGATCAACTCTGTAGCCAAGACCCTCATCTCCAGAACCAAACGCCTAGCCGACAAAGACCATCTGAAAACCGAATTACACACTCTCACTAACGTATTAATTTCCAACGGATTCCAAAGAAACACTATTACCAACCTAATCCAAAGGGAGACACCCCCAAGAACCAAGACACAGAACAGGACAACGGCATCGCCATCCTCCCCTACATCAAAGGCACCACAGATAAAATCAGCAAAATTCTCCACAAACACAATATCAAGACAGCCTTCGGCACTGACCAAAAAATAGCCAACATCTTAAGAAACCCCAAAGACAAAATCCAGCTAAAAAACCAAGGAGTCTATGAAATACCATGCAAAAGCTGCCCAGCCACATACATTGGACAAACTAATAGGAGAATAAATGCACGCATCGCAGAACACAAAAGAACACATCGCAGTCAGAAAAGAAGAAAAAACTTCCACCCTTTTCCAGCACCTTAAAGCAACAGGACATGAAATTGACTTTGAAGGAACAAAATTAATCTCCAAAACTGAACACTACAACAAGAGAATAATTATGGAAGCCAGTGAAATAGAGAAACACCCCCACAACATGAATAAGCGTGATGATACCTCCCGCCTACCAGACATCTGGAAACTAGCCCTAGTCAACAAATGAGTCCCAGCCACAAAAACCGACACCAGACCCACTAACAACACAGGACACCACCACCAATCACCCTCACCAGACTCAAACCCAAACCCACCCAATAGACGAAATGCAACCACCATCCAGAAGCCAAACCTCAGCAGCATCTCCAGCTGCTGCACCCCCCCTCGACCCCCACACAAAGCAAACTGACATACACCATGAACACAGGGCCAGACCGCAAACCTGAAGCCAAACCAAAGCCTGGGATGTTACACCACAGCCTTCTGCTCGGGACATTACATCATAGAATTCAGGAGGTTAAAATGCTAAAACCCGGGATATCACAACACAGCAAACCACCCAGGATATTTCAACACAGAACTCAGGAAATCACTACAATAGAGCTCAGGATGTCATCACACAGCCCATTACCCAGGTCGTTACAACACAAAGGACTAACGAGCACACAGCCAGCACCTCAGCCACACAGGATGTTACAAATCAGCCAACTAATCCCCTAACAATAACCCCATCAACCAATCATAATGTAACATCACAGCCAACCAATCTGCTTACAACAACAAAGCCAGCACCCCACACATCCCCACCAGTATTTATAGAGAGACAGCAGCTCCAATCATGCTTCGCTCGCACAAGCACGAAACCGAAGACACCAGCCTGAAGATGACAAGTGGGACCTCATCGAAACGTCACTAAGACACCCTCAATCCTACACGGGAAAAGACCCGAATACACCAAGACCTACATACCTATACCCGTGAAAATCTACGAATACACACACACACACACACAGAGCAACTCAAGGTGGCAAATGTGTGTGTGTGTGTGTATATATAGAAGCCACTACCACATGCTTCTCCCAGAAGAAGGAAGCTGAAGCCACCAGCCTCAGGATGACGGATGGGATTCCGTCGAAACGTTGCTCTTACACCTTCAATTCTACGTGGGGAAAAACCCGAATGAACAAAGATACATATATACATACATACATACTGTATATACACATACACAGTGTGTGTGTGTGTGTGTGTGTGTGTGTTTTAGAAATACGAAAAAGCCATTTTGTGTCAAACGTGGTTCTTGGTGCCTACTGTAACGCCAAATAAAATTTGTTGGGTAGCTGTTACGTCTGCATACCCAATATAGATGATCACATTCCTCGTCCTTGGCTCTTTTCGTGTTACACTATGTGTCTAAACGTTTGAATAATGTTCAATAATTTTATTTGGCGTTACAGTAGGCACCAAGAACCACATTTGACACAAAATGGCTTGGCAAATACAACTTGGATGACAATTCCATACATAAATGGAGTTTCAGAGGCAACGGCAAGAATATTGGCACCACACAACATTAATGTGGCAAACCGGCCAAACCAGACACTCTGTACCAAGTTGATGCGCCCAAAAGAACAACTATCTGAAAAAGAAAAATCACCAGTAATCTATAGGGTGAGATGCAATGACTGCCAATATAGCTATATCGGAGAAACATCCAAACAACTAAAGACAAGAATCCATGAACATAAGCTTGCCATAAAAAGACATGAACAATATTCACAAATGTGGACACATATGGTCGATAATAACCACTCCTTCAACTTTGCATGGGCACAGACCATTGCCCAAGACACCTCCAAAGGAGGCAGATTACTTAAGGAAGCCTGGTTCTGAGATAAATTTACAATTAATCACCACATAGAATTGCCACCCGCCTACCAGGCATTAAAAGCACATCAACAGCAACAGAAAGGTCTACCCACGATAAAAAGGAGAGAAACCAAAAGAAATCAAAGTTGGACAACCAGGACACCGGAAGATATATCTAAAACACAACAACCCACCGAGCCTGAAAAACAGGAACAGACGACAAACAATCATGCAATAACTCCCAAAGATCAGAGGTAGATAAAGCCAGGGAAGAGAAGACAATGTCATGCACACGCACAAACAGATGGAGAGCACCCAGAAGACAGGAGCTTAATAGGAATGGATGGACGGACAGGCACAATGAACAGACAAAAGTGACCATCCAAAGGCCAGGAAAATAACCAGCGAACGCGTGACCCATCTTTTTCACCCATTGAACCACTTTTAGGATATGCCAACATCCGAGTACCACCAGTCTCCTAGCAAGGTGTCAAAAACCTGATGACCAAAAAAGGAAAAAAATGATGAAGTACAAGTAGTTCTTGATTTACAACAGTTTGCTTAGTGACTGTTCGAAGTTACAATGCCACTGCAAAAAGTGCCCCCCAAGCCACAGCCGAGCGACACCTGCCTGCCCACCCGGCGGCGCTCTTCCTCCTGTCCGAGGTTTTCCTTGTTGTGAGCATTTCTGTTGAGGATTGGCAGCAGGGGTGGGGTGGGGGGTGTTTGGTTTTTATTTCCCCCCCTCTACTGGGTGGTTGCAGCAAGTTTTGGTCACTTCACATGACCCTGGGACACTGTGACCGTCATAATGAATCAGTTGCCAAGCATCTGAATGTAAATCACAAGACCCTGGAGATGCTGCAACATTCCAGCTGATTGGCGCTTCTTCTGGGCTCAGCAGAAGCGCCAGGATCAGCGCCGAGCTCCAGCTGGAGCCTGGTGCTGATCCTGGCACTTCCGCTGAGCCCTGATAGCCCTGCAGCTCCAGCCATCTCTCGCTCAGGCTTTTGCGGTGCTACCACTGGTTCAGCTCATTCCCCTCTCCCACTACCACTTTTCTAGGATGGTCGCATACCACCTGCCAGGTGCAAATGTACCGCTGGTGGTACCCGTACCACTTGTTGAAAAGCCCTGTTCTAGAGTCTCAACATCTTTTTTTCATTGTGGTGACTAAAACTGGATGTAGTATTCCAAGTGTGGCCTTACTAAGGCATTGTAAAGTGATATTAACACTTCACGTGATCTTGATTCTATCCCTCTGTAAATGCAGCCTAGCACTGGGTTGGCTTTTTTGGCAGCTGCAGCACACTGCTGGCTCATATTTAAGTTGTCCCAGTACTCATTGTTTATTTGAAACTCAATGCACAAGCTACTTGTCGATGTCAGCTCCTTGTCTCTCACTGCATTATTCCTTATGGGGAAAAATTGTTCGGTACTTGTAGTTTTTGGTACTCATTGCGCCTCCCAGAACCAATTAACCATAAGTACCAAGGTGCAATACTGTGCAATAAAAGCAGTAACTTTACAGTACAAACCACGATGATGACAGCTATTTATCATTACACTGAGATAATGTAATAGTATTACATTAGTGAGTATTCCTGCAGTGTGGGAACCCACCTTAACAGCCCATCATAACACTATCACATAACCCATCATTTCTTCCAAAGCAAGTGATGCCACCAAAGCAATAAGTTGAAGGATCCTGCTTGACTCAAAACTATTTCTGGAGTCACAGGTAGCTTCAGTGAGAAGAGAGCCTATGCCTGGGTTCTACTTGAGAGCCCCGCTTAGACTGGAATGGCCACACTTGATTATTTTCCTGAAATGACCTCTGCGTGGACTTTCTTTTGCCATAGTCATAACTGGTACAGAATACACCCATATAATCATTTAAGTTGGGCCCAGTAAGGGCCATCATGTGATGCTGAGGCCAACAATGCTCCACTGGCTGTCTGTGTGAGCTATTGAATCTAGTTTAAATAGGATAAAAATACAAAGCCCCAAAGGACTTAGGGTGCATGACCTCAGTCAACTGATTCATTGAGAACCAACCGGGGAGGCTCTGCTTCTGGTCCCTTTTAGTGGGAGATCAGATAAGGCAGGGATTCGGGACACTTCAGCGATTCTCCCCTGACTAGAAAATTCTACCACGGTGAAACAATAGTTGGTCTCCCTTAGCAAGTTTTAGATACTATTGTTTTTAAAAAGTCTCAGGGGTACTATTGCCTCTGAAAAGGACCTCTTGTGTTATGACAATGTATTTTTCTTTCTTTTTAGTTTGGATTGCATGTTTTGATTGTCGTACAATGGCGCTCTATCGTTTGGGTCTTTGTTTTGTTAAAAGGAAGTGTGCTATGTTGTTGTTAGTCTCCCTGGCAAGTTTATATCTGCATGTTCACTACATCATGGAATTTGTAGTCTTTGAAGTTCATTAACTTTCAATCACAGTTTTCCTAAGCTCCCCCCCCCAAAAAAGGAAGAGAAGATAGCCCCAGGGTGAGAAAAACAAAGACATGCTTAATATAACTTAACATACTTACTGTACCTATTAGATCAGCATCCACTTTACAAAAAACAAATTGTAGGAATACTGTAAACCAAAGGCCACAAGGATCTTTGCTCTTCCCTAATCACCATTGTGTTCAATACTTGGAGCTCAGGCAAGCAATATATAATAACTTCTATCCTTTCTGTCTACTTCTGCATCAGAATCCCATTCAGTATTCACTATCCCCCTTATCACCCTAGCCCACAGGTCTGCAACCCGCGGCTCCGGAGCCGCATGCAGCTCTTTCAGCCGTCTCCTGCGGCTCCCAGTCCTCTGCCATGTGCAGTCCAAAAAAAAAGTGGGACTAAAAAAGTTCAACCAATCAATTCAAATATGCAGGGTAGGTGCATATCTCGCCTTGGCTCCACTCTTCAGTCAAACCCTGTTCTGCGCATGCGCGCATGTACGCGCATGTGCACACATTTTTTGCGGCTCCCAGTTTTTCCTTTTGTGAGGGAACCGGTTCCGAGTGGCTCTTTCACTGTTTCAGGTTACTGACCCCTGCACTAGGCCATAACAATTGGGGGGGAAGAGACCCAAATGCAATAGGGAAATGTTGCCCATCTCTGTCCTAAAATTTTAAAATAGCATGATGATAATGTTTTAAAACTGAAACCAAAAGTAACTTTATCTCTGAGGGGATAATAAATTGAATAAAAATGCATTCTGATTAACCACATACTATGCACCGTGCAGATTTTTAAGAAGTCTAGGAGAAACGCCCACCTCTCCTGCACCAGATATTCTTCATAGAAATCTTGGTTCTTCTAATCTAAGCTATATAGCAATAGACTTTGTGCTCCATCTAGTGACCAAAGTTAAGGCTAACAGAAAATTAAAGTGAGGCAAAGCAACTGTCTTTAAGATTGATTCATTGTAATACAGGGGTCTTCAGACTTGGCCCTTTTATGACTTGTGGACTTCAACTCCCAGAATTCCTCAGCCAGCTTGCCAGCTTGCTTGTATGGAGTACTGCCTGTTGTGAGATGCACAAGGTGTTGTGAGGTGTGTGAGCGTGTGTATATATACACACACAGGCACAAAGGATATTTTATAGTATAAACATCTAAACAAGAGTCTGTGCATATGCTTGCTGCAGAGAAGAAATTTGCTTACTTTTTGCTATTTTACCCTTGTAGTCATGAGATCATGTTTTGGATAAACTAGGGAGAAAAGTACATATGGAAAGCATCTAATATAGCAAAATTGGTTTTCAGGGTTTAAAGTGGTGAGTGGTAGAGGTGTTGGGTTTTTTTCACCCTTCAAAACAATTCTTTCCCTCCTTTCCCCAGTGAAAATAATAGAATGGAATCATGGAAGACCATTATAGTGTTGATATAACTATCTGTCCTAATTAGGAGCATTTCAGGGGAATAAGAGACCAAGCAATGTATATATCAATGTCCACTTCCAACACTGTCTACTCTGGCCTAAACTGCCCTGCCTCCGAAGAGGAAGTGTCCCTGCTACATAGGAGGGACGAGCTCAGTAATGAGAGGCGCTTCTTGAGAGTTTAGGATTTATCCCTCAGGCAAGGAAGAATTTCCTGTAGAAATGCTAGGCTGCAGTGACGTGTCTCTGATAAGATTGCAGCTCCAGATCTAAAGGAGGAGACTGGATTTTCTTTAGAAGCCATTCTAAGATAGCCAATTAAGATTAAGCCGTCAACATTAGTTGACATTATAAGTTGAGTTCCCAATCTTATTCTGTTATTCTATAATGTGTGGCATGTTGGGGCTGGAGGACTCCAGCTACAGGTAGTCCTTGACTTACAACAGTTCGTTTAGTGACTGTTCAAAATTATAACAGCAACGGAAAGCGGACTTATAACCATTTTTCACTTACAAAGAACGAAGGTGGTACAGTGGCTTAATGACGCTGAAAATGCAGGCCAGGAATAGTCTTGCACTCCAGCGGTTTGAGCCTGGCTCCATGGCTCAATCCCTAGCTCCTGCCCACCCATTTCGAACTCATGCAATATTGTGAATAAATAAATGGGTACCACTTTGCTGGGAAAAACATAGCTGCGTTCATGTGTGTGGAGAGCAAAACCTGGTGCTGGGCCTAGCTGGAAACAACACCTCGTGACCCAAGGCAAGGAGAGACTCGTGAAGGAGCCCAGAAGAGCTACTAGCTAATTTGTGTAAAACTAGTTTGTTCCCCATGGTGCACCAAGGATAGGTTCACAAGTGCCAATCACAATAAACTAGTAATCTAGGCCACGGGTTGGCAACCCGTTGCTCCGGAGCCGCATGCGGCTCTTTAAGCCGTCTCTTGCGGCTCCCAGTCCTCCTCCGCCATGTGCAGTTCTGAAAAAAAAGTGGGAGTAAAAAAGTCCCATTGAGAGAATGGGGCGGTGGAGGTTTGGAGAGCTGCTGCCTTCCGCGCAGCTCTCCAAACCTCCGCCGCCCTGTTTGGAGAGCTGCTGCCTTCGTCTGTGTTTGACAAAGGCAGCAGCTCTCCAAACGGGGCGTCGGAGGTTTGGAGAGCTGCTGCCTTCGTCTGCGTTTCTTTCGGCCCTGAAAGAAATGCAGACGAAGGCAGCAGCTCTCCAAACCTCGGCCGCCCCATTCCCATTGAGAAAATGGGGCGGCAGAGGTTTGGAGGCCCTGGGGGAGGGGCAGGGCGCTCAGGTGGCTCCGGTGGTGCCCGGGCTGAAGGCGGCACCGTGACCCAGCACCCGTCGCCAGGGAGACCTGCCGCCGCCGCCACGCAGGTGCCTCCCGGCTCAGGGGAGTCGTGCTGCAGGAGACGCTCACAAGGCTTCGTTCGGCCGGAGAAGGGCCCGTTTCCTTCCTCGTCTTTGCGCGGCTTGGCCTGCGAGTCCCCCCCCCGGTAAGCTGGCGGCACTGGGTGGCGACAGGTGCACGTGGCTCAGAATGTGGTGTGAGCGTCGGGGCTGCCGAGAATCAGCGTAGTGCAAGCGATCCAGGGCAGGAGCTGATCCCCAAGCTTCACAAAAGTTCGAAAGAAAAAAGTCAGAGAGAGAGAGAGCTCAGGGCGTGGGGGAGAGCAGTTTTTTCTGAGGGAGGAAAAGCCAGGACGGCAGAGCTGTCCATGCTAGAGGTGGATGGGGGGCAGGTCTGGTGCATGTTTAGTCTTGTTATGTGCATGCGCGTGCACATATTGCAGCTCCCACTTTTGTGTGTGTGACGGAACCAGTTCCGAGTGGCTCTTTTGCTGTTTCATGTTGCTGACCACTGATCTAGGCTGTCAGGACTGCATTGTGTCTAGTATGTGTAGCTTTCCCTGACATTGTATGCCATACACTAAATAATTTCACACTTATGGCCTTTGCAGCATTCCCATGGTCGTGTGATCAAAATTCAGATGCTTGGCAACTGACTCATATTTATGACAGTTGCAGTGTCCTGGGCTCATGTGATCACTTTTTGTAATCTTCTGACCAGCAAAGTCAACGAGGAAGCCAGTTTCACTTAACAACTGCAGTAATTCACTTAAGAAGTGTGGGAACAAAGGTCATAAAATGGGGCAAAATTCACTTATTTATTTATTTTATTTAATTTATTTATTTAATTGGATTTGTATACCGCCCTTTCCCGAAGGACTCAGGGCGGTTAACAGGGTAATTAAAACAAGAAATACAAAAATTAAAAACAATTAAAAAGATTATAACAGTCCCTGAAAAAGTAAAAAACCCCAATTAAAATTAGAATTAAAATTCTCAGTCTGGGCCAGAGAGCTCGAAGAGCCAGGTCTTCAGGTCCCGGCGGAATGAACGGAGGTGAGGGGCAGTCCTCAGCTCCACGGGCAGCTGGTTCCATAGGGCAGGCGCACCCACAGAGAAGGCCCTCCCCCTGGGTGTTACCCGCCGGCAATCTTTTACCGGTGGCACCCTGAGAAGGCCCTCCCTGTGTGAGCGCACTGGACGAAGGGAACTTGATGCTGGCAGCAGGTGTTCCCTCAAATAACCCGGACCCAAGCCATTTAGGGCTTTATAGGTCATCACCAGCACCTTGAATCTCACTCGGAGGGCAACCGGAAGCCAATGCAACTCGCGGAGTAGAGGTGTTACATGGGAGTATCGGGAAACCCCCATCACAACTCGCGCGGCTGCATTCTGCACCAGCTGAAGCCTTCGAGTGGTCCTCAAGGGCAGCAAATGTCTCACTTAACAAGAGAAATTATGGCTCAGTTATGGTTGTAAGTTTGAGATTACCTGCACTCAAATACTAATCTGCATTGAATAGAGCGAATAGGGGGTTTGCTTGCTTCAAATAAACATACATAAAATCAGGAGGTAAAGTGTTCAGAAACTGACTCCAGTGTGTTTTAAATTCAGTGTTTAAAGTGACTTTCTAAAATTCTGGATTTTGGTTTGTTGCTTTGGCTGTCTTGATATATTTTAAAATCTGTCCATAATGGAGCTATGATATATGTCCAAACAAGGCTCCTAGGTAGCTTTTTGTTATTGTTGTGTGTGTGTGTGTGTGTGTGTGTGTGTGTGTGTGTGTAATTTTTTTATTGATTTTCTAATCTAATATTACATTTAAATGTTTAAAAAGCAATGTGGTGGCTGAGTACAATAATTCTATTACACATAGATCTCAAATTACTACAATCACCATTCCCTCTCTTTCTCCCTTAATATCTACTGTCTTTTATTTAACTAATACAATTCTTGTTCTATCAATCAAATGGAAAATAACTTTCTAACATTTATCAGTAATTTTTAGTTTATATATATCTTAATTGCTTTAACTTTCAATCTTTTGGACAATCAATGACCTAATCAATTTTTCTCATTTTAAATTTTCCATTAATATTTGAATTTAACATTTAATACTTATCATTTCCAAGTTTTAAATGACCCCAACTCCTTTATCATAATTCCTCCCAAAGTTTGATATTCAGGATACACATCATCTATAGAAGTTCTTACCATCTACATCAACTAGTTAGTAATGCAATGTAATATTCTTATTTTCTAATAATTCTCAAGTATCTTAAAATCTTAAATTTAATAACCAAATTTTCTTTTTTTTTCCATATTTAAAACTTCCTCTCTCTTCCTCTTTATATCTACTATCTCACATTTAAAACTAATATTTTTCCCTTACTACTACATAAAGACATATTTATTACTTTCATCAATAAAGTTTTAATTTATATATATCTAGATCATCTTTACATAATCCTTAAGCACAAATCAATATTCCAGTTAGCCTATTAATATTTTAGCTTCTGACTTTTACATAACCAAAATTTTCTTTGTCTCAACTCATAACAGCATCTTATATTCAAAGTACACATCTTATCCATTTAAGTATACTCTATTTTAAGACATAAAACATATTTATTGCTTTCATCAATAAGGTTTTAGCTTATATGTGTCTTAAATCACCTTTACAGCACCTTTATATACAGATCAATATTCAAATTTAATTGTTAGTGTTTATACTTCCAAGTTTTACTTAATCAAAGTTTTCTTTATCTCAGCCCATAACGATATCTTGAATTCAAAGTACACATCTTATCTGCTTAAGTATATTCTATTTTAAGTTCTCATAATAACCATCCTATCTATTTCAGTATATTCCATTTTAAATCTCATCTATAAATCAAAACCCCATTCTTTTTCAATCTTATTCTGGCTTTCTTTCTTTGCCAAATCATCTTCCATGTTTTGCTTTTGGGTCATCGAGCAGATCTCCTTGAATTGTTGTATCTATTATATGGCATTGAGAAAACCATCCAGTCACCATTTTGTTAAGAGGACTAGCAAATCCAGCAGGTCTTCTCCTTGATTTTCCATTTAGACCTATTTGTCTTGACCTGTTTATCTTCTATTCCATCCATTTTCCTTTTATATCCTCAGGCTCCTTCTGTATATAGGAAATCTTTACCTCTTTCCCTTTTATCAGTTTCTTTTCTGTATTTTCGATTGTCTGTATTTGTTGAGCAGTTGAGTCTTCTGTCTTGATATTTAATTGTTCCATTTTTTTCTGTAGTATCCTGCATAGATTTTTCTATAATTATAGTCATAGTTTGCTTATGCATATCTGGGCTGTCTCTGGTTTTTTTCTGTAGCTTCTTATTTTATCACCAGCTTTGAGTAAGGTTTGAATAATCTCTTTCAACAAACAAAGAGTTTGATCCTGCTCTCCTTCCGTAAGGAAAATCCATTCCTGAACTTCTTCCATAATAGTATATTTAAACTAAAAGGCTTTACAATAAAAAAAAATCCACTAAATAAAAAGTGCAGTTGAGTTTCTGAAGGTTACATTGTCTTATCTTTTTTCTGGGCTGTCAGCCAGGTCTCTTGCACAATAACAGATTGCAATATCAGGTTTGGCCACAAGATGTCTCTCCAAAGTTATTTTGAACTTTTCAGTTTTTTCTTCTATTTTAAAAGAAAAAACCCAGATTTTCAATAAAAATAGAGAATAAAAATTGAAGAAAAATAGGAAATAGAGAATAAAGAGTCTTTTAATCCACCAATTTTAGAAAATAGATTCCCAATTAGGATCCAGTTATTTTTTTCAACATTTTAAACACCCCTGGGTAGTCAGTCGCCGCTGTGTCTGGAGGGAGGGCTGAAACCCCCCTTCCCTCTCCACAGGGGGGAAAGTACTTTAGCAGCTTGAATAGGTACAAAAAAGTAATTAGGATTCAAGAGAGGTAGATCTCACCCAGTCCTTTCCACACTGCTTTGAAGTTGCCAGGTGGTGTGACTTCAGCTGTCTACAGCCTAGTGACGAACTGTATTTCTATGACTGGTTTTTCGTCTGCTGGTTTGGAGGGATTCACCGGCTCTAGCAGAAGAGCTACTGCTCTCCTGCGATCCAGCGAGGGTCCCTCCTTGCTGGTCGCCTCTACGGGATGATTTTCGACCCTTTTCAGAGGCCCCTAGCGATGTGAAACTGGACAGGGGAGACGAAGCTCATCTCCCAGGCATCCATGGCAGCTATGGCAAACCAGAAGTCTGCTTTTTGTTATTGTTTTTATTGTGCTCCTAAAATGTTCTTTGTTCCATTTTTGTTAATGATGGTTAATAGTGATTAGCTCTGCTATAAATTGGTCTAATAGTACAAGTCAGATGTATAAAACTTATTTTTACCTCACAGCTGCAGTTGATGTGGCTTACAGAGGCTGCATTCCCCCAAAAGGAAACTCCAGGACAAAGCATATTTTTAGTAATTTTCTTTTGCCACTTCATTAAAAATGAAGTTTGCTGGCAACTTTAACTGATGCTCTGGGAGCTGTGCCTGTAATTTGCAGGGGCTGCAACTGATAAGTCTTCTTTTTCCAGAAAACAGGTTAGAGAGAGAATAATATCCTGTGTTAACTTCATCTTTTATCAGAAAGTAGAATGGAAGGACCCAACACAAGGTGGCAGTAAGGAATATTTCAGCATTTAGATCAGTGCTTCTGATGGCAAATTTAAGATATGTGAATTTCAACCCCTTAATCCAGGCATGTCAAACTTGCGACGTCACGTGATGTGTCGCGACTTTTTCCCCATTGCCGGCAGTGGGGAAGGGCGCAGTTTCGTTGTGATGCATCCGGCCCATGGGCTGGCAGTTTGACATGCCTGCCTTAATCTGAGAGTTGAAGATCACACATTTTAATGTTGTCAAGTTGGAAAAAACATGAGATGATAAAGCTTTACCCCTCTGATTAATCTACCTAGCAGTTTTTGAAAGAAGGTCATGTGTTGGAGTTAATATTTTCACGATTTCCATACTATATAAGATATAAAAAATAACTTTATCTCAGAATGGCAACACAATACACAGTATGTAGTTCCCCCAATACAACTGGTACCAGTTTAGATTGTTAGAGTTGTTATCAGTTATATTTGTCTGCTGTCAAATCACTGAGACTTCCACTTACAACAAAATCTCATTCAGTAAAATAAACACCCTGAAGGGGGAAAGAAACCCCAACAATTGCATTAAAGCAGCCTCAGATATTTATTATAATGGGGATTTTCTTTAAAAATAGGAAAGAAACTTATTTTGTGCCCTTGTCAATAGCTCAGAAAAGATGCTTGTTTTTTTCAGAAACAGGATTATTTTCAGCTAATACACATATCTCACACCAGACATAAATCAAGGAACTTACAGCTCACTTCACAGCATTTGTTCCCTCTAAATTTAAGCATCCATGTAAAGCTGTAGGTAGGCTTTATGATTTATTTGTAGATTTGTCCTTAGAGTGCCTCCTAAGGAGGTTTTGCTAGAACCAGGGAAATTTGTTGAGAAGGACTACACTCCTTTCATCCATGGCATAAACTGAGGATACCTACAATTATAAAAGAAAACTTAACTGTGTTTGAGTTTTTCTGATATACGTACTTTTAGAATGTTTGAAGTGAGATGCATTTTGTTTACTAAGAAAATTTCTGGGGTGTTTTCCTAGCCAAAAATAATTCATCACTGACCTGGGAGAGATTTGCCTCCCTTTTGTTCTCCTTCCCTAACAGCTCTTACATCTGTCTTGACTGTTAAGGTCAGCACCTAACCAATTAGATTTTGTATCTATGTTGGTAAAGGGCCACTATGCTACATACTTCTTTTACTCTGAAGCAGTCTCAGATTTATTAAATCAGGGGTCTTCAAACTTGGCCCTTTTATGATTTGTGGACTTCAACTCCCAGAATTCCTCAGCCAGGCACTCTGGGAATTGAAGTCCACAAATCATAAAAGGGCCAAGTTTGAAGACCCCTATATTAAATCATAAAACCTGCCATTGGATAAAGCTACGCAATTATATATCACTCATTTTTAAAAAAAATCCCTAAATTATGCACTTCCAATCATAAAAGATGCCTATCCTGTTTTAGATTCTGTGCTTGACTAACCCACAAGGGGACTGAGTTAAAAGCCCCACTGGAGAACAAACTACGTTAGCAATTAATGGCTCACCTCATTAAGAAATATTTCAAAGGCTGCCCTTCTCTCCTGCCTCCCCATCCCCTAAAGGAAGGGTTGCCTTTATTTATCAGGTCTGTTGTTTTACATAGGAGAGAAAATGAGTTTTGATCCAAATTAAGAAACCTGTTTGCTGCAGAAGTCTAGTAATAAGATTAATGTATTAAAAGGTCTTATTAAATTCAGAGAAGTTGCCAACATGTTTTAATTTCTTGCCACCGTTCAGTACCTTTTAACTGTTCTCACACCCTCATTTTGTTTGATAATAATTCCTATTTCTCTTGATAATTAACCAAATTGGCAGGGGATTTTAGCAGTTGTGATCCAACCGTGCTCCTCTTTCGAGTTGCCATCAAGTTGGTGTTGACCCTTAGTGCCCCCATAGGTTGGCTTTCTCTATAACAATCTGTCCCCAACCTGCCCTTCGGGTCTTCCAATAGTGTATTCACCACTGCTATAAAGGTAAAGGTTCCCCCGCACATGCGTGCTAGTCGTTTCCGACTCTAGGGGCCGGTGCTCATCTCCGTTTCAAAGGCGAAGAGCCAGCGCTTGTCCGAGGACATCTCCATGGTCATGTGACCGGCATGACTAGACGCCAAAGGCGCATGGAACGCTGTTACCTTCCCACCGTAGTGGTCCCTATTTTTCTACTTGCATTTTTACGTGCTTTCGAACTGCTAGGTTGGCAGAAGCTGGGACGAGTAAAAGGCGCTCACTCTGTTACGCGGCACTCGGGATTCGACCCGCCAAACTGCCGACCATCTGATCGACAAGCTCAGCGTCCTAACCCACTGAGCCACCGCATCCCCAACCTGCCCTTCAGGTCTTCCAATAGTGTATTCACCACTGCTATAGCTGTGTCCTTCTCTCTGGCTGCTTCTCCCTCCTCTTCTCTTTCCCTCCACCTATCTCAGCACTAGAGCCTTCTCTAGAAAGCTAGACATTCACATGATAAATGGGATAATTTGAGCTTTTTCATTTGTGCCTCAAGTGGGAACACTGGATTGATTTTTGGATGATCCATTTGTTTGCTTTCATGGATGTCCATAGTTTGGTCAGAAATCTGTTCCAACACTAAGTCATCCAGTGGCAGGAAAATGCTCCCCTCCTTCCTGTTTTCCTAGATGGGAGTTTGAGAAGGGGATGAAAGGAGAGGAGAGGCCATAACTCTTGACAGAATTACTGTAAGTCCTTGAAGGACAACTTTCTATTCACCATGCTTTTTTGTGAAAAGGAATTGAAGCAATCTTTCTAGATAAAAGAAGAGTTTTGGCCAAAGAATGTATGTATGCATACCTCACCCAGTATAATTTTGTGCTTGCATGCACACAAACCTCTGTAGTCCTATGGACGAAGCTTTAGTTCACCTTTCAAGGAACCTTTGGAGTGGGAATTGAGCTTGGGGAATTTTGCACACAGAAGTCAGGTCTTGTCCTGCTGTCCTCTCACTCTATTAGGGAATGAATCTAATTTCAGAATTGCACAAGGTGTGTAGCATTTTTTTAAAGAGATTGACAAATCCTTCGGAGGGGAGTAAATTTACAAAATTTCTTTTCCTCCAAACCAATCTTCCATCCATCCATCCTACTCTATTTTATGTATCTAAAAGAGATGTTGGAAAAAAGAATAATAAAACCTTTTAAAAAGTAGTATAAAAACACACCCTCCACCCTCCAAATGTTTGTTTTAAAAAGAAAGATCATCATTTGTTGATGGAACTAAATAAAAGTAGATGAGTAAATTCTAAGCATTGGAAAACTACTAATTTTAAGGCATATGCATTCAATTAGGTTGAAGTGCCTGACTTCAATTTTCAAAGCTGATATTTTGTTTATTGTTACTATATTTAAGGAAGTCAAAAGGATGAGAACAAAAGTGATTATAATAAGTTATTGTTCCTGTTGTTATGACAACTGACTACAGAAATTTCGGTGAAGTTTGACAAATAATACAGTCGTGTTATCATCCTACAAACTCCTATCTTTGGCTTTCTGAAAATAATTATCTAAAAAGCAAATTCCATTGCATTTTAAATAAATTATTACAGCTAAAGAAGCATGTATAACATCCTCAGCTTTTTAAGCAGCTGGAATACTCTTATGTTGTTGCCAATGTTTAATTGCATGTAGGTCAATATTTATTATCTGTTAACAACAATGTGAAGTTACAGCTGCTAGTTGTTTAGCTAGTGTTGGCCTTCATATACATCACATTCCGAAGCCCAGGATGTTGTACAATATTGGCTTACAATAGTACCTTGGTACTTGACTACTTCAAAACTTGTCGAATTTGGTATTAGATGTATTTTGATGCAAAAATGTCCTGGTACTCATCATTTGTTTGGTACTCAATGCACTGCAGAAGGAAGTAGGGGACAGCCCCAGAGGGCAGACAGGAAGTCAGCCATGCTGGGCAGGTCACTTGCAAAAGGAAATAGGACAGCTGCAGAGGGTGGACAGGAAGTCAGCCATGCTGGGAAGGTCATTAACATAGGAAAAAGGAACAGATAGGAAGTCCTTCCTAGCCAAAACAAAGGAGTAGGTGGTACGCTACATGGGTTTGGGGTACTTGTCCTTTTTAGTACTCGTTGCATTTCCCAGAACCAATTAAGGACAAGTACTGAGCTACCACTGTGCATCCAAGCAGTAATATGGGATTTTTCAATTGACAGGTGGAAATGTTGTCAATGCACAGATTTTTTTTAGTGTCATCCAAGAATTTTTTGGAATGGCACCCAATGTGTTAAAAACTACTGGGACCACAACAGCTGGTTTATGTCATAATCTTTCAATTTCGATTTTCAGATCTTGATACTTTGTGATCTTCTCTAATTCTTTGTCTTCTATTCTACTATCCCCTGATATTGTCACATCAATTATTCACACTTTATTTTCAAACACAATTATATCTGATATGTTATGAACCAAGTCTATATTTGGAAATTCCACAATATTTTAACCTGCTCATTGTCAACTATTTTTTAAAACTATTAAGTTCCCACCAATTTTTATATTACTGCAACATAATAATTTGTATGGATGTTCCAGCGAATCATTTTGCTGATTGTTTTACGTTGTTCATAATTAGTTCGTGTGATCTTTTTGCACGAGCTGAGTATGTGATCTACCGTTTCTTCTGCTTTTTTGCACAAATTACACTTTGAATCATTTGATGATTTTTCAGTTCTGATCTTGATTGCATTACTTTGCATAGTTTGCTTTTCCTCAGCCAAAATCAAGCCTTCAGTTTCTTTTTCAATGTTCCAGTTATAACTCACTGTCAGGTTTTATCTTTATCCAGGTTCCCCTCCATCTTTTATAGAAATTGACCGTGTAATATTCTTCCTTGCAAGCATTCTGTTTGTATTTTTATTACATTGTTTCAATATTTGTTTTTTGCTTCCTGTAAGTGCCAATTTTTAGCTTGTCATCAAGGCTTCTTCTTGACTATTTTTGATATAATCAGCTAATGCACACTTTTCTTCTTTGACAGTTAGTTTGACCTGCAGTAAACCTCTGCCTCCATGTCTGTGTGGCATTTATAATCTTATCAGTATCATGATTGGGATGTAATGTATACTGATATAATTATTATTATTATTATTATTATGGTTTGTCGAACAGTCAGCCATGACATTCGGCATTTTTCTGCATCTATTGGATCCTTCCTAAGGACCTGAAATAGGCAGATGTTGTTTGATGGAATCTTTCAAATATATAAGCTGTACTAGGTAAAGCTACCTTTTGCAATTGACTGATGGTGATTTTGTCGATCCCAACAGTGTTCAAATGGTGCTCTAGATCACAGGTCTGCAACCCGCGGCTCCGGAGCCGCATGCAGCTCTTTCAGCCGTCTCCTGCGGCTCCCAGTCCTCTGCCATGTGCAGTCCAAAAAAAAATGCGGGACTAAAAAAGTTCAACCAATCAATTTAAATATGCAGGGTAGGTGCATATCTTACCTTGGCTCCACTCTTCAGTCAAACCCTGTTCTGCGCATGCACGCATTTTTTGCGGCTCCCAGTTTTTCCTTTTGTGAGGGAACCGGTTCCCGAGTGGCTCTTTCACTGTTTCAGGTTGCTGATCCCTGCTCTAGATGCTTTTGGATTGCACCTAAGGTGCCTATTACTATTGGTACAATCTTTGCTTTCTTTTGCCACAGTCATTCTACTTCTCTTTTTGAACAAAGAGTACACCCAGAAACATATATTTATAACAAATTAAAGGTGTCTTCTCTCAATAGGAAAAAAAAAGATTCTCTGATTATGTCCTAAGATACTCTGTGCCACATCCAAAAACAAAGTTTTGAATTCCATTGTGCCATTCCATCTGAGAAGGGCTTTTGGTTCAGCAAAATATTGCTACATAATTGGTATTTGCCAGTCAAGTCCAGTTTCTAGATTCTGAATACCCATCCATCAGAGAAGAGAGCTAAAATATTTGAGATTACTTGGGGTTTTTTTAAGAAAGTCAAGTGGCATTGGAGTAGCCTTGCTTGCTTGCCATAGTTCCCTATCTTTTTTTTTCTGACTACCTTTCTCATTCCCCCATACACTCCCCCCGTTTAGTTTCTCTGCTCTTCACTGCTTTTTCTCTCTAATCCATTCAATGTCTTCCGTCTTTGCCATCTCTCACACTTCTTCATACCCAGACTGCTTGCTTGCCCAGGACTATCCCCCTCATCACCCTAGCCTCCTCTCCAAGATCCAGCTGCCTTCTTCCCTTCCCTCCTTCCCCATTCCAGGATCTAGACTTCCTCCTTCTATTGTGGTATTAGAATTAGTCTTGCTGCAGGGGATGGACAACAGCGAGGTTAGGATTCAAGATGTAGGACTGCAATAATATTAACATTATCAGACGAGACAGGAGACGCACGTTGTAGATCCCATCTGTTTAGCAAATGCCATATGGAGAGAACCAGGAAACATCCCCCCCCCTTTTTTATGGTACCTGCCCTTCAGAACATTATTATCCCTCCCAGAGACCAGATTGGCTCAAACCCTACTGTCCTTTCATAAGGTCTTAAAGATGTGGGTTTGCCATTGGATTTGGGTTCTGAGTATGTGGTACAGTGGCTGTGCTGATTGTTGCTGTTGGCTATTCTGTCTTGGCTGACTGTTGTGTTCTATTGTTAACATACATGATTTGTACGTAATTTTTAATTATTCTAATGTGGTCTGAGTCATGTATTTGAGATGGGCATCTATATAAATCAAATGAATAAAATTGCAGCAGTGCACAAGAGAGGGTGCACACACACATATACATATATACATCTACATACACACACACACATACATATACACACACACACACACACACACACACACATACAATCCTAGCATTTTCCCATAATTTCCCCTGAGCTACCTTTTGTACTGAACCAAACCACTTTTTTGCTGTAGGCAAAATCCTCATAAATTACATAGAGTAAGTTGCAAAAAGGAATATGTTAGACTGCACTGCTTAACACAGAGCGTTTGCAGTGGGAAATAATGTAATCCTCTCGGCAAACAATTTCTCCCAAAAATTTCTAATTGCTATAGCAAAAGAAGTCAAACTGAACAAAAGCACCATTTGCTCCTCTTCACAATGTACCATAGTTGAGAAGATTCAGTACTTTATGGAATTTTTCCTAGTCCTTCCATGTTTTTCTAGAAGGTCACCAAACCCTTTGGGACAACTTTTCAGAAATTGTAGGAGCTAACAAAAATTGTTCCCCTTCTTTTACCTAAGATTAACTTCTCTGGGTATGAAAGGGCTTTTTTTAAAAAACAGAATAAAACCTCTGAGTGCAACCTAAAGAAAAGGTACGCAAATTGAATCTGCAGAGAAAATAACTGATTACAATTCAGCTAATTGGCTCCCTCCCAGTTTATCCTTTTAGTCCCAAGCAAAACCAGTTTCATCAGACATCCAATTTGGCTGCCTGGTTGGGGGAGGGCTGCTGGTTTAATGAGTAAGTTAATGATGCTCTAATTTTGATTTGAATTTTCTGTTTATTTGACTCTCCTTTGGGTGGAAACACAGGTTTAGCTTAAGAAGAGAAACCAGGGCCAGGCAGTGTCAGAATCATAATTTTTAAAAAGGTCTGTATAGGGTAATCTCATCTATATGTTTTTATACACTGAGGATTGCTGTCAGTGTAAGCCTCTGGAACTGACATTTGGGGATTTACTTAGAATTTGAAGGAGGGCTACAAGATTTCCAAAACTACTGAATTACAAAATTGTCTTAAGAAGAGCTCACCGCTGACTCAATCTAGGATTATATAACCTCATCACTGCATTCTTTGCACCTCCTCCATTGTCTGCAGTAAAACTGATCTTTCAGTATAAAAAGATAGTTTTGGTCAAACAGACATATTCGAAGCTGGAAGGCAAGTGCAACTAACTGAAATGGGTCTATTTTCCCCTCTCTTCTTGGCCTACCTGTCACCCTACTGCTTCTGAGAAGCAATCTTGAGGGGGAAAAACCCACAAATCCTAAAAAAATAAAAAAAAACCAAGGGATCACATTCAAAGCAAATGGAACAGAGGCACTGCGGCAACCACAGCTTTCATGGAAATGATAAAAGCAATGTTGGGCTATTGTAAGGCAAGTGCTTTTGTATGGTATATGCATATGACATCACAACATATACAAATAATTAAAGCTTATAGCAAAACCTAGCAGCAAGATATCCTACACACACACACACACACACACACACACACACACACACACACACAAATGCCACTAGGCAGAAACATATTCACAGCACTTTTGAAAATACAATATTTCATCTTTGCGACACTTCTTTAATGATTACTTTTTTACTGATGTTTCTGAAAGTCTTTGTTATAGAAACCGTCTGTCTGTCTATCTGTCTGTCTGTCTGCCTGCCTGCCTATCTATCTATCTATCTATCTATCTATCTATCTATCTATCTATCTATCTATCATCTTTCATATTGAAACCATGACTATGTACTGGAGATAGATCAGAATTCCGGCCTAAGGTTGAAGCTGTCCATTGCTTTCAATAGGCTGTATAGTTTTAAAATTCCTCCTTACTTGCAATTAATTTGTGTACCCAGCTATAAATCTATGGAGATTCTCAATCATTTGGGTTACTCAACTGTAACTTGTGCCCATTAATAACATGGACATTGTATAAAATCAAACAGAAGGATGGATTAAGGACAATGATTTTCATCTGCAAAACAATAATGACTATGTCTGCAATATGTTTTTTTTATCATAAAGCATCTTGTTAGCACACTTTCTATATTAATGGGTGGTGGATTTTTTAAAAAAAATATCTGTGAGGATGAATGGTGAGATACTTGTGTATACTTAATTTTTTAAAAAGAATTCTTTCTTCTCATTGATTTTTTCCCCCAAAAACCTTTTCATTAAAATGAGAAATACATTAGTCTGATGTATGGTTTAATCTTAGCTAGACTATTAAAATGTATTCTCAGCTATTACTACATAGTATTTAAATAAGCATTTGGAAGTAGACTCCTTCTTTTAAGAGGAAAAAAAGCGCATCCTCAAGAAAGGCATAAAATACAGATTTGTTTAATGCCGGGTCTTTCAGGGGCAAAGCAGTTAATTACCTACTTCATTACAGTCTATGGAAATACAGTGGTTTTAGAGGAGAAGCTGTTTTTCATCTCCTCTTTGTTACACAATGAGACAGCTGTTTCTACGGCAGATCCATTATAGCTTATCACCAGAGGACAGACCAGGAACATGACACCATGAAGTATGCCTCTTGTCACCACCAGCCAGAACAAATGCTGGAACTCCTCGGAAAGGAAAAGATCTGCTTTTGGAGAGAAGTGGACATTAACTCAAATAGATTGGCTTCATTGATTTTAATGTACAAGGAATTACTATGACACAAAGGCAAGCCATAACTCCCAGCAGTAATATGGATTTCTCCCAGGTACCCCCTCTTTTGCATTAATGTATGCAGTTAGCATCAAGGCAGGAAGGATTTGAATGATCAAAGTCATTTCTGGTTTTCCTTTGCCCTATGAAAAGGCTACTTTTCAAAGTCACTACTTAAGGAAATACGATTATATTTTTTAGAATCAGTATATTTTTTTAGAATCCGTATCCCCTGAGCCTTCATTGGGAAATAATGCTGATGTTCTCAGGGGATACGGATATGATTATTATTTATTTGCAGTCCCAGATCAATAATTTGGCTACGATGAGCCGTCTGCTTCCAAACATAGTGACATTCTTGCCCAGGGGGTCTTCAAACCTGGCCCTTTTATGACTTGTGGACTTCAACTCCCAGAATTCCTCAGCCAGGCATGCTGGCTGAGGAATTCTGGGAGTTGAAGTCCACAAGTCATAAAAGGGCCAAGTTTGAAGATCCCTGTTCTTGCCTATGAGGCCAAAGTAAAGATTGTGCAACTAACTTTGCTTGTACTGATGAAATCCTTAATATTTTCGTACAAGGGATGGCTGGACATGCCAGTATCCAACCAATCCAATATGCATGCAGAGAAATTAGAGTTTCTATAAAAGTCTCTTGGGAATATGATTTTCTTTTTAAAAAAAGAGTCTTATAGCCTTAAGACAATGATTAAGCATTCTGTTAGTAAGGATGAACTTGTAAGAATAGCAGAAGATGTAGCTTGTGGTACAGTATCCTTCCATAATAGATAACAAAATTAGTTGCCTTTTAGTACATAGAGGTCTGTAACTGTGCATCTTCTATCTCTACCTGTGCTTTAATAATACATTTTTAAATACCTCAAATACTACAAAAATTCTTATTGTTTTTGGAATGATAATCGTTTAACCTTTTGAGTATGCTGTGATAATTGCCTGTACTTTTAGTTTCTAATTATACATTGACTACTTCTTGATGTTTCAGGGAAAGCCGTTCCTAGACTTGGTTTCTTCTTGGAGGAGAAATATCTTGTCATTTTCATCTGGGCCCTGTATATCTCCATTTTTCTTTATGAATAATAAGCCGAATGTGACTTGCATATTTTTGGAAATTGCCAATTATCTGCCAAAGTGTTAAAAAGTGGAGGACAAGATTTACTCTGCTCTTACTCTGCCCTTACATAGAGGTCTCTAACAGCTGGCCTGAATGAGTATCAACAAAAGTCCACCTACCAGAAGGCTTTTACATATCAATTTTGGCTCAGGAAGGAAGGAAAGAGCCTGGAGCATTAGGAATGTGAGGAGGTTAAGATACTGGTTTTGTAACACATGAAGAACAATCGTACCTTAGAGAAAAACTATGGTTTTGTATGCACAGCCACTTCATGTCACCAAAGGATGATCTTTGCTCAAACAACCAGAGGGGAACTCCAAGCTAAAAAAAAGTGAGGATCTGCCACAGAGGAGAGAGAGAATATTAAAGCAGTACTTGGATTTGAGCCACACATTTGCACTTGGAAGGCAGATGCCTCCTGGGTGCTTCAGGGGCTCATTAAATTATGAAGCACTTCATTGTCAATCATGCTGTTCCATGCTGTGGTAAATATGAATGACCCAGAACAGACCCGTTAAGGGGAGGCAAGTATAGAATTAAGCATATTCATATCACTGGATGTCTGTTTCCAAGACAAATGGAAGCATACTTATGACTTTCTCTATTGTTTTAGAGTTTGCTTGCACAAAATAATGACATGGATTCCAAATGGCAGATAGTAATTGGTACAAAAGGTGGGGAGGTCAAAGGGTTTTGGCTTTGCTTGTGCTGACTTATTTCACAAGCTGGAAGATCACCAGCTAAGACCAGGTCTTCCTCATTTGTTGTTGTTAGTTGTGAAGTCGTGTTCAACCCATCGCAACCCCATGGACAACATTCCTCCAGGATCCTCTTTACTGTAGTTTGTTTAACCCAAACTTAGCCAGGTCTAGGGGTCACGTGGAAGGGCATCAAGCCAATAGTTCTGGAGAACAAACTAAATAGCCTTAGAAGATCACCCATTTGCAGTTGGTTTTATTACAAGCAGATGAATTGTATTGCTATAACCTTGAGAAGTAAGAAATATGCACCTATATCACGGCGGATATGCAGGTATTAAAGTAATCGGAATTGTCAAGTGCTTTTCCTATTGATGCATAAATGGCCACCCAAACTATTTTAGCTTTTTAGTTATGTTATATTCTTTGACAATAAGTAATGACCTACTTATTGTCAAAGAATATATGGGTGCGGTGGCTCAGTGGGTTAGGACGCTGAATTTGTCGATCGGAAGGTCGGCAGTTTGGCGGGTCGAATCCCGAGTGCCGCATAGCAGAGTGAGCGCCTGTTACTCGTCCCAGCTTCTGCCCACCTAGCAGTTCGAAAGCACATAAAAATGCAAGTAGAAAAATAGGGACCACTACGGTGGGAAGGTAACAGCGTTCCGTGCCCCTTTGGCGTCTAGTCATGCTGGCCACATGACCACGGAGACGTCCTCGGACAAGCGCTGGCTCTTCGGCTTTGAAACGGAGATGAGCACCGGCCCCTAGAGTCGGAAACGACTAGCACGCATGTGCGGGGGAACCTTTACCTTTACCTTTAATGACCTACTGGTGATGCCAATACCTCAGGCATAATCACTATGTGCTATGTAAATATGTCAGCCTCCCCACCCCCAGGTAAACCAGATTAGAAAATCAATTCCAGAGGAAGGTTAAAACTATTTTGATTGAGATGGGCTGTATTAACTGAATCTTGCAAGTCTGATTATACTGTACCTTCTTCCTCTTCTTATAGTTAAGCGAATTAGGGATGTGTCTGCCTGAACATCTTCCAAATACTATTTGGTTGTTCTGAACTTAAAAAATGTTTCATCGTCCTTTTGCTTAGGTAATGGTTTCTGCACATCTCCATCAAGGTCACCTTCTTTACTCTCCACTGTAGACGATGTAGATATTTTTCATGCTATTTCCGTCCATTGCTTTGTTTAATCAGAAGCACATTCATTGTGTTTGGAATGGGCTTCCCTCCTTCGCTTTAAGTATGCCCCAGGGGTTTGTAGCAGTTTCCATCTTTAGACTGCAAGGGACGGGAGAGGAAAGTCATTCAGATTGCGCTGTATGCAATGTAGCAAATTCTTGTTTCTTTGAACCAGCATATTTATGTTTGAATAGGCATATTTTTTAAAAATGCTGTGTTTTGGTTCTCCAATCAAATGCAGTTTTTAATGTAAATTACTGAAAAAGAGTAATAATGATCTAACATGGGAGGTGGGTGTGAAATGCATCTGAAAAAACTGCTGTGATACATTTGCTATGTTACTATACTATACTATACTATACTATACTATACTATACTATACTATACTATACTATACTATACTATACTATACTATACTATACTATACTATACTATACTATACTACACTACCATACCATACCATACCATACCATACCATACCATACCATAGCATACCATACCATACCATACCATACCATACCATACCATATTAATTCTGTGTTACATTATGTTATGTTACGTTACATTATATAGGATACAGAATAATAAAGTTGGAAGGGACCTTGGAGGTCTTCTAGCCAACCCCTGCTTAGGTTACTGTAGGTTAGGTTAGGTTAGGTTAGGTTAGGTTAGGTTAGGTTAGGTTAGGCTAGGCTAGGTTAGGTTAGGTTGCTATGCTATATGATGATATGATATATATGAGATTAGATTAGATTAGATTAGATTAGATTAGATTAGATTAGATTAGATTAGATTAGATTAGATTAGATTAGATTAGATTAGATTGTATAGGAAGGACACACATACACACTGAATTGAGAAACTTATACCCAAGTATGTTACAGTGAATAAAAAAATATGAATTCCCTAATCATCAGTAAGAAAAGTAAAATGAAGGATTGTTCTAAAGCAATACACTATATAGTTTGCATTCTGTTATATGAGATTTTTTTTTCTGATGGCAAGCTACTGTACATTGGCCTGAGCCACAGCCAAGGCAGAGGATGCCTTGCTGAGCATGCAATGTCAAATCACCAATTTCATTTTGCCATGACTAAATTACCGGTAATTCCTAGTGAGTCAGCATATGATTAAATCTGGAGTATTGTAAAACCTTAATACTTTTAAACAATGTCATTCTGTATTCACTTACTGAGAACTAAGTTACACAGTTCAGTATTGTCCTACTCCAGCACAAGTGTGAGACTTGAGTCTCACTGACTGAATGAGTTCTTACATACATGCAACTGGTTGCAAGCCCCATTAACCACAAAGGGCTCTTTTTTCGAGCAGGCATGCTCAAATGTTATTAAAATGGGTTGCAAATCAAATCTTGCTGTGTAAACTATACACAGGTTCAGTTATGTTTTATTACTACTAGTCTGAATAGCGAAGGGTCCGGCTGAACCAACTTCTAATAGGCTCTATAAGACAAGAACAGATAATCAAATTTTAAGAGCTTATTGAGGCTCACACTATCTCTGAGTACTGTAATATGCCTCTGCTCTTTTATTTTAGATGTACGCTAGTCATTGCATTGCATTTGTACAAGGACAATTTTCTTAAAAGTCTCCTTCCCAAAGAAGTTTAAGACTTCAGAGTTTCTATAATTATTACACAGTGACCCTATCTACTAAATTATCTCTATATCCTTGTTCCATTGTTATCTACTCCAAAGCTGCATATTAAGTTCATATTTAGTATTGAAACATAGCATAACTCATTTTTGTCAGCATTGTTGAACAATCATCATCATCATTATTAATAGTCAAGGGCACAAGAGAAAAACTTTTTAACTAAACAAATAGCCTAAGTGAAGAAAGCAGAAAGTTGATAATGTTATTTGAATTTATTTGTTTGTTTATGTGTGTATCTGCGTGATTCATCTATTACTGCGGTCCACTAGGACTCAAAGTCAAGTACAGATATTAATGGGAATATGTGTACGTGGAGAGACAGTTTGATGCAGTGGTTAAAACTAGAAACTGGGAAATTGTGAATTCTAGTCCTGCCTAAGGTACAAAGATGGGTGATTTCAGGGCAGTCATTTTTTCTTAGTCCTAGAAAGAAGGCAGTGGCAAATCATTTCGGGAAAAATGTTGCCCAGAAAATTGTAGGGAATTGTCCAGATATTTTCCAGGAGTCAAGACTGATTCAAAGGCAATGCCCCTCTCCCAAAGTATACATAACCTACTAGAACAGGGCTTTTCAGCCAGTGGTACTGGTACCACCTGTGGTACATTGGCACCTGGCAAGTGGTACACGACCATCCTAGAGAAGTGGTAGCAGGGGAGGGGAATGAGCTGAACCGGTGGCAGCACCCCACAAGCCTGAGCGAGAGACAGCTGGAGCTGTAGGGCTGTCAGGGCTCAGTGGAAATGTCAGGATCAGCACCAGGCTCCAGCTGGAGCTTGGCGCTGAGCCCAGAAGAAGCGCCAATCAGCTGGAATGTTGCAGCATCTCCAGAGTCTTGTGATTTACATTCAGATGCTTGGCAACTGATTCATATTTATGACGGCCCCAGTGTTCCAGGGTCATGTGAAGTGACCAAAACCTGCTGCAACCACCCAGCAGAGGGGGGGAATAAAAACCAAACACCCACCCCAGCCTCGCTGCCAATCCTCAACAGAAATGCTCACAACAATGAAAACCTCGGACAGGAGGAAGAGCGCTGCCGGGCGGGCAGGCACGTGTCTTGCTTGGCTGTGGCTTGGGGGCACTTTTATCAGTGCCATTGTAACTTTGAACAGTCACTAAGCGAAATGTTGTAAGTCGAGGACTACCTGTACTTCATCACTTTTTTCCTTTTTGGGGGGGGTCATCAAGTTTTTGACACCTTGCTGGGCGACTGGTGGTACTCGGATGTTGCCATATCCTAAAAGTGGTACAATGGGTGAAAAGGTTGAAAAACCCTGTACTAGAAGAACAAGGTGTTTACCATCTTCTGAGAACCATGGGAATGCATTCTTGCTTAGGGAAGCAGGCTGTTCCATAGGAGAGGAGCTGTGTTATAGGAACAGCTCCTCCTAGGTGGGCCCATGAGTAGATGGTTTCTGGCCATCTAGGTTAGATAGGCAGATTCTTTCTGGGAAAGATATTGATGTTAAGGAGATTATTATTCAAACTATAAATGCAGTGAAATATGTCAAGATTTTGAGACTACTTTTCTGAGTGCCACTTATGGAATAAATCCCATTCAACTCAGTAGTAATTAAGTCTAAGAAGCTATGCCTGGAATTGGATTGCAGGAAAATAAACTATGTGTTGTGCATTAGCTATTGCTCATCTTATATCAGGGCAGGTAATCTGCAGTCCGTACGCCCTATTAAACCATCTACATCCCTTTGAAGTCCATGCTCCAAGATCATGTTCCTGAAATTCAGGAAAAAAAATTGCTAATTTCATATTTTCTAAAAAAAATAGCTGGTTGATTGGATAAAAATGAAAAATTATACTGCCAAGAAAAAAAACTTAGAAGGTTGGAAATTCTAGCCCCACAATCATTGTTGTGTCACCCCCATTCTTACTGAAAGTCAGGGGAGCCATGAAGTTCATTAAAGTTTGCTTGCTCCAAGAATGGTTGGCTGGAATCCTGTTTAACTATAAACTGAGTCTCCAAACAGAGTTACATTTTCACATGAATGACTTAATATGAATCACTCCTTCCATCATATTCCCTCCCCCTATCTTTTTAGCTAGGTTGATTTTATATATATATATATATATATATATATATATATATATATATATATATATATATATATATATATATATATATATATATATATATATATGGATCCTTGGTTTTTCGGGTTTTTCCCCGCGTAGAACTAAAGGTGTAGGCGCAACGTTTCGACGGAATCCCAACACATACATATATACATATATATACATATATATACATATATATACATATATATACATATATATATATATATATATATATATATATATATATATATATATATATACATATACATATACATATATACATATACATACATACATACATATATATATGTATGTATATACATACTATATATATATATACTATATATATATATATATATATATAGTAATTGATATAATTTTATTTTTATTATTGTAAAGCCACCCAGAGTTACCATGTGACAATATGGGCACCTAATAAATTTTACAAATTAATTAAATAAATATACTGAATCAGATCGCTGCTCTAATTAGCCAGTTAGCTGAGGTCTTGGATAAAAGTCTTATTATCAGTATTTTGGGTCAGATGTGCAGTAACTATGTGGCTCTAATTATTAAAGGGTAACTTCCATCCAGGAGTGTCCACAGGGAAAGTCAAGAACATCAGCATGGTGGACACGACTTGCAATCAAAACCCAATCCTTTGAAATGTGGATGTCATGCATCACATAAAAGGGATGAGGCTTTCATTCTCTGGTCACACCTGCCATTTTGATATTGTTGAACTCCTCTGCAGACATCCCTGATCCCATCATTCCTGACTTTTCCATATGCAAGGTGGGCAGAAAGCTGTTGAAATCAAGAATAACTAGAAAATCATGGACTCCTGGTGCCTGCCTTAAATAAATATACTGTGTGTTTAATCCAAGATAATTTCCTATAGCTGCACACTATCTACACTCTGATCATTAAGAAACTAAAATTCTTCTACTTGATGAAGTCAAAAGAAAGTTTTAATTTAGTTTATGATAGCTGTACAGAGCAGAGAAAGAAATCATATGGCTTTTCTCTGTGTGTGTGTGTGTGTGTTCTACAAACACACATGTTATAGTGGTAGCTTCCGTGACCTATTTATGGAAGCATGAAATACCGGTTGTTTACTTATTCCTTTCCAAAGAACAACCTGCAGAAGTGAATCACAACCTGTTCTATTAAGTAGATAGATTTCTTCTCTATCAGCATCCTAGGAAATAATGTTAAATTCTTAGGCTAACATCAAATGGTAATTTCTTATGAGTATGATTCATATTAAGTCATTCGTGTGAAAATGTAACTCTGTTTGGAGACTCAGTTTATAGTTAAAAAGGATTCCAGCCAACCATTCTTGGAGCAAGCAAACTTCAATGAACTTCATGGCTACCCTGACTTTTAGTAAAAATGGGGGTGACACAACAATGATCGTGGGCTAGAATTTCCAACCTTTTAAGTTTTTTTTTCTTGGCAGTATAATACTGACAGTTAGAACAACTAACCAGTGGAACAACCTGCCTCCAGAAGTGGTGAATGCTCCAACACTGGAAGTTTTTAAGAAGAGACTCGCCAGCCATTTGTCTGAAATGGTATAGGGTTTCCTGCCTAAGCAGGGGGTTGGACTAGATGTCCTCCAAGGTCCCTTCCAACTTATTATTATTATTATTATTGAGGATAGAGTTAGCAAGAGTATGCAGTGATGCACCTTGGGGGAAAATGACATTTTGTCCCCAAATTTTCTACCTGATAAAAGGATATAGTGGACTGTCCCTATGTTCTTTGCAATATTGCTGAAATGACACTGCTGAGTGGTTTTATTGCTATGGCATTAAATCAAAGGCAGCCTTTAATCAAAAGCTATCTTCTCTTCCCAGACCATCGTTAGAGGAAATAAACCTTGCAAGGATGCTTCAATCAATGGCTTGCTGGAAGAATTTGACAATATCTCCGTGACCCGTTCCAACTCACTTCGGAAGGAGAGTCCTCCCACTTCTCACCTAAGATCCTCCAACCATATAGAAATCCACCAGCAAGAAAATGGCTTTGTCACCTATTCACAGTATTCTAGCGAGTCAGATACAGGGACTGACTTCTTTGTTGAAAAATACAGAGACAGGTGCCTTCGTGGGGAAGAAGCAGACAGATATTCCCAAGGGAGCTATGCTGCAAAGCAAAATGGACACATGGCCAAGCTGAAACCAAGTGAGATGTATTTTTCTGAAGCCAAGCCTCTGAAGTCTGACATCTCTAGATTCTTACCAGATTATCGCACTCCCTTGGAAACAAAAAGTAAACTGAATGACTATGGTGGCCTGAAGCTGGAATATCGGAGGGTACCTAGTCACTCTTCTCTGGATTATAAAGAGCCTTTTCATTATGCTCTCTCTAGAACTTCTCTTCACAGTCAATACTCCAGAGAAGGACTAGAATACAGTGACAGCGAGTGGTCCAAGGATGATTACGACAAAAGGCCAAAATCATCCTATGTGAACCAGGCAAGTCCTCAACCAGCCATGAGGCAAAGGTCAAGATCAGGGTCTGGCCTTCAAGAGCCAATCATGCCCTATGGAGCAAGTGCTTTTAAGTCCAATCAACAAGGGTATTCATATAGTTCCTACACCTATCCTCGATTGTCAGAAACAACAGCAGGCATTCAAAAGGTAAATTTGTATAGGTCCACATTTTTAACCTTACTATCATTTCAGAATTTAAACACTATGTTTCCCTTTAGTAATGTCTCAGTGCCTCAGGTCTAAAGAGGGGTTTATGCTCCAGAAAATTGACATGAATTAGCATGAAGGTTTTCTCATTTTCTCATCTTTGTCATTGTGATATAATGAACATCTTGAATGCAGTATTCCTGCTTCTTCTAAATATGGGACAGAAGTCAAATAAGATTAATGTTAGCACTAAGTAGATAAATCTAGATCAGGGGTGTCAAACTCGATTTCATTGAGGGCCACATCAGCACTGCGGTTGCCCTTAGGGGGCCGGGTGGGTATGGCCAGGGTGGGCGTGGCCTACTGGGTGGGCGTGGCTAGAGTGCGTATGGCCTACTGGGTGGGCATCGTTCACATCAAGGGGGCCTATGGGGGCCTGGGCAGGAGTGGGACAGATCTGAGGGTCTCTGGCAGAAGGAGGGTCTCTGGGCCAGGGCCAAGGCAGTGGGGGCCATTCCCTCACTGTTTCCAGGATGGCTTCGCGGGCCACATGAAACCACTTCGCGGGCCGGATCCGGCCCCCGGGCCTTGTGTTTGACATGTCTGATCTAGATGAAGATTGTCTTAAGGTCAATAGAAATGGAAGGAACTAGTCCATTTCTAGGAATTTTCTCATATTCCTTCTTTGTGGGTTAATATTTCATGGGTACCTCAACTATCCTTGTATTTTGGTATCAATCATACATGTTAATATGTACATGAGGGATAAATACTTTTTAAGCTACCTAGTTTTCAGATTGCTGCAGGCTTAGTTGTGTATCTTAGTTTATGTTTGGATGAGGTTTAAGATGCAGATAATACATAATATATGTTTCGTCAAGAGTTGAAATGTTCAACTGGTGACTACTTCTCTTGTTTGCCTCATACTTAATTCATGAAAGCATTTGCCCAAGCAATCATACATAAAATCATTTTCTTGGCAGAAAATAATCTGGATAAAATAAGAAAGAAGGTGAGTAATTTAGGGGAACTATAAATGCAAAACTACCTGATTCCCATAACACCCCTTGTTATAGTAAGCTCCCAACTACTATAGCTAAATAGGCCGAATTGTTTAGTTTAGCTTGTAGAAGCTAAATATGGTAAATATCCTGCTTTTTATGAGGCATTGTTCAACAAAGAAAAAGAGGAAAGCTTCAGGGCACAATCTTTTTCCCAAATAAATCTCATATTGGGATATCATTTTATAAATTACCTGCTTCTGAATCAGCCTTGTTTGACAATCTTTGGTTAGGTTTCTACTCGCACACAAAGATGCATGCAGGCATGAACCATGAATGAAGGTTGAAATGAAATTAAGCTGGTGATGATATTTTGTGTGCTATTAAACAGCAGACAAGTCCTGTACTTCTTCAGCTCATTAGTTAAGGTTTACTTGTCCTACTCATTTTGGATTTCTCCTTCCCAAAAAGATTCAACAATTCTACACCCCTCATCAATAAATCTACCCCTACAATTTTCCAATAGATCATCATCATCATACTGACAGTTTTCTATTTTGAAACTAATCCTCATAAAATATTGGAACAGGCACAGACAATTGGACAGAATACTTACTTCCTAGCACAAACATTTGTTGCTGGTGACTGCTATACCTGATCATATAATTATCGTTGGATCCCTGTAAGCCAGGTAGATAAAACCATGGAAGAAACTTTTCATGTTATCTCATGTCATTTGAGTTAGTCCTGTTTGAACTCAGTGGAATCTTTCCAGAGCAAGAGTTGATTTATCTGATTCAGTCTAGGGCATTGTGAACTGAATACCACCACCACCACCACCCCCAAAATAATAATAATAATAATAAAATAATAATAATAATAATAATAAAATAATAATAATAATAATAATAATAATAATAATAATAATAATAATAATAATAATAATAATAATAATAATAATAATAAAAGAAACCTCACCTTCAGAGCAAAAATCCACACAGTCTAGAGCTGGTTAACTGTTTTCAAGTCAAAGGCTACATTAATTCTGTTGGGCCAGAACTAGACTCCAAAATTAAATACAGTTAAGGCATTTTACCCCCACTCCTATATGTCTAATAATTTCCCCTTCCATCTCACAAAAAGTGTGTTTGGTGGAAACATTTTGGAGGGCTCTGCGGAATTGTTTCTAAAGTATTTGGTCAATCACTACCTACGGCCTGCAGTCCTACATGGCGCAGCTATGATACGGTTGCCAACCTGTTTCCAACATGACTACACTTATACCTTCAGAAAATGCTTAATAAGAGCACAAAGCTGGCAAATTTACTTTTCTGAGGGGAAATGGAGGGAAGTACTTTCTTGTCAAAACTCAACCTATGTATCTGGCTGCCATGGCTAATCTCCTGATAGCACCAGACACATTCACCCTTGAGGCATTTGACGAATCCCTTTTTAAAGCTGTCTAAGCCCACAGCAAGTCCCACATCATCGGGCAGCAAATCCCAGACCTTTGTTATGCCTTGTACAGAGTATTAGGGTTTTTTTAGTTCTTTTAAGTCGGGTTGGTGTTTCAGCTGAGCCTTCAATGAAGTACAGTATAGAGACGTATATATGTTTTATCATAGGCAGAACAGCATGTCAAAAAGAACACGCTCCTTCTTTTCTTTCAAGCCACAGAAGAAGTTGTGTGAACCCACAATGGAGGAATAAGACAGCAGTTAATTTTGTTTAATTGAACAAGTCAGCTCTGTGTGGAGTTGACATCCATTGTCCATTTTTCAGTCCAGGGTAAGGAAATGTAATTTATACTGGTTAAATTTCTGGATGAGTGCCTTCATTTATGTCAGGATCTGCCATGGCTCATGTTCCTCTGCTGGTATCTCCCACATCCTATTCCTTTGAGGTCTCTTAATGTGTTGGTTTTCTTGCTGCTTTCCTATCCATATTTTTCCCTACCTGTCCAAAAAACCCTGAATTATTCAAGCACCAGGGACATAGCCACCGCATAGCCAACTAAATAGACCCAATCTGTACACCTCTGTTCACAAGAACGTGCTACTGAATTCTATGAGGCTTACTTTGAGGTCAGCTTATGTAGAATTGCAACTGTGCCAAGGACAATAGCAGATGCATTTGAGCTCCTGTTACCTTCTGCAGCAGTGTGTTCTGTCTCACTGCTGCAACTTTGATGGATGTCTTGTCAGAATTTAATCTGCTTCATTGACCTGGATTTGAGGAAGTGATCCTTTTTCATTTTTTGTATCTTTTCCTTAGGGTGGTTTCATTGATCTCGGTTCATATTTTATACTTGGAAAGGTATATAATTTTATGTGTTTGCCTGATTTCTTTCTCGTCACAATCTCATCACTCTCAATGGGATATCAATTCAATATATATAGCACACGTTATTGACTTTGCAGTGTTACAGATATCTGTGCCTGGACCATGTTAGGTTGTTTACAGTTTTCTTCCTGCATACATTACAGGAAATAGCATATGTGTAAAATATATGAACGAGAGTATTTTAACAGCAGCTTTTTATTTTCTCCTGCAGACTTTCATGCAAAATAATTCTGATATTTTTAAACTACATGTCAGATCACTAATGGGCAGAGGGATTGACCTGATCAGTCTATATCATGATCCAAGAGTTAAGACTTTTATAGAGGAAGCAGAATACAATCCAGACTATTTCCTATATTACAGTTTTCTCAAGCTGCGCAACCATTAATTAAAAAAAAAGCTTACTTGAAGAAGATGCAAAACTGCATATAATGCCAGGAGCAAGGTTGGGAAAAAAAAGCAGACAACTGCTTTATTTCCTCCAAAAATAAATGTATAAATCACCGCAAAAGAAAAATATTGTAATAGCATCTGAAGGTTTAGTCCAAAATCACATGACACAGCAATCCTGCAGAAGCCACAGCATAAATATAGAACTTCCTTCTGATAAGCTCTCCTTTCCCACTGCAACAAAAGTTGTAGTGTCTTGCTGTGTGATATATATAGATAGATTCCATCATATTTGGTCAGGACTATGCAAGGCAGGTTCAGGAATTTATTGTCTTCATTTTGTAGCTTCCAGATTTCCAGGTATGGTCACAGAGAGTAGTTTAGAAAGTAATGCCTAGGTAATCTATCTCG
Organism: Vipera ursinii; assembly: GCF_947247035.1. Taxonomy (NCBI): domain Eukaryota; kingdom Metazoa; phylum Chordata; class Lepidosauria; order Squamata; family Viperidae; genus Vipera; species Vipera ursinii. Next base: position 202,663,889 of record NC_139512.1, read on the forward strand.
ATGATGCCTCAAACTTGGAGCTTTGTTAAAAAAAATCGAAACCTTATTGTAGTATTTCTCTCCAACCCAGAGCAGAATGATGCAAGCAAACTGACATTGCTTACTTTTCAGTGATGGTGATGAAATATGGGATCAAAAAGGCATCGTAAATAAACGTTTATGCAACCAAGACATTCTGACGTTTGGAAATGTAGAGATGGAATATAGTTCTGAAGGGGTTTCAGCAGAACAGCCATTGAGACTTCACTGCCTCTGGTCGTCAGCTTCCATTTCTTCCAGTCCAGATAAAATTCTTGGACCGTCTTAAACATTCTCTTTATTATTATCCTTTCACAAAATATTCTGAGCTCTTCCTAGGAGGTTGAATTGACATACAATTATCATATGCGTCTGTTGTTCACTCCCAATTTATTTATGCCTCAGAATTCGATGCTCCAGGATATAGTTAGAGGATAATTGGCATATTTGTTTTGGAACTAATGAATGAGCAGTCTTTAAAACAAACTGGCCAACACACCCACTGGTTTTAGCCTTCCAAGAGCCAGGGAAATCCTTTTTCTCGTCAAAACTTCCCAAGAGATTTTTTTTAAAAAAAAGAAGGGCCAGTGAAGGAATCTCCAGAGGTGGTTAAACAGATCTGATTCTTGCTGTGCATCTCTCTTCCTGTGCTGGATAGAAGTCGGTTGTTCCCTCACGGTGCAGCAACCTACGGAGATAAATTGATGCTGCAGCAGGCTTCCCCCATCGCTCCTCCCTACAGCCTTAGCATAAAATGGTCAAATGAAGTTCCACTGCAGAATTCAATTTCACAGTTCAGTTGGGTCCTTGATTACACTGCCAAATTCAGATTAATGTGCATTTAACTAACATGGATCAGAGGACTTCTGGCTGGCAGCCAGCAGTGAAACTAGTAACTCAACGCTGAATGGAGCTTCTGCTTTGTCCACCCCTGCCCCGTGCTTTACCACTGAAATTGATTGATTAAATAGATTCACTGCTATAATTATTTGTAATTGTGCTACATCATGAGTCTGTTTCTAAACTCCCACCCACAGTGGAGTTATTATGAGCTTGCTTGCTTCAGCACAGTGCTGAAAATTACTCTTTTCAGAAAAGGCTTATTATTCTTTTTTTCCCCTGCTTTCTTTTTTTGAATCATTCATCTACATAGGTACATATTTGAGAATGTCAAGTATTAGCGAATAAAAAATGAGACAAGACTTTTAAAAAAGGGGGGGAGAGAGACGTAAAGACTGCTGTTTACTGAATTCTGAAAGTTCAGAAGCAAATTGGATTAAAAACTGTGTAAATATTGCTCTGATGCTTGCTTTGAAGAGTATGACTCATACTTTTTTTCTCCCAGGACTGGTTCTGATGTAGATTAGAAATAATCAATTTGGGAAATTTAAAGTTAACTGGATAATCGCTTTAGAAGATCATTTAGGAAATGGCAGCATCTTATTTTATGTCTTTCTAAAATAATGCTGCTGTGTAAGAACTGGAGATGGTGAGCTTCTACTTTCTATTCCCATATTGTAATTTTTTTTGCAGATATTTCCATCCCCATGGACAACGTTCCTCTAGGCCTTCCTGTCCTCTACCATCTTCTGGAGTCCATTTAGGCTCACGCCTGCTGCTTCAGTGACTCCATCCAGCCACCTCATTCTCTGTCGTCCCCTTCTTCTCTTGCCCTCAATCTTTCCCAGCATTAAGCTCTTCTCCAGTGAGTCCTTCCTTCTCATTAGGTGGCCAAAGTATTTGAGTTTCAACTTCATGATCTGGCCTTCTAAAGAGCAGTCAGGGTTGATCTCCTCTAGGACTGGCCTTTCTTATGGTCCAACTTTCATGGCAATCTACTGTATGTTTATCAAGTGATATTAAGGTATTATTACTAGACTAACATTAAGACTAGTAATATTATTGACCAATTAAAGATTTTTTAAAACCCGTCTGTAAATAAATGTAGCTCCTACTGTATTTAAGCCAGCAACTGCAAAGGTTTGATAAAGGGCTCTCTCAGAGATCTTCCAAGCAGAAACCTCTCATTCCGATGACTTTCACTTTAAACAAAACCTATTGCCAGATCTCTGGGGCCGAGGTGGGGTCTGCTATAAACAGCATAAGACTCCCTCCTAGTCATCCACTAAGAAAAAAAAATATTTAAGCCCTGGTTCTAAACAAGCAAAAACAACTTTACCACTTGCCTTAGGAAAACAACACCAGTCCAGATATACAGACAGTATCAGGCAGGTAGAAGAAAAGACAAGTTGTTGAACTCCATGAGTTAATTGACTTATGCTCCGCAGACAGACCTGCCCAGATAGCAATTTGCCCGCAACAATCCCCTTAAAAGTACTGCGCAGAACATTCCAGAAGAGCAGAACATATGTAAACAATCCACCTCTCTTCTCCTTCCTTGCAAAAAAATGTCCACAGCAGTCTCTGCAAAAGTCCCACGTAGCCATTTCATTCTTTCCCTGGATAGCTTAATCCCTTCTGGTTGGAACTTCTGTACCCGTCTGCTCCTGACTCTTTGTAGGATCTTCTCCAGTCAGATCTATTGTGCAATTTCCCTCATTGCTGATGCTCTCCCTTACTTCGCCTTGGCCAAGTGGCCAAACAATACTCCTGAATCCTTCATCTCTCGAAGCTAACCCTAACCCTGGTAGCTGCAGGGCGAAAAGCCTTGTGTTTTTACTTTTTATTATACTCATAAGTAGTTTTTCTTTCTCACTTGAAGCTCGTCTCTTTTTTTTATTTTTTTTTATTGAAAAGTTTTAAAATACATTTTATCTTTAACAATCCCCCCCTCCCCCTCCCCTACCTATCCCTCCCTACCCCTACCCCCTCTCCCCCCCCCCCCGGACTTCCCAGAGCTAAGTACAAGGTATAAAAACAGAAAACAATCATAAACATCCATATGCTAACAACAATAAACTCTTAAATCTATCGCCCTCTAGCTCATATAAGATAACTACAAACAATATTAATATTACATATAAAAAGAAAGAAAAAGAAAAAAAAAGGAAGATTCATTCAAATGCTAAGTGAAACTTTTTAGTCCCATATTTCTTCTGGATATATTCAATCCATTTTTTCCACTCCATAATATAGCGTTTTTGCGAGTGATCTTTCAAATAAGCCGAGATCTTTGCCATTTCTGCCAGGTCAGAAACCTTTAAAGTCCATTCCTCTATAGTCGGCAATTCCTCCTTCTTCCAATACTGACCTATTAGAAGTCTTGCTGCTGTAATTAAATTCAACATCAACTTAGTGTCCACAACAGTAGCTTCTGTAGTTATACCCAACAAAAAGAATTGCGGACAAAACTTTATCTTTTGCTTAAAGATCTTCTGCATGTTCCACCAAATTTTTATCCAAAAAGCCTTAACCTTTTTACAAGTCCACCATATATGAAAATATGTTGCATCTTCATCACCGCACCTCCAACATTTGGGCTGATAATTCGGGTACATACTTGCCAGCTTTTTAGGATCTAAATGCCATCTATAAAACATTTGAAGCTCGTCTCTTGTTTGCTCTCTCTCTCTCTCTCTCTCTCTCTCTCTCTCTCTCTCTCTCTCTCTCTCTCTCTCTCTCTCTCTCTCTTTATACTGTCCAATTTAAGTGTAAGCTTTTCCTTTTTTTTTCCTCTTGCCATCGCTCCCCAGAATAAACTTCTCCACATATTTTTCACGTATTTCCTAACGTTATTCAGATATTACTTCCATTTCTTCCCTTTGTATTCTTTCAGGCAGATACTTGTGTCTCGCTGGAGTCCCTAATTCTGATTTTCTTTGCTGATTCCAAGCATTTCTCTCCAACCCAGAGCAGAATGATGCAAACAAACTGACATTGCTTACTTTTCAGTGATGGTGATGAAATATGGGATCAAAAAGGCATCGTAAATAAACGTTTATGCACTTAACCAATGTTTCACTTAGCAACAGAAATTTTGGGCTCAATTGTGGTCGTCAGTCGAGGACTACCCATAAAGGCAAATACGCAGATCCATAAGAAAGTGTATTTGTGACACTAGATAACATTTATGAAGCTGTAAATCCGTTGTTGAAAAATGTAATTCATGCTTTCCTAGAGTTGAGAAATTCTTTAATATAATTAATTAATATTCAAATTGAAAGAACATATTGTATTGCACAGATTTCAGTGAAGTACTGCAGATTCAGTTTTGAGAGCCAGTTTGGTCTAGTGCAGGGGTAGGCAACCTCGGCTCTTTTATGACTCGTGGACTTCAACTCCCAGAATTCCTGAGCCAACCATGCTGAGGGGAAAGGGAGAGGTTTCCATGCTGAGCCATGCTGGCTCAGGAATTCTGGGAGTTGAAGTCCACGAGTCATAAAAGAGCCAAGGTTGCCTACCCCTGGTCCAGTGATTAAGGCTTCAGGCTAGAAGCTAGGAAACTGTGAATTCTACCCCCACCATCTGATTGAGTTTGGGACAGTTGTTCTTTTTTAGTCCATGACATCAGGCTCAGATGACAAGGTGGTCAGTTAACTCCTGTCACAACCAACGGATCCATGTGCAGATGATCCAAAAAAGCTAAGAAGAAGAAAAAATGCAATTCATTCTCCACTGGATCCTTTGTACAGTCTTGCTGCATTTCACCAAAGAGCCATGTGGTCCACCATTCTCCTTCCATAGTAGCTAATACTACACCCTAGCTTTTCTCTGCAAACAACTAGCATTGAGTGACAGCACAGAATCTGAGTTTTTCTAACACCATTAGGAGTATGATCCATTGGTAGGGCTCTCTTTCATGTATTGGTTCAATTCTCTGAATGCTACTGAAGCCGGATCCCAGTGCACTGTGGTTTTGGTTTTGTCACCAATGCTTAATTAAATATTGCTATAAATATTAGCAGATTGTAGGACTAAAACAGGCAGTCGCCAGGAATCGGTTCTGACATGAAAAGGCAGGTGCACGTTCCTGCACACTAGTATACTAATAGCTGGGAGAGTGGATTTTTTTTAAAGAAAGATAACTTGTTCTGTTTTGTGTTCTGTGGGCATTCTACACGATCCTGTTAGGGTTTTCTTTCCCCATAATTCTTCTTAATCTCCTCCCCTCTTCCAAAATTAAACCAAGGATGATGGAAATTCAAGAGAACTCAAGGTTTAGAAGTCAATTATCCTTTGGCTAAGGATAATTATTTCTGACAAGGGTGGATTTTTGTTTGAACTGGTTGGCTAAGAAAGCCGGTATGGTGCAGTGGCTAAGGTCCTGGACCGGAAGCAGAGAAAGAGAAGTTCCAGTCTTCCCACACAGAGAAGCCAGCTGGATGACCTTCGGGAAATCACTCCCTCTCAACCCTGATCAGCATCAAGTCAGCAGATAAACAAAACCCTTTGTGGCATTGCATATGGATAGCTTTGCTGTAAGACCTAGGTACCCACCGTGCAAAAGCAAGCAGACAAACAGTTGGGAGAACAACCACCTCCACTACTGAATTGTTTGGTTACCTCAGATCACAGCCAATCAAGAGAGATAACACAAAATCCTCTCTCCTGTCCCCTTAGCAAGAAACTGACGTCCCTGTGACCAGACATGGAAGAAAACAGGGTATATATATATTAGAGGTATACATTGCATAGAACCTTGTCTTAATTGGTCTTCAGGCTGCCTCAGGCATGGCAACTGCTGCTCTGCTCCAACTGTGACAGCTGTAAGAGTAGCCCAGCTGGATCAGACAATTCTTTTCTAATCTAGAATTCACTTGCTAAAAGTGACCAGCCAGATACCTCTCAGTCCTTTAAAGCATACAAAATATGCTTGAAAGTTTCTGCTTATTGTAGCATTATTATGGTTCATCGCATAGTCACCCAGATGTTTAGACTGGACTTGGCAGTTCTATCACCTATAAAGGTCCTTCCCAAAGATCTATTATTATTATTATTATTATTATTATTATTATTATTATTATTATTATTATTATTGATAGTTCTCGCATGACAATAATTGGGATCAGAATTTCTATCACTAAGCAATACAGTCATAAAGCATCACATCATGTGACCATGTAATGTACAATGGTAATTCTGGCAATCCCAGTTGCCATTATTAAGAACCTTTTTTTTTATTGAAAAGTTTTACAATACATTTTATCTTTAACAATCCCTCCCCCCCTCCCTCCGCCCACCCCTTCCTAACCCTCCCTAACCCTCCCCCCCTTCCCCCCTCCCCCCTCCCCAACTTCCCAGAGCTAAATACAAGGTATAAAAGCAAAAAACAATCATAAACAACCATATGCTAACAACAATAAACTATTAAGTCTATCGCACTCTAGCTCATATGAAATGACTACAAGCAATATTAATATCAGATAAAAAAAAGAAAAGAAACTTATTCAAATGCTAAATGAAACTTTTTAGTCCCATATTTGTTCTGGATATAATCAATCCACTTTTTCCACTCCATAATATGACGTTGTTGCGAATGATCTTTCAAATAAGCTGAAATCTTTGCCATTTCCGCCAGGTCAGAAACTTTTAGAGTCCATTCTTCTATAGTCGGGAGTTCCTCCTTCTTCCAATATTGACCTACTAAAAGTCTTGCTGCTGTAATTAAGTTCAACATCAACTTAGTGTCCACAACAGTAGTATCTGTGATTATACCCAATAAGAACAATTGCGGACAAAACTTTATCCTTTGCTTAAATATCTTCTGCATATTCCACCAGATTTTAATCCAAAAAGCCTTAACCTTTTTACAGGTCCACCAGTACGCTCACACAGAGAAGGCCTCCTCAGGGTACCGTCAGCTAGGCAATGTCGGCTGGCGACCCCCAGGGGGAGAGCCTTCTCTGTGGGAGCGCCAGCCCTATGGAATCAGCTCCCCCCTGAGCTTCAGATGGCCCAAAACCTCCAATCCTTTCGCCGCGGCCTCAAAACACTCCTGTTCCACCAGACTGACCTGGACTGACAGGCATTTTAATTAATTTATATTTAGAATTTTTAATTTATTTTTAAAATTCTCTAATTTTAATTTAATGCACAGATGTTCTCAATTTTATTTTTATCTTGATTTCTGTACTTATTATATGTTTTGTTGTTAGCCGCCCTGAGTCCTTCGGGAGATAGGGCGGGATATAAATCCCACCAATAAATAAATAAATAAATAAATATATGAAAATACGTTGCATCTTCACCACCACATCTCCAACATTTAGGTTGATAGTTCGGATACATACTTGCAAGCTTTTTAGGATCTAAATGCCACCTATAAAACATTTTGTAAAAGTTTTCTCTTAAGTTTTGAGCTTGTGTAAATTTTATGTTCCTCACCCAGATCTTTTCCCAAGTGTCCATTGTAATAATTTCTTGAATATTCTGAGCCCACTTTATCATACAATCCTTAACAAGTTCTGTTTCTGAGTCAATTTCTATCAATGCAAGATATATCTGTTTGATATGTGCTGGACCCTGATTTCTAATTTGCTTTACCAAATTTTCATCAATCATTGAAAAGCCAATTTTCTGGTCTTCTTTCCACCTGGCCCGTAATTGACCATATTGAAACCAAGTTTGAACAATCTTCTCATCTCGCAAAAGATTATACGGCTTCAAACACCACACGTTCCTCTCCAAATTTAAGATCTCCTTGTACGTAGTCACATCATGTTTGAAGCCAACATTTATATTTTCTATTGCATGTTTCAGAATTGTCCACAACGGTATCTTGTAGTTTAACTTATGTCTATACTTTTTCCAAACTCTCAGCAATGCCTGTCTTAAAATATGCACTATAAACACATTATCTACCTTCTTATCATACAATAAATATGCATGCCAGCCAAATAACAAGTCGTGGCCCTCAAGATTTAATAATCTCCCTTGCGTCAAATTAATCCAATCACTTATCCCTGACAACGCAGCAGCTTCATAATATAATTTAAAGTTGGGCATTTTAAGACCACCTCTTTCACGCGTATCCTGCATAATCTTAAGTTTAACTCGTGGCCTTTTCCCTGCCCATACAAATTTATTTTTTTTTTTTAAATTTTTTATTAAATTTATTATTTAAAAACATTGGACACAGTACCAGCGAGCTGACAAACCTTTTTGTCTACAATGTTTAAATATATATATATATACATGTATATATGTACATCAAAAATACACTTAAATACACTTAGATTACAAATCGGTGAAATACCACAATATTTAAAACAGTGAGCTAGTCTGTAAAACCTAATAGAGACCTTTCTTTTTATCCATCCAAAGATACAATTTGTTCCAAATTCTATAATAGTCTGATTGATCTTTATTCTTTAATTCCAAAGTTAATCTGTCCATTTCAGCGCAATCCCAAATTTTCCTAATAACCTCTTTTTGTCCTGGGATCTCATTCTTTTTCCATTTTTGCGCAAATGATATTCTAGCTGCTGTGATAATATGGATCGTTAAGTATAGCACATCTTTAGGATATTTCTCTTTCGTGATTCCCAACAAGAAAAGTTCTGGACTAAACTCCAGATCTTGTTTCAATATTTCTTTCAGCCAAATCCAAATCATTCTCCAAAATTTTTGTGTTTTACTGCAAGACCACCACGTGTGGAAGTATGTGCCTATCTCTTCAGAACACTTCCAACATTTGGGAGATACTGTTGTGTACATTTTTGCTAAGCGGGCTGGGGGAAGATGCCATCGGTAAAACATTTTAAATAAATTTTCTTTATACGATGAGGCCAGTGTTATCCTTTTATTCCTATCCCAAATTGTTTGCCAAGTATCTAGGTCGATGTTATGTCCTAAATTGTTAGCCCAGATCAACATGGGGTCTTTCACTTGCTCTTCAAACAGCTTATATCCCAAAAGTAATTTATAAAAATTCCTTATTTGTTTAGAGTCCGGTCCCAATAATATTTTGTCCAATGCTGTTTCAGAGGTGTATATCCCCCATTCATTTTTATCCTTCCTAAATCTCGATTGGATTTGTAAGTAGGCCCACCAATCGAGTTTTATACCTTGTAATTCTAGTTCATTCCTAAGTTTCAATTCCCCCTCCTCATTCAGAATATCCTTGTATGAGATTATGTTACCCAAATCAAACAGATTTGGGTAAACTATCGCTTCAAGGGTGGATAGCCAGACCGGTATTTTGGTGTAATTGTGAGATCTAATTTTTTTCCAAGTATTGAGTAGCGCTTGCCTGATCCGGTGTCTTTGAAAATGCGAGAAAAGACCTTGTTTCTCCGTCCATAGGAAAGCATGCCAGCCATATTGCAAATCGTGACCCTCTAAAGTTAATAGTCTTCTATTTCTCAAGATTACCCATTCTCTAATCCAGCTCAGGGCCGCGGCGTGGTAATATAATTCCCAGTCTGGCAATCCAAAACCCCCATTTTCCTTCGTGTCTTGTAAATATTTCAATTTAATTCTTGGTTTTTTCCCCTGCCAAATAAAATTTAGTGATAATTTATCCAAATTTCGAAAAAATTTAGAGTCGAGTTGAATTGGGATATTCTGAAACAGAAACAGGATTTTAGGCAGAATATTCATCTTAATGACAGCGATTCTTCCCAATAATGAGAGTTTTAGGTTTCCCCATCTTTCCAGGTCACCTTTTATTTGATTCACTACACTATCATAATTATCCTTTTTGAGTGAAGTGCATCTAGCCGTAATGTTAATCCCTAAATATTTTATTTTCTTGACTATTTCTATATCCGTGATTTCGGCCAGATTACCTTTTTGTTTATTGGTCATATTTTTAACAATCATCTTGGTCTTATTTCTATTTATTCGCAGTCCGGCAACCTCACCATATTTAGATAATTCTTCCAATAGCTTTGGTCCCGTCTGACATGGATCCTCCATAATAAAAACTAGATCGTCCGCGAAAGCTTGCAATTTAAAGGTTTCCTTTTTAATGGTTAATCCTTTTATCTTTGGGTCGTTTCTTATAGTTCTCGTTAATACTTCAAGAGTCAATATAAACAGCAACGGTGATAAGGGGCAGCCTTGCCGTGTTCCCTTTTGAATTTGAAACTTGCTAGATGCTTCCCCATTAATAATTATTTTTGCTTCCTGATTGTCATAAATTGCCCTAATTATATTTATAAATTTTTCACCCATATTCATAAAGCTAAGCTGTTGGCACAAAAAAGACCATTTAACATTGTCAAATGCCTTTTGGGCGTCTAAGAAAAGTAATGCCATCTGTTGTTCGCTATGTAATTCATAGTACTCCAATGTATCTAATATTATTCTAATGTTGTGCTTAGTGTGTCTCTTAGCGAGAAAACCATTTTGATCTGCGTGTATGAAATCATTCAGAAATCGTTTCAATCGTTCCGCTATAATTGATGTAAATATCTTGTAGTCCGAGTTAAGAAGTGATATGGGTCTGTAATTTTGGATTAATGCCCATACAAATTTATTGATACCCCGTTGCCATTCCTCCAAATTTGAATCTTTTTTAAGAATAGCTATCATTTGAAATAAAAATAGAAATTTAGGCAAGACATTCATTTTCACTGCTGCAATTCTTCCCAGTAGAGACAATTGCAATTTTTCCCAACTCTCCACTTCTTTTTGAATTTTTCCCCATAGCTTTTCATAATTATTTTTATATAACTTTGCATTTGAGGGTGACAAATACACCCCCAAATATTTAACCCTTTTAACAATCTCAAATCCAGTTAACCCTTCTAAAAGGGCCTTTTGCGATGCTGTCATATTTTTGGCTAATATTTTAGTTTTTTGAACATTAACCTTAAATCCAGAAACCTTCCCATATTGCATTATTATCTCCATCAGGTCCACAACAGAATTTTCTGCCTGAGTCACCGTAACAACCAGATCGTCTGCAAACACCCTCAGTCTATAATCCTGATCTCTAATTTGAATACCCTTAATTTTTTCCAAATTCCGTATTTTAATCAATAATATCTCCAATGTTAAAACAAATAATAAAGGTGATAACGGACACCCTTGTCTTGTGCCCTTTTCAATATTGCATACTTCAGTCAAACTATTATTTACTATTATTCGGGCAGTTTGTTTTTGATATAATGCCCTAATTGGTTGTAAAGATTTATCCCCAAAATTCATTTTATCTAAAACTTTCATCAAAAATTGCCAAGCCAGTTGATCAAAAGCTTTCTCAGCATCTAAAAAGATCAACGCCGCAGGGATCTGGTTGTTCCTTTCCAAAAACTCCACCAAGTCTACTATATGCCTCACATTATTTTTCATTTGTCTACCACTAATAAACCCAGTTTGGTCCCCATGAATCATGTGTTGCAATAACCTCATCAATCTGTTAGCTAAAACCTTTGCAAATATCTTGTAGTCCGTATTCAAAAGTGATATTGGTCTGTAATTTCTTACTTGAGTAACATCCTGATCTTCCTTCGGGAGCAGGGAAATAAAAGCAGTTCTCCAAGACGGAGGCACCCTTCCTCCCCTTTGAATTGTCTGAAACAATTCCCTTAATGGCTTTATCACCTCCGATTGTAGATTTTTGTAATAAACCGCAGTCAGTCCATCCGTGCCTGGCGCTTTATCCACCGCCATTATTAAGAACCTTATGTGATTGCAACCTCCGATTTCCTGCTGGCTTCCCCATTGATTTTGGTAGTGTGAAACTAGCAGGGAACATTGGAAATTGTGATCACATGACTGCATCTCACTGCAAGGTATTGCAAGCCAAGTACCAAGCACCCAGATTGCAGTTCAGTGACTGTGGGGAAGCTACATTGGCCAAATCTCAGTGGACCAGTCATAAGTACCATTTATTCAACAGAGTTGTAACTTTGAACAGTCACTGAACAAATGGTTGTAACCTGAGTATTACCTGTATTATTATGGTCAGCCAGATGTTCAAACTGGATTTGGAATTTTTTCCAACTTACCGAGTCCTTCCCAAGGACATAGGATATGCAAATATTGTGTGTCATGGTGTTAAAAAGGTATCATAGCAGGATGTGCCTGCCTTTATTTTTGCACAGCTGAAGACAGCATGTATAATGCTCCCTCTTTTCCCCAAGCAATTTTGTGAGGTGAGTGGGCTGAAAGTGATTGGCCTTAAACAATGGAGAAGAAACTATACCTGATCTATAGCTACATGACCACCTATCCATGGGGTAGTACTGGACTTGTGGCTTTTATAGTAGAAGATATTGGCCAGAGCCCCAAGACCTTTGCCTAGCTTTGTACACGAGTTGTGGAACTTTTGGGACCAGGAGGCCCTGTAGATCATAATCCATGCCCTCATCACTTTACAGAAAGACCACCGCGACGTTCTATACCAGGCTGACTTTGAAGTTAAAAGTGTTCTAAAATATGGTGGCCTACTTGCCAGCCAGCGGTAGAAGATCTGGAAGTGTTATCCAAAGTAGTGGTCACTGGCCTGGCTGGCAATTTGCTTCCAGCTTCAATTCAAAGTGCTGTTTCACATCGCCTATAAAGCCCTCAATTCGGGCTTGGGTTTCCAGACATTTGTAGGATCTTTTCTCCCAGTCCAAATTTTTTCCATCTCTTCAACAAGGGAATGCTGAGAATTGGTGGTGGAGAAGTGGTGAAGGAGTCAGTAGCCTGCTGATACTTCTTCAGTGCTGTCTCCACCCTTTGCAACATCTTGCCCTTGGAAGTATATGATACTCTTTAACTGCTCGCCCTTTACAAAAGCACTGACAGTCTTACGGTATTTCAGCGGCTGTACCAATACTAATGATGACAGGAGCTGCCTTAACTTTGGTTTTTAATTTGGGGTACCCTCCATATTTATTTCCATGGGCATTGCTATGTTGTTTTCTGTAAGCTGCCTTGAAGCCTATGAAATAGGTGGTGCACATATTTTTATATAAATAAATGAAGGAGAGGAACCGTCTGTGGCCCCTGATTGGGTTGCCCCAACCTGATCTATGGCAATGTTTTTCATCATTGTGCCTACAGAAAAGGGAATTGAAACCCAGGTCAAGTCCATTTGACAGACCCTGCACCCTCGCCTCTGCAGAATACCTTGCAGTTGGGTGGGACCTGTATTCTAAAAACTATCTGTGGAAGAGACCAGTAGGCAACCCATGTTACCCTCATGCCAAGGTCATGAGGCCCCTGGAGCTCATCCCCCCCAGGCTACTGAAACCCAGTGATGCCATTTATTATCCAAATTCAAAAACATCCAGAAAATGTTTTGGATCATTAGTGATGCTATGTGTCTGTCTGTCTGTCTGTCTGTCTGTCTGTCTGTCTGTCTGTCTGTCTTTGTTGCTACTTATCAAGTCTGGGGATGGGTGTCATAGCATAGCAGAACACCAAGAAGCTAAGGACACTTAGTGTCAGTAGCACCTTCAGGAATGGGGAAGTAAACAGAATTACAAGGCTACCCCAAATCTGAATTTTCCTGCTAGACTTTGGAAACATGAACTGAAAAGGGCTTCATCAGCAAGCAGAACTGGAGACAAAGGGGTCGCAGGTTATTTTAAAGCTAAGAATGTATTTCATACAATGAAATCTAAGCATTTCATGACAGTGTCATTACATTCAACCTCCAAAAAAAAGGGTTTTGCCTGGATGATGACTCCATAGATATTTAATCCTGCCTCTTGTTCCCTTCTTTGAGTCTGCTCTCAAACACCTCCTACCTCTTTAGCTCAGGAGCATTTATCTTCTGCTCTGGTTAGAAAGTCTCTTTGACTTGACTGGAGTCTGAGGTTATACATCTTGAAAGAGAACCCAGCCAGGACTTCCACATGAATCAGCTCTGTTGAAAATCAGATCAAAGCTGTCTGCTCTGTCAGCAGCTCTCCAAAGACTGAGGCTAGGGATTTTCCTCCTGTTAACCAATATCCCATTGATTAGAAAGACTGGATTTAGAACCTGGAATCTTTTTCAATCAAACCATTGGTTCATTGTAACAAATTGGTGGGTCATGATACCCTGTTCCTAAAAGACGATTGCTTGTAGGCTGCCTAGTTTGGGCCACCGGAAGGTTTAGATCCATGCTTTGAAAGCCAGTTCTGGTGGGGGGGAGGTGTCACTTGCTTCTCCCCTACCCTTGAACAATGTCTTCTGCCCTGCTTGAGAAGACAACAAGTAAGCCTTTGATAAAGGGGCAACAGTGTACTAATTGAACAGGATACCTTTAGAACATGTGTTTCCAAAGGCATCTAAGCAACTAGTAAGACAGTCTGATGGCCACCCACCTGGAGAGGAAAGTTAAAAAGAGCAAACGTTAACTTTTTGATGTGCCTTTTTCCACAGCTGGATTATGATCGAGCACAGATAGTAGTAAGTCCACCCCTTTCTGGATCAGACACATACCCACGAGGCCCAACAAAGCTACCTCAGAGTCAGTGCAAAGCCACCTATTCAGGTAGTGGCTATCAGTACTCAGCTATCTATCACAAATTCTCTCACTTTCACCACCAGCCTTCTCTGCAGCCGAGCTCACATTATACTTCCACAGCTTCTTACCCAAGCTCCCCCAGCATCACTTCAAGTTCTTACCCTCCGCCGAGCTGGGGTTCCACCTCAGATCAACAACCCTCAAGGGTCTCGCACGAGCAGTTCCGAGCAGCTTTGCAACTGGTGGTGAGCCCAGGGGATCCACGGGAATACCTGGACAACTTTATCAAGATCGGGGAAGGCTCCACTGGTATCGTTTGCATCGCCACAGAGAAGCACACGGGAAGGCAAGTGGCTGTGAAAAAAATGGATCTCAGGAAACAGCAGAGAAGGGAATTGCTCTTCAATGAGGTAGGTACTTTTGGAACCATAAGGAGATTCTTTCACGACCTTAATTTCTTTCCATACAGTACAGGTAGTCCTCAACTTACAACAGTTCATTTATTGACCGTTCAAAGTTACAACGGCACTGGAAAGTGTGGCTTACGGCCAATTTTCACAGTTGCCACCTTTGCAGCATCCCCCATGATCACCTGATCAAAAGTCAGATGCTTGGCAACTGCTTGGCAACTGGCTCATATTTATGACCATTGCTGTGTCCCACACTCACGTGATCCCCTTTTGCAACCTTCTGATGAGCAAAGTCAATGGGGAAGCCGGATTCACTAACTTATGAACTGCAGTGATTGACTTAGCGACTGTGTCAAGAAAGGTAAAATGGGACAAAACTCACTTAACAAATGTCTCACTTAACAACAGAAATTTTGGGCTCAATTATGGTCATAAGTCGAGGACTACCTGTATATCTTAATCTGAAGGCTCTCAGTGCAGAGATGTTAATGCCATATACTGTTTAGACTATTAACCATAAACCAGGAAAACCTGGTTTTGTTTTTCACTCAGCTTCAGAATTTCCTGGTCAGTCATGTGTCTCTCAGCCTCACTTTCCTTGCAAAGTTTTAGGAAACAGGCCAGCTCTTATATGGTCAGAGTGATGCAGACTCTGGGCCTTTTCACCCACCAATGACATAAAACATCTTGCAGCATCACCCAGCCATCACTGATGCAGTATAAAAGCTGTCCTCCTTACTGTTAGCACAATGACCGTATGACTCAAGAAGATGTTGTAAGTTGCTAGGGGAAGAATGAAGAGTTGGCGGTAGGTAGGTGTGGGAAACTGGGGAAAAAGAATTTTTTGAAGCCAGCATCTTTAAACTAGTCTACCACTTTCAGGTTCAATTCACAACATTGGCCCACAATTAGTATTAAACTAAAATTCAGCAGACCATCCAGTCAAATTTCCTACGTGATGAAGAGTGGGGTCAGCAGCTTGCTTTTAATATTTCTGATTTGGGTAAATCCTGTGAGAATAAAATGGGAATGGGGAGAATCGTGTTATTTGTTTTGAAAAACAGTCATAAAATAAAATTTGAGACGTTCAAATATCCCAGAAGAGGGACATATTCTCACTTAAGATACATTAAAAGTGTAAATAAAGTTATATGTTTATCTTGTTTTAAACTGAGCCCCACTTTCAGAGCAGACACCATCCATTTCTTCTAATATCTAGAGCAAACTGTAACCTTGATAAATATAGTTTAAAATGAGAAGTCCCACAACTTGCCTTCAAAGGGAAATTCTCTGTGTGGCAGAATAAAATCTTATTCGATAGAGAAGGATTAATCAGCTTTATGACATTGATTTAAATTAATAAAATAAGTCAAATAAGTTAAAGTATCAGTTTCTGCTCAGATATGGATAGCGTTTCATTTCTCACCATAGTTTTAGCAGGCATCTGAATATTTAGGATTTCTAGAACAGTAATTACTCTGCTTCGTTTTTGTTTTTCCTGTTGGCTGAGCAGAGAAGAATAAACATGAACACTAATTAATAGTATCCAGGATATTTTATCTTCACACAATATCAGAGCAAACATTATACTGTGGGGCTGGAAAGAAAGGATGATCACATATATAGAAACCAACATGTCTTGGTTTGGCCAACTGGAATATGTGATTTGTTATTGTACAAATTTAGGCCCAGCTTTTCAAAACTGATAAAGAATCAGATATAGATACAACTACAGCTTTTACAAAGAGTTCATAGAAAGCAGTTGTCAGTACCATTCATAACAATCCAATAGCACAACAATAGCATCCGTCCTAGAGTCTTCTGAATGGAGAGGAAGAGAGGAGGTGTTTCAAATACAACCCATGAACAATATAACACCATTAATACGGTCACAAAGTTGTGACTTTTTCCTTTCTAATGCATAAAGGCAAGTCTGCATTTGGCACTTTCTCAGACAGCAATGTTCAAGAAACAAATGCGGTACCAGCAGTAGCAGCCGAAGAACATGTTTTTAAAAATTGGAAGAATTTGAAAAGGAGCTGCGCCAGACAGCCACGTGCCATTTATGTGACTTGGAACATTCAAAAGAGGCTTTGTTTCTTTGTACTTTTTTTCGAGGTAGGGACAACATTGTTGGAACACTTGAAATGGCTATTTGGAGCTTGGAATATGCCAATGAACATAATTTTGCTAGTTCTAACTATGGAATACATCCTCCTTCTGAAATATGCCTATGTTCCCTTCTTGCTTCTGGTTGAAAGTAACAACAGTTTGCATGATGTCCAAACTGACAAAATGTAATTACAACTAACCATGATTTACATTATTTTTTAAAAAAACAGAATTAAATTTGGGATTCAAATTTTAGTTGGCATCAGCTGTTTCATGACACAAAAACACTCTCTCAAAGATCTGCCCAACCCTGATGCCTCTTAACACATAAATCTGGCTTAGGCTGTAGCTGCCATTTTCAGAGCTGAAAACTTGCAACAGCTGTGCCCTTTCCCCCCTCCAGTTTGTTCCCTTGGAGAGGTCCTATGCAGTGAACTGCTTGGTGAGGTCACCATTGGCGAATTGCTGTTCTGAACTCTCTAGGGTTTCAGACCTTCCTGAAAGATGCCAAAGATATCTGTGCCTCAGTGGGTCCTTTTGCAGGTGAATAGTTTGCTCTTCCAAATGCACAAGTGCGCGATAGGATTAACAGAAGACCACTGATGGCATCAGACCACAGGATTATCATGCTTATAGTGTGTTGCTTAGATAAGATCATCTGATTCAGCAAAAATAGTGCTGTGCATTTCCAAAGACCAGTGTAAGCCAACCTTTCCCCCAAAGTCTGTTAGTTCAAATGCTGAAGGATCAGGTGCAGCAAGCTACTGCTGATCATTTAGTCTGTAGCTGTTGACAAGGCTGTTTTCCCTTTTCCTGCATGAGTGATCACGCCTGTCCTAAATTCCAGTTTTACACACCTGGTACATATAAGAGAACCCCTGCACCATTTTTTTAAACCGGATTTATCTTCATTTCTATTTATGAAGGAAGGGAAGGATCCAACAACAATTCTACCCAAGCTCCTTTCCACGCCGGGCTCTCATTTCTGGCCAGTCTGTGTTCAACATTATTCTACTGAGAATTAGCATCCATATATGAATGACAGGACTGAACATTCTCTCCCATTTGGTGCAAATGAGCAGAAAAGTAGAGAAACCCCTGGCCTGTGTTGCACTGTCAGCCTTTGCTCTTCTTCCAGGTTGTTATCATGAGAGATTATCACCATGAAAATGTGGTCGACATGTACAACAGTTACCTGGTGGGAGACGAGCTTTGGGTTGTGATGGAGTTTCTGGAAGGTGGTGCTCTGACAGATATAGTGACTCACACACGGTAAGCTTGTTCCTTTGCCTTCTGGCCATTTGATCCTTTGCAGAAAACCACTGCCAAGGGAGCACTGCCAAGGGCCTTGTCTGTAAGATGAGGGAGCCGAAGCAGATGAGGTCTCTCTGCTGAAATGAGTGAAACTCCCCCAGGCAGAGCCTTGCCTGAGGGCCTGAATCCCCACACTGACCTCTCATGCAAAGGGGATTCTCTGAAGGCAGGGCAGAACGCGCCTCTTTCATTCATTCTTTCGCCCTTTGAAACAACAGGAACGAAGGAGGAGGAAGAGGGAGAAGTGCAGACTTGGGCATCTCCCATTTTGGTTATTCGCACTGATCCCCTCGACTGTTTCTATAGCAACCTTGGAAGTTACTAAATATGTTTTGTGACCGTATCGACAGATAAAGCGGTGATCTGACAGGTTTAATTTCCAAACTGGATGCATTCTTCTGCTGCCGAAAACTATCCCAAATCTTTCTCAAGTCTGACCTTTTCTCTGTTGAAGGATAATAATATGCTGTTAAATGCATAAATGAAGCTCTTTGGTATGCTTTAGAGCAGTTCTTCTCAAATTTGGGCAAATTACCAAAAAATTGTAGTGTTTTTTTTTTCTTTGGGTAACAACACATGAACTTGTTACCCATCACACTAGGGAAATTTAAATTGACTTTAAAGATTGCTACAGATACTAAAATATATTTGAAAATCTCCCAGAGTTTTCCTATTAAAACAAAACTGATAAAATTACCAGTGGTAATTTGTTGAAATGACATAAAGATCATTCAATTATATGGTTTGTATTTTATTTATTAAATTTAGAAACAGCTCATCTCCTCATAGAGGGAGTCTGGGCGGCATACAAATAAAATGTTAAAAACATAAAAACTGAACATAAAAATTTAAAATAGAGGCAAGAATAGTTAAAATTCAACATAAATATAAGTAGTCCTTGACTTCAGTCACCGTTCAAAGTTATGACGATGCTGAAAGAAGGAACTTATTGCTGGTCCTCGAAGTTTGATAAAACTTTCTGATAAGTGATTTTGAATAATGAAGGAAGAACTTTGGGAAGCCCTGCTTTAGAGGATAAAGGCATAATTTAATTGAATACTTCTTGTACGTTTCATAACGTATCTCTATCCCAGTAATTAGTTAAAACAGTTTCCAGTAGTTAAAGTGGTCTCTTTCTTATCCTAACAAAATACTGTCTAGCTTCCAGTGAGGACAATATAGAGGACAAAACCTGAAACAGCAGCTAATCTAAAAGAGCTTCAATAAGGATAATAAAAAAAAATATGTTTATGCTCACGACTTTGCTTTACAAAGAAAAACTCAAGAGCTAAACCAAGGAAATAAATAAATAAATCTAAAGGGCAGCTTTCTGAAACAGAGGACTGCCCTTTACATTTGGTCATTGTAGTTCAGCTTGAACTTGCCTTATATTTTCCATTTTGAAATCAATCCTATTCTAAAACCATCCTACAAGTCTCAGCAGGCTAAGAAAGGCCAGACAGAAATAGGAAAGCCCAACAGGATTTCGCAGATATACATGTGTGTGTGTAGTGTAAAGCAAGCTAGCTTCCCTCCCTCCCTCCCTCTCCCCCCCTCCCTCCCTCTTTCCCCCCTCTCTCTCCCCCTCTCCCTCCTCCTCTCCATGGAGAGGTATAAATCCTATGTCTGAATGGGAAATGGGGATAGAAGAGATGTTTATCGGTTCCTCTCAATATACAGTGTTTGGAGTATACATGTACAGGTAGTCCTCAATTTACAACCATTAATTTAGTGACCTAAGTTACAACAGCACTGAAAAAAGTGACTTATGATCGTTTTCACAGTTACGACCGTTGCAGCATCCCATGATCAAGGACGCTTGTCAACTGGGTCACATTTATGACAGTTGCAGTGTCCCAGGGTCATGCGATCATCTTTTGCGACCTTCTGATAAGCAGAGTCAACGGGGAAGCCAGATTCCCTTAACATCCGTGTTACTGACTTAATAACTGCACTGATTTACTTAACAACTGTAGCAAGGAAGGTCGTAAAATGGGGCAAAACTCACCTAACAGCTGTCTTACTTTGCAGTAGAAATTTTGGGCTCAATTGTGATCGTAAATCAAGGACTACCTGGAAAAAGTATGGGTTGTGAGACATTCTCTTATCTTTATAAAAGTTTTCTTTCAAACTGTAATTTAATGTAAATTTTAGTCCATTCGTCCATACACTCTCCCATTTATCTAGCATTATATTATACCCATATTTTTTTGCCCATTTTACCATACACTCTTTAACATACTCATCTTCTACTATATTGTCCCCAAAATAAGACCCAATATTATTATTTTTTGCCTCCAAAAGAGGCACCAGGTCTTATTTTTTTGGGGGGGTGTCTTTTCCACTCACCTCGCAGCAGTGGCATCAACAGTCTCCCCCCAACAAGCTGGCCCACTTCTTCTGAGCCCAAAGGAGCAGCTTCATTCTGCAGCTCCGGCCTGTATTTCCGGGAGGCCTCTGCAACCGAGAGCCAAGCTACAGATTGAATCCATAGCTTGGTTCTCGACTGCAGAGGTCTTCCGGAAAGGCCTCAGACTCCGAAATGTAGGCTGGAGCTCCATTGCCAGCTGCAGAATGAAGCTGCTCCTTTGGCCTCAGAAGAAGTGGGCCAGCGAAGCAAGTGTCAATCCATGGGAGGCCTGGCTGCAACAGTAAGCCCTAGTTTGATTTTTAGGCATCTGCCTTGCCCTAAAACTAGGGCTTATTTTTTGGGTAGACTTGTATTAGGCCCACCCCCAAAATCAAGCTAGGGCTTATTTTCTGGGTAGATCTTTCTTTTGGGGAAACACGGTAGGTACATCTCGAGTAACATTTTATATTTTAGAAATCAAGTGGTCATCTCCAGAACATAAATTAACATCCAGTTCAGATTTAGTTCCTGTGAAAGCAAAACTTTTTTTAAATCAAATTTAAATCTTTCAAAAAATTCTGTAATAATTAAACCAATCACAAGCAAATCCTTCACTTACTAATTGTTCTCTTGATCTTTTTCAAATATCAATAAGTCTTGATAATGTCATCCATTTACATTCCATATCATCTCTGTTTTATGTAATGCTTCATGAGGTGATAGCCAAAGTGGTACTTTATCAGCTAATCTCCTTTTATACTTCCACCATATACGTGCAATCAATTGGATAACTTTAAAAAATTCCAGGCTGTTAGACCTCGAAGGTTTTGATTTGAGATTTGGGTGGCATGTCTATCGGTGATATGACAAAGTAAAAATTAACCCTGCTTTTAGGATTCATGCTATTAGGCAATCGGTTGCACAGTTTTGTTTAATGTTAATTGTTTAAGAGAGCTTCTAGGTCTCTCCATTCCCTTCTAGCTCTGGAGATGCTACCTAGTCTGTTAACAAAATATCTGCAAACAGCCATCCAAGCTCAGAGAGCACCAAGCATTCACAGCTCAACTCTGAGCTACAAATAGTCTCTTTTGTTAGTTTTGTTTAATTTAGAAGCTTTCATATCAAGTTTTGAATAGCAAATTGTTTTGTTCTAAAAATGGGGGCATTTTTCTCATTTGCTTTATGACTTTTATTTGCAGAACCAGGGTTATTTTTAAGATTGGTTTCAGCCCACATATTAAAAATTCCCATTGCTTTCACCAAGGGCTATTTTCTGAAATATTACTCACCAGGCCAATATTTTGGCAGGCGTATAATTGCAAACAGATGTTTGCAGAAAACTCTTCCTTAAATGCTGTCATTAGGATTAGATTCATTAGATGCACTCCTTAATTGCTGTTTGAACATTACAGGAGCTTCCTAGAAGATCTGATCAAAGTATCTGCAACTTTTACATAAGCATCATGTTGCTATGAAATGTTAATCCTATTGAGTGAGCTATTCATGACCTGAACTGCAGTAGACAATTAGCCATTACCACTTGGGTGCCATTGTGAGCTTCTACCTGCTTATGCTCCAAGTGGACATTGTCTACTACCCATCCCATTTTTATGGGTGCAATGGCCTTGTGACCTCAAGCTATCGTTGCTGCATCTGCCAGACCAGCTTTGTCTCCATAGGTGCCCTTCAGTCATTCATCTCAAAAACTTGGCATGTGCAGGTGGGAGGAGGAAAAATACACAACTTCTCAGGAGACCATCTAAAGAATTTGTTACAGAAGAGGTAGAGTGGATTTAGAAGGTACCAAATTCAGTTTCTTTTATGATAGCATGGTAATGGACAAGACCTTTCCCAACACTGGGAAAATCTGTGCCAGCCAAAGTAATGCTGCTCTACTAGACATATAGACTTCTTGAAATCAGCAATAATCTACTTTCTAGTTTGTGAGAGATCCCTCAGGAAAAAAGGCTGAGGTTTTTTCATTGTTTATTGTGAAACATTAGAAATATTTTGTTAATGTTATCTTTTGTAATGACGTTTTTGGGGAAACATATCCCAGCACTAAACATTTGACAACACTTCTTTTCCTATATTGCCTGCCAAATTCCAGAATGAATGAAGAACAGATTGCTACTGTTTGTCTATCTGTTCTAAGAGCATTGGCCTACCTTCACAATCAAGGCGTTATTCACAGGGATATAAAGAGTGACTCTATACTTCTCACTAGTGATGGGCGAGTAAGTATTTTTTTCATTTTTTTCTGGCTTTTTTAAAAACTGGAATCATCAAAAATGGATTGGGATTTTAATTAGGATCAGAAAAAATAGATAATGAAGAAACTTGGCATGACTGCAAGTTGCTGGGTGAAAATCATCTCTCAAAATATCAGTCAGAATTTACCCTGATCCCATGTGTTGATCCCATTACCCTAATCCCATGGTATTCTGAAGCAGTTGATTGTGTTCACTTACAGGGTTGGCATTGTGGCTTTTGTGAAGGGTTAGGGCTGATAAAAGACATCTGAAAAGCAGATGCAGAACAGAACATCACCTGCAACAGTTTGTCTTAAGCCTCCTCTACTGATTGCTGGAGAAAAGTTAACAAGTTTTAGAAGAAAATATAAAACTGCAAAATAGACGCAAGAAACTTCTGTCAATGTTGAAGTTATTCACAAAGTTAACCCTAGCTGTAAATTAGCTTTTATGGGTATGAGTTTGTGAATTGGGTCACTAAACTTTCTAGACTTAGGAAATGAATCATGAGATCATCATAAAGATTTTTTTTCCCATTGGCTCTGTTACCATCTTCAGGCAATTATCCATGTAAACAATGCAAAATTATGTTTTTATGGGAGGATTAGATCAACACAATCTAGAGCAAACATATTTCACTTGATCTTAATTTGAAGCATGTAAAAATAAATGTAGACGATATGTCTAACACGTAAGCAAACAGATACATTTCAGTGTTTGTGTAGAGGAGCAGTTTGGAATACTAGGCTAGACTCATAAGTAATTCAGGAAAAGTTAAATTTGCTCATAGCGCTACACAACAAAACAAGATTCTGCAGGTATTTCTGATATTTTAAACACTTATTTGCTTACTGGTTAAAATGATTATTGCCTAATTAAAATGATTAAATATTGCCTAATAGCCTCTTAAGGTGCTACAAAAATCTAAACTTTACAGAATCCAAATATATATATAAACGTAGAATTTACTTGATATCAATTTAAATTTGGGTAATTGAGTTCTTCTTTTTTTAGCATGGGAGGCTAGCCAAATGGTCCTTCTCTGATGGTTTGCTCTAGGAAAATTCCCAATATCTAATTGTTGCATCCTAATGCTCAAGATGCAGCAATGGCTCTAGCCTTCAGTACAGTGCAATTCTCATGGAATGATTCTTTTTCTGAACACAATGATATAACTTACAGCTTTGTTAAACTTCAGATTACTTCAGTAACATGTGAGCAACCTGTCCATAAAATTTACATTGCTTGCCTGAAGCTTTTTCATCATTTACCAAGAGATGTGGGAAAATTTGCTCAGCCTGAATTTATACGTGAACTGCCCCGGTTCATACCTCCAGCCAAATCAGTCTGTGCATCAAAATCCTGACATTTTCAGAATATTCAGAATGTTGCATTGGGACTTCAACGAAAACAAATGTGCTTATCGCAGAAATGATGTTAGAAACATTGAGCATGTAAAAACCAAGAAGAATCAAGACAAAGATACACAAATTAAGAGTCTTGCTTTATTATTATTATTATTTTGTGTGGTGGAGAGATTTGCTGACAAACATGCATGCATATTTTCATAACGATTTCATTATTTTTGCAACATTTGCAAAGTGTTGCAGCAATGCACTGACACATATGCCCCACCAAATAAAATAAATACATTAAAATAAAAATTGAGTAAAATCAAAGTGGACAGCTTCATCTATCCTGACTTGCAAATTGTATATATTCAGGGAGGCTATTGTAAAAAAAGAAGAGAATACCATTTTGAATGCTTTTTGGCTGTTTTCCCCTGATCTTTGCTTAATAATATGCACACAATGCCTCATTATGCTCATTGTCTGCAATGCACATTTTGTCATGAACAGTTGTATAATCATCTGATTCCACCGCCCCCTCCACTTTAAAACCATCTTTTCTATATTTCAAGATGCAGAAGATGGGCAAAAGCTTCCTCTACTCCTCGATAAAGGGAAATTGATCTAGCATTCAAAAATATCCATTGTTTTGTCTCCCTTTCATGGTATAAAAAGAACCTTTTATGCCACGTATGGCTGGGCTATGGTTTTATAAATAGTAACAATCATTTCTAATTTTTATTTGATTGATGTTGAATTAAGAAGCAGAAAACAGGCATGAAAAGTAATGCCAAAATAAGATACAGTGCCACAAATAAAATGTGAGGCACCATCATACAAACATTTAGAGAGCTTCCTTATTAATTATTTTGATAGCTCCCTGTTCTGATCTCAGACTGCATCCTGACATGATAAATGAGCTACTAATCTAATCTAATCCACTTTAGTCCCAAGACTCAAGGCTCAATCATTATTCTGCTTCAGGCACAGGAAGGGGGCCTTGATTGTTTTTGCCATGAGTTGATAAAGGCAACCTTTTTTGTTTGTTTCAAGTATGAACCAAGCAAACTTTTATATAGGTGTAACATTAATTGATGCTATTTAAAGTCATCATCTCTGCTCAAATGAAGAATACAAGAAATTTATTGAATTGTATTGAAAATTGAAGAAGTCCCCCATGTACGTTTACACTGCTACTAGACAGTTGAGTTTTATCCTCTTGATTTGATTGCTATAAACTCTTGAAAGTTGGTTGAAGCTAGTAGCAGTTAATACCAATAAACAAGAAATACTTTATTCAGTTTGCATTCTAATTTATGTTTGCATTACTCAGTTTATCTTTTGCGAATCAATTTGCAAACCAAAAGGCGGTTATAAAACATTTGCATTTCCCTGAGTTTTGTGGGACAGTTCTACTGTTAGAACTACATGCAATTTAAAACTTCTAAATTGTGCATGAAGAGGAGCAGCAGGAAACATCCTTGTCAAAATAATTCTTTCCATAAACTAGAGAAAAAGTTCCCTTAATGAGAGAAAATGAGAGGTATGCAAGACAATGCTTTCGTTGTGATCAGCTGAAAAACAGTTTATCATTGGGCAGAAAGTATTGAAATCATAGAAAATGAGCCATTGATATAATTTCAAGTAGAGACTTGTGGTTAATTGGATGGGGAACCTGCAGCCTAATAACCTTTATCATCTTCACCTAATTCCATTTGGCCCTTAGTGAACTGCTCTCTGAATATCTGACTACTATTGGTCCCTGACGCGGTGGCTCAGTGGGTTAGGACGCTGAGCTTGTCGATCAGAAGATCGGCAGTTTGGCGGGTCGAATCCCGAGTGCCGCGTAGCAGAGTGAGCGCCTGTTACTCGTCCCAGCTTCTGCCAACCTAGCAGTTCGAAAGCACGTAAAAGGGCAAGTAGAAAAATAGGGACCACTACGGTGGGAAGGTACCAGCGTTCTGTGCGCCTTTGGCGTCTAGTCATGCCGGCCACATGACCACGGAGACATCCTCGGACAAGCACTGGCTCTTCGGCTTTGAAATGGAGATGAGCACCGGCCCCTAGAGTCGGAAACGACTAGCACGCATGTGCGGGGGAACCTTTACCTTTTACCTTATTGGTCCCTGAAATATTGTTCTGGCAAGTGCTTCCTATTCTACTTGGTGGAGGTAGCATAGAGAGGGGAAGAAAGAATATCCTTTTCGGCACTGAAAATTTCTCCAAGTGACCCTTTTCTTCCATTGATTACTAGTTGTATATGCATCTAGCAATGGTCAAGGATTCCAACTGACACAAAGTTTCTTTTCCTACATTGGAAAAAGGTTCCCCATCTGATTATGTTGAACAATCAAAATTATGGATCTGCTCAAAAAATGTAGTTAATATTCACTGCCCACTTGTTTAATTTTATACTACATGGTGTATATTATCTATTGTTCAGATAAAGCTGTCAGATTTTGGATTCTGTGCCCAAGTTTCAAAAGACGTTCCAAAAAGAAAATCACTTGTCGGAACCCCATACTGGATGGCACCCGAAGTGATTTCAAGATTGCCTTATGGAACTGAGGTGAGGAAAAATGGCAGTCTTACTCCATTCAGCAACATAGATTATCTTTGGAAAACAATAATCTCCTTTTAAAAAATATTTATTTATTTAAAGCAATTCAGCCTGAACATATTTCTTCCAGTCTGAATCCAGACTGAGATATATTACTGAGATGGATTTGATTACACAACGACCTTTCGTGGACTCAAGATGCAGGTAATGCATCCTTCCTGGCCCCTCTTTCACCTGTTGGTGACTTACAATATCTTCAACCATGGTATCTTTCTGGGTTGATTCTGGGAGTTATGAGTAGCAGGATGGTGTTAACAGAACTTCCCTTCCTCCCTCCCGGCTTGGGTCCAGACAGTTTTGGTTGGGTGGGATGGGTCTAGAACTGGAACTGGACCATTTGGACTTAATCTAGAATGCAGCGACAGGGATAATTATTTGATACATTACATTTTTACTTAATATTCCACAAGAAGAACAATGAAAACCTGATTCTTTCCTTGGGCACCTGGGTCAGGATGATTGGAGTTCCTGTCCAGAAGAGCACTACAAGTTTGTGCTCCTGATTGGCAATGATAGTTTTTTGTTTTTTGCTAGTAGTTGTTAACAGTGTTTTTCAGTTTATTGTACATCATCCAGAGTCATATTGTTTGAACCAAACAGCCATATAAATGCTATGAATAAATAAAAAACAAATAAGAAAAAGTCTCTTTGAGCAGTTCCCATAACATTGATAAAAATAAGATTGCCTTTCTGTTTACACAATGTGTTTAACTTGGTTACTGCATTAATCATTTTCTGGCTTCATACAATACATTAACCCATAAAGAAACAATTGGGCTGGAATTGCATACACACATCCATGCACACAAACCCTGAACAAGGTTAAGGCTCACCAGATTTACTTAGCGTGTTATATGAATGCATCTGCTAGGTCTTTATGTGACCAAGGTCTGCATGTTGCATGAACACAGTCACTGCCTGAACGACATCACACAACAGAAAAAAGGGCAGCACGAGAGAAGCACTGAATCAAGCAAACAGCCCTCAAAATTGCATAGTCATTCTTAAAATGAACAGCTAAAATAATAACTCTTGGGAGAAAGAAAAGTTGAATATCCTGGTTTGCTAAGATAGGAAGTACCTGTCTGTTGCAACCTGATGTAACGGTTGTTTTCAGGTGATTGTTGAAGAAGTGCAGGATCTGGTAGAGAACATTATAAGAAGAGTTGTAGTGAGCCCTTTTTCATCTCTCTCTGTGCTGCATTTTTGGGCCCATTCTGAATCTAATCATATATATTGAGCATAACGGGACACATATCAATCTTGCCACAAAGGGAGTATTGTGTGAACTCATGATCTGTGTTATCACTTCAGTGTCTCACAACTGCTATCCCTGATGCATGACAATCCCTGAAAAAAAGACTCATAGATTACTATTTTCCATTGTACCTTACTCCATATTCCCTGGGAATAGAGCCTGCGTAAAAAAAAAACAGAAATTGCAAGGGCTTATAATTAACTTCAGCTTTACTAGTTTCAAGGTGGTATCTTACTTGCAACTAACTCTAGATCTGACCCACTGTCAGTAAGAGCAGCATACAAGAAGCAATTAATCGTATTATCTGGTTCAATTAGAGTTGTCCGTCACTGCTGTTCTTATTAAATAATTTGCAATGGTAGTTTGATTTGCTGGGCAGGGGTGAGTTCCTGAATTCCTTTGTTGACGTGATTATCTTACGAAGATCCCAGTAAAGTATTATTAGGCAGAACATAATCTGAAAAACCTCTTCTAAATCCATTATGGTGAGGCATTTATTCTTTAGAACAGCCAGACTGCCCTAAGATGAGCAGCAAATGAAATATTCTAATTAGTAGGACTCTCTGACTTGAACTGCAAACTTATAGGCAGCAGCAAGGACCTAGTATTTTCTGTAGCTGGTGCTTGCCAGGACCTTGAAATCTGAGGGTCCTGCTAGATACGGTAATAGTAATGTGTGTGTGTGTGTGTGTGTGTGTGTGTGTGTGTGTGTGGTGTATACTGCTTATATACCGCTTCACAGTGCTTTACAGCCCTCTCTAAGCAGTTTACAGAGTCAGCTTATTGCCCCCAACAATTTGGGTCCTCATTTTACCGACCTCGGAAGGATGGAAGGCTGAGTCAACCTTGAGCCGTTCAGAATCGAACTGCCAAACTGCAGGTAGCCGTCAGTCAGCAGAAGTAGCCTGCAATACTGCATTCTAACCACTGCGCCATCACGGCTCTTATGCTCCATCAAAATTGGTGCTGGTCTTTGTTACCATAGGAGGACTTTCCAACACCAATCATGTGAACTTTTGAGATGTGAGGACAATTAGTAATGGATTAAGTTTATTTTCATAGTTAAACTCGCCCAAACAGAATTTTTAAGGTAACATTTTCCTAGAAAATGCTTTCAGGTGAGAACAACAAGGCAGTGTTAGCTATTGAAGTTAAATGTATGGCCAGCCTGAAATCAGATCTGTGTGTCACCAGCATCTTAAGACAGAGTCCTGCAATGCCAACCACTAATGACCTTTTTTTTAAAAAAATAATTAATAGGGTAAAATGATGAGGATTAAACATCTGTATAAGGTTATGGTTAATGCAGCTTATTTGCCGTGTAATTGGTTCTGTGTTGCAGGTGGACATCTGGTCTCTTGGCATCATGGTGATAGAAATGATAGATGGGGAACCGCCTTACTTCAATGAGCCCCCCCTCCAGGCCATGCGTAGAATCCGAGACAATGTACCACCAAGAGTGAAGGACCTACACAAGGTGGGAATGCTCACCTTTCCTTTGAATCCTGTGTTTATCCTTCTTCTGCAGCATCTTAGCTGAAGTAGGTGGGGCCCCAGAACAGCGCCTAACCCCAAACTCACTGTTTATGTTCCCAGAAGTACCTCAACATGTAGACAACCAAGAAGACTGTTTCAAGCAAACAGGATGAGATGGTGCAAGTTTCTTTTCTGCCCATACACAAGATTATGTGAGCCCATTTAGCTGTCTGAGTGTAGGCTTAAACTCATTTTAATCTCTGCATTAATTTATATTTCAGTGGGATATTTATATAGAATGTTCTAAGCAGAAACAGTTTATATACCTGCCTTTCTCCTTCCATTTAGCCATCACTCCTCAATACGTTCTAAAAAAGATGAGCTATATGTAGCATTCAATTCTGTTAGCCATGCAAAAGAGAAGATAAATATTTAGGGTTTTGCACTGATACATTGTAGTTATACCTTATATTCTCAGTTGTCCTATTGTTTATTGATAAAGAAAATAAATACTTTTTACACATAGAACTATCTGTTCTGTACCAGCCTACTACCGGCCCTGCAGAAAAGGCAGGGACAACCCCTTTACAAAAAGGCAAGAGGCTGGAACTAAGCCTGCCAAATTTATTGACACAAAACAGAGCAAACAGAGCAAAACCAAAACACGAACCATGAAACAGGAGCTATTCAAACGGTTGCCTTCAGCAAACCAGCCCTCCCACACATTCCCCTTTTAAACAGTTCAAGGCGTGGCTTCTCTCTGCCTCCTTCCGAGGTGGCCCATTGCCTTCCTCTGTTTACTCCTGATTGACTGCCTCCTGCGTCAGGCGTCCTTGAACAGGGCCAGCTGTGGGTCATCTTCATCCACGCTGTCAGGCTCACACAGCTGGGTCCAGATGAGAGGGGCCTGGCTGAGGGCTCTGCGAAGCCTCAGGGCTGTCCTCTGCAGGCTCTCCAACACCCCCCTCCTCCTCCTCTGAATCGTCCGACCCAACTGCCGAACCCCTCAGGCTGACCCTGAATCACAACACTATCATCCCCGATAAGAATGTGTACATGAATAGGAGCCCCTCCCCCTCATAGCTTCCTTTCAATTAATAGCAAATCCCCAAGAGGGTACAGTTAAATAATAAAAACCATGCAAAAATTCAGAGTGAAAGTGAAACATTTCAGAAATATCAATCACGTGCAACAGCAGCAGCAAGTAGAAAAACACACGTTATTCATAATGCAGCATAGGTTCAACTCAAAGCTTGGGGAAACAGATGGGTCTCCTACTGGGGCAGCTAAATCATTGCCATGGTACGATTGAGAGCCAGTGAATATGTGTTAAATGAAAGAACTTTGAAATTTGCTTTTGGTCTGCAAGCCCCAATCTTCTGATGTGTGGTTTAGGACCTCAGTGGCCTCACAAGTGTCCTTTGGTCTTTCCTAGGTTTCATCAGTTCTCCGTGGATTTTTAGACTTGATGCTGGTGAGGGAACCTTCGCAGAGGGGATCAGCAGAAGAACTCCTGAGACACCCATTTCTGAAACTGGCTGGGCCTCCATCTTGCATAGTGCCTCTCATGAGGCAGTATCGGCACCACTAAATTAAGCTGCTTTTGTTTATCCGTTTTGTCTGTTGTCCAGGAAACAAGTGAAGCGATGAGGTCAGGTGCTGCCAAAATCAGCAGCAAGCAGCAGTGATCCAGTGAGAAATACGCCACTGCTGACTTGGCTCAGCATACCGTGAAGGAGTCACAGTGAAGATGTAACTTGGCTAATGCCTGACCTGTCAGCAGTTAGTAATCCTGGATGAAATGCACCATGGCTGGATATTTTTGGCCTGAGTCAGAGCAAGAGGTTTTGATTTTAAACCATCCTGTTTGGGGTGAGGCAGGGGGAACTTTCAGCATTACCCCAACGGAAGGCCAAACTTTTATTGCAGAACAAAGTAGAACAACACTTCTGCTTCAAAAGACTTTTTCCCCCCCCTGAATTTAAAAAAAAACAACCCGAAAAACAACCCAAGAAGCACTTTTTATCTCGGTTATAGCAATGTGATGTATTTTGAAATGAATTTGTAATTTTCTGTACATTGCTTTTGATAATTTATGTACTTTGGTGTTATAGTTGCTAGTGGAGGTGAATGGTATTACTTAGCAGGTATTAGAACGAAAGCTTTCCTACTTTTTTATCTCTTTTGAAGAGAAGCAAACATACATGCACAAGCACACATGTGCAGCTCGGAATGTTGATTAGATATTTTTATCTGTGCCAGGCAAACATGGCTTCGTTTTGCAAATGTTCAAATTGCTGGCCAATGCTGTATTCATCCTCCATTTGTCGACACAAATTTCAAGATTTCAGTGTTGTTTTGAAGCGATAAGCACTTGGAAAAATCTATTCATGCTTATGGAAAAGGTGGTGTCACAATTCTGTATTAATCGGATGAAAGCATCACCTCTCTTGTGGTGGTAAGCATATGATCAGTTAAGAAGAGCAGAGGAGAAATCTGCTGATCAAGAAGAAATTTGGCTGGCCACCAATAACTATGACATTTCTGGCTGTGTACATTGGGCTTGAAATCACAACATGCTTATCCAGGACAGTGAAAGATCTAGCAGTCATATTCACACATGTTAAGCTTCCTGACGTTGCCCTTTGTTTAGTTTCTTTGTGAATTAGTTATATGACACCAACCCACTTGGTTAGATTATGGATCCATATACCGTGTAGGGGTTAGTTCACGAACCAGATTACATGTATTGTGTTAGTACAGCCTATAGTGAGTGACGTGTCCCATAGGGGCCTATCTGATCTGGCTGAAAACTTATGGGACTTGTATTCCAGCAATGGATCCAGCCAGAGCCAATATTGGATGGTGCCAGATCGAAAATGAGACCAGTTTACAAAGCAGGCCAATGTCTAAATGGCGCTGGATTCGGTCGCTCAGTCCATATGACTTTAGCTGAATGGTTATGCCTCCATCTGAATTCCAGCAGTCCTTCCTTGTCCTGTGTTTATGAGTTGCCACCATGATTCACCATGTGTCTGGGTGCCCACCCTGAAGCTGGAGCAGAGGACAAAGCATCATCCCTGCTGTCCGCAAACAGTGGCTTCATTACCAGTACTTCATTGTGCTGTCACACCACCCAGGTGGAGTGCCTGGAACTACTAGTCTTTCCCTCTCCCTAAATTCTCTTCCATCCTTTGTCCTAGTGGACTAACATCATGTTCTGTGACGTAAGGTAATCAAAGCAAATGCAGCCGCCATTGCATACTGTACCGAGAACCAGTATCTTCATTCCATCTCTGGATAGGGCTGGAATCTCTTAAAAGTGGGACATTCGAAGGAGCTGTTGCCACCTGTCATTGTAGCTAGTCTTAAGCTAGGCAGACCAAGGGCCTGACCCACATTCACACATCCTTGGAGTCTGCACACTTCCCAAGTTTAGGCTACCCAATGAAAAAGCTGTACTGCACACAGCAGACTTTCATCTTCACTTTGCATCACTCACACTGCCTAACACTGAACTGCCC
The DNA here is from genome assembly GCF_947247035.1 of Vipera ursinii. Lineage (NCBI taxonomy): Eukaryota > Metazoa > Chordata > Lepidosauria > Squamata > Viperidae > Vipera > Vipera ursinii. The sequence goes on from NC_139512.1 coordinate 202,696,865, forward strand.
ACAAGTTGTAACTGCATAAGCTGGAGTTTAGCAGCAGCCATAGTTGCAGCAGACAGTTGGAGTTGCACACACAATAATGCCAGCTTTTGAGTTCTTTTCTAGCTTCATATGTGACAGACACCCACTCAGGGCACCTGCGGGCAAGAGAATTTCTGCTTAGTCCTAGCAACATGGACATTGCTTCATTTGACTCCGTGCCAATTCCAATGCCTCCCATTTTGTCTTCATTATTTTTATTCAAGCTTTAGAAGTCAACCACTAAGTGGGTGTTTTCTGAGTTTAAATCAAAGTGTTGTAAAATTTGGTTAAATGTGTTTTGCCATACAGGAGAAAAAGCTGCCTAAACCCCTTTGAAATGTTAATTCAGCAATGGCAACTACAATTAATCTTACGTTGCTTGTTTGATAGGCTTGCATGTTTAACATAGACCTAGAGGGATTTGCCTTTTTTAAGTGCTCCATAATTATTTCAGTCATTTGGGGGGGGGTTATTTATTCATTATGTATAACTTGAAAGCCATGTCTTTTCTAACTTCGATTTTGCTTTTTCTTTTGGGTTATTTTCACCTGATTTCACTTGAAGAAAATTGTCTGATCCTAGCTCTAATGTCTCTGGACAGAGCATTTTGGATTGTGGGGGGGCTTTCATTTTATCAGTAAGTTGGTTGATACCTATTGTAATAAAAGAGAAGCCAACCCAAAAGTTAGAAAGTTGCTGATTTGTGAATGAGTTGTTAATGAAGAAGATATATTGTTTTCCATTCTGTATATAGCTTTTTTAAAAATTCTGTTCATATATTTGCTGGAAATCTAGAAAGGCTCTGGATTTCTGGTGCCCAGGTTGAGCACAACATACGGTATTAGAGCCATCGATTATACATCCTTACGTGCATTCGGTCCCAAGCTCTTTCATTAGAGATGCATAGAATTAAGGCACTAGTACATCTAGGATTGGGGGTACAAAATATTTTAACAGAGTCATCTTTTGATGAGGCAAAGAAATGAGATGGTTGTAATGCAAAAGGGAATGGTATTGCATAGTACAATAGACAGGATTGGGGCTCCCTTCTGTGGGTGGGGTGGGGTCTGTTTTAAGAGAAGCCATTTTAAGATTTACACAAGTATCAATTCCCATTAAAAATGGTGTGAACATTTGATGGCGCAGTGTTAGAATGCAGTACTACAGGCTAATTCTGCCAGCTGCCAGCAGTTCGATCCTGACCGGCTCAAGGTTGACTAAGCCTTCCATCCTTCCAAGGTCAGTAAAATGAGGATCCAAATTGTTGGGGGCAATATGCTGACTCTGTAAAACGCTTAAGAGAGCTGTAAAGCATTATGATGATGTGGTATATAAGTTCAAGTGCTATTGCTAATCCATTTATTTATTTATTTATACATACAATGTACAGGTTACCTGACTTCCAACTAATTTTGGTTGTTATACTAGGATCCCATAAACAATAGGTGCTTCATAAGGTCCTGGAATTTTATGTTGCCCATCTTTATTTTAGGTAATTCTCAAAATTCTATTCTGGTGAATATAATTTATATTCAGGAATGATAACCCCATATAGATGATGCTGGGATTGGCTAGAAGCAATAGTGAAGGGGTGGAGGTTACAAGTGTATGCATCACTCCACCCACTGTTCACCTTTCCTCAGATTAATGTCCCAAATATGGCAGGTGATGATGTCTCATTGCCAGTGTTGAAATAAGATTTAAATATATATGCTTTGCTGTAAATTCATAATAAATTGCATCTTACTAATCATTCAGATTGTTTACATGGACAGCTTGCACACTGTGATAAGTCAAAATTTCTGACCATGGTCTGTTAAACAAGCCATACTCATTTTCACATCTAGTATTAGAACACCACCTTTTTCAGGCTATAGACTACATTTTCTCTGAATGGTTCACTAGGGATGGCACCCCCCCCCCAAATCAATGCACGCTTAAGTCAGATGCTAAGTAATTTAATGTGATGTTAAATACAGTTAATTGTTTCTCAATTATTTGGTATAATTTTCTGTTCATATATTTGCTGGAAATCTAGAAGGGCTCTGGACTTCTGGTGCCCAGGTTGAGCATGACATAGGGTATTTGAGCCATGGATTATGCATCCATATGCTAAGCTTATAGATACCATTACTGGGATGCAAATGTTAAAATGTCCACAAGATGGCAGCAAAGGCCTAAAGAAAACAAAGACTTGGCTGATATCTACTGGTCATTCAAAGCTTTACAGGCCAGATACAGTGATGGACAAACTACAGTGGCAGATTCACTCATAGTACTAAACCAACTAAGCATGAAGGCTCTATGTCTTAAATCAAAGAGAGTCAAGGTGAGCCATACTATTGTCTGGTAACTTCCTTACAAGATTTCAAATAGGGATTTTCCTAGGGCAGGTGGAGCTGGGCCTTTTAATACTGCTCTGAGCTACTTCAAGGAAGAAAGTATACTCCAAATACCTGATACCAGAAAGAACAAATAAACTTTTATCATGGCAGAAAAAGAACGTATGAAATAGCTTTGACAATTACAACTATAAATCCTGCCAGGATAATCCATGTATAGAAATCCATACTCTTAAGCAATCATGGACCCACATCATTTTTTATTTTTATTTTTTGCAGAGTGAAAAGCCTATAAGGAAGACTCTGACTTTCTCTCTGCAAAGCTTGAAAGCCCCTCTTGGAGAAATTCCATGGGAAAGACTCCTTTGAAACTCTTTTGATGAAGCAGTGTCCCATCCAGGATAGTTTTGTGTGCGAGTGTATATGTGTTGTGTGTAATGATGATGATGACACTGTTGTATTGTTTTATAAAAAAAATTGTTTCCATGAAACCCTGTTTTAAATCCTTTTGGTATTTTGTCCTTGGTCTTTGGAGAGAAAAATTAGTATAAGCATTTGATTAGACCTGTGTACTGCTGCAATAATGTGACATGTATTTATTTACCTACTTTCTGATTTATATGGCCACCCATCTCGCCAGGAGTGACTCTGGACAGCATACCATTATATCCAACCCCTCAGTAGAGAAGGCAGCCATCAGATCTGGATTTCTAGTTACGCTGAGGCCCACTTGTTTAATACAGTCCAATAAACTGGGCCCTATTGCTAGCTTCCCTAAATTGTAACGCTGAAATGAATTATATAATAAGAACCGTAAGCTCCATTCATCTAACCAGTTCTTATGTTCAGCATGCTACGGTTTCACCTTTTCTAGCAAACTGATAATTCTTGGGCTCTTGAGGGAAGCAGTGAAAAGATAGGGAGCATCTTCCTTCCTAAAGTCTGACCAGTCCTAGGGTAACCAGAACTTCAGAGGTTGAAACAATTAGCTTTCCATTAAGGAATAAATGCAGTCAGCCTTAAGCATTCCACTGGACTCCTGTATTTATGCTCCATAAACACTCTCTTGGATGCTTGCATTGCACTAAATCAGATTTGTTTTGTCTGTGGAATAAAGCAAAATTGGCTAATTCCCCATATATTGTTAAATCCAAGCCAAACAAACCAGTTTATGACTTAGCGCAGCGCATGAATCAGCACCCTGGCCCAAGGTTAAACCACCCTGAGCCAATAAACATCTGCACACGTTAGTCTGGGGATATTGAATCCAATGGATGGGTGGAAAGCCATGGATAAAACTGAACCTCTTTCTCTGAAGAATCATCCCACAAATCAGTGACTGTGATCAGGGTTGTGACCTTCCATAACTATCCCTTAGCTGGAGGCATCTCTCATACAGAAACCTTTTTCCTTAATCCTCTAGCATTTTATTGCCTCTCATTTTTTCTTCCTCGCCTAAGAGTGTCAATAAAATACTTAGTCTAAATGCTCCATATTAAGAATACTCCACATTAAGCAACATAGTTTAGGATTTATTGGTTTTTGCTGTTTGCTTCCATATCTATATTTACACATCCATTATTTATAACACCTGAAGGTTTCTGCATAGTAAGATGAACATTTCTTGTTGGTGTTCTTATATAATCATTACATTGCAGTAGGCATTTTTCAGTCACAGTACATGCAAAGTGTACAGCCCGTAAGCATTTCTCACACCAGAGCTTAACGCTCTTGTGATTTGAGCAGCAACGTTCATAAAACTGTTTGGGTGCCAAAGCATTTCAATAAGCAATAAAAATGTAAAATAAAATTTTCCAAGCTCTAAAATCATAGAATCTTATTCTTGGCTTTGTTTTGAAATATATTTTAAATTGAGATGAAGTGGAAATGAGATGACGATCCTATGAGCAAGTCCTGAGGGAGTTGTTTAATTTACCCAAGTGGCATTATTCCTCTGGGAATATATGAGATTTAGTAGAGAATTCTACCATTCCTAGAACTTTGGGAACACAAGACTGATAATAGCAACTCCATAAACCGAAGGAGTGCTGGTGGAGGAATAGATGAAATCTGATGGAAGGCCCCAGGTATGGGAAAAAAGGTGGAATTTTAGTCAGTTCCTCTTTTCCCCTGAACTTCTGCTTTCGTCCTATTGTGCAAAGTTCCCAAAATATTCCATGCAGATTTTCAAGGGATGCTAAAGGTAGCAGAAGGAAAGAGAAATACCAGAATTCTCTCCTGTGTGCTGTGAAGACCCATAACAGGAACTCTGTTCCCAGACCCCTTGATCCAAGCTATGGGCTTACATTATGGATGGAGAATGTCACTGTATGCCAGTTTCATCAGCCGCAGCTAGCAAGGCAAAGATAGAAATGGTGAGAACTGCAGTCCAGCAAATGTGGAAATGGAAGGTTCCACGTGCTTATCTGTCATTGTCGTTCCCCTCACCGTTGAGGTAAATACATTTTCAGAGCAAAACATACATTTCCATTCTCACCTCTACCACCACATGAATGGAAACGATGCTTGGCCAATGTAGGGAACACTGCCTGTTGGGTCAGTTCTCCAGAGAAGACAAAAGTTATTTCCCTGTTTTAAGCGCGTTGAGAAATGGCTGTTCTTCCGTACCCTCCCTTCCCACCCCAACCTCCCACTGCATCCCTCCTCCCATCCCCCCTTCCGTCTGTCATTGTATATAAGAGGCCCTGACCTACAGGGAAAAAAGTGCTTTTGCTTCAGCTGATCTTTTCCTTTGCCAGCTATCCCATATGTTTATATTCAGATCTGTCTGGTGGAATTTGGACTTGGTTGGCTGTCATTTTGAGATGGATGTGATAAACGCCAAGGGTTACCACGATCACCAAGCCCAAGATCAAGCCCAATATGAGAGGAAGCGTTTCTTCTAATTGTTCTCTCTGATCCACTGGACATTTATGTTCTGCAGCACAGAGAAAAGAGAAGAATGGGGAGAGAGAAGCATTATTCTGCATACAAGTATTTTTTCCGGCAAAACAAAGGATTACTTTCATTTTCCTCTGAAGGCTTCATGACAATCAATATACAGATGCCTCACCAACATACAGTACAGTATATACCCACTCTACTATTCTGAGAGGTAAATTAAGCTGAATAGTAGAAAACTGATTGGCTTCAGGTCCCTCGCTATGTAGGAGTTCAATCTAGATTTCAGTCCTAAGTTGAAATTTAGTCCACTGTTGAGCTGCATGAAACCAAGCAGTAACGTAATTTTAATGGAACACAAGCCCCTTATATGCCCTTGAAAGTCCTGAGATGCACACTGATTGGGTGCGGTAAGAATGTGCAGGTGAAGAAAAAGTGGAGGAAAATGTCAGCAGTCGCACCCACAGCTTCCCAGGGAGGAGGCATCCCTGAGTGGGACTCAAGACAATAAACTACACAGTCCTGAACTACATGGGGGGGAGGGAGAAAAACATTTTGAGTAGCCACACTTTAGAATCTCTCAGAGCGTAACTATTAGGTTAGAAGGCTGTAGCTTTAGACAGATAGATTCTGTCTATGAGGTGTAAGCAAATAAGGAACTGCATTTGATTGAATCTCAGTGTCGTCTTAGGACTGACAGGAATCCAAGCACGCAATCCAAATCAGTTGTTCTTCAATCAAATCATTAAGTCAATGCAAGTCTTGTCCTACCCCTTTCCTACTGTTCGAGACGATGGGTCACTGCTTATTACATGTGCCAATGACCACCAGTAAAAAGGATAGGACCGATGCTGATGGTGTTGTTAGCACAGCCTTAGCAATAAAGCAGTTCGGATGGATATGGAAGAATATTAATGCCCTTAACATAACTCTCTGCTTCTTCATTAATAACTTTTGTGCTTTAATTTTTTAAAAAATTTTTTAATCATATGCCATCTAGAGTCACAGATCTGTGAGATGGCAGGTATATAAATGTGATTTATACATAATCTATAAATAAATATCTCCCTATGAGAATAAAAGGGACTGAGTCTTTTTGACTGGACTCTCTTGTCCCTCAACCTGCCAATGGTTTGCAAATGCCTAAACTCAGCAAAGCACATAGCTGCTGACTTTGAGAGGATTCAGCTCATCTTATTATACCCCCTTTCCCCACACTGGATTCTTGAACTTTAAAGTACTGGAATGTGCCTTGAATCCATTTCCCTTGAATTGCTCAGAAAGCTACATCTCATTCCAAAAATTACCAAAACTGCATGGGGCTGTCCTTGAAGACCATTCAAGGAAGTGTCAGCTGATGCAGGATGCAGCTGCGTGGACAGCTGTGCATGCATCTAGAAGGATGCACGTCGGTCCTTTGTTCTGCGAGCTGCATTGGTTGCTTGGTTGCTTCTGGGTGCAATTCAAGGTGCTGGTTTTGACCTTTGACCTATATGTCATGGGGATAGGTTATTTGAGGGAAACACCTCTTGCCAATTAATTTATCCATTCCACCAGGTCAGGCAGGAGGTTTATGCTGAGGATCCCATCTCCAAGGAGCTGTATCTCGTGAGACCCCAGGTGACATGTCTTTTGTGCTGTGGCCCCAGCCTCTGGGATATCATTTACCCCAAGGTGAGGTTAGACTCATCTCTGTTAATTTGCACTTAAAACATGTTTGTTTGTTTGTTTTCACCAGCCTCAGGGATCCCAGGGAGAGTCTACAAAGTGGTTGGGTGAGATTAAGCAATGTTAGTTCTCCCACGGTCTTGGGTTTTAACCATTGTATTTAATTTTGATGTTTTTAGATAGTTGTGGAATTTTTACTGTTATGCTGTATGCAGCCCCAAATCACATTTTATGAAATAGGCAGCTATATATGCAAATAAATAGGAGCTATGTGACCATCCAGTGTGAGGGACTGCAGGGAGCAGAGAAAACAGGCCTGTTTGATGACCAAACATCTTCACAGAAAAAACCATGGCTGTACTTGAGAATAAGGAAACAAACTAGAAGAGAACCCTGGTCATGAGGAGAGCACTTGAGAAAGAAGTCGGTTTTAAAAACCTTCAGGTCGGAAAGCCATTTTGGAGGAACAGTATCAGTTTACTACAAACAGTACAAACTATCAGTTTGCAGACAATATCTAGTCTCTCCTGTTATCTTTTAATCTGCTGGATCCTATATGCTCCTCTTTGACTTTGTGTGGTAAAAGTTTTAATCTGATCTGGTGCAATCCTCTCCCCCACCACCACCTTCCCTATTGTCTGTTTTGATTCAGCTTGTTAATTCTCAAATAGCCAACTGGGTTAGAAAGCCTGGCAGGAGAGATTTGACTAGGGCCATTTAAAATGTTTGACTTTCAGAAATAAAATTAAGATTTACAGAGAAATCCCGCCCTGGAACGCAGTCAAATTGCTGGGCTACAACTGTCCACAAACACTGATTGTGTTGCTAAATAGAAAGAGAACCACACTTTTTTTCCCCCTCAAAGTTGTGTTTGTGGACTTGTAGCCCAGCAATCAAGACATTTTAGAAGTAGTAGGCTTTTTTGTCTGAAGTTCAGGGCCAGGCCTACCACCAGACAACTTAAGGCAGTTGCCTCAGGAGCAGAGACTAAAAAGTTGCTGGTAAAGAAGACAGAGCTGTGTGCCACCTAAGCTGTTAAAATAACCTGTTGTCTTCAAGTACCACTATGGTCTGTTGCAGTCTTGATGAAAGATTCAGGAAAAAGAGAGGAAAATATCATATTTTACCTTTAGTATAAAAATATCTTCCACCATACCTGCAAAAGCTACCTGCTTAAAATGCATACTTTACTTAAATTAGAATACTAAGACAGTAAACATCCCTCAAAACTTTCCAAAATGCACTCTTTTTTCCAGACTGGTTTTTTTTTTAATGTAAGAAGACATGCTATCCCATCCTTGAATTTCTGGAATTACAAAATAGAAAAAAAAGGATACATTCTGAATAACCTAACATGTCAGCTAAAATAGCCAGGCTAGATATCCTTAGATGCTATTCTTGTATTAGAGTAAAAACTATAAGGATAATATTTTTTTTAGTTGGATCAATAAGCAATAGAGAATTTGCCTACAGGACATGAAAGCATATGTGGAAATTTCAATTAGGAGTCAATCCCACTAAACAAGCCAATGTTGCACACGGAAAGGGAAGGGAAGGGAAGGGAAGGAAAGGAAAGGAAAGGAAAGGAAAGGAAAGGAAAGGAAAGGAAAGGAAAGGAAAGGAAAGGAAAGGAAAGGAAAGGAAGAGAAGGGGAAGGAAAGGAAAGGAAAGGAAAGGAAAGGAAAGGAAAGGAAAGGAAAGGAAAGGAAAGGAAAGGAAAGGAAAGGAAAGGAAAGGAAAGGAAAGGAAAGGAAAGGAAAGGAAGAGAAGGGGAAGGAAAGGAAAGGAAAGGAAAGGAAAGGAAAGGAAAGGAAAGGAAAGGAAAGGAAAGGAAAGGAAAGGAAAGGAAAGGAAAGGAAAGGAAAGGAAAAAAGGGAAAGTCACAAAAGAATCAATTTTTCCTGTTAAAAAACCTTTATCATAAATTGATGCAAGAGTAGTGCAGTCCACCACCAAAATTTGAAGAAACATCAACTGTCATATAAAATCCAATACAAAATATTGGAACAATGAGAAAAGATGGACTAAGGTGGGGATGATCATGGATATCAATTATTAATCAGGGAAACAATTATAGCATAACCAACTTGCAGCCTTTGATCAAACAGTAGATTATGGTGCCAAATTTCTGATTTCTCTAGCAACAAAAAAATACTGAAGACAATTAATCCAAGGAACTAACTTCTTCAAACTCAGATTAGCAAGATTAATATGGAACAACTGCTTTAATAATAACAGAAATTACAGCAAGCGCACTTTGCTTTCATATCAGAATCGCTATCTTGGCAAATCAAAGCACTCAGATTCTTGTTTTCCTTCACACACTCTTTTGATGCAAGAGAGGAGGCCTTCCTCTTTTTTTTTTTTTGGAGAAGTCATGCAGCCTGATCCTGAGAGCATTTCCAAAATGGTTACTAGCCTTCTTACTGTAGTGATAACTAGCTCTGTGACTTTAACTTTGTTTTAACTTTTGTATTGATTTTCTTTTAAATATCCTGTAAACCGCCCTGAGTCCTTCGGGAAAGGGCGGTATATAAATCTAAATAAATAAATAACTTGTCCTGTTGCTCGTCATCTGCATTTTCCTCCTCCAGATTTTTACTTCTGTTATGACCAGCTTCCTTCCCTTTTACTCATATGACCTATTCCTTTTTCATTCCTTCCCTACTCCCACTGTTATGTCCCTGTTTACCTTTCTTAAAACTCAACTTTGCCTTCTGAATAGTCATCGAGGGGTTACGAGGGGAATTCCAGTGCCCTCAACAATGCATTCCAGTAATAAAAATGCAGAACCCATACTATTTTTTATTTTTATTTTAATCCCATTTATATCCCGCCCTTCTCCGAAGACTCAGGGCGGCTTACAATTTAAAGCACAAATCAATGTGCTTAGCAGTAGCCTTCATTCTATGTATATGCCTGCTTATTAGGGCTTTCGCCCCCCCCCCCAAGAAGCATTATTACAAAGTCAGCTTAATTGCCCCCAACAATCTGGGTCCTCATTTTACCTACCTCGGAAGGATGGAAGGCTGAGTCAACCTTGAGCCTGGTGGGACTCGAACCTGCACTAATTGCAGGCAGCTGGTGTTACTTGAGGAGGCATCAGCCCACTGCTCCACCAAGGCTGCATACTAGAGAATATTACAAAAATTAAAACCACCAGGGCAGCTACTGGACATGTGAAATTTCATAAACCTCACAAGTGAATGATTTTGAAAATCGGGGGGGGGGGGGGGAAGGAGGAAAGACCAAGCAAGTTGATCAGACTTTACTAATACTAACGATTCATAAACCCTGGATATTAAGTGTAAAGATGTAATGGGAGAGCAAATCCCCTACTCAATGCTTCTGCTTATCTACTAAAGAGCATACACAACAGACTCACAATGTACAAACTGTATGTTTTTGTGGACGTTATTTAGGATTAGGAATTTACAGATCCCTTGACAGAAGATTAGATGGGCTAATTATTGTTAGTCTTGGTCGAATCGTAGTTCTGAAGAATCCTATCACTTCCATTGTCAAGAGAAATCCCCACCTCCTTCAGCATTTCACTACTGAAGGGATTTTAAGGTTTCATTGAAATCTGCACTCCTGCCCTTTCTCCCCACTGATTCTATCCTGCTCTTTAGAAATACAGGGAATATCGCCTCATTCTTAAAATGTCTATTTTATAGAGGGTCAGGCTCTTCCTATTCAAAAGGAAAGTATCTCTGGACAGCTATCACTGGAAGTAAAGCAAAAAACAGGCAGGATTGTTAGCTTCATGCATTGCACTTAGAATAGCAAGAAGCATGCATGCTTGACTCTTTGGATCAGACATGTCAAACACAAGGCCCGGGGGCCGGATCCGGCCCGCGAAGTGGTTTCATGTGGCCCGCGAAGCCATCCTGGAAACAGTGAGGGAACGGCCCCCGCTGCCTTGGCCCTGGCCCAGAGACCCTCCTTCTACCAGAGACCCTCAGATCTGTCCCACTCCTGCCCAGGCCCCCATAGACACCCTTGATGCGAACGGTGTAGAGCTGGCCACGCCCACCCAGTAGGCCATACACACTCTAGCCACGCCCACCCAGTAGGCCACGCCCACCCTGGCCATACCCACCCGGCCCCCTGAGGGCAACCGCAATGCTGATGCGGCCCTCAATGAAATTGAGTTTGACACCCCTGCTTTGGATACTTAGCCAAATCTATCAGGGATTTTCTTACAACTTCAGATTCTTGATCCTTATTTATACACCGCTAGATTATAATAACATCCATGCACTGTTACTCTCTCTCACACACACGCACACACACACACACACACGACAAACATTTAATAAATCCGCTATGGTTTGCAAAAAAAATCCTTGAGCCAGAGGAATAAAGTATGCATTATATTAAAAAGAGAATGGAAATTTTCACTTCAGGATCATAAACGTTTTGCCAGAATAATGATGAATTTATACCTACTGAGAAATAAAACCTCCCGCTACCAGTAAGCCAAACATCCCAAAAAACAAACCTTGAAAGAAGGCATTGTGGAATGAATGCCATTGGAGATAGCTTGGTCATCATTTGGTGCCGCGTTTTCCTTGGGTCTGCTCATATCACTCACATTTTGCCCCCTCCCTATAGCTGCGGCAAGCCTCTGCCCCATGCTTTCTTTCAAGGCAAAGCCTTGCTGAAGTCACTAATCTTACATCAAATTTCCCAGTGAGTGCGCTAGACACACACTTTTTTTAAAAAAAATTAAAAGGAGCCTCCCCTGTTGAAGAAACAAAGATACAAAATGCTGTTTATCCACCCCAACCTTCCACAAAAACTGTTTGTTTCCTTAGTCAAGAGAGTCTCCATTAACTTTCCAAACTGCCTCTATAAATTGCCCAGCGTCCCTTACCTTCACTGAAAACAAAATCAGAGCTGATGTCAAAAGGCTGCAGGCGGACCTCTGACAGCAAGAGAACAACTGATTTTTGGTGGTCGCCGGAGTTTAAGGTGATTGTCTGCTGAGCTTGACAGTCATAAGATTTCCCAGCTGGGGTGACTAAAGCAGAGAGGTGACGTGTTGTGACTGTGTGTTTCCCCGCTGTCAAGAGGAAAATATTATTATTGGATGATTATCATACTTTTTTTAGACCAAATAACTAATTCAGTATTATATTAAATGTTTGTTAAGTATTTAGAATGCACTTGCTTAGGCCCCAAACATGGGACAAATCTTATTTCCTGTTTCAGCCTAGCCCAAGGCCATCTACAGGCAGTAGCCACAGCAGTGGCAGCTCATATTTGTGTAAAAAGTTTTTGGCTTGCTAACAAAGAATAAAGGGAGACAGATATGATCATTTCAAACTTATTTGTTCTCATCAGTCAGCCATACCCTTCTGAGATTCGAACCTGGGCCGACTGCGTCTTAAAACCTGCGTCTTCGAACCTGTGGCCTAGGGGTTAAAACAACTGCTTAAGACGCAGTTGGCCCAGGTTCGAATCTCAGAAGGGTATGGCTGACTGATGAGAACAAATAAGTTTGAAATGATCATATCTGTCTCTCTTTATTCTTTGTTAGCAAGCCAAAAAATCTACACACACACACACACACACACACACACACATATATATATATAATATATATATATATATATATATATATATATATATATATATATATATGTATATATGTATATATGTATATATGTATAATGTATATATGTATATATGTATATATGTATATATGTATATATGTATATGTATATGTATACATGTAGATCTTTGGTCATTCGGGTTTTTTCCCACGTAGAATTGGAGGTATCAGGGCAACGTTTTGACGAAATATCATCCGTCATCCTCAGGCTGGTGAAGTCACCAGCCTGAGGATGACGGATGAGATTTCGTCAAAACGTTGCCCTGATACCTCCAATTCTACGTGGGGAAAAACCCGAATGACCAAAGAACTACATACAAACACCCGCGAAAACCTCAGAAAACAAATATAAATATATATTTATATTTATATATATATATATATATATATATATATATATATATATATATATATATATATACAATATACACATACACACACACACACACATATACACACACACAGAGATATATATATATATGATATTGGTAATAATAACATTAATATTAAAAGACTTCAGAAAATGTCTAAAGAACACAAGAAATTTGATTAAATTGCTCAAAAAATCCTTTTCCATTGTTAAGAGACAAAAAATGTATGCATTTTGTACATTTGTATGTTTTTAATCTTTTTTCCACTTTTTTCTTTTAATTTTGTATATTCTTTTTAATATACATATATTTAGTTAAGAAAAATATGAAATGTCTGTTTTTGCAAATCAGATACAGATTGACATTAAGAATTTGCCCAGTCTTCTGGGTTTGCAAGCAAGACAGTTTTTCTAATATGTTTAGAGATTTAAGATGTGTTCCTACAAATTTGGCTGTAATTCTAATAGACAGATATTGGAAGAAACTTGATAGCAAGAGAGAGCTGAACAATATGCAGATGAACAGGCATATATTCTCTCATACGTGTAAGAAAACATTCATGCTATTGTACATGATTAGACGCATAAAACATTAGCTTCTGTTTTCATGGCATTCCTCCAGTCCTTGTATTCACAACTACGCAGCATAATGTGATGACAATCATTGCATACGCAAGGAAAAGACACTATTTCCCATTAGGATCCTAAAATGATGCTCACAGTTCAATACCTAATGGCTTATGCTGATGACAATAGCTATGATGATCCCACAAGGAATAGCAAGTCCTAACTAGAAATTCATCATTACCAGCAGTGCTTTTATTAGCTTTCTATGACTAGATCCAGTTTGAAAGAATAACCCCACCCTTTTGCAGATAACATTCCCAGGGAATCACGCTCCACCATTCATGTACAGTCACATGTAACCTCTTCAGAGCAGCATCACAAATCGTGATGCTTAGTGGATGGATGACGCAAAGTAGCTCCATAAGCACTGCTGATGGGGCAGAATTGGACCTAAAAAAAAACAGATGGCAAGTCCTATTGGAATGACCTCTGGACATTGCAAATCACAACTCACAACTTGTCAGATGTGTATGCTTGTGGGGATGAATGGAATTGTAGAGTGATTCATCCGAAGGGGAAACATTTGTGAAAGTCTGTATTGTCCAATAGCCTCTCACAAAAACTGTCAGCTTTCCAAAGTATAGGAAAAATGGACAGAATGGATAAATAAGCATAATGTAAATATTTAAAATTGAAAAGGGGGGCAAATTTTCAAAATATAAACAACCCGCATGATGATGAAAAGAAATGTGAAAATCTTAATAACGTTAGAATCAGAAAGGGTTAAAATAAATATCCTGTTTGTTAAACAAGACTGCACTTGTACAACCACTCATCTATGAGTAAACCCAATTCATTCAACAGGATTTATTTTGGAATATAAATGTAAAGAATTACTTACCCTGAACGGCTTAAAAAAATCCTGATTTTTGTTGCATATCCAGCCTAGCTAAGCTATACGTACATTCACATATAATGACCAATACTACTGGATTATATGTGAAAGAGATGGTGTATTTCAAGCCACTCTGAAGAGATACCATCACATTTTTATACATTATTTTAATGTAAAATAGACTTTTCTATCTAATTAATACTTGGAAATAGACAAATGTTTAATGATCCAAATTACTCAGGAACAGATAAAATACAGATGGGCATGCCTTGGCCATGCTTCAATGCACCAACGGGGGGGGGGGGGAATAATAATACCCTAGAACATTCTGCACTGCAGAGGTGCCCAGTGACAAACACAGGGACCGGATGCCCATAAGAAAGAAACACAAAAGAAATGCAATGGAAATACTGACCAGAGAATATTTTAGAGCACAGTAACTGCATGTGAATTGTGCAGCATCTACTAACCATTCCATATGAATTTTCACACACACACACCCCAAAAATGCCAACTCCATAATCCAAGTAAAGGCAACCCTAAAATAAATTCATTTTCTTCTAATTGCACTTACATGACACTTCCTTCTATAATTGTCAAAATCTGACACTGCACTAAAAAGTGCTGGGCCCAAGATTAGAGCAGAAAATCTTCATTACAAATAGGTTTACAATACAATAATCAAGAAATAATTTCCAGACGCCATCTCCTAACAAGCAGTAAAAGTGTTACATAATTTGGACGAAGAGGTGTTTTGGTTTGCTTTGGTTTTTTTTTTTTACTTTAGCTAAATAATCCTCGCCCAGGTTTTCTTTTTTTAAGGCTTTGTTTGAGTCCCGATTTATTTGCTTAATACCGATTAGAAATGAAAACAGGTAGCCCTTTTTTTTCCCTCCTAAGAACTGAGTGGTTTTATTCTTTTACAATTCTGTAGGCTTTCTTCAATAGTCCTCCGGGAGAAGGGCGGTATATAAATAAAATTATTTATTATTATTATTATTATTATTATTATTATTATTATTATTATTATTATTATTATTATTATTATTATTATTATTGAAAAGGGACTTTCTAATAGGTAACCTGAATTGCTCCCTTCCATCTTAATATGTCAAAAAGGGCAAAGCTTGCCTTGACACGGCTTAATTGAACTAACTCCTATCAGCTTTATTTTAACCTAAGCACGAGACTATTAGTATGGGAGCTCTTTTTTTTCCTTTTTCTTTTTTGCTGGGGATCCAGGCTTATCGTTGGGCCAGTCATCCGTGTGTTTAAATGCGCACAAATCTGCGCCTGGCCTGGGTTGGCTGGCTGGCTGACGGCAGGGCTGCCCTTCTTTTCCCGCTCTTGGGGAAGAGAGCTCAAGGCCATCCGCGTATTCTCGAAACCGGCGGGCGGCTTCGGAAAGAGTCTAAAGGCCAGGCCGGGCTCCGCTGCAGGCGGGATCATTTCTCCCCCCAGCCCGGCCAGAAGAGAAGCCAGGCCCGAGTCGGCTGGCGCAGGGCTGACCCTGGTATAGAGAAGGGGGTAAGGGGTGGAGGAGGAGGAGGAGGAGTAGCCGTCGGGGGAAATGCGGGTGCCCGCTTTATCCGCAGTGCGGGCCCGAGGGCGGGACCGGCCTCAGGCCCTGAGCAGACCCGTTTGGAGGGAGAAGGGCGGGGGGGGGGAGAGAGGGAGGGAGGGAGAGGACGGGCTGAAAATTCACCAGGCTCCCTCCCTCCCGCCGCAGCGCTTGCAGACACGTTGAGGTCGCAAGCGAGGAGGCGAAGTCGCTTGGGAACGGCACGGCCTCGGCGGCCCTCTCCTTTGCCCTCCCCTACCTCACCATGCCCACGGCCCTCGGGTCGGAACGAGAGCCCCGGGTGTTTGTTTTTTTTCCCCCTTAACCGGCCACACTCCAAGGAGCAATTCCCGTCTCTCTCTCTCTCTCTCTCTCTCTCTCTATCTGTATATATATCTATATCTATCTATCTATCTATCTATCTATCTATCTATCTATCTATCTATCTATCTCTATATCTATATATATATATCTATATATATCTATCTATATCTATCTATATCTATCTATCTATATATATATAGATATATATAGATATATATAGATATATATATAGATATAATCTATATCTATCTATCTATCTATCTATCTATACATATATACACATATATACACATATATATACATATACATATATACACATACATATATACACATACATACATACATACATATATACACATACATACATATATACATACATACATATATATATATATACACATACATACACACACACACACACCCCGACCCGCGACCCTCAGGCCTGGCTTCCGCGGCGCCGCACTTACGGTTCACGGCGCCTTTGAAGTAGGTGCTCTCGTTGCTGTCGTAAACGAACTGGACTTTGCTCATTTTCCACCAGGCCTCGGGCCCAGAATTTGTGTTGCGAGTCTCCTGTCGAGCCCGGGAAGGCGGGAGAGAATTGGGGGGGGGGGGGAGAGAGAGAGAGGGAAGAAGAAGAAAAAGGAAGAAGAAGAAATGGGGGGGGGCAAGAAAAGACCCAAAAGGTCGAGGCAGGCCAAAGGAAACATTTGCCCGCGCTCGCAGCTTTCTCACCTCGGCCGCCCTCCCGGCAGATTTCTCGGGGCAGAAGGAAGGGGCAATTGATCTGAGCCGTCGGCTGCCTTCTTCGGCGCCTTTTAGCGACGGCGTACGGTGGAAAAAAATAAATAAAAAGGCTCCGTCTTCGTTTTATTTCTCTCTCCAAATACCGATTTTTTCCCCCTGCCCTTCCCTTCCCTCCCCCCCGCCGCCTTCCAACCTTGGGCTGATTCCTTTAACTTTGGATTTCCTCGGGTCCTGCGGGGTGATTCTGCCCCTCCCTCCCTCCCTGCCTCCCCTTCCCGTTATTTTATTTTATTTAATTTTAATTTTTTGTCCAAATCAGGGCGCCTTCGAGGCGGACCTTTGGTGTTCCTTCTCTTCCGATACCTTGAGAAAATAAAGGCTGAGGGTGTAAGCTCTGCTGAGCCACGAAATGTGGAGCTCGGATTCGTTGCTGCTGCATCTGCCTCGCTCCTCGGCTCCGCGGGAAAGCGGGATGTAGGCTTGCTCGGTGACCATCTGAATGCGCGCCACAAGACAACACAAACACAGTAACACACACACACACACACACCGGCGCGTTAGTTTCCGACCCCAAACACTTCCACAAAGAGCTGCTGCGGGAGCATCAGCGAAAAGATGGGAGGTTTCCCCCCCCCCTCCATCTCCCGCCGCCTAAAAGTCATTTCTGCAGCGAAAGGCAACGGCTTTTATTCCCGGGAAGATTTGGGTCGGGAGCTACGGGAACGGGGGCAGGACGAACTGTATGTACATGGCGGATGGGGATGCTTTAGGTTAGCAGTTCCCCCATGTGAGTGACAGGGAGAGGGAGAAAGCGAAGTTGCATTTCCTTAGCAACATGCCGGTTTTTTTTTTAAAAAAAGGCTGCGTTTAGATTTAAGATTAATTCGAATCCTCCCCTCTTCTCTCTCTTTCCCCCCCCCCGCGCACACGCACACAAACCTAAGTCACAGATATCCTCCCCCCCCAAATATTGAAATCCATTCTTCTCACGCTTTTAATAGACGATATTCCAATTAAAAGAAGAGAATCTTACATCAACAAAATTGGTGGCCCAGATCTCGTAGGGCACGACTAATTTCGCAGCGAATTCCGCCATGAGGCAGGTTGTTCCGTTTTCCCGAACTACAAAAATAGCCTTTTCGGGATTTGGAGATAACCCCGAAAGGTTTTCCACTTCTTGTTCTGCCAGCCCACCAGTTAGTGCATCTGTTGGGAGAAAAACAAAAAATAGGGAAAGAGAATAAGAGGATTCCGATAAAGGTTGCTGAGAAGCGCGGGGGGGGGGTTCTCTTTCCAGGCAGCTCCTGCCTGCTTTGGGCACGAAGTTAGAATTTCGCCAGAGAACTCCAGCGATCTACCTTCCCCGGGGCGGTGTGGACTGGAGGAGGGAAGCTATTTAGTCGCATCTCTTTATCTTACACCCAGGACACGTCAAGCGGTCTTTCCTGGCTATTTTCCTCTCTCCCCCCTCCCCCTTTCCTCAAACCGAGCTGATTTAAAGGCGAATTAGGCGGATCGGGATGGGCGGAATGAGAGGAGAGTTCCCGCTAAAGTTGGGGAAAGCCTGTACTCACGGAAAAGCAAAAGCAGTCCCTGCAGTCGCGGGATGGCTCCCGAGGTTTCGCGCTTTCTCCGCTCCATGCTTGCCATGCCAAGCCAAGCCCGCAAGAAAGAAGACGAGAGGCGGGAAGCCGCGTGGATGGGCTTCCCTCGCCCGCTCCCGTTGCTGCAGCGTCGCTGCGCGGAGGCGAATGCGCCTCGGTTAGTTTTCGGAGCTCTGGTAAGTGGTGGGGAGGCGGGGTGTACGTGGCGGGCCGGCGGGAGCTGTCCGAGGTTCTGAACTCCGCCGTGTTCCTCCAACGTCCCCCCAGCTGGCTCCTAAGAGAGAACTGTCCAGGCTACCGTCCCACAGCTGGTGACTTGCCGCAACTCGCGCAACCGAAAGTGGAACTTCAAAAGGCCAATGCTAGCGATGGCTGGCAAAGCATCTGCTTCAGGTTAAAACCTCAGCCAGTCTTGTGTCTTTTGCTTCCCTTCCCCATTCCACTCCCCCCCTCCAGATCGTTGTCTTCACCCGGCGGCTCCAATTGTCTTGAAGAAGTCCAACCGCGCGTTCCTTCTCCCTCCATCCTTCTTCCAGAGGACGCCTCTTTGATTAACTTCACAAGATAGTAGTGAAGTTTAAAGTATTCTTTCAGGATCCTATTTAAGACAGTGCCCCTCTTCCTAGCCAGCAAAAAAGCCTCTTAAAATGCTGCTTCTTTAGCCCAGTTTTGAAGCTGTGTACCTTAAACATAACCTTATAATGTGCTTATGAAATTCTCCAGTAATGCAGAAAGTTTATATTAGCGAGACAGGAAGAAACCGAAAGATCAGCAAAGGTGCACACAAAGGGAAATAATGTGTACGGGGGGGGGGAAGGGGGGAAGGAGATACTCACTTATCCGAAACCAAATGGGCTATGGTGCCCTTCCAAATCTATCTCTCTTATACACACCACATAGTCAGATAGATATATTTGGTCTAGAGAGAAACAAAGGAGGTAAGCTCAAAAGACAGTGAAAATGATCGATTTAAATGGAGACTGTAGTCTTTAAACATTGCTCCAAAGATATAACATAATGTTTTGGGATCTATTCATTCATTCTCTTAAAGTGTCAGATTGGCTCTGAATTTACCCACAGTATATGAGCATAAGCTCAATAAGGCTTATTGCCAGAAGACTGCATATATGCTTCCAGCTATGATCCATTTCTGATCTATTATAAAAAGGAACATGGATAGACATAGCTACCTCATGACTGAGGTTTGAACTAGAACCCAGCAAACCCAGGTCCAACTTTCCAATTGAGTATGGTGCTCACTGGGTCTTTGGACCCATCACAGCCTCACAATCTTTCTTACAGTATTGTTGCAGTGATAGGGTGATGTGATATAAAATCACCTTGTAGTCCTTAGCAGAAAGGCTATTATAAATATGATTAATACAATAAAATCATCCCCAGGCCAGCCTTTGCACTTATAGGAGTTGCTGCATTAGTCTGATCACTACTTTTGAGATTTGCCTCCATAGATTTTTCTGATGGAGCTAATGTGACTGTGGAAACTAACCAGCCGCACAGGGAAGCACAGTAAGCCACAACAGATAGCCTTGCTCAGTAGAGTGTCTCCTCCTTCCCACAATGACCACTCCCTAAATCGACTCATGTCCCAGCCTTCTCTGGGTATAAACTGTAGGTATTCATGTCCATAGAATCAAAGTACTATTCTAGTCATTACTATTATTTTGACATGCTCAGTATTAAATTTATCATTTCTTAATTCTTTTAAATTTCTATTGCAATATATCCACTCTTCTAAAGCATATATGTTTTTTTAATTTTTAACTTCAATTTTATTTTATTTTATTGGGGCTAATTTAATTCTTTTTAACTTTTGTATCGTTGTATTTTATTGTTGTTAGCTGCCCTGAGTCCTTCGGGAGATAGGGCGGCATATAAGTCCCAATAATAAATAAATAATAAATAATAAATATATATTAGAGGTATATAATTTGGCCTCCAAATAATTTCTTCCACTCCAAGTAGGGCACTTGCTTGAATTTTAAAAAGGCACATAGCTTTTGAAAATGTAATTCTCTAAAGCTATATTTCTATGTATATCTGACTAGGAAGCATCCCAATTAACCAAATACACAGTGCATAGGTACTGTAAGTAGTTATGCTGTGCTTCTACCTGGGAGGAAATGCCACTAAACTCAGTGGAATTCATTTTTATGGATACAATTGCACTGGGAAATATAAAATGTTATATTTAATTTTGGAGTGTAATAAATTGTTCTTTGCTCTCTCTGAGCACTCACCACTGAAAGAAAGCAATTGATGTAAGGCCTAAAATTACATCAGGGCGTCAAATCAAATCAAGCACTTCATAAATATCACATTTAGCACATAGTGAAAATCCAAAATAAGCCCAGGCTTTTAAATTAAGATAATATTTTATTAAAAAAACCACCAGATTTCCCTCTACCCACCTCTATGTTTCACCACTTGAGTGTTTCTGCAGCAGACATTAGGAAGCTAAAGTCTGCTGCAGCCAAAGCTGCAGGAAAACAATCCAGTTCAATTAATTTTGAAGTTCATTGATCCTAAATATATAATGGGTTAGAATTAGTTAGTGTCACAATAAATGAGAAATCATCCTGGGGATATAATTATCACCTTATGATATTTTGTATCTAAGAACATACCCCCCCTTCCTCCTGAATTAAGATATTCCAAATGATTAAAAAAACAGTGAAAGGAGCCAGCTGACGTGGTACACGTGTCTAGGACACATGCATTTTCTTTATTTCCATTTTTCCATGCATTAAATCTTTGAGCAGATAATTTCCCCCCCTAATAGTTCTATCTGAAAGATTTCCCAGCATTTAAAATGAATAATTTAGCAGAAATGCATCAAAAATGTTTGCAAAGATATATACTAGCATATTTAATATGTTCTTGAAAAGTCTTATAAAAACATTTACACACAGTTGAACTATAGCAAATTAAATTTTAAAGAACAAAAACTGGAATGTCCAATATCCTAATTTTAACAATTATTTGACCATCTATATTTCATATTTTGATAAGATAAAATTACAGTTAACAATTATCATTTTGTGCATATTGCAAGCCTATGCATCTTTTATGAAAGAAATTGGCAGGTTATTAGCAGTATAGTGCTTGAAATGCCATATTAATCCATATGATGTGGTGAAATACTCCGTTAGACTGGGTTTTTTTAAATTATGTCACATAGTAATTTTATTTTGGAACTTTTATTGATCTTGTAGATGTTTCTTAAATCCACCTGCAGTTTGAAATCAACAATGTAAGTAACAAAGGAATATTTTTATGACTGCAAATAAATTGATACGATACTCTAAAGACTTTGCTTCTCTTTCGAATTTGTGAGTATTCTGACATTTGGGAGACTGCTTAAACATCTGGATTGCACAGAGTTGACATGGAACTAAATCTAGGGTTTTATTTTGCTTAAAATGTGATTTTCCCCTTTGCTCGTAGTTCTCTAGAAATAAATAGCTTTAAAAATTTAAAGAAAATCAATGCTTGAAAAATAAAAAATGTAAATCAGCAAAATGTATTAAGCAACCAGAAATTTCCTGAGAATATTGTCACTTGTATTATTATTGATTTGTATACATTATTGTTGACTGGTCAATGGCTGTAAATGAATACTACACTACCATTGTTACTATTTGGGACTGGGGTGGCCAAATCCAGGCTTCTTAATTATTAAAGTCAGAATGCTCTCATAGCTGAGAGAACTGGACAGAGATGTTCCAAGCTGTGCCAATTTGTACTGCAAATGGGACAGAAGGAAATTAACCATGGAGAAGCACATCTGAGCACCAGTACTTTCACACCCTATTGTGAATGACAACCATTATTATATCATAACCCTTTAGTGATTTTCAGTCCCTTGTTGGAATTGGGTGACTCAGCCAATTCCTTTCTTTGAAGGGAAGAAAGGAATGACAGAGGGAAAAGAACAAGCAAAGCAGCTCTATTTTCTTCAAAAAAATATATTAAAATTTATGTTCACTAATGAGCATTCAGATTGTTTTGGACACCCAAGAAATATTGTCATGTTTCTTTTAAATCCAATCATTGAGTCTTCAAGAGATGCATGCTTCTCTCCTCCACTGTAAACAGGATTTGACCAAAAGAATATGATTAATTTCAGTTGGTGTAATGAGTACCATAGTCCAACCCCCAGCCATCATAATACGCCTATGATTCAGTCCATCTCAAATCTCTCTATGGAGCAAACCTACATGGAAAGTTATACATTAAAGACACATGTAAAAAAGCTTCCTGGTTTTCTCATACCAAAATACATTATGATCGAAGAAAAATCAATAGTTTTAAAATACCTCTGGGTTGATATTACTATTGTCAAATCCCTTAGAATTCCTCATTTTGGTATGATCAATCAGTTACCAATAAAAAGGAGAATATTTGTAGCTCAGGGTTGAACATGAGGGGTCCTTGGTTCCCTCTGAGCTTGCTTGTTTTCTTGCAGACTTTTCATTACCCTAACTAGGTATCATCAGGGCTAGTAAGGAGTGCTGTTTGCTGTCTGTTTATATTCTGGTGTCTTGCCTGTCAGGGTGGGTGGGTGGGGCGGTCTTAGGGATTCTTTGGTTGGGCTGTTTACTAATGGCTCTGTGGCAGTTTCTTGATTGGAGTATTGCTTACTTGATTGTTGGTCTGAAGGTGACCTTGATCTATGCTGATCTGGGTGCTGCTTGCTGGTGCAGAGGTGCTTAGGTCTTTTTGGTCCCTTTTGGACTGGTTGTCTCTTTTGCGTAGTCTATAGATGCTGTTGATGTCTGTGTGTCTATTGATGGCTGATTTGTCAGAGAGTCAGGCTTCTAGAAATTCCCTGGCAATTCCCTGTCTAGGATTGTCACATTTTCCCAATTGAAACTATGGTTAAATCTGTCTATATGTTGTGAAATTAAAGAATTTTCATCACGTCTTCTGACTGCCAGTTGGTGTTCATGGATGCGTTCTGCCGGTCTTCTGCCTGTGTGTACTACACAGTGGTTGTTGCAGTTCTTACGTTCTATGTTGTAGATGACTCCTGCTTTTTCTTCTGGGGTTGCTGGGTCTTTGGGTTTGCTTAGGATGTTTTGAAGGGCTTTAGTTGGCATATGTGCTACACTGATTTCATGTGGTTGTAGTAGTCTATTTGTGGTTTCTGAGATATTCTTGATGTATGGCAGTGTAATTCTGTTTAGGGTTTGTGTTGGTTGTGCTGTATTGGGTTGAGTGGTCAGGGGTAAAGTTGTGTGGGTATCCATTTTGTTGGAATGTGTTATATAGATGCTCCATTTCCTTTTTCTGCTTTTTTGAGTTGCTGCAGAGTGTTTGGCCTCGTTTAAATAAAGTCCTTACACAGCTTCTCTTGTGGGAAGTTGGGTTGTTGCTTTAGTAGTGGAGCACCTGGTTAGTATGGGTGGTTTTTCTGTAGACTTGTCTTTCTAGTTTGACATTGTGGTCTTTGCTGATGAGGATGTCCAGGAAAGGTAGAGAGTTGTTGTTTTCTTCTTCTCTAGTAAACTGGGTTCCTTTAAAACTGTTATTGATGGTTGTCTGGGTGGTCCTTTCTTATTATAGGGGTGTCGTGTGTATCTGATCCATGTTTTCAGTTGTATTTGTGGAGGTGTTATAGCTTCTAGTCATTGCATGATTACCTCCACTATAAGTCCTGAAAGTGGTGATCCCATAGGTCAGAGGTCCCCAACCTTTTGGGCACCAGGGACCGATTCTGTTTTTACACAGAGTGGAGGTTGTGTGGTTTGTGTGCTGCCTGCATCCCGTGGATGGGTCTTTGCTTGTTTGTGCAGACCGGTTGCTGGCATGCCACAGCCTGGTACTGGTCCACGAACTGGGGGTTGGGAACCCCTGCCATAGGTGTCCCTTTAATTTGTTGGCAAATTTGGCCATCAAATTGGAAGTATATAGTTAAGCAGAGGTTTATGAGATCCATAATCCTGGCTGTTTTGATCTTTCTGTATTCAATTAAGTCAGGTGTGCTGTGAAGCAAGGCGGTCATGGATTCTTTTGCTAATTCAGGATGTATAAACAAGATACTTCCTATATACTTCCAAGTTTGTTTCAAACTACTAATCAAATTCAGACCAGGATTCTTCATCAGATTTTCATTGCTGATCGTCGCCATTTACCTCTGCGCTGGGGGTACATTCTATCTCTTAACTCTGTTCTCTCAGTAGACAGCTAGGAAGAGTTTTTCTTTAATAAAAGTGGAAAATGTTGTTTGTTCTTGATTATGCTCCCACTCTCTTTTATTTGTTTCAAGGCCACCATACTTTCTCAGGTTCCTCTACCCACAGTCTCAGGGTCCTGGCTGATGATCAATTGAGTTTGCACTATTTATTGATTTTACAAACGTGAGGTTTATTTGTATCAGATATAGAGATCTTATTTATTTGTTTGTTTGTTTGTTTTGTGTTTCTAGACCGCCGATCTCCCTTACTCTTAATTAAGAGAACTATTTTAATTAGCAGACATTCCATCACTTCCAAACTCCTGCCACTTCAGTTATGGCAGGAATGAAGAAGCGTGTCTTCTTTTCCTCCTTTTTTAAACACTTCCCTTTAAAGCCCAGCAAGTTAAATTGATTAAGAGCTCTGTAAGAAAAACAAGGGGGAGGAGGGGAAGCATCAGTAAATCAATAGCAAGATTATTTTAAATGGGACAATAAGAGATTACAAAAAAAATGTAATATTATACACCTGAGATTTCCAATGACTATGTGAAAAAACTTTAGTCGTTAAATTTTTAAACCAGTTCGTTGGGGGGGGGGGGGAAAGAGTTGTCTTTTAAGAGATCTGCCAAAGGTTGAAAGTAGCTTGTTCATTGTTGTCAAAATGCTTTCTAAGCAATAGCAGATGCCAAATAATCAGGAATTCACTCAGCTGCCAAACTACACTATCTTCAACCAAATATTTTAGAAGACCCGAAAGAGAAAATCTCATATATATATATATATATATATATATTATTTGTGTAAATTTTTCAAATTGCTAATAAAGAATTTGGGAGGCTGAGATGATCATTTCGAACTTATTATGTTCTCATCAGTCAGTCATACCCTTTATCTGAGATTCGAACCTGGGCTGATTATATATTAGGCAGTTGTTTTAACTTCCTGAGCCACAGGTTCTTTCTCTCTTTTATTAGCTAGAATATATATATATATATATTCCTGAGGGCTGGGAAATAGGACATTTTTTCTCAGTTCTTGATCAGGTGAATTTTCTCCCTCTGATTCAAATGACTAACCAGATTTCTTTTCCCCCAACATGCCATCAGAAGTAGCAAATTCCTTTGTTCATGCCTTCTACAGTTGTAGAATGAACTTGAAGCCTGTCACTTCTCCAAAGCTTAAGCCATCGTGGACTCATTGTTCCAAGTTCTTGTGTGATTTCTCTGGATAATACTACATTTTTCAAAGCATCCACTTCAACTGTCCTTGCTAGGATACTGCATTCAGACAATTGACATACTAGGGAGAGACACTACGCTTTTTGTAGTGGGTAACTTCTGAATTAGGTAGTTGGTTCCAGGAAAAGGTTTGGGCTCGTGAAAACAAAGAGCAGCTGCTGTAATTTTGTCTCTCCATTCAGAGCTCCTGAATACAGCTCACAGCCCTTATGAGGTTATTGGCTTCTATTGACTGAAAGGTAGCAGTGATTTACAATGTAATTTCCAAAACTGATAGGGTGGAACGGAAGTCTCCGTGTCTTCTCTAGACAGAAGGTGGCAAAAAGAATGGGGTTTTACCATGATTGCAAGCAAAACTGCAATGATGCAAGTAGTTTTTAAGTTTCTTTGGAAGCACTGGGCATTAGATCATTTTGCCAGATGAAAGTATCGCTATATTGGGTTATGGTGACAGTAGTAAGAATCACACATCTTCACTACAGCATGCCTATTATTTATTTTTTATTTTATTTATATCTCACCTTTATTATTTTTATATTAAAAAAAAACCAAGGTAGTGAACATTAGCTGATAACTCCTTCCTCCTCCTATTTTCCCCACAACAACCCCGCTCTGAATTGGATTGGGCTGAAAGCGAATGAGAATGGCAAAGTCACCCAGCTGGCTTTCGTGAGAAGGCAGGACTGGAATTCACATTCTCCTGGTTTCTACCTTGGTGCCTTAGCCACCAGATCAAACAGGGTCTCTCTAACAAAAGAAAGAACAATATAATCAAGCTGGTTTGGGAAGGAGCAACAAATTGGATTGATTCAATATGGGAGTGAAAAGGCAAGTCTAACTGGCATTCCCGGTTAGTGCAGGATGTTTTGTGGACGATGTCTCTACAATGATGGATGAAAAAGCAATGTATCTCTATCATATTAGATCAGAAACTGGCAACTTTGGGAAATGGTAATACGTTTAAAATATTAAGTACCTGGTCTGTACGCTCACAGGACTGCTTTATCTCCATCTGAGAGGTTTGCATTTATAAACCAAACTCAGTGGATTATGAATTTGTCTTTGGTAATATTGCCACTTTAGAAACAGTAGCAGCTAAATTATTTGAAGTTCAGATCATGCATATTCTTGAAAACGATTATGCCTTTCAGAAAAATAGGTGTACTCTCTAGAATTGCCATTTTTCTATCTCCGTATCTCAACCAGCCCTAACTTGTCCACCATTTGGCTTTTGACTCAGGATACAACTTGAAATTTGGGTGGCATGGATATTTGTGGTATGATAAAGTCAAGGTTAATGAGGATTTTAAAAATCACTATTTTAGACATGCCATATTGAGAATATGGAATAGCTATAAACCCAGGTTCTGTCCAAAAACACCTTTGTGGATCTTAGCACAAGAATCATTTTATAGTTTAGAAGTAATGGGCAAATACAAATGGCTAACTTATTTAAAGTAGACAAAATAATGTTTTTGAACATTGTAAGTCTGAGTTTGTACAGATAAACATTCAGTTGCTACATTGTATAAATTTATTGAAATTTGAAAGAAAAAGTGAAAGAATGTATAATTAAGTGGGCTAAAATTTTGGTGTTAATATGCAGATGGAACATTGGGCAACTATGTGGCTTGTCTTAACATGCAGATAATAGTTAATATCTAAACCATTCAATAACATTTGCAGTTGAAGCGTTATCTAAGATTAGGATATTAACTGTTGTGATGATATGGGAGATATGGGAATGCTAGTAAACATCATTTAATCTCTCCAAACGTGGAGCTGCATAAAGGGGAAGGCAGAAGCTAATTTTCAAATATTTCATTTCCATTTGAGTTCTGCACATAACGACCCCGCCCTACTGAATGTAAGGAGCAGAAATGTTGCTGGATGAGATGAGGTGAAAACTTGGAGTCAGAAGAAAAGTGGAAGATTGCAGATGGTGTGACTAATATTCCTGGGTCCCTCAGCAGTTAATGCCACAGCCTATTCTTGGCAGGCCTTCCCAACTCCCCAGGAACAGACAGAAGAAAGAATAGCTTCTCAGATCCAATTCTTAAAAAATCTCAGTGGAAGAGCTGTGCACTAGGACAACAGCCTTAATTGGGCTTCATCTAAACCAGGGGTCCCTGACCTCCGGGCTGTAGCCCGTAATTGGGCCGTGGGCTATTCGCAATTGGGCCATGGGCCGACACACACGCGTGCCTGTGCAGCTCAACTTGAGCAAGCGGCGGATCAGCGCATATGTGTGCGCATAGCTCGTCTTGTGCGAGCGGCAGACCAGCATGCACACGCATGCATGTGCATCTCAATTTGCAATCAAGCTGCATGTGCATTTGCTTGCTGGACCGCTCTTTATGTAGCCTGGATCCCCTCTGCCCCTCCAGCTGGGCCGCCAAGCCACAAAGGTTGGGGACCGCTGATCTAAACAGAAAATTCCTGCATTGTAAAATGAATATATACATGTGAACATCATGAAACCATGCTTATAAAATATACTGAATTTTATTTCTGGAAGAGGTACTTGAGGAATGTACAACAATTTGAGGATTTGATCCTTGGCATAAGAAAATATAGCCTATTAAAAACAGGAACTAAATTTGAATTATGTCTGGAAGAGAGAAAACTTGCTGATCACACCATTATTGTAGAATATGAGATCTTCAGTCCCTTAATCAAATGTGTGTGGCAATCATACAGAGGAAACATTTATTAAGCATATTTTTATGCTGCCATAATAATGACTTTTAGTGACTCACATAAAAATACAATATAAAACATGTTGACAGTGATCTCACAATGGGAGTCAGAAAGTGTCACTTGTTTCAGAATTGTTAAAGCTTGACCAGAGCAGTGTTAATTGTCACAAGGACAGCTGCTGTGTAACACGACAGAAATGAAGATTGAGAAAAGGCTGAAGAAATTGAGGGAAAATGATCCATGTATGTGCCACATAGTAAGTACTTGTGGATGCAGAGTTAACATCAAGAAAAGGATGTTACTGGTGTAATTGAGTATAAAATTTGTTTTTATTTTATTTTTCAAATAGGATTCAGCAGAATTAATAGGTTTTCCATAAAAAATAGGTAAAACCAGCTAGTTTTCTTTAGTGAGACATCTGTAACATGATAAAAGAATATAGTGGGGTGGGGTGGGTTTATATTGTAACTTTTATAAAAATTTTAATTAAAAAAAGAAAAAAAAGAATATAGTTTTAAAACCATAAGGATGGCAAAGTAGATTAGGCTGAAAAAATTAAAACTTTGCGTGAGGAAGATGTTTTAACACGCACATTCACACAGAGAGAGAGAGAGAGAGAGAGAGAGACAGACAGACAGACACAGAGACACACACACCATAATAATTTGATCTACAAGAATAGATACTAACTTTGTTTTAGGGGTTTTTATTAGAGAATCTGAAAGTTGTATCTCAGAACAATTACATAATTATCTCCAAATGCCATTTTAAGGAATATTTTGAATCAGTTTATACACGCATATATAACAATATGATCAGTACTATTACTGAAATCAGTTATCTGATTTTGTTCTAAACTACCCGTTTCCCGTAGTCTTGCTTATGTTGGTAACATGGAGACTTCCAAGCAGAAGGTTGACGTGCACTGTTCTGCATTGTAACTACAGTGGGCTTTGAGAATGTGCACATTAATACTGTAGCAAATTATTTGGATATCTAATAGACATAAAAAGGATCACTTCCTCATATGAAATTCTGAAAATCTGCATAAATATAGTGTGTAAAATTAAATTAACATAATTTTTTTCAACTCGACCTGTAAGAATGCCCACATAATTCATATACACAAATATATATATATATATATATATTATTTATACTGATATTTTGTTAGTCAAATATTCTGTTTTGTACATTATTTCTGTATTTATTTATTTACCAGTAAGAGAATGACAATATTCAACTGGTTAGAACTGGTGTTTGTTTCCACATGCAAGCAGAGGTTTTGTTCACTACTGTTAATGCTGCTACAGGAATGTGACTTTTCCACAAGTTTGTGACTGAATCTGTATAAATACTTTACATTATCACAGAACACCCTCCCCCCAAAATCTATTCAAATTTTAGAACACAAAAACAGTAGTATTTGGGACTGGTGACAAGTTAATTGAAATGCAACCTTTAGGTAGTCTGTAAACTCTGGTTAGAATGACTAAAATACAATTCCTTCATTTTTTTGTTTTAACTACAGCATCATAAATCAATATGGCACAGGAACAGTCTTTTGTTACCTTGCAATCCTTTCAACAGGATTTTACAAAAAATACCACTTCAAATTCAGACGTATCCAGTCCAGCATGGCACTTGCTGATGATGAAATTCTGAACACAGAAATAACCCGCACAGCTTTACTAATGAGCGTTTATCTAGTCTACAAAGTTTATAGATGAGAGTTTCCCAATATCGTATTCTGATACAAGTTATATCTCTACGGAGCCTGTTTCTATGCAGCCAAAATGGTATTATACATTGTCAAGGTTTATAGAGTATAAAATATTTTTGGAGGGAAAAAAAACCCACAGATACAGACAAAGGGATAGGATATCTTCTAAAACAGCCCTATTAGGACTGGGCATAACAAATGTCCATATAATGCAGACCCATCATTGGAAGGAAAACATGAAGAACTAGAGGACAGAGGAATGGAACAGAATGGGGAAACAACTTCTAGAAAAGATGGACTCTACATTGCAACACTTCATTTGGTAACATTTTAGTCCAAGGAATACTCAGGGCAAAATCAAAATTTCATAGAAAGATAGCCACTGATGCTATCAAATGCATTACAAGGTAGTTTTCTTTTGGAGGGCAGGGGAAATCTTATGAAATGTTCTTCAGAGGTTCTTGCTTCAGGAGGCAGATTGATTCTGGGAAATTATAGGAGAGTTAGTGGTCTTTCCAAAGTCAAGGAAGCCCAGGCAAAAAGTAATATAAAATACAAAGGCAAGTCAAACACGACTAAACATTTCAAGAACAAAAATAAGTGTTGCGTTTATAATTCAGATAAAGACTGCCATCATGTTAAGGGCAGTTCTCTCGGATTTCAAAATCATACGCTTTCTTCTGAG
This sequence comes from Vipera ursinii, assembly GCF_947247035.1. Lineage (NCBI taxonomy): Eukaryota > Metazoa > Chordata > Lepidosauria > Squamata > Viperidae > Vipera > Vipera ursinii. Next base: position 202,728,027 of record NC_139512.1, read on the forward strand.
AAGGAGAGTCTTATTTGGAAAAATAAAGAAAAGTATTTCCCCTACTTCCCCGGCCCACGCCCCCCCAAAATCCAAGCTCTTCAGCAGAGATTTGCTACATGACACTAAGCAGAAAAGATCCCATCTTCCAAACTTCAGTTTATTATCATTGCAAAGACAATATATATATATGTATATATCAGATGGCCTCAGACTTCAGTTTGTGCATTGGAGCTTTATACCACTGTTGCAGGCCTGCGGTCCATCTCTGCCTCTAGCTTCACCATCTGCTGCATCTCCTTGGCCTGCAAAGCAGGAAAATTGGGTTGTTAGCATGACTGAATGTGGATGTGGGAGAAGAATGAGACGGTACATCCGAGTCTAGGTTCTTGGAGCTGCACTTCTGTGTTACGGAGTGAAAAAAGGACCAACGTTCAGAATCACCCCACCAATCAAAGGGGAAACATAAGGGAGCCATACGGTATTCTGTGGTGCTTCCCGCAGCTTCAGAATGGGCAAAGAGATGCTGGATAAACCAAGTCTGGACTATTTATTTATACTAGGCAAATATAATTCTTCACTGCTCAAATACAAATTGTAAGTATTTAGAGCGGATGCTATTAATATGGTTCTTTCTGGAAAACAACCAGAAAGGGCAAATGAATGCCATTTCAAGTCAAAACATAATCGAAAAAGCCCAAAGCTGGAGCATAATGCATTGACAAAAAAAGTACAGCCTCCTTTGAAATGCTGGCCATTATGGCATAATTCAACAGCTGAATTTTTCCAAATGAATTCAGAGATCCTCCATCTAAAAGCCATTCAATGACTAAGTAAACCAGGGTTTCAGGAATTGCTTGAAGATGGGAGTTTCTTGTGGGCATGATTTTCACCACATTAGATAAAATAGAGATGGAAAGGGCACACAATGGTTTAGCATCCAAAAGTATTATTTAATTGCAGTCCACATTAAAGCTAACACATTAGGCAGGATGCAAGCATCATTTCTTGCAGTGGGCAGCCCAATTATTCTATGACATTGCCAGGTACACTTTACAGGCTCTGATAGTCCACAGTTTCATGACATCATCAGGAGAAATCACATTAACTTGCAGACCCAACTGGCCACTGGCTTTGTCAAGGGGGCATAGGTAAGCAAGTAGTGAAAGTGTCCCACCCTTGGCAGAATAATCCATGAATTTCTCCTAGTTCACCGATCTGAATATTTGTTTTGAACCTCACTGTCTATGTCCAAGTCCAATGGCAAGTTTCATGTTCCTTTTTTGTGTGTGTTCAGGAATGTTATTTCATAATTTTCCCCATGCCCTTTTCCCTTTTGCCAGCATATTGCAGTTTTGGTCTCCTTTCAGAAAACAATCAGTAGATACAAAACTGACATGGCACAGCTCCAAATGAGCCAGGATCTTGACAACTCTTCTCCATTGGAAACATTATTTTTGAGGAAAGAAATGTAGGGATCTTATACCTACCAACACACTTTGGAATTGACTGTGCTACAATCTATCTTTTCAAGTATCACAAAGATCTTAATGATGATATTATTATTATTATTATTATTATTATTATTATTATTATTATTATTATTATTATTATTAATCTATTTTTTAGTTGGAAAGAATATGTTTAGCAGATTAGTCCGCTAACTTGATTTCTGGGAAAGCATGAACCGGACAGTGCTAAGGTTATTCTGTTTTTCCCCCCACACACAATTTCCCCTTTTTATTGTATTAATAATGTTAATAAAATTAGTAAGGGTGATATTACCTGCCTGCCTCGAAACTATTTCAGTCACACGATGTATCTGGTAGCATTTTTTCCATGAACAATTGACAGCTCCTGAGAGTTAAGTCTCTATATTACAATGATTTTCACTTTGCTTTGTTCATCTGTTCATCCCTATTGTCTAAACCAGACTGCTCTGATTTGAAAAAAAGGAGCTCCCCCTTTATTTCTCGGAGCCCTATTGTAAGACAGATTGCACACTGTTTTAAACAATGGCTCCAAAAAAAGGGGCAATTACTACTTACATAAATCATTTATAATTTGATCACGTGCTTCAGGTACAATAAAAATATGCTGGAAATTATGACAACAAAACCAGAGAAATCTCAATGGGGCAAATGTTTTTGTACCAATGTTATAACATTCACTAGTGCTGGGCATACAAAATGGTAGCATTGACTCCTGGCAACAACCTGTACAAGTTCCTACAGTTTTCTTGGCAAAGTTTTTTCGGAAGTGATTTGTCCTTTCCTCCTTCCTAGGGCTGAGAGATAATGAGAGAGAGACTGACTGGCCCATGGTCAACCAGCTGGCTTTGTGTTAACATGGTAGTAAAACTCAGTCTCCCAGTTTGTAGCCTGGAACTGCTGCACCAAAACTGACTCTACAATGTTCTTAACTATTTACCCGTTTTAATGGTTTAGTTCAGGCTTCAAAAAGTAGCCCTTTCTGCTAGGTCTAAATCAGAATTTGCTCATTTTGGCCTGGACTCAAATCAGATGTGAAATATGGGCAAATGAAATTGTTGATGAAACTGGATGACATTTGCAAGCAAAAATGTCAACACATTTCCCCCAAAATGTGATGACTGAAAAGTCCCTGAAGAACTTGAACTTCTGCAGCTAGACGGTCTCCCCCTACCTCCTCCAATATATTTAATTTGTTTTTTCAACAAAAAGTGAGATTTGCCTGCTTTGAATGAACTGACAGTCCAATTTTATGCAGAATTTGACCAATTACAATGCACACAGTTACTCAGTATAAGGAGCTGTCAGTCAAATATGATGCCTATGTTTAGAGGATTCGTAATTATGGCCAAAATTGTTTTGTATGAAACCTAGACGTGAATAAGACTCCACACACACAAAAACTAAGAGATGTATTTTATAAGAAACTAGCTATCTGTGAAACCTGAAGCCTACAAATTCCAGCTTTTGGGGGCCTCTAGTAGTGTGTACTAGGGACGCGGTGGCTCAGTGGGTTAGGACGCTGAGCTTGTCGATCGGAAGGTCGGCAGTTTGGCGGATCAAATCCCGAGCGCCGCGTAACAGAGTGAGCACCTGTTACTCGTCCCAGCTTCTGCCAACCTAGCAGTTCGAAAGCACGTAAAAATGCAAGTAGAAAAATAGGAACCACTACAGTGGGAAGGTAACAGCGTTCCGTGCGCCTTTGGCGTCTAGTCATGCCGGCCACATGACCACGGAGACGTCCTCGGACAAGCGCTGGCTCTTCAGCTTTGAAACGGAGATGAGCACCGGCCCCTAGAGTCAGAAACGACTAGCACGCATGTGCGGGAGAACCTTTACCTTTACCTTTAGTAGTGTGTACATGGGGCAACACAATGCATGACAACAGAATTCTTGGAAAGTGGGATCCTTTGCAAGTACCAAACTGATTCTAAATCAAGCCAATATGGATCAGTCATCAATTGGTATCAATAAAGTAGTAGTAGCTTGCTCAGAATACATAAATCCTACCTTGAATTTGAGAGACTGCATGGCAGGATTTCAAAAGCTGTTTGTATAAAAATAATAACGTCAAAATTCAGCAACACAATGAAGCAAATAAACTGAATGAAAAGTGAGATGATGACAACATATAAATGCAAGAAAACGTGTTAGTCTCTTCTACTCTTGTCTAGTCTGGGTCTAGTTTCCTCTTGTTTTCAAAATGAAAGAGAAACGCATCAAATCTTTAATGAGTAACAGGTATACCCATTAAAGATTTGATGCATTTTTCTTTCCTTCATTATTAATTAATCAAGGTACAGATTTCTAGTGCTATTCACTAATTTTACTGTGCTTGATAAAGCTGAGTTAAATGAGAGGGGGGAAAAATCAAACCAGTAAATAGTTTTTGAGTGTGTCAGTAATGATGGAGAAGTAAGTTTCAAAATTATAGCAGAAATGATAGTTATGAAAAGCAGTTAATAATAATAATAATTTAATTTCTATACCACCCTTCTCCAGAAGGACTCAGGGCGGTGTACAGGGCAATAAATACAATAAAAATACAATGAACAAAAGTTAAAAAAGAATTAAAAATTGTAGCCCAATTACAGTAAAAATAATAAAATTAATATTAAAATACCCCAAACCCATCAGACCAGGCCGGCTTGTTCAAATAAGTAAGTTTTTAGGTCACGGCGGAAGGAGCGAAGGTCAGGAGCCATCCGGAGCTCAACCGGTAAGCGGTTCCAAGGGTCTGGTGCGCCCACAGAGAACGCCCTCCCCCTGGGGGCCGCCAGTCAACACTCTCTGACCGACGGCACCCTGAGAAGGCCCTCTCTGTGGGAGCGCACTGGACGAAGGGAAGTTGATGCCGGCAGCAGGTGCTCGCGTAAGTTAATGCATCTATTTATCTATATCACAGGGGTGTTAAACTGGCGGCCTGTGGGCCGGATGTGTCATGCGCAGGCCATGCCCACCCCAGCTCCGTAAAGGCAAAAAACATCACAATATGTCACGTGACGTGAACGAGTTTGACACCTGTGATATCATCTGAGTCCCAGTTAACTCCTAAGAACTTTATGCAGTTATGCAGTTTTATAGGCAACATTTTTGAAAAAAGGTTTGCCATTTCCTTCTTCGTAAAATTGAGAGAGTGGTGGGCCTAAGGCCACCCAAAGGTTTTCGTTCCTGAGTTAGGACTAGAATTCAGGTTTCCCTGTTGCTAGGCCAACCCCATAACCATTAGATCAAATTAGCAGATGCTCACTCACTGTGCCCCTACTTATAATGGAATATAACAGAAAATATGACATTGCTCAATGAACAATTTACATCGAACCTATAGTAGTTTCTAGAGATTCTGATTTTAGACAAACCTACAGTGTTTGTATGTCCTAACTTAAAGAATTTAATGTAATTTATTTACACCGTAGACAATTCAGCAAAACAGGTTAAAACTGACCTTTTATCTTTCCTTGATCACTTAGCATGGTTTTCACAGTAACTGAACTGACAAATACCATTTTTCTATAACAAAACTTACCAGTAACTACATTTAAATTTAAGTAGGCAATCTGCCATGTCCCAGATGTTCCAGACTAAAATTCTGATCATTCCTAGCCATTGTTCATATTAGCTGGGACTCTGAAATCCATAATGTCTGAAGAGCAGCAGGCTGCTTCTCCTTTGTCTATGACAGTAGCAATACGAGAAGCAGCAGTGAAGATTCTTGTAGATTGGCTTTGCTTCTACTAAGGAAGTATCGCATACGTCAGAGTGGATATTGAAAAAAATTGTGAGGATACAATTTCAGCTCTATCTAAATGTCTGCTTTGCACAAGATTAGCTTCCAATGATATAGCAAGTCTCTTTTCGTTCAGCAAGCAGCTACAGGGGTCCTTTCTTGGGTCAGAAAATGACATCCTCACAGGCACAGGTCAAAACTTCACTTTTAGGCTACAGATAACATATTGCTTTAGAATCATATTTGGAATTCACAGACTTGCATTCTTAGTACTGGTTCATACATTGGCATGGTCTATAAATTATAAGTGATGCACAGGGCAGTCTCCAGTCTGATACTCATATCCAAATAAGTCCTAAGTTCCTTGCCCCAAATAAATCAATAACCAGATAATAGGTCACGGCTCCCAGATTCCCTTTCCTTTTACAGCTAAGTGTTGATTACCTGCTCATTTTGTTTCTCCAAAATTTCTACATGCTCCAGTTGGACTTTCTTCAACTGATCCATTTCCTTTGATTGCTTCATTGCCAACTGTAAGCAAAACCAAAAAAAGGTGAAAATGAAATAACCACATGCTTTTGGGTTATATGGGTTTCTAAAAGTAGTTCTCCCCAAAATGTTGCTTAGGAATAAGGGGACATAATGCCAAAAAGAGAAAAAGAAAAAAAAGGGATAATAAGGAATTTCCTGTGCTCTCCTTCATGTGATGTGAGCATTCTACAATTAAATAAAGTTGATCTTCATCTTGAGGAAATGCATGAAGAGATGACTCTTTCATTTGAGGTACTCTATGTTTTTAGCTCTACTATACTGTATATAAAAATTGCTATTTTGCTAGAGAGAACATTCCCAAGAAAATTCAAGTGAGACACCTATATGGGGTGCGTATATTAACATCCATTCAATTCTATAGAACATTTCAATTCTTCAGACAGATAGAATGATCCAAAGGAAAACTCTGGTTCTTATGAGGATTTCAATGTTCCTCTAAGAGGTATCTCTCTTGGAAATTAGCTCAGTACGGGGCTCAACGTAGCTAAACTGTGCACCCCATTAGGCTTATGCTGCCTTCTGACAAAGGCACTAAAAGGGCTTGGTCATGTCACTGCAAGGGCTACAAATGTTCCACATCATTATATACATGACACCCAGTGCCATGGAACACAGAATAAGTTCAATGCAATTATTTGACGAACCATTTGTTTATGTCTTCACAATACCCAATCATACAGGTTAAGTTCGTGCAGGGTGCTGTGTTATATCTCAGCACAACTAACATTCCAAAGCCGGAATGGGATAATAATAAGAAAATGACGGCTGAACTTTGGGGTGGTGGGGAGGAGGAGTGGGTTAGGACGCTGAGCTTGTCGATCTGAAGGTCGGCAGTTTGGCGGGTCGAATCCCGAGTGCCACGTAGCAGAGTGAGCGCCTGTTACTCGTCCCAGCTTCTGCCAACCTAGCAGTTCGAAAGCACGTAAAAATGCAAGTAGAAAAATAGGGACCGCTACGGTGGGAAGGTAAAAGCGTTCCGTGCGCCTTTGGCGTCTAGTCATGCCGGCCACATGACCACGGAGACGTCCTCGGACGAGCGCTGGCTCTTCGGCTTTGAAACGGAGATGAGCACCGGCCCCTAGAGTCGGAAACGACTAGCACGCATGTGCGGGGGAACCTTTACCTTTACCTATTTTTGTATCAATAATTTTCATGGTAAGAATTAAGCATCATAAACTGACCACCTGTCTGATAAATTCAAACAGTGTAACTAGATTCATCACTTACTTATTGGATAAGGAGCAGTATTTTCTACATTAACTAGTCTCTTCCAATTTCTAAAAATATTTGTGAAACAAAAAGAGCAATAGCCGCGAGACTCTTGTACTGAATTTGGTGTCTTCAGCTTTTTAATCGGTAAAAATTTCAAGTTTTATTACAAAAATATTTAGAATATGCCTCAAAACAGGATGCATACAGATGAGATTGCCGGGGCTGGATTCAAACCAAAGCTGCTATTTCACATGCAATTGTCTACAACAGGGGTCTTCAAACTTGGCCCTTTTATGACTTGTGGACTTCAACTCCCAGAATTCCTCAGCCAGCATGTTCACTTATTTCAGCCTTCCTTCTGAGACATTCCTATCCAGGTACTTTCAGTGTTCTCAGGGAAATCAACAACAACAAAGGGTGGGGAGAAGTCCATTCTGTTCCTCTCTTGATACAAATTTAACCAATGTGCATTTTCTGAACATATCCATGAATCAAAATTCAAGTTGAGACTTGTATATTTCTGTATTTCACAATGTGAAATTTAAAATTACCTAATGAAGAGTATGAAATATAGAACACATATTATATTCGGGGGGGGGATTTCTAAATTAGGAAAGCACTTAGAGAAAAACAGATATCTGATAAAAGGCACATGAATATCCAACAGAACCAGGACAGAAAAAAAACACAGATTATCTCCCTTCAGACTTTAGTTAAGTCACAGATAACCTTTTCTGTGTGAATACATTAGACTGGACCCAAAGCCCTCAAATATTATTTTTTTCAAGTCACGACTTCTAAAAATACTTTATTGTATTTATTTGATGAATAGTTTCTATTTCCATTCTACCTTCCGTCTTTCAATCTACTCAGTTTCATCACTTCCTGGAAAACAATTCAAATTTTTTTTAAAAAAAGTTTATAATATTCCAGATGATTAACTACTCACCCGTTTTCTTTCTTCCAGAAACTTCTTTGTGTTACTGCTATTCAGCTCCCTCACCCGCCTATGAATGATATATTTACTACTAGTATCACTAGTTGTATTACATATCAAAATGTCACTGAGAAAAGGGCTAAGAGCTCTCCTCCTCCTCCTGGACTTCAGTTGTAGACCAATATAAAATATATCAAATTATACTCATTCCAGAAATAAAAGCTTAAAGTTTACAATAAGTGACCGATAACAAAAATATAGGTATTATTCACAGAAAACCAAAATGCTTTCTAACCCTAAGATCTAACAATAAGAATTATAGCTTTATTAGTATTACAGCTATAAGTACCAGATATGGCAATATAGTACAGAAGATAAAACAACAGTATCAAATAAGTGAAATACTGTAAAACAAATAGATTAAAAATAGCAGACCAAACTATCTAGTCTACCAAGGGCAGGGGCAGGTAACCTCGGCTCTTTTATGACTCATGGACTTCAACTCCCAGAATTCCTGAGTCAGCTATGCTGACTCAGGAATTCTGGGAGTTGAAGTCCATGAGTCATAAAAGAGCCGAGGTTGCCTACCCCTGACCAAGGGGAATAAACCAATCATTTATATCATTAGTATTAAGCTGTAGATTTGGTTTCTTTAGTTAGATCTGAAATTAATCATGTAGAAGAGAAGAAAAAACACCCAACAGACCTAAATAGCAAGCAACAAAATGAACAAGAATCCAAGGCTGAAATACAGACAGCACTGGCAAAGTTGAATCAATGTATACAAGCCAACCTTTATTCCTGACAGGGCCAGTCTCAGAGACAAATGTTGTCACCTCACCTTGTATGTGTTAACTGGGTTTAAAGCTGATAAAAGGAAGTTGATATGAAAGGTATGGAGAGATGTCATGAATAAAAGTTTGGGTACTATAGAAAGAACGTGTGCCAATAGCTCAAAAGATCCAAAAAAAGTATGGATATAGATATTTAGGGCACCAGTGAATTTACCTTACATTATTCAAGAGGGCATATGATATTTAAATGAACCAAAAGAAGGTATACTGGTTATTAAAAAGATTTTTTTTAAAGTTGGATTTCCAACTGCACAACAGTGGTGATTCTGCTATGCTGTATGTGAAATTAGACAAACTTTAATTGCCCATGGTAAATCCACCACCAATAGCAATATATTATTAAGTCCGTCTTTTATTTTTATTTCTTACAATTATTATTGTTTTAATGCTTTTATTTGCTGGTCTGCGACCATAAAAAGATTGAGTGAGCGAGTGATTCTGCTAAAGCCTATCTGTTTATTAATATCCCACAGTATTTTAATGGTTCTTTGGCTTTTGCATCTCGAAAGAATGCCGTATGAGATGTAGATAGGTCACAGTTTGTATTCCAGTGAAGTGTTGGAGTAATATTGCTTATGCAAAGTTAAAGAGGCTAAACCTTCAGCAGTACCCATTACACAAGCATGCTTTGCAAAATCCAGGTTTCTAAAGAGCCCCCTTTCTGGGTTTTGCAGAGCATGCTTGTGTAATAGTACGCTGAAAGATTCTGATAATCGTAGAAACAGCTCATTTCTCCAGTACCTAAACTCAGAGCACAAAATACCTATCTATGAATCTGCCTAGCAACAAGTCATTGTATAAAATTGAGTGAAGTAAAGAAAGCAGTTGCTTCTGTGTCTGGACCACATTTCTCTCATCACCTTAGCTAGGACTTTGGCTAGATCTAGTTGAGTGGGTTCAAGTGATGCATATGGAAATGGAGATAGCTATGTTTAAGGAAATTAAATTAAATTAATTAAATTAAATTAATAAAACTTTGTTGGGCCTCTGATTTCATTCTGGTATTGTATCTTTATTTAAAAACCTTTCGTTCATCTCAAGAGCCCATGTATCTTGAATGCCTCCTCCTGTATTTTCACTTGGAAGAATTCCAATATTTGCAAAAGTACATAAACTTTAGAAATACAGGAATGCTCCTCTCTCCCTAGGACAAAATAACCCCTAAATCCTTCAGCCAATTATTTATTGGAATGTTACTTGAATATAATGGAATTCACATTACATTTTTGAGGTGGGTTCCAACTGTATAAAGCAATAATAATTTATTGGGAAGGCAATTTTCTCTACTCAAATTAAACAAAGTAGCCCGTGAATCTTCCCTATGAAAATTTATTCTATAATCAGCAAAGTAATTTGTACCTTTCTCTTTCGGCTTTGTTTTTGATAGATTTATCTTGGCTTATGGCTTTACTGTTTTCCATTGAAATTTTTGCTTGGTTGGCACGCATTTCTTTACTTTCTCTAAAAAAAGAAAAGAAAAGAGAAATTCTGGCATTTAAATTTTTATTTTAAACATTCTAGACTGAGGATTATACTCCCTTTGTTTTGATCTGCCAGTCATTATGTTTATACAACTGACATCAGATTATTCTCAGCACTAGCAGAGAAATGGCTGCACCTTTTTTAAAACAATGGTCAGCTGACATAAGGATTTTTTTATTAGGTGAGCCTGGATGGTGATGAGAAAAGCTTTCATCTCCTACATTCCCACACTGAGCTAAATTCAACCATTTCCAAGTGAACAAATAATAGAATAATAGTATACTATTATGAGGGGATGTGGTGGATCAGTGGGTTAGGACGCTGAGCTTGTCGATCAGAAGGTCGGCAGTTTGGCGGGTCGAATCCCGAGTGCTGCGTAACAGAGTGAGCACCTGTTACTCGTCCCAGTTTCTGCCAACCTAGCAGTTCGAAAGTACGTAAAAATGCAAGTAGAAAAATAGGGACCGCTACGGTGGGAAGGTAAAAGCGTTCCGTGCGCCTTTGGCGTCTAGTCATGCCGGCCACATGACCACGGAGACGTCCTCGGACGAGCGCTGGCTCTTCGGCTTTGAAACGGAGATGAGCACCGGCCCCTAGAGTCGGAAACGACTAGCACGCATGTGCGGGGGAACCTTTACCTTTATACTATTATACTGACCTGTCATGGGAAAGCTTCAGTTGTTGTGTCTGCTGTTCATGCACATTAATTAACAGCTTCTTCAGTAGATCACACTGTTGGCTAAGGTGCAGATCACGCATTTCTTGCTCTTCTGCGCCGTGGGTGTTGATCATCTCGGACCACTCTTTGGTGTGCTGTGCCACAATTTCCTTCACCTTTGAAGAAGAAAAGTTTGATCAGTATTTTCTCTTCATGACTTTTAAAGTGGACAATGCAGGAGGCGCTGTTAAAGAGTCATTGCTAGATCCATGTTTTATGTCAAACCAGAAACCTGAGACTATACTAATCCCAGTGTTCCCTGAATCAACTGATCGTTAAAGAGCTTTTCCCTGTTTGCCCGTGTTGTGGGAATCCCAAAACAGTAGACACTTCTGACTAATAGACACCCAAGGCCCAGTCAATTGTTGGAAAAAAAAAAGAGTGGCTGTAGCGTAAGTAGCTGAAAAATAAAACATTATGTTACAAAACATGTTAAGAATGCACAAACCATAGGAAAGATCCCTCTGAACACTGATTGGCTGTAGCATCAACCCACATTCAGCCAATGAGGAAGGGCCATTGACATAAGGAAGTCAGCTCCTAGTATAGGGGCTCAAAGAATACTACAAACCCTTCCCCCAGGTTCTCTCCTCCCACACACTAGTACTTTGAAGTTGAGATCTTGTCCCCCTAGCTGTCCACCAAGCAAGGTGGAGGTCTACATTCCCTCTCTCATGTCTTACCTGGGGAAGGTTTTGTTAAATTATAGGCGGGCAGCTCTACCCCATGCCCACGAGGCATATAAATTGGCACGCACCCACTACCTATTGTCTGGATAAGTTGGGTACCAACAGCCTCCACCAACAGCTTTCTCCTCACCCTACCCTGAAAGTGACAAGACGACCAACTGCAGTCCATTATCCAGTTTGATGTGATAGAATATAGTATGGAGGTGGATTCCCAGAGGGAGGAGACACATTCCAAAGAGGCAACTCAATCCCATTATTATGTATAAGGGAAAGAGGGGGAAGGCAGCCCCTCCCTCATAATTTACAGAATATATTGTAGATACATATAGAAGAGTGCTCAATCTGCCACAATTTTGTCTATAGGTGTGAAACAATAAAGACCTCAGCTTGGAAGAAGCACCACAGGTCATTCTTGGCTTTGGGCCTATCATTCAAAGTTCTTTCATCCGATATGGCTCTTCTGTCACCCCTTAGGAATCAATTCAATTGTTTCTATAATCCATCTCGTAAACCATCCCAATCCACAGCAGCGGCAGCACTGAAAACAGGTGAGCGGAACTCAGCCCTAGGCAACATGTTCCAAAGCCATTACTGACTTGTCTATTACACTCCCATCAATTCTTCTCCCAGCGTGTCAACAAACCGTTTCTCTTTAATGGCAACGGTTGTGGCTGTAGCGAAGGCAGCAATCGCAGTTCTAATGACAAGAACAGTCATCTGTTGCTCTCATAGCTCCTGCCTTCTGGTTTGTGTTTCAGTCTCTCACCACGTAGGAAGTCTGACAACAGGAACCCTCCAATGCAGTTGCTGGCCCCCTGTTCTGCTTGGACTTGGGATATCTTCTGCCTCTATTGCCTTTCCTTATCCTGCTTTTTACATGCTTTTAAATGTGGATCCTCAACCAGTTTGCCATGCAATGTACCACCCCATGTGGCTGCTCTGTTCTTCTCCACCACGGTATACAAGCCTTCCCTTGGGACTTTGCTTGATTCTGTCGGCTTCCCTTTAACTGCCATTTCTTTTTCAGAAGATTGGGTTTCCCCCCCACCCTTCTCCTTGCTTTTATATTTCTTTTATCTCCCTTCCAGCAATAACTTCTTTTGATATTTCTCTTGTTGTGCCAAGTTCTTTCTATTGATTTATCTCTTCTCAGTTTATGCCACTTAACCGCTGTGTTCACCCAGATCTTTTCTAAGCAGTCCCTCAGGGCATTTCCACCTGATTTTGTTTCTGTTTTTAATAGCAATAGACTTATATACAGCTTCACGGTGATTTACAGCCCTCTTTAAGCGGTTTACAGTGTCAGCCTATTTCCCTCCAACAATCTGGGTCCTCATTTTACCAACCTAGAAAGGATGGAAGGCTGGGTCAATCTTGAGCTGGTAAGAATCGGCAGTCGGCAGAATTAGCCTGCAATACTGCATTCTAACCACTGCGCCACCACAGCTCTTAACCTGAATCCTTCTTTTGTATGTCCCTGCCCCCTCCCCCAAATTAAAAGTAGAGTAAATGTACACAAGTATAGATAGAAAAAAATGGGGAAACGTTAAAGTAGAACCTGTCATGGTGGCCCTTTCAATGGAATGTGGAATAATTTAGACCAGTATTAACTTTAAGATGTGTGGATTTCAATTCCTGGAATTCCCCAGCCAGCAAGTTTGAAAAACACTGTTTTAGACTGTGGTATGAATAATTCCAATTTTAAGTAAAGAAATATAAGAGTATAAAGAAAATACTTTATTTACTCGCAGCTGCTTGACCAGGATAGTATGAATGTGTGCTGTCAGATCTAACAGTAAGGAATTCCAGCTGTGTGGGGTTAAATATTTTTACTCCAGGGTAAAAAAAACCCATATTTTTATCTGCTGCCTTGCCCTCTCACTTTGTTTTCCAAAGTAGTCCTAAGAACCTGCAGTCTTCGTTCTTATTTCCTGGAGAACAAAACATATTTCTGACTTCTAGAAACGACTCCCTCACTATATGACAGTCATGTACTTCAATACATTGTTAAATGGGTTACTTTTGCTCTTACCTTTGATTTATGATCAGATGTTAACATCTGAACTTTACATTCTGTTTCTTTTTTCATCTCAAGACAATTATTTCCCCTAAACAAAAATAAAAACAGAAATATTTCAAGTAAGCATTTCAAATTAAATTTTTCAAATAAACCTCAGAAGATGAGCCAAAGTTTGAAAAGTGGTTATAAATGTAAGTTGGGTCTGCCACCATTATGAAAGTTTTCAAGAAAAGAATGGACAAGCATTTATCTGTAGAAGTATGAGAACCCTGCCTTTGTCAGAGGGTTGGTCCCAATTGTGGGTGTAACTTTCGGGCAATCTGTACAAGTATTAATAAGCATCCATATTTATTTTAACACATAAGAGTATATGAAAACATACATCCTGAGCATCTAACACAATACTTTAAACAATCTTACTAATTCATCCCATAAAGAGAACTACAAATGGAGGTAACCCTGTCTGGTGCTTTCACTCCATAATGTGTAGTTCTGGGATCAGCAGCTTTTCAGATTTATTGTGAGATATTCTATATACGGTGAGATATGATGCAGATGTATGGTTGCAACAATGATGATGATAGTGATGGTGCTGTACAATCCAAATCTTTAAAAGGGTGTTGACTACTGCAAGATTTTGGCATCCTCACCTCGTATCTTACAAAATCCCAGGGAGCAATATTAAAATTATATCTTGATTTTGTTGTATTTCAGCAATTTAATTTTAAAGCTTCTGGCTGCCCACCACAGCTTTACTCATATTATTAGTCTGGTGTTTCATCTACCAGAAAGAATCCAGGCAAGTCATGCTAATTTTGATGAGAGGAAGCATTGCATTTATAGTGTCCACGCAAAAAAAAGTGCTGATTGTAATAGCAAGCAGATTTTTGTTTTTTCAATTAACATTCAGATGTTGACCTGATCAGTTAACCTGGATAGACCAATGAAGCTTACAAGAAAAATATGGTATCAATTGGCAACTACACTTCATACTGTATTCTATAGGCCTTCAATACATCATCAGAACTATTTGCGTCAACATATATACAGTCAGAACCAAAAGACACTTGATGAGATGTTGGTTTCCATATGAAGACAGACATATGAGCAAATGTGTACCTGCTTTTCTTATGTGTAACTTGGTTTTTTTATTAGCTTTCATATGATGAGGATCTAAATATTCCATTGAGGTCAATGATTTTATAGATTAATTACTAATAACCTCCCCACCTCCATTTTCCCCCTTAAAAGAATGTGTCATTTTTAAATCTTTTAATCTGAACCGAATCTGCAAGACTTTTTGAGCCCCTCCCTTCCCTGGGGATCCCCACACTTAGAATACGTCTCAAGTACAACAGTACTTTGATCCATCTCTCAAGGTACATCACTGGAACTATACTCTTCTCTCTTGCCATCAAAAAAATGTTGCTTTTTAAACAGGGCCATACCCCTTTTTCTTGATTGCCTTCTCAAGGAGTTTCTCATAAGCTAGCTTCTCTTTGTCATACTGGGCTACCATTTTGTCAACTTGTGTACAGTGTAACTTCTGCATGATGCTGTGCTCCTGCAGTGGGGGGGGGGGGAGAAAAAAGGCACATTAGGCTGCAATCTGAGTAGCGTGGCATTTAGATATTTGTGTTTCCACAGAAAAAGAGAGAGAGAGAGGGAAAAAAACCCCCAAACCCTCACTACAGCATCTTTCAAAAAGTTTCAAAATGGCAGAAACACCTTTTTATTCTGTCAGGCTCCTAAATCAACGAACTCTCCTGAATGGGACTGTTATCTGAAGCAACTTCTTTCCCTATCTGCCTTGGCATACCCTCCCTTCCTTCTCTTCCACTACCTGGGTATTTGCAACTTTCAGAACTCACAACTGTTGCTAAGCAACCAAGGCTATTGTGTAAATAGTAAATGCAAAATAAGTGTTTTCTTTTTCAACCCCTAAGTTGTTTTTATTGCCTGGGAAATACAACACCATTCCAATAAAACCTCTTTATACCCCTTCCTTTTGACATTTCAGAAATTTAAACATTGCTGCAGGACAATGGTAGCCATATGCCCCACTATTTGTTCCAAACTCTTGAATAAACATGCATAGGATGGCGCTGAATAAAGGATGCTGCAAAGAACCCAGATAGAAAGGAATGAGTTTTCTAATTTTGAAAGGGAGTTGTAAAATTTAAAATGGAATTTAAAACAGGCTGAGACTCCCCTAGAAATCACTTACGGATCACTTTTTGTTTAAATTACCAACATTCAGATAGTATTATTATTTTCTTGCGTTCTGATTTGAAGCACCAGGGGTGTGCAAAATAGTTAAAGCTCGGAATGGCCATTTTTACTTTTTCTAGATTGAAACAAAATGCTGCATGTTTCGAAAGTCTGTTCCAAACAAAATAATATTGTTTTCAATATAGCTTTTAATGTTCCCAGGGCAGCAGGGGCAACAGAGTGCAGAGTGGCCAAAAAGGCAAAGATGTGGGAAAGCTGAAAGGGAGATGAGCATACCAGGGTGGGAGAAGTGTGAGGACCTGACCTAATGACAGTGCGGTCCTGGCCTAACAACTGCAACACCAGGACTACAGAAAGTGATGGTGTGGTCACGTTGTCACCTAATTACCACTTCACTTAGTTATGGTTGTTCAGCAAAGACTACCTGTATAGCTTCGTGGTTAGATTTTCAAGGTGAAAATGCACTAGCCACTCTGCTTTGTTTACCTAAGGAATTTTGTTGACATAGAAGTACATCTATAATTGGCCATGGGCAGTGCAAAAATTTAATCCACTGCTACTGTTTATTTGTGGAGTTCAGTCCTCCAAGTAGTTGTGGCAGCAGACTAGGCTGCTGAAAGGTAGTTAAAGGCTGCTTTCATTGTCTACTGTAGGGATTTTAAAAATATGTTTAATGTTTTAAAAATAGATGGCATCTTTGCCCCAGTTGAGTGACAGACAGCTCCCAGAATGGACTGTTAGTCCAGCTCTGTCTGTGTTTCTAAGGTGAAAGGAAAGGCAGGGCAGGTCTCAAGTTCCCAACCACAGAATCCTTGAAACAGATTGACTTGTTGCTCTGTTGGAATGCAAGAACACTTGAAGCTCTTTGAATTTTGCTCTATTGGAATATGGGATACTACCGAAACAGAATGTTCACAATAGGACTTTTTAATGCTGAGTTTAGAGCAAAATGGTTCCCCCCCACCCCCTTTCATATATCTAAAAAGCATGGTTAGATTCCTAGGCGCAGGTTTTAATTTCTAATTATTTCTGAAAAAGGAAGAATAAAATAATCTTACTCTGTGCTGACGGATGCTGAAGGGAATTACATACATATACTCTCAGGGCTTGCATTCCAAATGAATCCCTGATTCAGAACTTTTAAAATGTTATGCATGCCTTTTGCACTAGGTTACAGTTGGTCGCTCTTAAGTTATGTAACTACAAATCAAATATTTTTGGTTAAATATCTAATCATCGTTAGCTTAGCCTAAGGGTCAGAGAAGTAGAAGTCATGTACTGCTTCTTAAGTTTCTTCTGGATAGTGATGCTATCTATGAAAACCGAAGCATACTTAAGAACCAATGGCACACATTATGTTCTGTACCAGCCTGCTACCGGCCCTGCAGAAAAGGCAGGGACAACCCCTTTACAAACGGCAAGAGGCTGAAACTAAGCCTGCCAAATTTATTAACATAAAACAGAGAAAAACAAGACACGAACCATGAAACAGGAGCTATGAAACAGGAACTATTCAAGCGGTTGCCTTCAGCAAACCAGCCCTCCCACGCATTCCCCTTTTATACAGTTCAGGGCGTGGCTTCTCTCTGCCTCCTTCCGAGGTGCCCCATTGCCTTCCTCTGTTTACTCCTGATTGACTGCCTCCTGCGTCGGGCGTCCTTGAACAGGGCCAGCTGTGGGTCATCTTCATCCACGCTGTCAGGCTCACACAGCTGGGTCTCCGTCATGACCAGGTGGGAGGGGCCTGGCTGAGGGCTCTCATCAGCAAGCTCTCCAACCCCCTCAGCAAGCTCTTCAACACCCCCCTCCTCCTCTGAGTCGTCCGACCCAACTGCCGAACCCACAGGCTGACCCTGAATCACAACACATTATTTTACTAAATGCTTTTGCAAAGACTCATACTCCATTTTAGATTTTAAGTACCCCAGCTCTGGAAAGAGAAAACAAAAGATATCCTACCTTGGCATGCCTCTTCTTCAAAGCAGTCAGCTCTTTTTGCTGTTTTTTCAAATGCTTTATATATGCCTGTTCCCCATTAAAAAAATGTTTTAAAACACTTAAACCAGAAAGTCTTGAAAACAGTTGTCTTGATTTCAAAACTGACTCTGCACAATGCATAAAGCCAAAATTTTCGAAAGCATGATTTACCTTTAGCCACGGTGGCCAGGTTTTCAAAAAGTGTTAAATCATATGAGAGTCACTCAGGACAGTGAGATGGGCAGCACGTCAATTAAATAAATGAACAAAGAAAGAAACCAAAACCAAGAAATCACATTTTGGCTTTGAATAATGTGCAAAGCAATTCAAAATTCATTACATCTTTAACAGGTTTTGAAAAATAGGGGAAATCAAGTTGCTATCTTTGAGCAATATGCAGAAATTTCATATAAATTCCTGTGGGCTGAGACTTAATGATAATGGAAACCTTTCTTTTCTGCCTTGCTATTTTACAGTCATTCTAGAATTCACTCTATAATGTGGGGGGGAAATGAAAAGCGAAGTGTCAGGCACCAGACCCTCACTGCTCTTAACCACTTCTTCCTTTATCAGTTTAAAAGGCTTCCCTAGAGTAAAATGAAAACCTTACTGGATTAAAGGCCAAGAAAAATGAAATCCTATTCTTATTTAATTATTTAATAAGGACATTTGGATTTTCAACCGCACAGGAAAATATCAGAAAACAAGTCATTCTCAAAAAAGAGACTGCTAAAATGAAACGTAAGATTTTACCTTCATCTGTTTTAAGTCTTCTATCTTGATTTGAGGAATAAGATCTATACCTTAAAAATGGAGAGGAAAAAACAAGAGAATGAGCGTATTGTCAGTATTCTTACTTTAATGTCATTTCATTGAATTATATATACACTTGCTGAAAAGATATCCAGATTATTACAAAGGAAAATAAATATTTTCCCTTAACGCTTCATAGATACTCTTAACTATCTACAGCGAGAAATCTGAATGCCGTGGTCCTCTAGATGTTGGCTTACCTTTCTTAATTTCTGTACCAGGTCCTGTACTGGAAATGGGATTTGATCTGACTTCAGAGCTGGTCTGAGGAGTAACGTTGGCTTTAGCATTATTAGTTTTCCCCTTCTTATCATTCTTCGATGTGTCATTTGGAACATCAGCTATGTCACTCTGCAAGAAATAAGGCCTTTTTTAAAAAAAAAACATACCATGGACAAATCTGGAAGGACCAGGACGAAAGACTGCAAGCAGCCAGTGAAACTGAAACATAAACCAGGTGTCTAAGGGCAGGGTGCAAGAAGTCCAGTGTCATAGCACATGGCTGTCATTGATACATCTTGGCAATCATAATCACTGGGCCATCTTATTCCCTTTGTGCCATTAATGCTGTGCAAAGGACAGTCAAGCAATGTTATGTGTTTCCCTCTTGTTTGCGCTAACTGGCTACCTCTTCTTTCTCCCCCACATAAAATTCCACTTAAGAAGAGCACAGCTGGGAAAGGTAGACCAGCAATTAGAATAAAAGAGACTAATCAGAGGAACAGCTGGACAAGGCCTCTTACTAAAGGGCAGGGGGGGCTAACAATAGCACAAAGACTTGACTTTTTGAAGTGTGTTCTCTTCCTGTAGTAACTATAGTCTACCAACTAGTACTGTGATTAGAGAAGTTGAGGCAGCCCAAGAAGAGCAGATGGTGGTTGCCATGATCAGGTGGGAAACTCAGTGGTGAGAATCAGCCAGAGGGAGAGGACTACCTTATCCTGAGTCCAGGATTACAACATCACCAGCCAACAGGTTCTGAAGTAGGTATCCTGCTGGCAAGGAATCATGGGATCATTTGACCTTGAGCCTAAAGATTCCTGCTATATTTTCTGTGCCGATTACAAGGCTCAGTCCACCAAGGTGTTGACCCGGACTTAGGGGACAGTATCAATTGTGAATACATGCCCCGCTATCTCTGGCCACTTGCAGAACCATGAATGCAAGGTCATAAAAGGACAGCAAAGGAAACACCCAATATCCTAACCCACCCGGGAACATATGGTGTCTTTAGGGAAACACCTAAGCCACCCAAAAGGGAACATATGGTGTCCTGGGGGAACACCCAAAAGGGAACATTTTTAGCTACTTCTTCTTTCTTCCTTCTTATCTACAGTGTGTCAGCCTTAAAGGGCAAAGTCTTTATCTTCTGTGTGTCAGCTTTGCTGGGTGAATTGCTGATATAATCAAAGAAGGTATTAAAAAAAGGCTTTTCCAATATTTGGGGCTTCTTCTCTTTTTAGAGAAGCCCATCTTTGTTCAGAATAAAAGCGTAAAGCTTGAAGGCAACTTCTGGTTTCCTGTATTTTTTTATCAAGCAAAACCTCAGAACCTGCACATCAAAGAGCCAGGATGCTGCATGTCTTGTGTAGGGGATGCTTAACACCAATCGAGGCATTATCCAAGAATCCTTGCTACTATTGGCAGGGCTTTTTTTCTCATAGAACGCTCAGAACGAAGTTCCGGTACCTTTTTTGGATGGAACCTTGTAGGGTAGGCAAGGCAGGTTGTATGACATGTGTGAGTTCCGGCACCTTTTTCTTTTACAAAAAAAGCACTGACTATTGGTAATAACAGACAACTTAAGCTAACTAGAGGGCACCCACTATCAAACAGAATGTGAGTGTGTGAGTGTGTGAGCATGTGTATTCACATTTTCAAATTGCCCACCTCCCTCAAATAGATCACTTAAAGAGTGGCTGAAGAAATTATTAGCAGACAAACAATAGGCAAATAAAGAGCAAGCTATTGCTAAAGTTCAAGGTATAATATTATATTAAAGGAATTCTCAGGAGTTTGAAACGGGTCCTCATGTATTTAAAATTAGCATTGCCTATGCCAGAAACACACACACACACACACACACACACACAAACACACACACACACAAGCTGCAGTAACCTGAAGAAGGGCAATCAACAATAACAGAAACATTGCATACTAAAAGAAGTGTGACCACTTTCATTGTTCACCTTTATTACTAGTATGCTCTCCATTTCAATTCAAAAACTTATGGACTTAATATTCAAAGACTCTGAAATGACTCATACTGCTTAGCACAGAGCTAGATAACTTTTCATATTTAGTGGCTTTACTACTTCTAAGTTAATATTTTGGCAGCCATGATCATGATACTAATGCAATAATGCAGTTTTGGGGAAGGGTTAGATGTATTACTAATAAGAGTGTTAAGCCTCTTAGTGGCTTAACATGTTTGCTGTGCTTAATTTCTTCTTGGAAAAGCGCATCAAATTTTGCTGCCAATTTTGGTGGTACAATTTTGTGAGAGACTTTGGGGTCATAAGGGTTTTTCCAGGCTGCTTAATAGGCAGTGCCCCAGATGTTTCCCTTTTCAAGCCTAAACCCTGGATCACAAACTTACCATTTCACCTTAAGAGGCAAAACCTATTTATTTAGACCTAGATGCTTCCCGATTCCAACTGATTCTGGGTGGTTCACAATATAAAAGCAAAATGACAAATATATATGTAAAAGATAAAGCATAAAACAATAACAAGATGACAGATCTGGTCATCAATAAGAAAGCATCCTGTACCCAATAAAGGGCTCCAACACCCTAAATGACTGTAAAAGGAGAGATTGGAAATTATTTATAGAGCCTTGGTGGAGCAGTGGGCTAATGCCTCCTTAAGTAACACCAGCTGCCTGCAATTAGTGCAGGTTCGCATCCCACCAGGCTCAAGGTTGACTCAGCCTTCCATCCTTCCGAGGTAGGTAAAATGAGGACCCAGATTGTTGGGGGCAATTAAGCTGACTTTGTAATAATGCCGCTGGGGTGTGTGTGAAAGCCCTAATAAGCAGGCATATACATAGAATGAAGGCTACTGCTAAGCTTGTAAGCCACCCTGAGTCTTCAGAGAAGGGCGGGATATAAATGGAATTAAAATAAAAATAAATAAATAAAATTTGGTAGCATTTCTGAAAACTATTTTTATTTTGAGGTACAAGCTCCCTTCATCAGAGTGGCCTTGCTGAAATAGGATTAAATTACATAGGGATGGACAGGAGTAGCGAGAGGGGAAGACATGGTAATAATGCAGGTGAAGGTTCTGTGGGGGACAGATTACAAGCGCCTTATCAGTTAACGCTTCTAATGTGTAAAAATGTGTTTGTTCTAAACATCTGAAAGCCTGAATTTTATTTGGTGGTGGTGGTGGTAATTCCCAAATTGCTACTTTGAGATATGTCCTGGAAAGCTAAAATACTTTGCTATAATAACTCTGTCCTTGTTTTGCGTCCTGGTATATTAAATTTGCATTTCTTAGTTCTTCTATGCAAAGTCCCTCCTGTTTGTCCTATGTAGAATCCAGAGTAGTATTGCTGGAACACACTGGCATAAACTAGATTACAGGAAGAGCACCAGAAGTTGCCTCCAGCCATTTCCTTTGAAACTTACCTCCTAAGCTCCTGATAATATACGGTAAATAATGTTTTAATTTTAGCCATGGTGGAGCAACAGAAAAGCCAACCAATGTTGTCTGTCACTCTAATCTTTTAAATATTCTGCTAAAAGAGGCTCCTAGAAAAAAAATGCAAATCAATTCCATATCCAAGGTTAATTACTCCTTACCGTTTCAATTCCCATAGCTCTCATCTGGTCGGCTCTTTTCTCCATGACAGATAAAAATTTCTTTGGATCTGACAAGGCATCCACAATATCTAAAAAGGAATTGAAATAAGTAAAGCTATTTTCAACTTCAGATCCCTTTAAAGCCCATCACATAATTCCTACAAACGGCTCTGCTTAATTTTATCGTGCATTACTGTCTCCCTAATCATGAGAAGGGATAAAAGGGAAAGTCTTCATAAATCTAAGAGATGCAGAAGCATAGGGCCTCTGACAGGCTCCATCAGCTTAAGAGAAATAATATGAAAAAAAGTAAGTTGCACACAAACACACTCCCACAGGTCTTCCTTACGCTAGGGAGACAATTTGTTCTGAGCACTACTATATACTGTATACATGTGTTTGTGGGTGTGCATGTGAGTATGTATGTGTGAGAGCATATATGTACAGACACCCCCAAGATCTCGCTTTTTTCATATGTGGAATGGCCAAATACTGCATTTGCAAGATAAAGTAATTCTTCTCCCCATGTCGGAATATTTATCAGGGAATTGTGTACTTTGCTGGACCTCTCTCTGACATTTCATCTCTAGAGGCTTTGTAAAAAAAATGCTCTCTTTTTAAAAAAAAAACAGTCACAAAAACTTCACACAAAACCTCTTACTACAAATGCGTGCACCATCTTGCAATAATTCCAGAAATATGCCCAACAGTCTACACGCTATTCAAATCTTATTTCAATACACACAATCACAATGTTATAGATAGAAGTAAAACAAATCTACTTGAATTTTGTTGGGGGCAGAAGAATAGTAACCTGAGGCTCCCTTCTGTTTAATACCATCCTATTGTGTTCTTGTCCAAAGAGATCATCAGCCCCCTTTTTCATTTTGCTTGCTAAAAAAATTGCTACCTTGAAGAACCAGGCAATGAGCAGACTGGGGTGGAGGGTTTTTTCCTCATTAAGTTCGCCATTATAAGAGACAAGGTAAAATGAGTGTTTCCAAACTGAGCCTTGATGGCTATTATATTAAGCTATCCTGGATCTTTGGACTTGGAGAAAGAATGAGATAAAAGAATGTCTGAGAGTCAGAGAAATGGATAGACCAGGGGTAGGCAACCTCGGCTCTTTTATGACTCATGGACTTCAACTCCCAGAATTCCTGAGCCAGCTTGGCTGGCTCAGGAATTCTGGGAGTTGAAGTCCATGAGTCATAAAAGAGCCAAGGTTGCCTACCCCTGGGATAGACCATTCATTTTCATTTTTCCAGAGGGATGAAAAATTCCCCAACAATTTCTCAAGGACAAGATTTCCCTGTATTGGTGACATTCGTACCATTACTTAAAAAAAGAAAAGAAAAAGGCAGGATATGTCCTTCCTTGGTTTAATGAAATAGGGGAAGCCCTGGAGGTTAGAGATCACCAAACAGCATTTTATCAATTGACTTAATGCCATCTGACAATGATAATCTTTCCAATTGCAGATCAAATTGGGACCAATCATAACTGTCAAAGGAAGGCATTCCTTAGCTTAGGAGCATCATCCATTCAATTTGTATGGCCACCCGTCTCAAACAAGTAGCAAACAGGCAATATAGGCAAATTCCATTTCCCACATGCCAAAAAGCTTCTGTAAATGGAAACATGCCTCTAAGAAAGGGATCCTATCTTTCATTTCCAACTTCAACCTGCAAGAAGGATTACTCTGCACTCATTGCAATGGGACTGAAAAAAAAATGTGATCAGTTCTCAGGTCCATTGCACACCTTAAGAAATATTCAAGACTCTTGAATGGTTAGGTAATTACGGTCATGGGGACAAGGCTTACAGTAGCTGCAGGAAAGATATAAAGCAGATGGAACAATATCGCATCTTAGGCCGAGCTAAGATACTCTGCTGGAAAGTTGGGGAAGATGACAGAGTGTACGTATGTGTGGGTACGAATTTTTAAAGCATGTTATGCTGATTTTAATACTTGCATAAGGTTTCCATGAGCTTCCCACCTCAATAGGTCATTACATGCATTATCCATTTTTGCTAGCCTGGCTGAAAGGTACAGAAAGTGGGCTGAGGACTGATAGGGCCTAGTTTTTGAATTGTGTGGCAAAACCATCCATAATCCTTCCCAATTAATTTGCTCCAAATAAAAGATATGATTGAAGCATTTACCTCCAAAACCATCAGGCACGTAAGTTTTAAGTACAATGTTGCAGAAAACCGTTGGCAGAGACAATGGCTTGTTGCCTTCATTTCGAAGGGAAATGTGTCGATAGCCTGCCTGAAGCCCATCCAGTGGCAATATCCTTTGACCAATCAACCGGTTGTTGTCGTCATAAACTGCTATCCTCAAGACTGCAAGATCTGGTAGAATCACCTAAGAAACCACAGAATGAAGGTGGTTATTCAGGTTCACCAGAGAGCACATTCCTACTTTGTAATTGTTGAAGAAATCCAGCAACCCCATCTGGAACAAGGTTCTAACAGATCACCCCCGTAGGGATGTTTGATTACATATTTACAATATCATTAAGCTTTCTTGAACAACAACTTTGGTGGCGCTATGTGTTAATGTTACACAGAATATACAGTATTACTAGTGGATATTGATTTATGCCTCTAAAAATAGCCAATCAACGTTATTTAATTCTGTTAAGTTTGGTTTTTCTTTTTAAAAATGAAAACTCCAGAAGTTTGGAAGAATAAAAATAAATAGAAAGTGATTAGAGTAAATGAATCTTCAAAAGATGGAGGATACTTTGGTCTGATGAGTACTCAGTACTATTGTGGTAGCACATGGTTGCTTTCTCCAAAGAGGTCCCCATTTTGTTCTCCAAAATATCTACATTTTATTAGCTATGTAATTCATCTGTGTCATGCACCCTGACAGAAATATAATCTTTGATGGACGAAAACACTATTTTCTTCCTTAGCGGGCAAAACAAGTCTGAAGGATTCTCACGCAGGAAAGAGAATAGGTTGAACTGTGGAGTCCTCCTTAGTGCTCTCTGAACTTGGTTGTTAGCTTGCAGATATTTCATTACCCAACTAGGTAATACCATCAGTGCTAGGAGTGTGGGGTTCGCTCCTTGTTTATATAGTAGCAGGAGGAAACAAAAAGACCAGAACACATCCTCTAGTAGTCAGTATGCAGATAAGCATGGAATAACACCAGGCAAATGATCAAACAGAAATACCCTAATCAAGGAACTACCATACCAAGCAGAAAACCACACCTCCACTAACAATGACAGGGCAAGCTACTGCACATGAACAAGGAGCAAATTACATACTCACTAGCACTGATGAAGTTACCTAGGCGGGTAATAAAAAAGTCTGCAAGCAAACAAGAGCCTTGGTGGAACAGTGGGCTAATGCCTCCTTAAGTAACACCAGCTGCCTGCAATTAGTGCAGGTTCGCATCCCACCAGGCTCAAGGTTGACTCAGCCTTCCATCCTTCCGAGGTAGGTAAAATGAGGACCCAGATTGTTGGGGGCAATAAGCTGACTTTGTAAAAATGCCGCTTGGGGGGGGGGGCGAAAGCCCTAATAAGCAGGCATATACATAGAACGAAGGCTATTGCTAAGCACATTTGATTTGTGCTTAGATTGTAAGCCGCCCTGAGTCTTTGGAGAAGGGCGGGATATAAATGGGATTAAAAAAAAAACCACTCAAGCTCATGGAGCATCAAGGACCCCATGAGGGATAATGTTTCTAACTATCAAATATTGTCCACATAAAGAATTGGACCTTATTTATCAAATTTAGCTACCCACTCACAGGGAGACTCAGACTTATGTGATTGGTGGGAAAACAGTGTATAAAGCTCCTCGTAGTACTATACTAAAGGGTAGTACTTTTTAGATGGAATTGCAATCCTTCTTTCCTCCCAAAATATTTACAGCCGACGTTCTAAACTCTCTAATCCAAAAAAGATTTAAGATAAAGTTATAAAGATAAGTGATCCTCAACTTTTGTTCCCACATAAGGGGAAAGAATTAGGAGGAATTTCCTTCTAAACATTGTGTGACTTCATCTAAACTAACAGCTAAAAGTGCTCTTCTGTATGTGATTTTATAAAAGGTAACATGTAGTTTCACAGCATTTGTCCAAGTTGCAACAATAGTGATTGTAAAGAAACTAAGTGGATGTAGGTCTTTTCTATTTCTCAAAGTGCAGAGGACAATGCAAACAAGTTAATCTTCTTTCCTCCGATGGATTCTACTAACAGAACCGTTGCTTACTTGCCGAACAAAGTATGAAAATAAAAAAGACCATTGCTTAACACATTGTAGCACCAGGATTCCATCAATGGAACACAAGAAACTCATTTTTTTCTAGCTAATGGAGATAATTAGTGCCGGCATTGTAATCATTGCCTGGGTCCCTTCTGGCATCATTCCATAGCAAGAATGAGACATCTCAAAATAGTTTAGTTAGAGCAAATGCAAAATTGTCTGAAGGAGGAAAAAATGGCAGTAGCCTCTGTCAAGACTGGATTGAATAATAATTTCAAACTGCAGATAAAATATCTTAAAGGATTAAAAAGATTTCTAAAGATACAAATATTAAATGTTATATTAAAAATATTTCCTATAAGGTTCTTTAAAACTTTTTTCCTTAGAAAGTGCTATTTTCTACACTTTAAGTTATTCACGCTTTATTTTTTGATATATACATTTCCAGAATATAAGCAATCCCTTCTCCTGGCAACCTGTTAAAAGGAAAGATTCAATGGTATTTAAGGTAGCCTTGTCCAGTTTTTGAGTTCTGCAATTACAAAGGGCCCCAAAGAATTAGGCTATTATTTGGCAACTAATGAGAAATATATCAACTAGCATACATGGTTAAATATAGCAAGACTGACCCAACACAAATATCAAAATATCATTATCACAGTTGAGTGATAGCTCACAGAAGAATAACGACACAGAATATATATTACAACAGCAGTAGTTTTATTTTTTTTAAAAAAAACAGGTTGACAATAAAACACAATTGACACATATGTAGTCCTCGACTTACGACCGCACTTGAGCCCAAAATTTATATTGCTGAGACAGTCGTTAAGTGAATTTTGTCCCATTTTACCTTTCTTGCCACAGTTGTTAAATGAATCACTGCAGCTGTTAAGTTAATAACACAGTCGATAAGCCAGCCTGGCTTCCCCAGGCTCAGAAGGTCACAAACAGGGATCCCATGACCCCAGGACACTGCAACCGTCATAAATTGCCAAGCCTCTATTTTGATCATGTGACCACGGGGATGCTGCAACTTTTGTAAGTGTGAAAAATGGTCCCAAGTCACTTTTTTCAGTGGATGTTGAAACTTCGGTCACTAAATGAACTGTTGTAAGTCCAGGACTACCTGCGCCTGCT
Source organism: Vipera ursinii (assembly GCF_947247035.1). NCBI lineage: Eukaryota > Metazoa > Chordata > Lepidosauria > Squamata > Viperidae > Vipera > Vipera ursinii. Next base: position 202,755,893 of record NC_139512.1, read on the forward strand.
AAGTATTTGCATGAGATTCATGCTACCTAAGTAGGTAATAAGCAACCCTAACTCTACCGTATTACACAGTTCTCCTGGCATGAAGCCCTTGGTCTATGCAATTTTTCTGATATAGTCGAAATGTTATTAGGTTAGTTATCAGCTGCATAAAAACTTGGGTCATGCTACTCTGATGCTTTACATTTGGCCTTAGCTCCCAACCATACCTAAATTAGGCATGATACTAGCCAGAAAAATACATCACAAAGAAAAGAAAAAAAAGCAGGCAATTTGTTCTGCATTCTAGACAACAGAACAGGTAAAAAAGAATAGAAGACACTGTAAATGACGGCACCATTAACGTACACACTTTTGGATAAACTTTACTTGACAAAAAAATTTTTTTTTAAAGTAGAACGGTATAGAAAAAAAAACTAGACACCAGGGATCGCACTTAAGAGTGAATCTGCATGTGCATTTTGACAAATCTTTATACATACTGTAAGTTTCAGGGGCTAATGATTGTGGATATGCAAGCAACATGGTGCAGCTTAACCATGTTTTACTGAACTTGGCATTTCTTCAGAATGAAATGAGATCTGCATGCTTGCATGGAATGTACCCATCTGAAAAGTCCCCTTATTCAAAAAAAAAAGATCCCTTGCTGGCTTATTAACAAAATTAGACGAGAGGTTTTCCTCCTAGTTATTTTCATTTGCAGGAAGCTCTTCTACAAAAGTAATATCCACAATTAGCACCTCAACAATTTTATCACAAGGTGGTACAGAAAGAGTACACATGCCGTATAGGAATGGAAGTAAGAGAAGGTCCACTGAATCAGGCCCAAACTCTTCTTAGTTCAATATTTGCTTTTCCTGTTGATGTCTACAGGGGAGCCAGAAGACTGCCAATGACATTGAGAGGCTTGCTGTCTGCAAAGCTACCAAAGATATACAGGCCACACGGTTACTAGCTGTCAATAACTTTGTCCGCCATGAATTTTGCTTGATTTCCTTTTAAAACTATTTAATTTATTGGCCATCACTACATCTTATGACAGCAGATTACAGTTCAATTAAGCATTGTGTGGAAAAATCTCGAATTCCTTATGAACCTCCTATCACAGATTATCATTAGATGACCCTAAGGGTAGCACTGAGTAAAGGAGAAAAACATCTCTATCCACTTTCTCTGTGCCGGGCAGAATTCTGCACTTCTGTCGTCTCTGACTTGCCTTATTTCTAAGCTTTAAGACCTCCCTAATGCTGAAACCTCTCTTCAGAGAGAGGAAGACTCTCTCCATTGTCATTTGGGCAGCCCTTTTTTGGTTCTCTAGTTTTCAGAATGATGCATGACTTCCAAATTTGGTTGCACTACAGATCAGTACAGGGATGGTATTATTTTCAAGTCCTGTTTTCCTGATTCCAAACACAGATTTTGCCACTTTCATGTAAGCCAAAATGTTCACGTGAGCTTCCCACATGGTACCACCTTGTTCTGGCGCAGTCTTGAAAGCCGGGCCAAGAATACGCAATGTTCCTCCTGAAACACTGCCCCTTGCAACTATGGTGATGGGAACGTTTTGTAAAATGGCACAAGTAAACTCACCCATATATATATATATATATATACGTATACATATATATTTTAAAAACTACTTTTCTCCAAATGGTGTCTAGAACGTTTGTGTGTGGAAGAGAGAAGAGATATACACGACGCAGACAGGACGAGGGAGCCAGCCTCAGATGCAGAGGCAGCAGCCCCTGACTGAATCCACGTAATGACATTGACCTTAGCTTTGGATGCCGGGTCTCACCTGCCCTCTTGGCTGAAGGAACAGTGCAAGATAGCCAGGGCACTGCCAGGGCAGGGAAGAAGTTGTACTCTCCAAGGAAGGCAGAGGTTCCCCCAGCTGGAGCTCATTCTGAGCAGACTGCATACCTGGAACACAGGCATAGCCATAGCCACGAACGAGGCTGTTCCTCCAAGAGGGAGGAAGAAGAAGAGGAGGAGGAGAAGGAGGAGGAGGAGGAGGAAGCAAGAAGAGGGAAAAGCCAAACAGAAAAATAAAAATCATGTGATAGCTACAAAAGTTTCCGTTTAAAAAAAATAATCCAGATTTAGTTAACTCTATCCCATGACAAAAAGTGTGTCATGGTAGATGAAGGGAAAGCGCTAGCAAGACCTGCTCTCCTAAATCAGCCTTCCCCAAACCATTCTTTTACTGAAGTGATGTGCCTGCAATGCCCAGAACTGAAATTTCAACTGAGCATTTGGGGACTGGTCAACTCAACGCTGTTGAGGGGACATCAGATTGGTGGATCTTTTCCTAAAAGTTCCTTATTCAGGAAAAATGTTGAGGCAAAGTGTTATTCATAAAATCTCAAAGGCATTACTGAAATACATACCTTTCGGAACACAAAGCATTCTTCGTTGTAAACAGGATTTAAGCCATTGTTCATCACCATCCGTGTTCGGAATTCCTTACGTATTGTATCAGTAGGAAGGCCATACATATCCACCTCTACGTAAGTACCAATTTTTTTGTCTGATAAAAATTGACCAGATATGACCTTGAAATGGAAGCATAAAAATGTTCAGTCCAATGAGAAATTTAATATAGTCAAGCATATATCAATGTTTAGTGTTATTCACATATATAAATATATATATAAATATATAAATAATAGAGTTGGAAGGGACCTTGGAGGTCTTCTAGTCTAACCCCTTCTCAGGCAGGAAACCCTGTCCAGTCTCTTCTTAAAAAATTCCAGTGTTGGAGCATTCACAGCTTCTGGAGGTAAGTTTTTCCACTGGTTAATTGTTCTAAACTGTCAGGAAATCTCTCCTTAGTTCTAGATTGCTTTTCTCCTTGATTAGTTTCCATCCGTTGCTTCTTGTCCTGCCTTCAGGTGCTTTGGAGAATAGCCTGACTTCCTCTTTAATATATATATACTCCCAGCCATGCTGAGGGGAAAGGGAGAGGTTTCCAAGCTGAGCCATGCTGGCTCAGGAATTCTGGGAGTTGAAGTCCTTGAGTAATAAAAGAGTCTGCATTAGAGGAGGACATTAAAATTATTTACAGGATTACTTCTTTAGGAACTAAACTTTTAGAATCTAAAACAGCTAATTCAAAAAAACCAACAGGAAAGAACCTCACATTTTTCATCTGTTTCTGTCTTTTGGAAGGTAAAATTAGATAACAAAATAATCTATTTCCTATGTTAACATCTCTGCAATGAAATCAATAAAGGTAACAGGAAAGAAATGAGAAACATTTTTCTCAGTGTAATATGTCTAATTTAGCAGATGCTAGAAAAAATGTACCTTTTGTACATACTCTTGAAAACTATTTTGAATCTAACCATCTATTACAACTAAACCACTTTAAATTAAAAAATTCTTAAGAATGAAATATTCTTAATTTGGGCTTTACTTTTACTGTTTGGACCGTAAAAGACCGTGTGTTTTGAAAAATAGATTATTTAGAATCTAGTTATGTTGCACTTCAGTCTTTAAATAATTAACCTAGTATATACATAACAATATATGATGTTTTCCATGGTGAGCTTAACATCAATAACAACATTTATTAAAAGGCTAAAATAATTTCTGGTGGTATTATCTGTACATTAAATTTTTGTTTAGTCACAATCTTTCACTTTTCACATTCTGGAAAAGCAGTGGTCATGTATCCTAGCAAAAGATGTTACATATGTGCATAAGCTTAGTCAGTAGCATATTCCTTTTTAAAAATATCAAACATGCAAAGAAACAAAAATAAGTCCAAAATATCTGTATTATATCCAGAAATGCCAACTTTGCAACCAATATTTCTCATCCATAACTATACCTGCATACATGCAAATGATTCTATGGGATCAGTAATGCAGCAGGGATTGCTTTTTCCTTCCAGTAACAGATTGCTGGGAAATACCAAACATGGCCTTAAGAATTCCAATGTTTGTTACAAATTTTTCTGGATGTGGTTGGAAAGAGGCCTAGAAATGCCAGCACAAATACATCACACTTGCTGAACGTGCACACGCAACTACCGTATTTTTTGGACCATAAGACGCACTTTTCCCCTCCCAAAAGTGGGTGGAAAAACGAGGTGCGTCTTATGGTCCGAAGGTAAGCGAAAACACTTGTCTCCCGTTCAGTCAGCGCAGTCCATCAGCTCCTTTGGAGAGACGTGATTGAATGAAGACATGGAATTCTCCGCCCCGCCCCTGTGATTGGTCGGCAGGGGAGGAAATACGGACGTGCCTGCCATGCCTTCTGACTGCCTCCCCCTCCCTGCGCGCGCACATTTTCTTTCTTTTACCTCGCTGCTAAAGAAAGTTTTTGCTAAACTAAACCTCATAGGCAAAGCCGTGAGGAGTTGTCCCTGCAGGTTTCTCTGCGAAGTTTATTGGAAGTGATTTCCCATTTGCAAGATAATACTGGTAATTGTTTGAAAATGCTTCGGCATCTTAGAAAACCTATTCAGGGAAAAGAAACTACCGGTACCTACCTACCTTTCTTTCTTTCTTTCTTTCTTTCTTTCTTTCTTTCTTTCTTTCTTTCTTTCTTTCTTTCTTTCTTTCTCTCTTTCTTCCTCCCTCCCTCCCTTCTTTCTTCCTTCCTTCCCTCTTCCTTCCTTCCTTCTTCCTCTCTCTCTCTCTCTCTCTTCCTTGCTCCCTCCATCCTCCCTCCTTTCTTCCTTCTTCCTTCCATCCTTCTTTCTCTCTCTCCTTTCTCTTTCTTTCTTTCTTTCTTTCTTTCTTTCTTTCTTTCTTTCTTTCTTTCTTTCTTTCTTTCTCTCTTTTCCTTCCTCCCTCCTTCCTTCCTTCCTTCTCTCTCTCTCTCCCCTCCTTCCTTCCTAGTATACCGGTACTATTTGGTTCAGAATATTTTTTTTCTTGTTTTCCTGCTCTAAAAACTGGGTGCGTCTTATGGTCCGAAAAATATGGTAATTACAATCTTCAATTATATGTGATATATCCAGGGCTTTTTTTCCCATAGAACACTCAGAACGGCGTTACGGCACCTTTTTTTGCACGCGCGCACGCACACACACACACACACACACACACACACACACACAAGCTGAAGGAAACTGTTCCGGAGAGCCAAATTCTCCTCAGGCAGCCAGGTTGCAAAGCAGCAGAATGCATCGCAGCGACAGGCCTTCAGATGGCTCAAATTGAAGGAAATGCAATCCGTACAGTCTAATTTACAGTTTTGGATGATAGAATTATTTTTATCTAAGGATAACTAATGATAACATTTGATGGGGGGGAGAGTTATTGCCCCCCTCAGAAAGGGCCCGCAACTTGGGTGTCCTCCTGGATTCACGGCTTAACCTGGAAGATCATCTAACCGTCTGTTCTGAACCAGCCTGCTACCGGCCTTGCAGAAAGGCAAACCCCTGTATAAACAGTAGAGACTGGAGAGCGTCTGAGGCTGGAAAGCGTCTGCCAAGATTTATTACACAAACAACAGAACAAGAAACAAAACACTGGAACTTGAATCCTCAAACGGAACGGTTGCTTTCAGCAACCAGCCCTTCCCCAAACACTCCTTTTATTTAGAGTTCAGGGCGTGGCCTCCCTGTGCCTCCTTCCGAGGAGTCCCACAGCCTTTCTCTGCTTGTTCCTGTTTGACTGCCTCCTGTGTCGGGCGTCCTTGAACAGGGCCAGCTGTGGGTCATCATCATCCGCACTCTCGGGCTCGCGCAGCTGAGAAGAGGACCCTGGCTGGGGGCTCTGCGAAGCCTCCAAGCCATCATCAGCAAGCTCGTCTTCAACACCCTCCTCCTCCCCCTCATCTGAGTCATCCGAGACATCCGAGCCGGCTGCCGGACCCACAGGCTGGCCCTGAATCACAACACTATCCCGCACCGCAGGGCCCTTCCCCCGGGGCTGCCGATCCGGATGCGGTCGGGATGGGAATTGTTCGTGAAAAGCAGTCACCAACGCAGGGGCATGAACGGCGGTCGCGTCTTCCCATGTGAAGTCCCCCGGCCCGTACCCTTTCCACTCGATCAGGTACTGGAAACGACCTTTCAACCAATGGGAATCCCTGATGCTGGCGACCTCGTACTCGGGGGTGCTGCCTCCATCACGAGGTCCTGATGGTGGAGGTTCCACTTGGCGGAGTGGACAAGCCGGTTGTTCGGGGACCAACAGAGACCGATGGAAGACTGGGTGCACGCGCAGGGAACGTGGCAGAGTTAAACGATAGGCGACCGGGTTGATGACAGCCTCGACTGGGAATGGTCCAAGGTAACGGTGGTCCAGCTTCCTCGCCGGCCGTGTGGATGGTAGGTTCCTGGTGGACAGCCAGACCCGATCCCCCACCGATAGTGGAGGCGTATCCCGTCTCGACCGATAGGCAAACCTCTTGTAGTCGGCCTTGGCTTTCTCCAGCTGCCGTCGCACCAACCGATGGATCGCCTGTAACTCCGCCATGAAGTCGTTCGCTGCCGGCTCCGGTGAGTCCACGGGAGAAAGGGGGAAAAACCGGGGGTGATAACCCACATTGGCCAAGAACGGTGTCATCTGCGTGGAGGTGTGCTGCGAGTTGTTAAAAGCAAACTCGGCTATGGCCAGATAGTCCACCCAATTGTCCTGCTGCAGGTTGACGTAGCAGTGCAGATACTGCTCCAGGATACCGATGACTTTCTCGGTACCCCCGTCAGTTTGAGGATGATGCGTGGACGAGAGGCAAACCTTAATGTCCAACGCACGCATCAACTCCTGCCAGAAGCGGGCTGTAAACTGGGCCCCCCTATCGGAGACGACTCTATCGGGGAGGCCGTGCAGCCGAAACACCTGTTGGATGAACATGCGACTAGTGGCGCGAGCTGACGGTAAGCCGCGACAGGGGATGAAGTGCGCCATCTTGGTCAGCATGTCCACCACCACAAACACTGTCGTGAAGCCGGAGGATGGGGGTAAATCCGTCAGGAAGTCCATGGACACAGCCCCCCAGGGTCTCTTGGGTGTTGGCAAAGGCTGCAGTAAACCAGGCGGGGCCCCTGTCGCTGACTTGGCCTGCCTGCATGGGATGCAGGAGGTGACATAAGACTGGACGTCGTGTCGGACTCGGGGCCACCAGAAGGTACGGGAGACCAGGTTCAGAGTCTTAAACAGGCCAAAATGCCCCGCTGCCGGGTTATCATGACACTGGCTGAGGACGAGTCCCCTGAGTGGCCCTCCCGGAACATAGAGCCGGTCACGATAATACAAGAGTCCATCCGTGACCGTCCAAGGCGAGTCTGGCCCTACCTCCTCCTTCCGCTGAGCCACCCACGCCTCCTGCTGCTGCGCCTCCCGGATCCGAGCCCGTATATCAACCGGCTCCCGCACCGCAGCAAAACACTCGACGGGGATCACTGTCCTGGGCAGAAGCTTGTCTTCCACTCGGGTATATTCAGGCTTCCTGGACAGAGCATCCGCTCTCTGATTGTGCCCGCTTGGTATGTACCGAACTCGGAAGTCAAACCTCGCAAAGAAAAGGGACCACCGGATCTGGCGTTGGTTCAAATTCCGAGCGGTCTGCAGGCTTTCCAGATTCTTGTGGTCCGTCCGGACCTCGATTTGATGCCGCGCCCCCTCCAGATGATGTCTCCAAGCCTCGAACGCCGCCTTGATGGCCAGCAGCTCCTTCTCCCAGATGGTATAGTTGCGCTCCGAGGGGTTCAATTTCCGCGAGTGATACGCGCAAGGGAAAAGGGTACCGCTGGGCGTCGTTGCCTGGAGTAACACGGCCCCAATGGCAATGTCGGAGGCGTCCGCCTCCACGACAAACAGCCATTGCGGGTCAGGATGCTTCAAGATGGGCTCCTTCATGAAGGCGTCCTTCAAAGCCTGGAACGCCTGTTTTTCTGGTGCGTTCCACTGGAACCGAGTCTTCTTCTGCAGGAGCCGGGTGAGGGGGGCTGTCAAGGCGGCAAAGCCAGGGATGAATGTTCGATAGTAGTTGGCAAATCCAAGAAGTCGCTGAACATCCTTCACGCGACGCGGGGGTTGCCAACTCTGCAACGACTCAACTTTACTCGGCTCCATGGCGATGCCCTCAGGAGAAATGCGGTGACCCAGGAAATCGATGGTCACCTGGTAGAACTGGCACTTCTCTAACTTGGCAAACAGCCGATGTTCCCGGAGGCGCTGCAGGACCTGACGGAGATGCTGATGATGCACTTCACGCGACAGGGAGTAAATCAGGATGTCGTCCAGGTAGATCACGACAAACTGGTCCAACAGATCCCGAAAGATGTCGTTCATAAAATGCTGAAACACAGTGGGGGCGTTGGTCAGGCCAAACGGCATCACCGTGTACTCAAAATGTCCATAGCGAGTACCAAACGCCGTCTTCCACTCATCACCCGGCCGAACTCTGACGAGGTTGTAAGCTCCACGCAGGTCCAGTTTCGTGAAGATCTTAGCCTCCCGGAGTCGGTCCAAGAGCTCGGGGATGAGGGGCAGCGGGTAACGGTTGCGCACCGTGATGGCGTTGAGTTTCCGGTAGTCACAGCAAAGTCGTAACTCGCCCGACTTCTTTTTGACGAAGAGCACGGGCGCAGACACTGGCGAGGACGAGGGCCGGATGAAACCGCGAGCCAAATTCTTTTCCAGGAAGTCCCGCAATGCAGCCAACTCGGGCTCCGACATGGAGTACAAACGCCCCACTGGGAGAGGCGCATCAGGGACTAAATCAATGGAGCAGTCATAGGGCCTGTGCGGGGGTAACTGATCCGCCTCTGACTCGCTGAACACATCAGCAAAGTCGGACAGTTCGGGAGGCAAGGAAACCCCTGGGGAACCCTCCACCTGGCCGGCACAGATATGGCGGGAGTGGTCCACGCACTGCAAGCTTGGGAAGGTGACCAAGTTCTGAGACCAATAGATCTGTGGATCATGCGCCCGGAGCCACGCCAGTCCCAAGACCACGGGGAAGTGCAGATCCGAAGTGATGTAGAACTGGATGGCCTCCACATGGGAACTGATGGCCATACACACTGGTTGCGTGGCGGCCATAATAGGCCCAGACAGGAGCACTCGACCATCGATAGTCTCCACTAGCATGGGCGGATCCACCGGACACTGGGGAACAGCCCATTTGGCCACAAAGGCCGAGTCCATAAAGTTTGTGGTAGCCCCAGAGTCAATTAAGGCATGGACTGGAATCCCCTCTGGCTTGCCAGGAAGGATCAGACGTGCCTCCAAAATCAAATGCCGTGGAGGTTCACAGGCACCAACGGAACGGCGTCGCTCGGTGTGGTTGTTGTGGGTCGCCCGATCTATCACACCGTCTAGATCGGGCTCGGGCCGTTTCCCGACAGCAAAGTAGGGGACTTTCTCGGGGCAGGCTTGGTCACTGATGCCCGCTGACGCTTCTTTGGGCAAGAAGCAGCCAAATGTCCAGGGTCCCCACAGTAAAAACACAACCCCCCCGATCGTCGTCTGTTCATTTCCGTCACCGATAGACGAGACCTGGCGGCACCCAGCTCCATTGGCTCCTCCCTTTGGACTGGGGGCTCACGCACAACAGGGGCGGCAGGGGTCTGTGGGGTGGCACGGCGACTCTTTCGCTGCTGCAGCCGGGCATCGATCCGCAGGCAAAGATGGATCAGCCCATTCAGGTCTGAGGGAATGTCCACGCGGGCCAGCTCATCCAACATCTCCTCCGACAATCCATCCTGGAAGGCATCCACAAGCGCAGCCTCATTCCAGGCGGAATCCTGGCTAAGCAGCCGGAAATCACTGATATAAGCCTGTAGGGGGCGCTGACCCTGTCTCAGAGCTTTCAGGCGTCGGGTGGCAGTCTGCATCTTAATTGGGTCCTCGTACATTAGGCGCATATGGTCACAAAACCCCACAAAGTTATCCAACAAAGGGCTAGGTTGTGCCAGCAAAGGCGTGCCCCAACGAGCTGCATCCCCCGAAAGAAGGCTTAACACGAATCCCACCTTATCCCGGTCAGTGGGGAAATCAGCTATTCTCACGCTGATAAAAAGCTGGCATTGTCCCAGGAAGGCAGGAAACAATTCTGGATTGCCAGCAAATTTATCCGGCATTGCTATCTGACATTTCCTCCTGGGTGGGGGTGCAGCATGTACCTGAGCTTGCAGTTGAGCCACCTGAGCTGCCAGCAAAGTGAGTTGCTGAGTGAGCTGAGCATTCTTGGCACGTAGCTGCTCCATCGTAGTAGTAAGGGGTGGGAGGCTGAAAGCAAACTGTTCTGAACCAGCCTGCTACCGGCCTTGCAGAAAGGCAAACCCCTGTATAAACAGTAGAGACTGGAGAGCGTCTGAGGCTGGAAAGCGTCTGCCAAGATTTATTACACAAACAACAGAACAAGAAACAAAACACTGGAACTTGAATCCTCAAACGGAACGGTTGCTTTCAGCAACCAGCCCTTCCCCAAACACTCCTTTTATTTAGAGTTCAGGGCGTGGCCTCCCTGTGCCTCCTTCCGAGGAGTCCCACAGCCTTTCTCTGCTTGTTCCTGCTTGACTGCCTCCTGCGTCGGGCGTCCTTGAACAGGGCCAGCTGTGGGTCATCATCATCCGCACTCTTGGGCTCGCGCAGCTGAGAAGAGGGCCCTGGCTGGGGGCTCTGCGAAGCCTCCAAGCCATCATCAGCAAGCTCGTCTTCAACACCCTCCTCCTCCCCCTCATCTGAGTCATCCGAGACATCCGAGCCGGCTGCCGGACCCACAGGCTGGCCCTGAATCACAACACCGTCGTGACCAGGGGGGCCTTTGCGCAGGTTCGCCTGGTGCGCCAGTTGCGACTCTTTTGGGACCAAGATGCCCTATGCACGGTCACCCACACCCTTGTCACTTCTCGCCTGGATTACTGCAATGCTCTCTACATGGGGCTCAGTGGCGTAGCGTGGGGGTGCAGGGGGGGCCGGTCGCACCGGGCGCAACATCTGGGGGGGCGCGCTCGCACTGAGCTGCTCAGGGAGCCCCAAGGGCTGCACAGAGTTGGCTTGGCTCCGCTCTCGAGCTGTTCTTTCTTGCAAAGCGAAATGAGTCCGGCAGGTGAGATGGGCGGCCACATAAACTGAATAAAATAAATAGAAGCGGCCAACTCTCCGCCCAGGCTCAGGCCAACCGCAAGCGCCCCGCAGGCGCCCTGGCAGGTTTGGCCGAGCGAAGACGGACCCGCTGGCCGGCCGGCCTAGCTTCGTGCGCATGCATGGCTTTATTTAGCGGGGCTCACGTGCGAGGTTGAATGCAGCGGCTCTTGCAGGTCGGAGCCCCGCCCAGCCGCCCTCGAGAGGGACCCGGAAGCATCCCGCATGCACGCAACTCTTCTTGGAAAGTCTACGCCGCTGCGGGGCGCGTCTTTTCAGCAGTGCCGTGACGTCACTGCCCGCCCGCCCCTCTATTTCCGCTTCCGGTTGCCTTGCCCCGGGTGCTGACAACCCACGCTACGCCACTGATGGGGCTGCCCTTGAAATGCACCCGGAGGCTTCAGCTGGTGCAAAATGCGGCCGCGCGGGTGCTTATGGGAGTATCTCGATACTCCCATGTTACACCTCTCCTGCACGAGCTGCATTGGCTTCCAGTTGCCCTCCGGGTGCGATTCAAGGTGCTGGTAATTACCTTTAAAGCCCTACATGGCTTAGGCCCGGGGTACTTGCAAGACCACCTGCTGCTAATGTCAACCTCCCATCGCCCAGTTCGCTCCCAGAGTGTCAACCTCCTCAGGGTTCCGTTGGCCAGGCAATGCCGGCTGGCGACCCCCAGGGGGAGAGCCTTCTCTGTGGGCGCGCCAACCCTCTGGAATGAACTGCCTCTGGAGCTGCGGACGGCCCCTGACCTTCGATCCTTCCGCAGTGACCTGAAGACATGGTTATTCCAACAAGCGGGCCTGGACTGACCATGTTTTTTAATTTGGGTTTTATTTTGCTAAATTGTCCCATATTTCTTATATTCATTGTTTAATTCTTTTAAAAATTTTTGTATCTCTTACTTTTTATTGTTGTGAGCCGCCCTGAGTCCTAAGGGAGAAGGGCGGCATATAAATTTAATTTAAAAAATCTGTTATTTTGTTTTATTTTTGCACAAAAAATGTATAATTTGCATTTGCATTCATTTTCAAATAGAATATGTTGTTAAAATGTATCGGTATTGAAATAATTAGTGCACACATATACCTAAAACCAGTTTATTGCATTTGGCAATTGTACTAAAAAAAATCTCATTGTCAACCAATATAATTCATTTAATTTGAAATCAAGTGAAAAACTGATTTAAATTATTTTATTAAAACAAATTAATGGCAAATTCTTTTATAAGACGTTGCCTCAAACAAAATGAGTTTGACATGCCTGCTCTAGATAGTTGAATGCTCCAAAATAAATTCTAGACCAGGCCTGTACATGCAGCCTACCAAGCACCCTTGGACAGAGCACAGACATTTTTTTTTTAAAAAAAGTAATAAAATCACCACCACTGCCCTGAAAATCATGTTGCCTAGTGCCTCCATGGCTTACCATGACCACGAACTCCAACACTGTAGATGCTCCTCTAGTCACCAAATCATTGATTAGCCCACCAGTATTCCTTTGCAGACCACAAAGATTTTTAATTTATCAGTGTGGGCCTTTCCCTTCTACAAGTTGCACAGACCTCTTCTAGATTTTCCTCTTACCTTTCCGAGTTAACTCCTTGGTCTGTCATTGAGCAAGAATTGAATTTGTAGGCAAGCATATTATCATTTGATGTATATTTAACATATGTTTTACCTTTATTTACTGATTATATAATATTTGTATGCAATCCACATGGCGAGGTTTGGGCCAACTTACAATATTTTTAAAATCATAAGATTAAAACATAAAAGCAGGGCTTTTTTTCTCATAGAACGCTCAGAATGGCGGTCCGGCACCCTTTTTTGCACACACACTAAAAAAGCTTTTGCACAAGCTATGCTACTCCCTCTATTGGCTTTGAAACGCCTATTGGCTTTTGAAAGCCAATAGGAATTGCTGCTGAGCATGCCAAAAGACATGGCCGGCAAACGTTGCACCAGCAACTTGTCTGCAGTGAAGGCAAGTTGGCAGGAACTTTGCATCCCTCCCTGCTGCCCAACTACACCATCTCAGATAGGTAAGTAAGAGAGGACAAGGAGTGGGAGGTGGGTTCTGCGGAGTCCATGTGCACTCCTTCCTTGTGCTCACCCGTGTCAGCCAGGCTGCTGGCCTACTTGGTGCTGGACCTGTGCCACCGTCGCCTCGCCCTGCATACCTAAGTGGCCACTCTGCATCGCCTGGCCCACCCCGCCTCCAGCTCCGTGCAGCCCCACCATATAGAGCGGGCCCCGCTGCTCCCACAGCACCAGCTGCACCGGCTCTGGGGGGCAGCCCGCCACCAACACCCCTCGCAGCCGTGACCGCAGCAGCACCGCTCCCTGCCTCCTGCGCCCGCCAAGATGAGAGTGCCAGCACCTTTTTTTAAAAAAAGCACTGTTTGTGTATATGTCTGTCTCTCTCTCTCTCTGTGTGTGTGTGTGTGTGTGTGTGTGTGTGTGTGTGTGTATGTATATGTATAGTCTCATACTTATTTCAATTTATTTATGACCTGTGGCCCTTTCTTTATATTTTAAAACAGCTTCAGGTATCTGAGGTCAAGTAGCATATTTCAAGCATTTTTTCTACACCGCACAGATTCCTACCTGCACTGAACAAGTCGCTGCAATAACACCGTCCACAGGAGTCTCAGAAAAAGGGTCAAATGTCCGATCAGGACGCCGCATGAAATCTGGTTTAAGAAGATAACTTTAAAAAAAAATCAAAACGCACATGTTTAGATAAAACTACTTATGTTTCCCTTTTAATCCCTTTTAAATAAAATGCCATTATTGTTATTAGTTGTCTTCAAGTCATATGTAGAAAGCATATAATCAGCTGAAAACAAATCATGGAAGAGTATTGTTTTTAGAATGCATATCCAAGAGAGAGAAACTAAATTTTACTCACTGAATGGTGAAAAAAACCTACAGTAACCAGAATGAGATAATACATTGTATGAATTCATCCCACCTGAAACATTTCCTTTAAGAAATTAAATTTAACGTGCACATTCAAAATTACACTAATTTAGGTAACTAGACAAGTATGTGACAGGATTTTCTACCCTACGATTAGCTGAATAATTTAACCACTTCAATATGGTATCGATTTTTTTCCTGCTGCACATCCTTTGGTTGGGCTGGGACTTTCACAGTACATCCGTAAGACATGTGGCTATCTTCTGGGCTAAAGAATTTTAAAGCTAGAATCCATTTCAGTATCAGCTGGTTTTCCCCTCCCTTTTTTGACATGAAAAATGTATCCATAAAAACTTTTTCCAACCACTGGAACTGCCAGCTGAGTCTTTTGTGGTGATGAGAACCCAAACTTGGGTGAAAATTCTAATCACCATGGCAACGATAATCATATAGCCTTTGAGGCACAAAGGACTTTGTTGAAATGAAGCCTAGCCATTTTGTCCAAGGCCTAATTTTTTTTTCTTCGGCCTAGACAAGGTGGGTGAGACTAACCTGCCCTGTTCTGATTCAAAGGTTCAGTGCAAACTTCTAATTGTATTGAATTCTGCTGAATAGCAAATGACAAAACAAAAAAAAACAAAAACAAACCCAAGCAGCTGCATCAAAAGGAAATAAAGGTAGATGCTTAATATTCATAGTGGTTCTGTTCCAGTATAAAATCATAAATTATGAAACTGCAAATAACAAGGCCATGAATCTGTGGGAAGGACAGGGTTAGTTTTGGGTCTGGTTAGTTTACAGTCATTCTTTTCCTACTTTCTTCTTTCCTTTTTCTCCCACAGTGTATAAAATGCATTTATTCTGTGCATACTAAACTCAGTCTGAAAATCCCAAGCCAAGAATATGAATCCCACTTCATAGTTCAGTTTCTTTTCCAGATCATTTCCATAGTTTTTCACAAATTCAATTATTTCCAATCCCCACACATTCTTTCCCACATTCGCATGTAAAGATATACCATCTCTCCCTTTGGAAAATAGAATATACACCCACAAAGTGATACACACAGAATTTTCTAATTATTCGTAGTTATTTATCAAACTTATAGAGAGCAGTTATATCAGTATATTACTATATCACTCTCGGAGCAGCTCTGCTAAACTTTCAAAAAACCTGGAAGCTTCTATGTTGCCTTCTTTAGTTTACTGGTGGGGATTAACATTTTTAAAAAAATATCTGTTGCTCAAATTATTATCTGCGTTAATAGATCTGCCTTTCGCACTTTGTTATATTCCAGGCTTGGGATCCCTTTCCAAAAGACACAAAGGAAATAGTTACATTACATCTTGTATTTCTTGTGAAAGGTTTTTAAAAATATTCTATATACCACAAACCTCTTAGATCACAATTCCAACAAGTTTCAGTTAAATAAACAAACTAGCAGAGAAGATACAAGAGGTAACCTGAAATGCCCTGTATGCAAGAAAATATTTAGGATTTTTAAAATGTACATCTCTGGGCATGCTGCAGCAGAAAGTACAGTGATATGATAAAGATCTTGATATTTGAGAGAAGTTGCACATGTTTGGGGGGAATTGAATATCTGTGTGCCCAAATGGCAGATGATACCACTCTAATGGCAGAAAGTGAAGAAGAACTAAAGAGCCTCTTGATGCGGGTGAAGAAGGAGAGTGCAAAACTTGGGTTGAAACTAAACATTAAGAAAACCAAGATCATGGCATCTGGCCCTCTCAATTCCTGGCAAATAGATGGGGAAGAAATGGAGGTAGTGACGGATTTTATTTTCCTGGGCTCCAAGATCACTGCAGATGGGGACTGTAGCCAAGAAATTAAAAGACGCTTGCTTCTGGGGAGGAAAGCCATGGCAAATCTAGACAGCACACTAAAAAGCAGAGACATCACCCTGTCAACAAAAGTGCGTATAGTCAAGGCTATGGTCTTCCCAGTTGCAATGTATGGCAGTGAAAGCTGGACCATAAGAAAGGCTGAGCGCCAAAGAATTGAAGCCTTTGAACTATGGTGCTGGAGAAGACTCCTGCGAGTTCCTTGGACTGCAAGGCGATCAAACAGGTCAGTCCTAGAGGAGATCAACCCTGACTGCTCTTTAGAAGGCCAGATCCTGAAGCTAAAACTCAAATACTTTGGCCACCTAATGAGAAGGAAGGACTCACTGGAGAAGAGCCTAATGCTGGGAAAGATTGAGGGCAATAGAAGAAGGGGACGACAGAGAATGAGGTGGCTGGATGAAGTCACTGAAGCAGTAGGCGTGAGCCTAGATGGACTCCAGAAGATGGTAGAGGACAGGAAGGCCTGGAGGAACATTGTCCATAGGGTCGCGATGGGTCGGACACGACTTTGCAACTAACAACAACGTGCCCAAATGGCATTATACAAATTGTTCTGCCAGCGTTCAGTTGGGAGTTTATGTCAAAACTAGTTCAACTTTTGTACTGCAATTGATAGTAGCTACATCTTGAAGACAAAAGCTGCTTAATAATAATAATAATAAAAAATCTCAAGGAAAACTGATCTGTACTGCAAATGCCAAACCCTTGCACTTTAGGTGATCATCTTCAGCTAGGAACAATGAGGACTATTAGCCAAATAAGGGGGAGAGTTTGCCTGCTTAAGCAGAGGGGAAATTTAATTACTAGTAACAGGGAAAGCCTCCATATTCCAAATTGCCCGAATTTAGGTTTCTAAATCTAAATTTGCTAGGCAGCTCTGATTTTCTACTCATAACAATATTTAATCTATTCATGAGTAAAAAAAAAAACAAAGCCGCCTAGCAAATTTAGATTTAGAAATTTAAATT
The DNA here is from genome assembly GCF_947247035.1 of Vipera ursinii. Classification (NCBI taxonomy): domain Eukaryota; kingdom Metazoa; phylum Chordata; class Lepidosauria; order Squamata; family Viperidae; genus Vipera; species Vipera ursinii. The sequence goes on from NC_139512.1 coordinate 202,772,701, forward strand.
TGGGCATTTGGGAATGTGGACATAAAACTCTACTACTGTACCTTGTACCTTACCGCTTTATTTGCAAAATGTGGTTCCTTTTTTGCTCCTCACAATCTCCTCCCCTTCAGGGACAGATCTTCCAGGTTTTTTTCATAAAATATAACACCAGACTGAATTTCTACGGCCTGTCTTTCATTTACAGCACATAATTAAAAGTGACATTGTTCTATATAATGGCAGCTGTTGAACATTGTTACTTACCCACAAGACCCGTTATACTCAAATTTCCCCTGATTCAACTGCATTGCTAGATCTGTGAAGAGGTAAAAATAGTTTAAATTTTATTACTGAGCAAAACCTATCTGGACAGTCTTTTTAAACTTAAAAACACAATTTATCCTGGATAGCCAGTTTAGTTAAAATGCTAATTCCACACATTCCTTGAAAGCAAAGGACATATTATCCTACTTCAGTAGAAAAATGCAAAATATATTCATTTTTATATATTCTTAAGAATATGTATTCTTAAGTTGCTGTTCCTTCAATTTTTTTGTGAAATATGAAATTCTAAAAGGGTGTAATTAAAAGACTGCATCCTCTTTTCTATCATCTCTATCTCTCCACTCTGAAGATATGGATTTATTAAGTGAACAGGAACATTCTATAGACTAGGACAATGGTCAATATTGGACATGGTTGGTCATAATGTACTACAATATTGGATTAGCAATCCTTACACATCTGATAATTATTTTCCAATAAGAATAAGGAGCCCTTCCGTTATGCAACATTGTTCAGTGATAGAACTTGACAGACCTCAAAACATCTTTCATATGGTGATGGTTAACATGGCTACTTTGTTGATTCTTCAGTGGATTCTAAATACCAATCCACAGATGTTTTGGTGGAACCAAGTCAAGAGGATCTATTTTCTTTTTTTTTATTGAAAAGTTTTACAATACAGTTTTCCTTTAAAGAACCCCCCCTTCCCCCACCCTCCTCCCCCCCTACCTCCCCCCTACCTCCCCCCTCCCCCCCTCCCTCCTCACCCCCCTCCCTCCCCCCCTCCCCCCCTCCCCCCCGACTTCCCAGAGCTAAATACAAGGTATATATATATAAAAAAGCAATCATAAGCAACCATATACTAGCAATTACAAATTCTAAAATCCATTACTCTCTAGCTTGTATAGGATAAAACAAGCCTTAGCAATATTAAATATATATAAGAAACTAAAATATAAAAAAGAAAAAACAAAGTGAAGGAAGACTTATTCGAATGCTACGTAAAACTTCTTAACCCTATACTTGTTCTGGATAAACTCAATCCATTTTCTCCATTCCATAATATAATGTTCTTGCGAATGATCTTTCAAATAGGCCGAAATCTTCGCCATCTCTGCCAGGTCGGAAACCTTTAAAATCCACTCTTGTATAGTCGGCAGTTCCTCTTTCTTCCAATATTGACCTATCAAAAGTCTTGCTGCCGTAACTAAGTTCAACATCAACTTGGAGTCCACAACTGTAGCGTCGACAATTATTCCCAACAAAAAAAATTGTGGGCAAAACTTTATCCTCCGTTTAAAAACCTTCTGCATATTCCACCAGACTTTTATCCAAAAAGCCTTAACCTTTTTACAAGTCCACCATATGTGAAAATATGTTGCATCTTCATCACCGCACCTCCAACATTTAGGCTGATAATTCGGGTACATACTTGCAAGCTTTTTAGGATCTAAATGCCATCTATAAAACATTTTGTAAAAATTCTCTCTTAAATTTTGAGCTTGTGTAAATTTTACATTCCTCACCCAAATCTTTTCCCAGGTGTCCATTGTAATAACTTCCTGAATATTTTGGGCCCATTTTATCATGCAATCCTTAACCAGCTCTGTTTCTGAATCGATCTCTATCAATGCAAGATATATCCGTTTAATATGTGCTGGTCCCTGATTTCTAACTTGCTTTATCAAATTTTCATCAGTCATTACAAATCCATTTTTCTGGTCTTCTTTCCACCTGGCCCGTAACTGAATATATTGAAACCAAGTTTGAACAACCTTCTCTTCTCGCAAGAAATTATATGATTTCAGGCACCAAACATTCCTTTCCAAACTTAAAATTTCCTTGTAAGTAGTCTCATCGTGTTTGAAACCAGCATGTATATTTTCTATTGCGTGTTTTGGAATTGCCCACAATGGTATCTTGCTGCTTAACTTGTATCTGTACTTCTTCCAAACTCTCAGCAGTGCCTGTCTTAAAATATGCATCCTAAACACAGAATCTACCTTCTTATCATACAACAAATATGCATGCCAGCCAAACAACAAATCATGGCCCTCAAGATTTAATAACCTCGGTTGCATCAAATTAATCCAATCGCTTATTCCTACTAATGCAGCAGCTTCATAATATAATTTAAGATTAGGCAATTTAAGGCCACCTCTCTCACGAGTATCCTGCATAATCTTAAGTTTAACTCGTGGCTTTTTCCCTGCCCACACAAATTTATTGATACCACGCTGCCATTCCTCCAAATTAGAATCTTTCTTAAGAATCGGTATCATTTGAAATAAGAATAAAAATTTGGGCAGGACATTCATTTTCACTGCTGCAATCCGTCCCAACAAAGACAATTTCAATTTTTCCCAACTCTCCAATTCTTTTTGAATTTTCCCCCATAGTTTTTCATAATTATTTTTATATAGCTTTGTATTAGAGGGCGACAAAGTCACCCCCAGATATTTAACCCTTTTAACAATCTCAAATCCAGTTAATCCTTCTAAGAGAGCCTTCTGTAAAACTGTCATATTTCTAGCCAAAATTTTAGTTTTCTGTATGTTTACTTTAAATCCAGAAACCTTCCCATATTGTGTTATTATCTCCATCAGGTCCACAACAGAATTCTCTGGCTGGGTCACTGTAACAACCAGATCATCTGCAAATGCTCTCAATCTATAGTCCTGATCTCCGACTTGTATCCCCTTAATTTTATCCGAATTCCGAATCTTAACCAATAATATCTCTAATGTTAACACAAATAACAAGGGCGATAGCGGACACCCTTGCCTTGTGCCCTTCTCAATATTACATGCTGTTGTCAGACTATTGTTAACTATAATTCGGGCAGTTTGTTTTTGATATAATGCCCTAATCGGTTGTAGAAATTTTTCCCCAAAATCCATTTTGTCTAAAACTTTCAACAAAAATTGCCAATTCAATTGATCAAAAGCCTTTTCAGCATCTAAAAAGATTAGCGCTGCAGAGATCTGGTTGTGCCTTTCCAAAAACTCTAACACATCAACTATATGTCTCATGTTATTTTTCATTTGTCTACCACTAATAAACCCCGTTTGATCCCCATGAACCACCTGTTGTAGAACCCTCATCAGTCTATTAGCCAAAACCTTAGCAAATATCTTATAATCTGTATTTAAAAGCGATATCGGTCTATAATTTTTAACTAAAGTAGCATCCTGGTCTTCCTTCGCAATCAAAGATATAAAAGCTGTTCTCCAAGACGGTGGCACCTCTCCCCCCTTCTGGATTGTCTGGAACAGTTCCTTTAACGGTTTTATCATCTCTAATTGTAAGTTTTTATAATAGGCCGCAGTCAAGCCATCCGTGCCTGGTGCTTTATCCACCTTCAGTTCCTTAATAGCTGTAAAAATTTCTTCTTCTGTAATCAGCTGATTAATCCCCTCTTTTTGTACTTGCGTAAGAACCGGGATGCTAGCATTCAAGAGGATCTATTTTCTATTGCCCTTCATGACAAACAACAAGCAAGAGCACACCTTTAAACACTAAAGAAAGTGACACCTAATAATATGATGATTTCTGCTTTTTGGAGAAGCAACTGGCTTCAATACTAGCCAGTTAATCACCATTATTTCACTCACTACAAAGAAAAGAAGCAAGTTCTCTGGCTCAACATAACATAACGTTTTAATTGTAGTTCCTAGTATTGTCCCTTATGTTTTTACTCAGAAATGATTCCTACTAATGGTTCCTAGAAATTCCATCCATCCATCCATCCATCCATCCATCCATCTCTCCCTCCCTCTCTCCAATCCATCCTCTATCTATCTATTTATCTATCTCTCTATCATCTATCTATCTATCTATCTATCTATCTATCTATCTATCTATCTATCTATCTATCTATCTATCTATCTATCATCTATCTATCTATCTCTATCTATCTATCTATCTATCTATCTATCTATCTATCTATCTATCTATCTATCTATCCAGTGCTTTTTTTGTAAAAGAAAAAGGTGCCGGAACTCACACATGTCATACAACCTGCCTTGCCTACCCTACAAGGTTCCATCCAAAAAAGGTGCCGGAACTCCATTCTGGGCGTTCTATGAGAAAAAAAGCCCTCTATCTATCTATCTATCTATCTATCTATCTATCTATCTATCTATCTATCTATCTATCTATCTGTTTTATGCTGATGTATGAAGACATGCTGAAAAAGGGTGCATATATGTTTTACTGCTTTCAATCTAATTGTCTGCCTGGCTGGATGTAGATTCTTATATTTAACCATGTGAATGAATCCTCCAGCAATGCCAGAAGCAAAAGTTACAGCATCTGGCAGAAAGCTCCTACTAAAGCTGCCATTCTCTGAGATTTGGAGTCAGTGGGTAGGTCTGCTTACCTGGGGTCTGATAGTTAAGGGAGACCATCTGGCATCCAGCGTTCCAGAAAATTTGCGGCATGTAATTGCTGGAATCCACTCTGCCTCCCTTTGGGTATATCCGACTCATTTGCCGCTTATTGTAGCTGTATTATTAGTCAAGAAAATTGGAATAACCAAACAAACAAGAGGTAGAATGATCCTATCTTCACATCTTAATTTTTTAAATGTTTTAATTCATGAGGCATTTTTCACAAACTACATACTGTACTGTGTTTTATTAAGTACTGCGTGTTGTTAGTTGCAGAATTGGCACCTTGCTTCTTAAGACTAAATAGCCTCATTATAACTGCCTCAGTGCAAGGATACTTCACAAATTCAATTGCGTGGGTCTTCAAATAGCCCAACCCGACAGACTCATTAAAAGAAGACATGTTGTAGTGAATGTTGCGTTCTAGAAAGAAAACCATAAAATCTGTTTTGTAAAATTTTCAGAATGAAAAGTTGATTAGGAGAGTATTAAAATGTTACGTATAAAAATATATTTATTACAAAAATGAAATTGAGCTTCAGGATAAAGATATGCCCGACAAAGAAATTACAGAAATCCACAAAAAGTATAAATATGAAATAACAATATTGATCTCCTAGAACTGACAGCCAGATTAATTGGGACAAGAAATGAGGTAGAAATGATTAATTAAGCTCAAGAAGTAGAATAGCATGAAATTAAAAAAATGTTTTTCAGTCAGAAAAAGAATAAACATTACAAGTAAACTTCAGATACCTAGGATATTTAGTGGAAGAGAGATAAGCAGAAAATCAAAATCAAGCCAAAAGAATAAAGTAATCTGTTCTGAGCAAACTCAGATGGGCGCCAATGCTAGTTAAATTTCTCTTTGTAATCTGCTGCCCCCTAGTGGAGAAAGTATAACACTAAACATTAGGAAAAGCGTTGCCTTACAAGCCATGCACAATATATACAGTAATGAGGAGAATACAGGTAGTCCTCGACTTACAACAGTTCATTTAATGACCGTTCGAAGTTAGAACAGCACTGAAAAAAGTGACTTATGACCATTTTTCACACTTACGACCGTTGCAGCATCCTTGTGATCAAAATTCAGATGCTTGGCAACTGACTCGTAATTATGGCAATTGCAGTGTCCCAAGGTCACGTGATCCTTTTGCAACCTCCTGACCAGCAAAGTCAATGGGAATGCCAGATTCGCTTAACAATCACAACTGCAGTGATTTGCTTAACAACGGTGGCAAGAAAGATTGTAAAATGGGGCAAAACTCACTTAAAAGATGTTTCCCTTAGCAACAGAAATTTTGGGCTCAGCTGGGATCATTAAGTTAAGGACTACCTGTAAAAATAACTACGGCCACAGCAATAAGAAAAAAAAACACAATTTTTAAAAATCTTTTAAAGTTACCTTCTGCTACACTGAAACCCTGAAATTTAACAGGCTGGGCGTAGTTGATTAATGTTGACAAGTACGGGTGTATATTAGTTGTGGCACCTACATATTTATAAGAAGCCATCCATGCTTGTTCATCTTCTGCAGTTATCACGCCCTGAAAGTATATTGAAACAAACATAAATTAATGGTAGCATCCCTTGGTTCAAGTGGGGATGGTTTCAAAGGAGAGGTAGTCAGAATGAAAATGGCTCTTTTATAACTCATGGAGTCATAGCTGGCTCAGGAATTCTGGGAGTTGAAGTCTATGAGTCATAAAAGAGCCAAGGTTGCCTACCCCTGGCACAGAAGAACTCTATTTTTATTTTTTTTATCAGTGCATGCACATGTTTACCTGTAATGAAGAAAGATATGGGTTGGGTGTTCAAATAAATATACTATTGTGTAGGGCAGGGTTGGGCAACCTCGGCATAGCTGACTCAGGAATTCTGGGAGTTGAAGTCCATGAGTCATAAAAGAGCTGAGGTTGCCTACCCCTGGTGTAGGGTAACATTTTTTATTATTATTATCAGTAACATTTATTATTATGCATCCTTGACATGCTTGACTGGGTAAATAAAGCAAAAAAAGATGAAAAGATGGAGCATAACTACCAGGAGAAGAAAGGAATTATGTTAACTAATAATGCATTTTTAAAATGCAGATCAGCAATTGATTAAAAGCCTACTTTTAATTTTAATGAGGGGGGAAAAAAGACAAGCGAAGAAGCCTCAGAGATATCGAAATGGGTTTAAACCAGAATGTCTGGTTTAATTTTGCCTGCAATTTTGCCTGTATTTATGCAGCAGGACATTACTATTTGGGAACGTGTTCCAGAGAGACGCACAAGCTTTCCCACGAGACAGCCCTTTCTTCCAGCCAAGAATATGGAATGCTGGCCATTTTTTTCTGGCCCATTCTTTAAGACTACTACCCCTGACATCTAATAGTGGCCGATACATCCTCTTCTCCTCCTCCATCTCCTCCTCAGATTAGGAGAAGACTACAGAAAAGTGCAGAAACCATGATCTACCACTTTCCTCTTTCCACCAGCTTGAACAAAGAGAAATATAAAGGCACATGGACTATTATGCTTCTTCCAAGACAGCTTTCTTCAACAAGCTTCTTCAGGTCTCCGGAGTGTGTGGACTTCAACTCTCGGAATTCTCCAGATATTTCTGATTCTGCATGTATCTAAAGAAGTCTGTGTAATAGCTGCTTTTTACCACCAAAATAGTACAGGAGATTCTGCTTTTACTCTCCCAAGAGTTACTACTTTATATTCTGAAGAACAACTACTATTCCTTCCTATGATAATAAAACAGGACACTTTCTAAATTCGTGAAAGTATAGCTGGATTTACATAGCAGAACTCCCAACAATGGGTAGAATGGGTGTAAGCGAGACATTGACACAGCAAGAACGGAAGCTGTGTCGATGTCTTGCTTATATTACAGATACATTACAATATAATATACAACCTTCATATCTTGGCTTACAATGGTTGGATTCACAGAATTTTAGCAACTCACAAATGTAGCCTTACAGGTGTTTGCATAAGTATCTGCAGAAATGTTCAGGTTATGCAATAATCCAGGAGGAGCTGATACTCTTACATATGCAAGAGGTGACAACTTGACTTTTTTTTTCTATCATGCAAAGAATGAGAGAAACTCAGATGATGGGTATTGATTTCCTCATATGAATTACTATGTCTGGATCCAATTGACTGATCCCTCAATGTTAATTGCCAGCAAAAAAGAAGAAGAAGAAGAAGAAGAAGAAGAAGAAGAAGAAGAAGAAGAAGAAGAAGAAGAAGAAGAAGAAGAAGAAGAAGAAGAAGAAGAAGACAATCTCCATTGACAACTTTGATTTTGTAAGATGCCCAGAACGAGCGTATACAGATGGCCAACTATATAAATTTAATCAATAAACATTGTTAACTTGCCCATTTCATAATTCAAAGATAGAAATTTGGAAGCTTTTTAACAACAATAAATGTTATAGACACATTCCATGGTGAATTCTCCCAAGAATTCTACCAAGTTCTTCAAACATAGTTTTAAGCAGCAATAATTTTGTCTCCCATTCACCCTCCCTTCCCCAATTGCAGTTTTAATAGTCTAAAACTTTGCCTTCCTTCCCCTACTAAGGTATCTTTTCAAAAGAAATATCATAAAGTTGTTACTGAATATTTTTATAGTTGCCCAGACATAATATATGAGTAGCAAATGAGAACTCCATCCTCTGTCAGAAGAATAATCACATATATGGGATATTTTTATTGCAAGGGAAAAAATAAGTGATCAAAGCCCATGAAACAAACTGAAATCTGTTCATCGGCCCATATTCTTCTAAGTAGGTGAAATATACAATGAAAAACAAAGCTTTCACTATTACAGTTTTTTCCAGATATTTCTCCTGGCTCACAATCAGATATCTGCATGCCTTTATGCCCTTCGAAGTGATACAAATCCAGGCCATGGAAGGTCAGTGTTTTCTTACAAAACCAGGGCTTATTGCTAGGCCAGTTAAAGGACGCCAGAGTTGTGAACTCAGCTGCCTCTGTGAAACAGGCACTATTCCAGAAAAGAGGGGAAGAAATACTCTGTAAGCCTAGGAGTCAAAATATTGGAAGAGAAGACAAATAAGGAGAGGAGGAATGGGAAAAAAAGAGAGATCCAAGTGAAGCATTTTCAGAAGAATGTTTCACATGCAATCCAGCCCCCCCACAAAAAAGGAAAAGAAAAATAATGCTAAAGTAGAAGGGGACATGGAGAAATGAAAGGGAAGTCAGAATGACTGCAGGTGTCAATGTTTGCAGCATATTATGTAGACACCTATATAGCTGAGAGACCAAACTCATGCAGGCCTTCTATCATCCAGGAACCTTTTATGTTGGAGTGTAGGTAACGGCAGATGTTAGATTTCCTGTACTTCTCTAAAGAAAAAGATACTGCAATACAGCTACTGAATCCTTAATGCTAGCCTAATAAAGAGGGAATGATGCAGGGCATTAAAAATACAGTTAGCAAAGCAGTTTTATTAAAAACAGAAAACTTAAAAATGTAGAAGCTATGAAAAAAATATCTCATGGGTCACCTTTTTATTGTTTTCTTGTTCAGAATCGTCCACAGCCTATGGGGAAAAATATAGACATTATCGAAAGTTGTTGCAAAATCACACACTCAAAACTCAAATGAGGACCGAGGAAATATTTTTGGGCAGGTCTGTTAAATATATCCTTTCCACTGTTTGTATGCAGTTTCCATTTCTATTCAAAAACAACACGGTTGATAAGTTGCCAAAGTGAAGAAAGGAGGAAAAAAAGGGAAGTCCTTAATCAGGAATTATAACGTAGTTGGGAGTCCAGTCTAGATAACAGAATACTTCTGGATTTAGAACAAGTGAACTGAAGTTGCTCAGTGCTTATTTTTAAAAGACTTGTTACTGGTGGGGGGAAAAAAATCTCATTTGCTCATAGGGGATTGATTTACTGAATTTACACCCCACTGCAATCAATTTTCATGAATCTAAAATGGTTCAATATTGAGTTCTACATGTTGGGTAAATGGATATTGAAAATACACATAATTTTATCTTTGACATTAACAATGAAAAACCTGGGGTAACACTGGAAGATGTTTGTTGCTTACATATTGCATACTAGTCAGCCCAGATTATGGTAAAACACGCAGTGACTAAATGGAGGGAACTAGCTCATTAAGTAACTAGAAACATACTAAGATATAAGGGGAATCTTAATTAAATGGAAGTTGAAATTCCACAGGAAACAAAGAAAAAGTAACTGAGATATTAGAACTTTTGAATCAGCAACCCAAGAGGGTTAAAAAGTTGGACAAAAGCCAGCTGGCAACAAGCAAATATTTTACTTGGGCAGCTCCCCAGATAAAACATCTATATAAGAATGAAGACGCCAGAATTCCAGCAGAAGCGAAGTTATAAAGTAGTTCAGAATTAAAATGTTTCCTTAGGCGAGCACAATTTGATGTGTTTGCTGTTGGAATATTGTTAACAAAGAACATTCTACAAGGAAAAAAATATAGATATCCCATGGAATGTTCTGTTAACAAAGAATCTCTGGTCCTTAGGTGGAAGAGGAAGCTGTCCCAGTCTCAGACAGAATTATTACTTCTTCTTTCTTCCAGTCTTCTATATGGTCTCCTGCTATTATCTCAATTTTGGCCCTTTAGATCGCTTCCTTTGCTATTTTTCAGACACTTGCTTTTTAGGGTCTAGGTAGGACAACTTGCCGTGGACTACTTGCCAAGGCCAACTCAGCATAGGTCAACTCGCCATGGCCAACTCATCATGGGACAAAGGTGAGTTGTCCCATTCCATGTTTTTTACTCCTCCCAGTGAGAAATTATTCAGTATAGGCACCATGTACTCAAGAGACAATTAGCTCCTAGCACTCTAGTCCTTCAGCAGTGAGTATCAAAGAAGAACATCAGTTTTTGCCTTTGTAACTTTAATTCACATTATAGGTATGAAGGCTGTACAATATCTTCTGGGACTGACATGCAGCCTTTTATTGAGAAAAAAAATAATAGATATCTTATGATTTGGGATGCTCTGCACAGTATTTTCTGAGGACCAACTCCTGATATACCAGAGTACAATATGGCCTGGAAAAATTGACACTGCTTGTTATTTAAAATATAATTAAGTTCTGAAATGTCATACACATTTTTTTAACCAACAGTGTGTATTGTGGGTCTTGTTCTCTTGGCTGTCTCTGATCTTTTAATTAAATATATATATGGGAAAAGCTGCCTTACCTTTTTAATGTGATTAGCTACAGATTCCTTTTGGCTCAGGTCATCTGCAGAAAGCTCACTTCCAAATTTATACTCTGGATGTGCTTCCTCTTCTTGCTCCCCTATTAGTAATACAGTACAAAAGGGAATAAAATGATCAGAAAACTACTTAAAAAAAACTGAAGCAGTAAACCGAAGATATCAAACCAAAGGCAACAGAAAGGTAACTTAACTACTTATTAGCTTTTGTGTATTAAAGGAGGTCATGTTCCACTTCAACGACAGTTAAAACGTGGATTTAACTTTCTGTATTAAAAGTTGAACAACCTAAGATATGCAGATGATACCACTCTAATGGCAGAAAGTGAAGAGGAACTAAAGAGCCTCTTGATGCGGGTGAAGAAGGAGAGTGCAAAAGTGGGCTTGAAACTCAACGTTAAGAAAACCAAGATCATGGCATCCGGCCCTCTCAATTCCTGGCAAATAGATGGGGAAGAAATGGAGGTAGTGACAGATTTTATTTTCCTGGGCTCCAAGACCACTGCAGATGGGGACCGCAGCCAAGAAATTAAAAGACGCTTGCTCCTCGGGAGGAAAGCCATGGCAAATCTAGACAGCACACTAGAAACAGAGACATCACCTTGCCAACAAAAGTGCGTATAGTCAAGGCTATGGTCTTCCCAGTTGCAATGTATGGCAGTGAAAGTTGGACCATAAGAAAGGCTGAGCACCAAAGAATTGAGGCCTCTGAACTATGGTGCTAGAGAAGAATCCTGCGAGTCCCTTGGACCGCAAGGCGTTCAAACCGGTCAATCCTAGAGGAGATCAACCCTGACTGCTCTTTAGAAGGCCAGATCCTGAAGTTGAAACTCAAATACTTTGGCCACCTAATGAGAAGGAAGGACTCACTGGAGAAGAGCCTAATGCTGGGAAAGATTGAGGGCAATAAAAGAAGGGGACGACAGAGAATGAGGTGGTTGGATGGAGTCACTGAAGCAGTAGGCGTGAGCTTAAATGGACTCCAGAAGATGGTAGAGGACAGGAAGGCCTGGAGGAACGTTGTCCATAGGGTCGCAATGGGTCGGACACGACTTCACAACTAACAACAACATTAAAAGTTGGTCCTCAATTTTCTCCCATAGCTCTTCATAAATTAACCACTCATTATTAGTTTGCTAACTGATGGATGACAAAGAGGGAGAGAATAACTCACAGGAGGATAAATGGTATACTTGGCAACTGGGTGAATCCCAGTGTTGTTTTTTTAATGTTAAATTTAAGTGGTCACATTCATAACTTACCTTAAAGTCAATTCACTACTATTCATGAACAGTTTCTCTCCCTTCAATCTATCCCTTCTCAACCTATCTAGTTTGAAAACCACCATATTCAGCTGAAATTTATTTATCAAACCTGTAGCTGAGAAGGGCATCGAGGACAATAGAAAAAGCTTTGGGGGCTTAGTGTATGATGTGCGTGCTACAGATGTTGCCCCCTTATTACAGCCTGTACTTCTTGCACATAACCTTGAATTCAGAACCCAGAGATAAATGTACAAGTGACTGCTATAAGAAAACAATAAATATAAGCTGTCAAGTCAAAGGGCTCCTTCTAAGGCGGGAGGGGGGAACCGATGGCTCTTTTATGACTTGTGGACCTCAACTCCCAGAATTCCTGAGCCAGCCATCCTATGCTGGCTCAGAAATTCTGGGAGTTGAAGTCCACAAGTCATAAGGGGGCTATGGTTCCCCACCCCTGTTCTAAGGCAACATATCCAGCATGCTGTCATCTGATACACTGCAAATATCAGCAAGAGGAACTTAAAAATATGATAAGTAAAAGAACCACTTTACCACTTTCTATCTCCTCTTCATTATCATCTTCCAAGATGCTGACAGGAGCAGCCGTTTCACCAGCTTCCATCATACTTTTCAAAGTTTCAAGCTGTTCTATTTAAAAGAAATATGTGTACATATCCATACAAGAAACCCACAAAATTTTAAAAACCAACTATGGAAAATAATTCAGGTAAATCTTGGTTCGGAAAGATTGCATAAGTGTTGAATTCCAATGTACTCCACAACGGGGTCAATATGTCTCATTACTGGTACTGGAATAGTATCATCCGTTATTGTATTCAAAATTACCGCCACGTGACTAATGACTGAAAGGTACATATTCAAGAAGAAATGGATGTGCGTGGCAATATGTTCCCTTCTTACCCTGGTTACAAGGTGCTCTAATATGTAACTGTATTATTTTGTGCTTGATAGCATTTTCACAAACACAGCAATTCCCTAATGGCAGAAACCAGATATAGGTTTTCAGCCTAACAATCAAAGGGCAAGAGAAGTATTAATAATCTTAAGTGGTTTTAATATTATAATCACCATACCCAACTCACAAGTATGCAGGATTGCAGCCATTCTACAAAACATAATGAATTACTATAGTCCCACCAATATGGCTGAGAGCCAGCATGGTATCATGGTAAAGGTGATGGGACTGGAAGTAGAAAGTTGTACTCCTCTCTCAGCCATGAAATCCAGCTAGGTGACCTTGGGTCAGTCACTTTCTCTCAGCCTACACCAGCGACAGGTCCTGAGACAACTGGCTGAAAATCAAAGCCCTTTGCTGCAAAGACCCACTGATAAGCTTCAGTATAAGAACTGCGGACACAGGTAGTCCTCGGCTTACAACCGTTTGTTTAATGACTGCTCAAAGTTACAACGGCACTGAAAAAAGTGACTTCTGACTGTCTTTCACACTTTATTTCAAACGCTGAAGATGAGGTATCTTGAATGGCCGGTTCTCTAACAGTATTAAAAGGTCCGTGTCTTCTGCGTGGTGACGCAGTGGTTAGAATGCAGTACTGCAGGCTACTTCTGCTGACTGCCAGCAGTTCGATTCTCCCTGGCTCAAGGTTGACTCAGGCTTCCATCCTTCCGAGGTCGGTAAAATGAGGACCCAGATTGTTGGGGGAGGGGGGCAATATGCTGACTCTGTAAAACGCTTAGAGAGGGGCTGTAAAGCACTATGAAGGGGTGTATAAGTCTAAGTGCTGAGCACTATTGCTTAGAGACCTACAGATACGTTTTTTTCTGTGATGGCACCTGCCCTATGGAGCAGCCTCCCACCAAGACCTGGAAGATCTTTTGGCCTCCAACGAAGAGAGGGCTTTTTCCCAGGTGTTGGCCCAAGATGCTAGATGAATTCGACATAGGTATGGTTTGTGTTTTGAATTTGTTATAGAGTGTCTCAGATAGTGTATTACTATTATGTGCGGGGGTTTTTTGCTTTCTTTATGGAGGTTTTAATTTAATGCTCTATAATAAACTGGATTTTAACAAATGAAAGTTATATACATATACATAAGATTGGTAGGCATATACATTTTATACATACATACATTTAAACAGGCTACAGCAACTTTCCTCCAGATGCATTGGGATATTAACTTTCAACCTTGCCAATAAGCATAAATGGCCATATTTACTAAAAGTAAAAAAAACAACCCTCAATATGTCTAGTGATAATAAGGTAAAAACAAAAACTTTGACCTTAGAATGTAGGATTCTCTAGAAGACGCCCTTTCAAGACTTTGCAAATAGTTAACAATGCAGCAAAGTGCTATTATTAGGAAACAAGGGAGGTTACCAGCACACAATTTAAGCCATGGTGCCTTTTTCATTTAGATATTAGGCATTTTAAATGCAATTTACTTACTTTTTTCCACCTCTGGTTTCAACCTTTTGTTTTTAATAAGAATCTTTTTTCTCAGATCATTTGGAGAGGGCAAGGACCTTCCTGGTTCGAGCTGAAAGGCAAAAAAAGGGCATAATTAGGAAATACACCCGCTGCTGTCTTTTGTTCCTGCTTTCCTCACAATTATTATAGTTGTGGCAACTATGCACACATGCAGACACCTAAAGGAAGGTCATTTGTGACTTGTAGAACACCAGTTAGAAATACATTCCTCCCTTTAAAATTGAATATAGTAAGATGATTAGCGAATTATCTTCTTTCATTTGACAACTTAGGTCAGGGGTCTTCAAACTTGGCCCCTTTATGACTTGTGGACTTCAACTCCCAGAATTCCTCAGGCATGCTGGTTGAGGAATTCTGGGAGTTGAAGTCCACAAGTCATAAAAAGGGCCAAGTTTGAAGACCCCAACTTTTAGGTTATTATGCTTCAGGCCTTGTTTACTCCCCAGGATATTTTTTTTTTCAAATAACAAACTAAAATAAAACTGCTTAGAATTAAAAATGTTTCTAGGAAACTGTGCATAAGCAGGTTTTGGTAGCCTTTAATATGCTTTGACTGATCCATTCTACAGATCCTACAACAATGCATTGCAGTATACATTTCTGTACTGCTCCAGATTAGGTAGTTATTCCCTCTCTAGCACACTATATCCCTTTGCCTTTTCTTCCGGCTTCACTGGGTTTCTTCAATCGTTGTTCCCTCTCCTGAATTTTTTATAGCAAGTTTTCTTGCACTTCAGCATATTTTGTGACTCTTCCAATCAGGTGACAGCTTTTTCCTCATTCCCGCTTATGTATCAATAGCCAACACAGATAGTGTAAATACAGAATGCAACAACAGGGCAGTCCTTGACTTAGAAATGTTTGTTTAATGACCGTTCAAAGTTACAACAGCACTGAAAAAAGTGAACTTATGACCATTTTTCACGCTTACGACCGTTGTAGCATCCCGGTGGTCACGTTATCAAAAATTTGGATGCTTGGCAAATGGTTCATATTTATAACAGTTGCGGTATCCTGGGGTCGTGTGAACAGCTTCTGGGACCTCCTGACAAGCAAAGTCAATAAGGAAGCCAGATTCACTTAATGACCGTGTTACTAACATAACCAACTGCTATGATTCACTTACGAACTGTGACTAAAAGGGTCACAAAATGGGGCAAAACTCCATTTTAACAAATGTCTCACTTAACGGCATAAATTTTGGGCTCGGTTATGGTGGTGAGTCGAGGACTACCTGTATACCTTATTGATATTGTGTCTCAATAAAGGAGGACTATCCCAGGACATCTAGAGAAGACTCTGGGGATTTTTTGGATTAGGCTGCATCCAGTCTTGGCTAAGTGCCAGAAACGTTAGCATTTAAGCGACATGTGTATCAATCACAGACATTGCCATAAACAAACACTCAAATATGAAAGAAGTGAGGACATTGCATTTTTTGGCTGTTTATTTTGGTTGATGCTATAACTGAATGCCTTAGAAAAATGTGTGTGAATATGTGTAAATGGATGAACAAAACTGCACATCTGAGGCAAAATCTGCAAAAAAATGTGTATTTTAAATGAAATTTGCACTTTTGCATGGGCTTCTTTCTAAAAAAATGCAAAAAATTGCAAAAACAGAATACTTTTAAGATGGGAGAATTGAGAAACTAAGAAAAATCAAACTACAAAGATTTACTGAGGCCTATGAGAAAGGATAAACTTACAATAACTGCCAGTGAAAACATACATACAGAGTATATGTTTGCCCCCCTCGCAATCAAAATCATCAAATTTTGAACACTGTACAGGAAGAGATAGTCTGCTTTAAAACATCCCTGATAATTGGAAAACACATGTTAAAAACAGACATGCCCTGAAGCACATCTTTACAAGGTAGGAGGGCGAGGGCTTCTATAAATATCCAGGAATGATGAGTTTCAAATATGAGATGCTGACAAAGCAAAGGAGTTTGGGTTATGAAACAGTAGATGTTACCTGAAATCTGATTAAAGTAATGATAGGTAAGAAAGTCTGAGCTTTAGAAAAATATGTGAGGACACTGAAGTGGCAAAATAAGCACCAGCAACAGAATTCCAAGAATCTCTCATGCCAAATGGTATTGTTACCCAATCAGTGTAAGTGCATCACTCTTACCATCAAATTTCCAAACATTTCCACAAGAATATTTAAACATAACAGTTGGAAGACCCTTACTGGATGTGTTTCTAGTGGCTGCTTTAGGAGAAGATCTCCAAAAATATCTTCGCAGTATTTTGACATTTTGTATTGTTGGTATTTGCTAGAAAAGAAGTATTATTGTTAATCAATCAAAAATATAAAACTGAACAGAAATTAAAATATGTAACGTCTTTCAACTGTATTAGATTGTTATTACATTAGCTTAAAACCAATATGGTAAAACAAGTTATACGTAACATTTGTAATGGCAGAAAAATTTTAAGAGCGAGTTCAAATTTATCTGTGACTAGAATTACTTCATTAGTAATTGTGTTCCTACTTCGAATTTTACCATAAATTTCCTTTCACCACATCAGTCAAATACAGTGTAGTACAATGTTACCACTTCATAACACACCTGCAGTGATTTTCAAAGGACAAGATGACAGGATACTCGGATGTTACAAAGGCTGTTTCCTTAATGGCTTGAATCACATCCTTTAAAAATACAACAAAGCGACATTATGGACATTTCAAAATAAATTCAGGTGCATTCTAGAGCAAAGCAAACAACAGGAGAGATGCCTCATTCAGCATGAATGTGCACATACACATAACCACAGAGAAAAAAGTAAGAGCTTAATCTTTTCGCATCATAAAAACTGGATGCTATGTTTCACAAAATTCTCCATATTTCCTCAAATGGTTGAAGTGTGGTGTTCGGGCCAGTCCTAGCACTGGGAGCAGGAAAAGACTTAGCTTGGATTAAAAAAATACATAAGAAGATGTTTGCAGCTGAATCTGTGGCAAATCTACAAGAAAATAAAAATCACATAGGAACTGGTTACCTTGAACAGAATATCTGTACACATGGCCTTTCCATGTGTTATTATTGGTTCTTGATCTTCACCTTTTCCATCCCAGCAATCAAGTTCAATACACCTAGAAGCCAAAGGGAAAGAAAGATGGTATAAACTAGTCCCAGCAGTCAAGTTATAAAGAACAATATAGTTCCACACAAATTATTGGTAAACATTCATTTTAAATAGGCTATAGTTCTGCATGCCATCTTAAAGAAAGGTATTAAGAAATGCAAATCTATTTTCTTAGTTGGACTTGCAGTTTCATCAGACTTACTTTTGAAGGTAATTAAAATAGCTTATATGTACATGTACATGTATATAAATCAAATGCTTGTGACTTCAGTATAATTTATTATTTGCTGGCAATCTATAATCAAAGGAATCAAAGCATTCAGATTGGGTTTTTTTTTAAAAACCAACCCAATCCTTAGTGTTCTTTGTTTGTCCTATAATTTATTTCAAGATCTTGAGATATATTGCTAGAAATCCTATTAATAGTTTTTCATTATTTAAACTGGGTTTGTTAAATATGTATATATGTTTACAGACATACACACATATGCATGCAGATTCACTCAACCATCAAAACTGATGGTAAATTAAATTTAGTGAATTAGAGTTTTAGCCTCCCTTAAGCACACCTCACCTGCATCCAGCCAAGAGGACTTGTCTGTACATCTCCACTGATGACTTTCCACCAAACTGCCTTCCTGTGAGATATGTGTTGTGGGAAGAGCTAATAAAATAGTGAGCCAGAGGGTGTTCCATTTCTTGATAGAGCTCTAAACGGTCTAGGAAGACAGGGGCATTCTCATCTGACATTAAGTACCGACAAAACCCATCACTTGACATGACACCTGAAATGAGCGATACGCAATGTTAGAATGCAGGCTTCATCATTATTCTAAAATTGGGCTCCTGGTTCGTTCCCTTAATCTGAGATGGCCATTTGATGAGGAAGATAAGTGTTGCGTTTGTGGATTCCTGGTTGTGTTTTAAAGGGTATCCAGCCTTTCCCTGGGGGGAAAAAAAGAACCAGGTTCTAAAGGATATGGCATTTAAAGAGAATTACGGTTTTTCCCATTTAAAGAGGCAAGATATATACAGGATGATGGGATGAACCAGATCATCTCCATTTGCCTCTATTTTTTTTAAGGAAAAGCCCCTAGCCAAGAAATGTTTGCTTGCCTCAATCACACTTATAGAAATGGAACAGTTTGGAAATCAAACCAACCTATCCGCCTAATCCAAATAAATAAATAAATAAATAAATAAATACTCAGAGTGTTATCTGCAATACAAGACAAAACTACTGGTTAGGATCACAAGCCATTTAGGGCTTTGAAGATTAGAGCCAGCCCAGCCCTTTAAATTGGGAATGGAAATACAGCATACTGACGGTCAGTGCAGGCAGCTGAACAATAGCCTATCCAAGTGCCTCACAATGTCTTTTAAAATATGGACAAAGTATATCAGTGTTTCCCAACTGTGGCAACTTTAAGACATGTGGCTGGTTGGGGAATTGAAGTCCCCACATCTTAAAGTTGCCAACACTGAAAAACACTGAAGTATCAATTTCAATTTATTTGTTTGCCGTCACAGACCAAAGTACAAATACAACAAAAGAAAAACATGAAAAAAGTAAAATCTTAGTCAATTGGACACCAGAAGCCTTGGCTGAGGGGAATTACAACATTCTCCTCTAATAGTTACAGCTCTTAAAATTTTTTTAGAGACCTGAGAAGTAATATATGAGAGCCATCCCCTAAACAATATAAAACTAAATTACTAGCATTGGGCCCAGAAGGGTCTATTTTAAGGAGAGATAGTAATTTATTTCTGCCTGCGTTATACATAGTAAAGGTAAAGGTTCCCCCGCACATGCGTGCTAGTCGTTTCCAACTCTAGGGGCTGGTACTCATCTCCATTTCAAAGCTGAAGAGCCAGCGCTTGTCCGAGGACGTCTCCGTGGTCATGTGGCCGGCATGACTTAGACGCATGGCGCATGGAACGCTGTTACCTTCCCACCGTAGTGGTCCCTATTTTTCTACTTGCATTTTTACGTGCATAGGGCAGTATAAAAAGACATGCTCCACAGTTTCAACCTCAGCCCTAAAACACTGAAGTATAGCAATAGCACTTACACTTATATACCGCCCTATTGTGCTTTACAGCACTCTCTGAGCAGTTTACAATGTCAGCATATTGCCCCCAACAATCTGGGTCCTCATCTTACAATGTTATCTACAATGAAACAAAATTTAGGACAGCCTACATACTGAGTAGCTGACAACAAACAAGCTGAACTTTTTAACAGAAATTATTGACATCCACCTCTTCTTTTTACCTTTCTTTTTCAAATCTTCATCTGGTTCATATATTTCAATTATCTGCATTGCTCTTTTAGGATCAAAGAACGGAAATAAAATTTCATTCAGCCGAGGATCTCGTTGATGCTAAGGTAAGAAAAAACAAGACTGATGAAAATTACTACATGCTGTTTTGCTTCTACAAATCTTTCATCGGTGCAAGTAATATTCAGGAGGGGCTTGCTTTTAAAGTCATTTAGACTTCTATTTTTTTTCTCGATCTTTTTCGAGCTCTATATTTTTACAAGTAAATTAATTTAATTTTATGTTCAGTATAATTCTGTGCTCTAATAGTATGTTAGTACAGATGATTACAATGGCTACAAATGTTCAAAAAAACAACAAATTATGCAGTGAGAATCATTTATCTGCATTACTGCCCATATCATAATGCATTAATGAAATATTCCCTAGTTCAACCTTGAACTAAAATGCTTTTGAAATTTCCATATGTGGGTAATTATGAGTTCAAAATATGACTATTCATATATGAAGAGGAAAAGTATAAAGAAAAGAAAATGAAACTGCACAGGACAGGAGGCAATGAATATTTAAAGAATTCTTGGCATTCAATAAATAGCTTCAGTTAATTTACTTCTAAATTAACCAACAAGCGAGCAAAAATTTGGAACTCTATCACAAACATTTATCACTTATGTCTGAATTTTTTAAAAATGGTAGGTATCCCTCTAAAGAGCATTCTTTTGTTAAAGATTTTACCCATTATTGTTTGAAATACCTGAGTCAAAATCAATTTCTATATTAGAGTAATTGTCAGATAATGGTTCCAATTACCGTATTTTCCGGCATATAAGACGACTTTTAAACCCCTGAAAATCTTCTCAAAAGTTGGGGGGTCGTCTTATACGCCGGGTCGTCTTATACGCTGGGAAAAAAAACATAAATCAGTCGAGTGTCCCCGTTCTTGCAAAGCAACTTCAAGCCTTAGTCCAGTCCCCCCTCCATCGTGACTCTCCCTTCCCACCCCCAAGAGCCTCTAAGCCCCTTCCCCTTGCAAACGCCAGACCCCGGGAGCGGCAGGAAGCCCCTCCCCCTCACCCAAGCGGCATCTGAGCATAAGCAGAGCGCGCCCTGCTACCCGCTATCTCTCCCAGCAGACGCCCGCATCCGGCCTCGCAACCAGCCGCAGAAGCCCGCACCCGGCTTTCCTTCCCCCCACCCGCACCCGGCTACCTGTTCCTGGGCCCTGGCCCTAGCCGCGGGCCAGCTCGCCAGCGACCAGGCCAACGGACTCCCGGCCGCAAGACGCTGCGCTTTGGGAGACACTCCCCGGCGGATCGGAGAGGGAGCGGCCGCCCGCCGCCAGGCAGTTTCAAGTTTGGGGGACTTCCGGCGGGCCAGGGAAGAGCGTGCCTGCCAGCCCGTTCCAGGTACTTCCAGGGACTTCCGGCGGGCCTGGCGCCCCTCTCGCCCGCAGACCACACAGCAGCCCTTGCCAGCCGGCCTCAGCATGGCCGCCCCAAGCCCGCCTCTCCAGCGCGTCTTCCGAGCCCACCTGGCTGACCGCCTCCTGGGCGGGGCTTGGCTCCAGACGCGCGGCTGCTCCGTCTGCAAATGTGCTCTCAAATGGGTGGGTGGAAGGAAAAGCCCCTTTGGACTTACATGCCAGTTGCCAAGTGTCCGACACAAGCCCGATTCAGCCCCGTCTGATGCAGGTGGTGCAAAGCCAGACTTTCGGCGGTCTGGGGAAGAGCGTGCCTGCCAGCCCGTTCCAGGAACTTCTGGGGACTTCCGGCGGGCCTGGCGCCCCTCTCGCCCGCAGACCACACAGCGGCCCTTGTGCATGGACTTCAAAAGGGGCTTTTCCTTCCACCCACCCATTTGAGAGCACATTTGCAGATGGAGCAGCAGCGCGTCTGGAGCCAAGCCCCGCCCAGGAGGCGGTCAGCCAGGTGGGCTCGGAAGACGTGCTGGAGAGGCGGGCTTGGGACGGCCATGCTGAGGCCGGCTGACGAGGGCCGCTGCATGGTCTGCGGGCAAGAGGGGCGCCAGGCCCGCCGGAAGTCCCCGGAAGTTCCTGGAACGGGCTGGCAGGCACGCTCTTCCCCAGCCCGCCGGAAGTCTGGCTTTGCACCATCTGCATCAGACGGGGCTGAATCGGGCTTGTGTCGGACACTTGGCAACTGGCATGTAAGTATTTTCCGGCGTATAAGATGAAAAAACTTAAAAATTGTCTTAAAAGTCGGGGGTCGTCTTATACGCCGGGTCGTCTTATACGCCGGAAAATACGGTACCTTTTGGAATTAGCACACTACTAGACAGCCGGTGACTTGCTGGGTCATCCTTTCAAAGATACAGTATTTCCTTACCAGATTTCCTCAATGCTTTCAACAATAACAGAACATCTAATCCACTGCCTTCATTGGAAAAATTGAGATACATTCAGACAGGTATCTGTCTTTAAAATAGCCCATGTTGAACCGTATAGCACAGTCAAACATCAGCACATGTTCTATGTTCTATGACATTTTGTATTATATCATAAACTGTTTTATAAAATATGTCAAAGTTCAGTTCCATGGGAGTCATGGCTCTCAGATTTGGACACATTCTATAAGTTAGCCCATCTGAGGTTCAAAAATTGTCGCCCTACGATGCATCATTTTGTCCACTTAAAAGTTATGGAAACAACTTTTGTTAGTACTATATAGATTGCCACCACTCTTATTCCTTCTTTGGTTTTAGTAATTAAAACAATCTAATAAGTCCTTGCTATATGTAGCATACTTAAATAAGACTAAAATATATAGTACAGCATTCATTGTAGTAATGAAATGCCTTCCATGCAATGAATATTTTATTGTCTCCATTTTACTGAATTCTAGCTCAGTTCATCATTCATCAGTTTAGGCCTTTCCTTTTGTTCCAAGTGGCATCTAAAGGGATCCAAACGGCCACGGCCCTATCAACATTTCATATAGCTCTAGATTTGGGTGTCCCCTCCGGTGTTTGGGACATGCAACTGAGTAACATGCTGGTTGATTGACTTTTTAAATTATTGTTTGTATTGGAGTGATTTTTGTGACCCTGGACATTTATTATTTGGATTTTTTTTCTTGTATTTTTTAATTTTTGTACACCCGCCCAGATTCATTGCCATGAGATAGGCAGATATGCATTTTGGATGGATGGGTGGGTGGATGGATGGAAGGAAGGAAGGAAGGAAGGAAGGAAGGAAGGAAGGAAGGAAGGAAGGAAGGAAGGAAGGAAGGAAGGAAGGCTGGAAGGAAGATAATATATCAGAACTTCAGACTGAAGCAGCTTCCTAAGTAATGAAATATGATCGGACTCAAAATTGTTCTTACCCACCTAGGCTTGCCTTAGGGCAGGGGTGTCAAACCCGATTGCATCGCAGGCTGTATCATGACATATTGGGACTTGCTTTGCCCTTACAGGGCCAGGGTGGATGTGGCCTGCATGGGCCACATCCAGCCCACAGGCCGCATGTTTTACATTCCTGCCTTGGGGAATTTCTAGACAGGATGAGAATTTCTTGTCTAGATTGGAAACAACTGTGGTTTTTTACACCTTTCTATAAATGCTTTCTTCAGCAACTGTAACTTTTGAGTTCGAAAGAGGAAGGGTGGCAAAAGTGGTCTCAGAAAGGACCCTCCCTGATTTCTGTGAGAGTAAAAATTACAGAAGGGAAGGCCTGGGTACAGCACGGAGACGGCATTGGTCGCGCTGGTGAATGATCTCTGGCGGGCTCGGGACAGGGGTTGTTCCTCTGTCCTAGTCCTATTAGACCTCTCAGCGGCTTTTGATACCATCGACCATGGTATCTTACTGCGGCGTCTCAGGGGGTTGGGAATGGGAGGCACCGTTTTACGGTGGTTCTCCTCCTACCTCCTGGGACGTTCGCAGTCGGTGTTGGCAGGAGGGCAGAGGTCGGCCTCGAGGCCTCTCATTTGTGGAGTTCCTCAAGGGTCGGTCCTCTCACCTCTCCTGTTCAACATCTATACGAAGCCACTGGGTGAGATCATTCGTGGTTTTGGGGTTGGGTATCATCAATATGCTGATGATACCCAGCTTTTCATCTCTACCCCAAACCACCCCAGTGATGCCCTTGATATGATGTCCTGTTGCCTGGAGGCGGTTCGGGTCTGGATGGGGAGGAACAGGCTTTGGCTCAACCCCGACAAGACCGAGTGGCTGTGTGTGCCGGCATCTTGGGAAATTCAGATTATTCCATCTCTAACCATGGGGGGTGAGATATTACCCCCCCCCGTAGATAGGGCTCGCAACTTGGGTGTCCTCCTAGACTCACAGCTCTCTTTGGAAGATCATATAGGAGCTGTGACTAGGGGGGCCTTCGCCCAGGTTCGCCTGGTGCGCCAGTTGTGGCCCTATCTGGACTGAGATGCCTTGCGTACAGTCACTCATGCGCTCGTGACCTCCCGTTTGGACTACTGCAATGCTCTCTACATGGGGCTGCCCTTGAGGACCACTCGGAGGCTTCAGCTGGTGCAGAATGCAGCTGCGCGAGTGGTGGTGGGGGTTTCCCTCTACTCCGCGAGCTGCATTGGCTTCCAGTTGCCCTCCGGGTAAGATTCAAGGTGCTGGTAATGACCTATAAAGCCCTAAATGGCATGGGTCCGGATTACTTACGGGAGCACCTGCTGCCGGCATCAACTTCCCTTCATCCAGTGCGCTCCCACAGAGAGGGCCTCCTTAGGGTGCCGTCGGTCAAAGAGTGTCGACTGGCGACCCCCAGGGGGAGGGCGTTCTCTGTGGGCACGCCAGACCTTTGGAACCGTTTACCGGTTGAGCTCCGGATGGCTCCCGACCTTCGCTCCTTCTGACGTGACCTAAAAACATACTTATTTGAACAAGCCAGCCTGGTCTGATGGGTTTGGGGTATTTTAATATTAACTGTATTAATTTTTATTGGAATTGGGCTGTATTATTTAATTCTTTTTTAACTTTTGTACATTGTATTTTTATTGTATTTGCCCTGTACACTGCCCTGAGTCCTTCGGGAGAAGGGCAGTATAGAAATTAAATTATTATTATTATTATTGTTTTCAGAAGTGTAAGATTCTGTTACTCTTGCAAATCTATTCTGTACCCTTATAATAAAGATAGAACCAGCACTCCTTCGTTGTGTTTCTGGTCCGTACCACCTCCACAAGGTTAACAGAAACTGAATTCTATTTACTTCTGCTCAGCCAAATCCTAATCAAACATACTCACAAACAAGTCCAATTCAATCGTTTCCTAAGATACTAGCCAAGCTTCAGATTAAAATGCTAACATGAAGTTGTACAGCATAAATGTATGTAGTAGAGTGGACTACAGTTCCTGCTTGATCTGCCATTATAAAAGGTATATATGCAAATGCATATATTCGCAAAATGCATATATGCAAAAATGCATATATGCAAAATAAATCCTTCTGTGCAGATAAGCCATTCGTAGGGGACTTAAAAATAAAAAAGTTTAAAGAAGGAACACAAAAAGTCCTGTGTTGTCAGACAGCACTTTTGGAGTTACCAATACGCTCCGAGGAACATCGGTAGCAATTTCTAAAATATTCTGGGCATTCTCTGTAATATCTAGCAATAACCAATGTAACGCATATGAATGACTTTTCTTTCTAGTGAACACATTCTTTGTCTGCTTCCCAACTATTAAAAATGCAGTTATATATTGCAAATCATAATCTCTTAATCTATGCTCCAAATATTGTAAGTGTACACCAGATGTACTGTTTTAATTTAATTTACTGTACTGGATAATTACACTAAAACTAGTCAGCTATATAATAGACAAGCTAAAACTAATGAAATATAAAAGCTGTTAGATGCATGCATTATTTAATGCAAGCATTATTGAAAAAGAGGATGCAACTTCACAATCCAACCACAAAATCCTATTCTTCAACATGTACAGTGAATAGCTTTGCAACATGTGTTTCAATACAATATCCAAAATCGATGGCAAAACCAACAAGATGGTTTCAGTACATATTAACAATCTACCTGCTCTTTACATTATATATGAAATCTTAATATAGTATTTCAAATTACCAATGCAGAATTCTAGAGAGAAGGAAGTTAGAATCTGAAGACTTAAAAACAATTCCCCCAAATTTCTGCTTCTCTTGGATTCTTATATTGTCATATTTGAACAAATCTTTCCACTCCTCAGAAATTGCATCAGTTCTGATGGATCAAATGAAAGGTCTGTGTAATCAGCAAGTTTCCCCAGCTACAGTTAGAATTTTTTTTTTGAGTTCTGCAACTCAGCAAGTGAGATATGAGAGGCTGACTTTTAATCATCATGCTAAGGAACAATGTGCTTAGCTTATTCCTGGCATAGCACGATATGCAAAATCATTTACTTCACTTAGTAATTGTGTCTACCCTTACATATTTGCAATTAAATAAATCTCTCTGAGTTGTTCAACAAACCATAATCATAAATCATGGCTAATATAATATGTGAACTAAGAATTGTAGTCATATCTCATAGCAATAGAAGATTGACCAGGCCCCTTCTTCATGCTTTTCAGAAATCCACTCTGAAAGATAGTGACCATCTTTATATTTACGGTAATGAATTTCATAGGTCGATATATGTTTTCTTTTGCCAATGCTAATGACCAGCCTGCTTAAAAATATGAATTTATGAATTTCAGTTCCTGATGATCCATTCCTAAAATTGCTAGTAAGGAACTCATACAAAGACAAATAAATTAGATCATTCCTTAATGAAAATTCTGCAACTGGGACAAAGCTGCACTTAAAATGTGAGAAGCCGAAGTGTTATCTTCCATTTTCCTATCAGAATGCAAAAGCTGATATAATAGGATAGCAAATTCACCTCTAGTGAAAACAGCCAATTTTAGTGGCATATTTGTAGAGGTAATTCTTGTTTAGCAACCACAACTGGGACCAGCAACTTGGTAGTTGAGTGAAGCAGTTGCTAAGTGAAACTGCAAATTGTGATCTTATTTCAGCTTTCCTTTGCTTTATAGACCTACAAAGATTGCAATGTGAGGTATGGTTGTAAAATTACTTTTTCATCACTGCCATAAATGTAAACAGTTGCTGGATGAGTGGCTAATATAAAGCAAAAGGAAAATTTAAACAATACTAAAAAAAGGTAAAGGTAAAGTTTTCCCCGCACATGTGTGCTAGTCGTTTCAGACTCCAGGGGCCGGTGCTCATCTCCATTTCAAAGCCGAAGAGCCAGCGCTTGTCCGAGGACGTCTCCGTGGTCATGTGGACGGCATGACTAGACGCCAAAGGCACATGGAACGCTGTTACCTTCCCACCGTAGTGGTCCCTATTTTTCTACTTGCATTTCGAACTGCTAGGTTGGCAGAAGCTGGGACGAGTAACAGGCGCTCACTCTGCTACGCAGCACTCGGGATTCGACCCGCCAAACTGCCGGCCTTCTGATCGACAAGCTCAGCATCTTAACCCACTGAGCCACCGCGTCCCTTTTAAACAATACTAGTGAGAGCAAAATAGAATTCTCTGCTACTTAGAAGTCTTCTGGAGCTTTAACGTTCTCTTTCTCAGGGTAAGTATTTTATAAAAATGCAAAACATTGAAATGAGTATTTTGGAAGAATTAAAAGAAATTTGCTGCTGAAGTTTTTCCAAATCTGAGCCTGGGAGAGACTTCTATGCCTCAAGCAAGAGTGTGTGGGCTCTTCAGAGTAATTCCATGACAGTGAAAAATAAGATTGACTACATCAGAATTGCATTATAAACTGGCTTATTGTGAAATAATTCTTTTTCTCTCTCATGGACTTGGAAAGGATAACAAACAGGTGGAACACATTTGTCAGCAGGGGCATGAATCCTGCCTTGCTGCTGATGATTTTTTTAAATTTTGCCCCAGGAAAAAAACCTTAAGGAGGCCTATTTTGGCCTACTTTGCATTGCCAAGGAGCACTGAAGAAATGTCTAACAACTGGTTCACACATATTATTCAAAATACGAACAATATTGCTTGTACAACCTATGGGACTAAATAATGAAATGCTGAATGCCAACTGTTTAATAAAAAGAATTTTTTAAAACTTACCGCAAAGAATTCTCCATTGAGCATCTAATTTAAAAAATACTGTGTATTTTGGTAATGCATCGAAAGAATATCTAACATCTAAAGAACTTGATACCACTGACATACCACCTACTATACAAATGCAAGCATTCTGAAGACAGCCAGGTCACATGTAAACCTTAGGGGAAAAAATCAGTCGAAATGAAACATTTTAGTTACTGATCAGAGAAGCCCAATTTCCCTGCCACCACCTCCTCAATATTTAGAAGGAATGTCTTTCTAAAAATTCCTAAAAATAAAAAGATTTCAGATCATTTGGTTAAAACAACATACAGAATAGAAACAAAACAACCACACACAGATCATCTACATAACACAGCAAATAATCAGTGCAAGCAAGTTGCAAAGCCAACACAAAGAGAACGGGAGAATGCATCAGGTTGGAGCTGATTTTTGCACCTGCAGCCTTGCCGAAATGGAAAGACCAGCAGAGCAGAAGCACAGCGAATGATAGCACGGATCATGCAATGATACGACCGGGAGAAGCAAGCCACTGCAGACAGACTTGTAAGGTAGTTAATGTATGAAAAAGCTTACTTCATTTAGAAAGCTCACTAACTGGTCTACCGTTAAATAATCTGTTTTGTCTCCATTGCTGAAAAGAAATGTATTAGAAAAATGTAAGTTTTCATGTAAGATCCTACAGCAGGTATGATTTACATGTTGACATATCTTTTATATTCTCAATATTGATCTAATATTCTTTAACACACCTAAGCTGCATTTTCAAAATGAACACTAATAAGTGATATTGACTATGCTTGCTACAAAACAGCTCCTTGTCTCTATCCCCCCCCATTTAACAGATTAAAGAAAGAAGCAATTCAACATGTAAGTCTTCCACATTAAAAACTTAGTGCACGAAACCTCAGATGTTAAGACTTTCTTAACCTAGTTAGTTCATATATTGTGTTAATCACCTTATAATAGCAAGTTAATATTATAGGTTAGTAAAGCCAATTTAAAAACAGAAAAGGTTTCTTTAAATCAAAAGGTCCTGAAAACCTGAATCTGAACATTAAACTGAGTTAAACCTTTGGAGAAGAATTTTGACTTCTAATAGGAACACTGCATGACCTAGCGCTATCTTCAGATTAAGTAACATTAAAATTAAATTCATTATGTAGAGTAATGGCCAACTTACATTTTTCTAAACAGCTCTTCTATATCAGTACGAGGACATATCTTCTGGGTCAGTTCATAAAACTTCTCAAAAGTAAAAGCTGAAGGCTCTATTTCATCATTCTGAAAATAAAATAAAATCTAATATGTACCAGGTTGTATAAGCACTGACTTAGCAATGGAAGAATTTACAATATGTTCATTATAAATGGAAGCAAATCATTTAATGTTGACTAAAAAATCTGGAAATAATTCTTTATAACAACAATAATGTACATTATTTTATGTGTATGGGTGTGTCAGACTCAATTTCATTGAGGGCCGCATCAGCATTGCGGTTGCCCTCAGGGGGGTGGGTGGGGGTGGCCTGGGTTGGCGTGGCCTACTGGGTGGGCATGGTTAAAGTGTGTATGGTCTATTGGGTGGGCATGGCCAGCTCTACATCGTTTGCATCAAGGGTGCCTAAGGGTGCCTATGGGCAGGAGTGGGACAGATCTGAGGGTCTCTGGCAGGAGGAGGGTCTCTGGGCCAGGGCTAAGGCAGTGGGGGCCGTTCCCTCACTGTTTCCAGGATGGCTTCGCGGGCCACATGAAACCACTTCGCGGGCCGAATCTGGCCCCCCGGGCCTTGTGTTTGACATGTCTGGTATATAGCCTATTGCATTAAAATATTCTAATTATAATTAGCATAAAAGTTATCAACGGACAAACTGCTAATGAATTATTTCTGAAGTGTTATTGAATAATCAACTGCAACGATTAACTGTTTTAGGCTCATGATACCCATCTTGAAACCCTTAATTCGTGAAAATTAAATTTAAATACCTTTCCGCTGGGAAGACCCAATTCTTTAAGTGCCTGAAATATCACTTTTTCAGTTTTACCTGACGCAAACGTTCTGGTAATGCTAGAGGGGAAAAAAAGAAGAGGATTAAATTACTTCAAACCTTTGGCAATCTCATAATCAGAGCTGCAACACATGTCCTCTACTGAGATGACAATAGTTCATTAATGACTTTCTATACGGACATTGTAAAGTATCTCTTCAAGAATATTACAGTCTTATTTGGCTAAATAAACAATTCCATCATTCCATTACCATACATCTAATGTAGTTTTCAGTGAGTGTGAAACCAGGGATAATAATGAGGGAAGATATTAATATAGAAAACTATACCTATTTAGGTTAGATACAATAAGGGATTAAATCCAAAGATGTTATAGAAATTTAAAGTTTAAAGAAAGATTATAATTTGAACTTTGTTTCCCATATGGAGTTTCATAGTGGAGTTCCTCTTTTAGCAGTTGAAGGCTGGGAGATTGAATTTTGCCACTTACCCTTCTGAAAGAAGGCTGAAAAACAAAACTTTCAAGCATCTTTAATGATTTTTTTTTTGTTAATTATTCCACATTTTAGTTTTAGTATAAATGAAATGTTTCCTTTTGTTGTTGTTTTCTTAATCTTTGTTGACATCTGCTGCCATAGCATGTTCTTTGTTTTTGTGTTTTGATGTTTTCATACATTCTTCACCTCACTAGAGAAATCCCCGCTGATCAAGAATTGTATCGTGAACACAGGGATGTCATATATAGCGTTATTAGTCAATCATTGCAAAAATGGGTGCGAGCTAAAAAAACCTTCTCACATCATGTTCTAAAAGTAACCCTTGGCTAATCTCACTTCAAATTTCTTTCACCGCGAATGAACACTTTCTCAACTTTTTCTGAAGTCAACTTTGAATTGTAAAGAGATTTTTACAGTCATCCTTAATCTCTATATAGTTTGGAACTTGTTCTCCTTTTTATACACCCTAGAACAGGGGTCGGCAACCTAAAAAAGAAAAAGAGCCACTGGGAACCGGTTCCATCACAAATTAAAAAAAGAGGGAGCCGCGTGCGTGTGTCCATGCACGCGCATGCGCAAAAAGGTTTTTTGCGCATGCGCGGACGCACGCGGCTGCCATTTTTAAAAAAATGAGATGGAACCGGTTCCCGGTTGCCCGATGGCGACGGCCCGTCTGCAAAGCTGCCGCTTTCGGCAGCTTTGCAGACGGGCCGTGGCAGCTTCCGCAAAGAGCGGCGCCCCTGCCCATTCCGAGAGGTGCGCGCGCACCTCTCCGAACGACCGGAGGTGCGCGCGTACCTCCGCGCGAATGGGCAGCGGTGCCGCTCTTTCAGGAAGCCCGCCGCGGCCCGTCTGTGAAGCTGCCGAAAGCGGCAGCTTAGCAAACGGGCCGCGGCAGCTTCCGCAAAGAGCGGCACCCCTGCCCATTCCGAGAGGTGCGCGCGCACCTCTCCGAACGACCGGAGTTGCGCGCGCACCTCCCCAAACCTTTGGGGAGGTGCGCGCGTACCTCCGTGCGAAGGGGCAGCAGCGCCGCTCTTTCAGGAAGCTGCCGAAAGCGAAGGGGCAGCGGCGCCGCTCTTTCAGGAAGCTGCCGAAAGCGGCAGCTTCCTGAAAGAGCGGCACCGCTGCCCGTTCGCGCGGAGGTACGCGCGCACCTCCCCAAAGGTTTGGGGAGGTGCGCGCGCACCTCCGGTCGTTCAGAGAGGTGCGCGCGCACCTCTCGGAATGGGCAGGGGCGCCGCTCTTTGCGGAAGCTGCCGCGGCCCGTCTGCTAAGCTGCCGCTTTCGGCAGCTTCACAGACGGGCCGAGGCGGGCTTCCTGAAAGAGCGGCACCACTGCCCATTCGCGCGGAGGTACGCGCGCACCTCTCCAAAGGTTTGGGGTTGTGCGCGCGCACCTCCGCCCATTCGGGGAGGTGCGCGTGCACCTCTCCAAACGGGCGGTGCCACTCTCCATTTGGAGAGGTGCGCGCGCACCACTGCCCGTTGGAAGAGGTGCGCGCGCACCGGGCGGCTGGGAGCCGCAAGAGACGGCTCAAAGAGCCGCATGCGGCTCCGGAGCCGCAGGTTGCCGACCTGTGCCCTAGAATAAAGAGATAATGTAGTCCACTGATGCTGAATATGTGGTCTAATGATTATTAATTCTTTGCTTTAGCTTTATTATATTCGTGGGACAGAGCCTGGCTCTGAGCAAAAGTGGTCAATATACCGTATTTTCCGGCGTATAAGACGACTGGGCGTATAAGACAACCCCCTACATTTCCTGTTAAATTATAGGGTTTGGGCTATACTCGCCGTATAAGACTACCCCTCTTCCAATGCACACTAAATAAAAATTTAAAAACATCAGATTTGATTTTAATATGGTAATTTTAATTCAAATGCTTATGACATGCAGGTGCTTAGTAGGAAAACTGTCACTTATAAACATAAGGCTGTTTGTCATCAAACATGTAAACATAAAACAGTGCAAGTGGATTAAACAATAATAATAATAATAATAATAATAATAATATAATAATAATAATAATAATAATAATAATAATAATAATAATAATAATAATAAGTTGGAGGGGACCTTGGAGGTCATCTAGTCCAACCCCCTGCTAAGGCAGGAAACCCTATAAACCCTGTAAAAAATCACAGACTGCAGCTTCTTCTCCAATTGGTCCTGCTTTCCCTGCGCAGACTAAATGGGAGATCCGCTCCAGGTTTTCCAGCCAGCCCTGTCCCTAAATTTTCAGCACCCGGCGTATAAGACGACCCCTGACTTTTGAGAAGATTTTCATGGGTTAAAAAGTAGTCTTATACGCCAGAAAATACAGTTCTGCTATTCCTTCTATATTTTCGCACTAAAAGATCAACCAGCACTTTTTGGCACCCTAACCCTCAGAAAAATTCCAGGTCAAAAGATCTGTATTTAGGTATAGCAGTAGTACATCACTAGGATAGTGTGTGATTTTTTCCCCAGCATGTACAATAATATGCTACTATGCTGCAGAATAATCTTCCCTTCAGAATAGTTTTCAGCCTGTAACTTAATGTATCTGGTGAGCTACAACTTGGAGAAAGTTGAAAAAGATTTATAACATATTGTGTCTGGAATATTTAAGAACTGACTACACTATATAGCTGCGACATCATTGAACTGAATAGCAAACATCATGAGCACTCTGCATTTATACAATTTACAGCTAAATTGCACTATTTGTCTTTTTTTAGATCAAAGATTATCTAAACTGGTACAGCTGCT
Organism: Vipera ursinii; assembly: GCF_947247035.1. Classification (NCBI taxonomy): domain Eukaryota; kingdom Metazoa; phylum Chordata; class Lepidosauria; order Squamata; family Viperidae; genus Vipera; species Vipera ursinii. Next base: position 202,806,051 of record NC_139512.1, read on the forward strand.
GCTGCAGCAGCAAGATTTAGAGAACCGCAGGTTACCACCATTATTATAAATCTATAATTATTGCAGTAATTTCTATAATTATCTGTGGCAAATTAAATAATAACCTGAGCAAACACTTCAGATAACTCCTTTGAGTCATAATTTTAACAATTTGCAGTGCTTAACTCTATAAAAGGGGTAAGCATCTGGATGCTATTTGGATGCTATATAGTATCTAAGCCAGCATGGAAAATAAAAAGGGATGTGAGACTTGCAGTTTAAACATTTGGAAGAACTTGGTGACCTATTCTGAATATTCAAGATTAATAATTTCTTAATTCTACCAAATTGTTTTAGAGGGCTAAATGGTTATGTTATTTCTATTAAATTTCAATTCTATCCCCCAAATAATGGAGGTTTCTCTAGCAGGATTATACAGTATCTGCACTGTTTATTTCACTATTGACTTGAGAACAATGTTTAATCAGGAAAGAAAGTCAAAGGCTTCTAAAAATACTGTTAAACAGATTCCTAAACTACTTTGATTGCTTCTAATGGACTTTCTAACTTGTGTTTGTTATTCATTTTAATTTCACAACCATGCAATCCCTGCATAACCCCACGCTTGAAGCTTACAATATACTTACCTTCTAACTGGAATTTTGCCATTAGTATTAGTCAGAAATGCCAATTTCATCCAGCTAGAAGGGGGAAAAAACAATTAGACTTTTCCCCCCAGAAAATCCAATAAAAGCTCAGTTTATAAGATGAAATGTGGAAAGAGAATAAGACAAAAGCTATCCCTGGGATCTTTTATTATAAAGTATAAAAGTGGGGCTTTAAAAGTTCACGTAGTTTACATATGGAGTTATGTAAGAGCTGAGTCAAATGTTCAAATGTTAACCTTCTTGTATCCTTGCATTTTATAAAAGACAAATTACTACTTCTCGCCCACAAGACTAACTACAACTCTTTCATACTATCTGTAAAGAAGCCTTAAAGGGGGCTTGAAGATGAGATGCAGCTTTTTCAAACTTGGGCCAAAAAACGTCACACTAATTAAAGTCAGTTGCAGCTGAGGCACGACTCTATTTTACAATGAACCTTGGGCTTCTAAAACTGGGATAAATAATGTTTAAGGGGCCACAAGTCACTCTGTCTCTTAGCCTTCTTGTTGGGGAAGGAGGCCATGCAGTGATATCATGATACCAATGAAAGTAACAGGGCTGAAATTTTCCGCCTATTTTTAAAATACAAACTGCTGCCATTTTGACCCATAACACTACCCTTTAAATCCCCCCCAGCCTTAAAAATTCACTGCTAAATGTTATTGCCATTTCTGGTCATTTTTCAAGGGTTGGGTGGGCAGTTTTTTAAAAAAGAGAATAGAAAAGTTTTGCTTCACAGAGGCTTCTCATTCTTGTTTCTACCCTTAAATTTCATTTGCTGGGGTGGGTGGGTGATGAACACCAGAAAACCACTTTTGAAGATTGTGCTTCCTGGCTCTGCATGTTTGTAACATGTCCTTGTGATATTGGAGGACACTAATTGAAGTGGAGAGCCACAAGCAGCCTATTTCTAAAAGTTCTAATTGAATCAAAATGCTCCAAACTTGGATACAGGTAAAATCTTAGCAACATAAATACACACACAAGTAGGAAAAAGAGGGAAACGATTTCCTCTGACTCCTATCATTCTTTTATTATACCTTCTTTAATGCTTTCCTGTACAGTCATGATACAATGAACGCAATTTAATACGCATTAAATATTTAATTCAGCAGTAGTGGATGAGAAGCTTCAGTTGAAATGTTTTTAGCATCCAGGAAATAAGGCAACTACTGAAGCACTTTTAATAAGATTTGTCTGAATATCTGTATGTTACATATTATGAGTGAGAAGAGGCAATGCTGGCTATTGCGTACATATTCTTGCTCTCCAGAGAGCAAATATGTTAGCTTTTTCCATGTTCCTTGAGCAATGTGAGTAATGTGAGATATGCTTAAGTCCTTTGAATGAAGACAGGCAGTAATTTCTGCACTCTGGAAAGCTTTGCTGAAAGGGTGCTAAAAGTTACAGGAAGTTAAAGGGTGATGTAAGGGGGGGGACTGCTAGTGTGCCTGCGTATTCAATACTTACTTCAACTTACTTTTACAATTTGTTTTTCAGATATATTCTACAATAATCCCTATCATCCACAGCAGAGATGCTCGGTGGCAAGTCATTCAGCCTAACATTTTGGAATGTAGAGACAGTCATGATGTTGGAACCACATGCGGCTTGATTAACTCCCCCAAGGGTTCTTCTTACATCAGACAAAAATATTCTGTTGTGTAGTGGGTTCTGGAGAGCAGGAAGGACACCAAGACGATGAGTACAGCATAGCAGCTCTTTATTAGGTGAAGGGACTGTACTGGGGGATAGGGGCTACCTGCACTCTTTATATACCTGGCCAGTACCTGGCCAGGTACTCAACCAACCAATCAGTTTGAACCTCTGTTTCCCGCCAAAACAGTTATAGTTCAACGCCTCCTGGTTGTTACTCTTATACACAGCTTTAGGTGTTGCAATAAAGCTTAATACATAACATATTCCAAGTAGTTTCAGAGTGAATAGAGGGCTGAAAGAGTGAGTAAAGAGGTTCCTGAACCTCTTTCTCAGTTGCTTCTTCCCTAAATGTCTTTTAAAGACTATTATGTATCCTGAGGTGCTTTTTCAAAAGGCAATTGTTGTTGTTGTTGTTTTTCTCCTCATCCAAGAAGCTTCTTCAGTTCTGGATGAGAAATGAAACGTCAAGGAAAAAAACAAAGAAATGTCCAGTTGCTTTTTGAAAAAAAGACTTTTGGGACAACCATGATCTGGATGACTGTGAATTTCTATAGACATTAAGGAATTGTACCTTCTACTGCTTGGAGAGCAACAACAGTTTCTGAGGGGAAATACCATTTAAGCAAAGTGGGAAGGACTACTACAGGAATCTTTTCAAACTTGTTGCTGCTAAATCTTTTAGGATTCCTTTTGAAGAAATGGAAAAGAGGGTTTACAAAGTGAGGAGCGTATAAACGTACATGATAATCTGAGCAAGGTAGGAAGATTACACTAAATTATTTGGTCTCAGCTGCATTTTCCTAATGTTTCAGAATATTCTGTGGGAAATCTCATCGAGAAAAGAATAATTCAGCTCTGGATCCATAGGAAATAAAAACATCTGTATGTAAGTGGGCAGCAGATCTCCCTCCTGAACAAAGAAAAGTTCAGGCAAGGCTAATAATTACAACTGCCTCTCTCAACAGATCGTAAAATCCAGCACTAAACGCCCTCAACTCCTGAATGTGTGTTTGACTTTGGGAACATAATTTTATTTGTGGGGGGAAATGTGAACAATAACCTAATATCATATTTCTCATGGATGTTTGAGTTGTTGGGGAATGTCTTCTGCAGCTTATCCAGATATTTATTTCTTGTTGTGCCGAATAAGGAAAGTCAGTTTGTTCTAAACGCACATCAAGGAACATGCAGAAGAGACAAAACTGTAATTGATGAGGTGAGGGGGGAGGAAGCTTACTGTTTCTTGAGGCATGTCGTGGGACAGACATTGTTGGCTCTGAAGTTACCTATAACTGATCTGAGTCCATCAACCCATTGCTGAAAGACAAAAAGATAAAACAAATATCGAGATCACAGTGACCACTCAATCAACCAAATTCAAAAGCACTTTTTTTAACTACAGAAACCTCTTCAAGTAACATGTTAGAATAATTAGTAGTGCTTGTAATAGCAACTCTAGACTTATTTGGAAGATTTTTCAAGTATTCAATGCACATCAAACAATACACAATCTTCTCACAATACACACATATCCCACATAACATGCCGCAGAAAGGAAAATGATTGGGAAAGGGGATATGACTTACTTCAGAGAGTTCACAATATTCACAATCACGTTTCCCAGAACAATTATCACATTTGGAATAAATATTACAACTGTGATGCCTCAACAAGGGAAAAAATCCAGTGGTTAAAATGCTGGCCTTGAAACCAGGGGACTGAGTTCTAGCCTTGCCTCATCCATGAACGCCAGTTGGGTAACTTCAAGCCAGTCACTCTCTTTCAGCCCAACCCGCCTCACAGGGTTGTTGTTGTGGGGAAATAGGAGGAGGAAGGAATATTAAGTCTGTTTGCCACCTTGGGTTTCTTATAAAGAAATAAAGCAGGATAAAAATCTAATAAATAGAGATTTGATAGTTTTCTTTATTCTTTTGTAAACAAAATATGCTATAACTAAAGTATTACATCTTAAAATCAACAAATCAACTAATTGTTTTATTAATCTTTTCATTAATAATCCATTCAAATACCCAAGTACTTCCTTCACCTGTTGTTGATACCTTTTGTACATAATTAAGCAAATTTATTTATGATACTATTAGCTGAATTGAAGGCAATTGTAAAGGAATATTCTGCTATATACTGCTCCCTTCCTTTATTTTTCATCTCTATAAAATAGTGCTCCCTTCCTCTTTTTACCTGTATAAAAGATTTTCTGATTTACTTAAAAGTCTTTTATTGAGCAAATTGTAGTTCCTGTTTGGATACTATCTACAAACTCTATACCCCTTCTTTCAAATTTTGTACACTATGAATCAGAAGTGCACATAGCTCCATCTGAATTTAGTAGCAATCAATGGGCAGTCCAAAGATACGCTATGAGCACAGAGCCTTGCCAGGTTGGTGTAAATTAAACTGGTATAAGCAAGGTTACTTTATATAATTACAATAGATGTAACATAATTAATAAAGTTGGTAATCCGGTTACCAAGGAGGAAGAAAGAGAAGAAAGAATGAGATTTATTGACTGGTTTCTCCATTCCAAACTTTGGATACATCTAAAATTATAAATCATTTTTAATGCACAAATAGCTCATTTTTATGAAGAGATCGAGTTTGCATTCACTACCAACTGCAGAATCCTGTGATCGTGTGATAGCAGTTTGCAAGATCAGCCAGTTTCTGACAAGGAACATCAATTGGGAAAGCCAGATTCATGTGAAAACCATATGATTTGCTTAACAACTGCAGTAAAAGTGGACACAAAATCAGATCAGCCATGACAACTCACAACTGCATCATTTAGTAACTGAAATTCTGGCCCCAACTGTAGTCATAAATTAAGAACTAACTGTATGGGCAAAAGATCAATGACAGTTTTATCAGTAGGCATTTGGCACCATTTTTGCTGGAACTTCCATGTATCTAATATCTAATAATTGTCCCCCTCCCAGATGTTTGATGGCATTCAGAGTTAACTATCTTAACTAATAAATATTTACAAACTAGTATTTATACCCTAATTTCTATTCAGTCAAATAAGATAACAATTCTCTCTTTCTCTGGTCTTCTCCTATTGAATAAAGTTTGTTTTATACAGATAGCTTCTCTTCTTTAAATCATTATACTGAATTCGTATATTTGAAGTACAAATACAAAATTATGAAAATAATCTCCCATTATGAAAAGCTAGGGCTTTTTGCAGCATATGAAAGATTAAAATGTATTAAAATGTATATGTAATCAAGATGGACAGTGATTAATATTTATATGTTACTTATACGTAAGGGTGTAGGTTTATACATATGTTGTTTATGTAAATGTGTGTTATGTATGCGTATACTTTCAGAGCAAGCAACTAAATTTCATTTTTTATGTGTGCCATTGTGCCCACAGTAAAAAATGACAATAAAGGTTATCTATCTATCTATCTATCTATCTATCTATCTATCTATCTATCTATCTATCTATCTATCCAAAGTAAAAACAAGTAGCCTTTCATGTTTTAAAAATGAAAGATTTAAATACTTCCACAGTTGCACCACTAGGTGTCAGCAGAGGTTCAGAATATAATACAGTTGCAGAATGGACCAGAAATTGGGGAAGAAAAAAATATGTTGATATTTCTCTAAGATAATATTGCAACTTTCTTGATTTTAAGCAGAGAAATTGTGGAGATCTGGTCATTACAGAAGTGGCACATGAAGAAGTAAGGAATTCTGAATCCGCAGTTTATAGTATCAATCGATTTAGTATCTACCATTATTGTAGTGACTCTATATCTCTTTCCAAAATTAATAGTATATAAAAACTGATGTCCCCCATGATCAAGCTCTGAATGCGTAGAATGTCTAAAAAAGTGAGCAAAGAGAGTAATAATTATAATCCCATTTTTATATTATCCTACCGTTTCTGCAAGGACTTCTCCAGCCACACACATTTCATGCCATAACCTATAAATACCACAGAGTACAATCTTTGTCTGTCTAACAATCCAAAATAAGATCTCTCCAAGCTTACATACACACTTTACCCAATGGCTTTATGCATTTATGGCATAATTAATGCCATCATCTGGGGATATAAACCAGGATTTGACTCTATCCCACTTCACCTCAGACTGTAAACAAAACCGTTTCCTTCCAGTTGATTACCTTCTCTATGAGCTGCAGAAATTTTACACAGTTCAAACAAATATACATCTGTTTTACAGATAAATACCATTTTTTCTTCAGAAAAGTAGGATGAAGTGCATCACAAACAGGAGCAGCAGCACTTATTGTTATTTGTTTATTATATTTCTATATCACCCGTCTCAGTTAAGTGGAGTAGGAGGCTTACAATAAAAAATATACATAGTATAAAAGCATAGGATAAGGATAAAATTAAAAACAAAATTTAAAAGGTAGGGATACAGCAGTTAAAAATTTAACAAGGTGAAGAGAACACCCTCACGAAACCAACCATCCCAAGTGATATCACATATCACTTTTTGGCCTCCATGCCAAATAGTAGAATTAGTTCTTTTGGAAGGTCAGGGGGGAAAAGGGAGTGGGTTGCCTTATCTCTGGGGTTAAAGTGTTACAGAAGGTGGGGGTAATGGCAAAGAAGGGTCTCTTCCTGGCTGCCACCAGTCAACACAATCCTTTCAGCAGTTCCAAGAGGTATTCCACACCCATTTGCACTCTGATTCAAGTGATCCTGAGGGCACAGATTAAACCCCCAAATGGCCTCACCGGCTCTGAGAGAGAGTGCTAACAGCCAGATAATTGCAAAGAAATACAACCCTTCCACCACCATCCCCCAGTGCTGTCAGAACTATCCTTCCATCCCCCCTTCATCACAACTGATGAAGCTTCTTGGATGAGAAGCAAAACCTCTTCATCTTCTTCCTCAAAAAACAACAAATAGTCCAGTTGCCTTTTGAAAAAAAGTACCTTTGAAATCCATCAGTAAAAATTCTTTAACCCATGGGATCCACAACATACTCTCCTTGCCTGATCAGGCTGGGATGGGAAGATATAATTGGGACAAGACATTACATTACAACTTCAGTTTTTTACCTTCTCACTTCCTATCTACAGCATTCTGATTTCACAGTTTTGAAAATCTTTTCTTCAGTGTATCTTGTATCTACTATCATTAAGTTTATTACCTGCGCTTGTCTTATAAAGAAAACAAATGATTATCACTCCCAAAAGATTAATAATCATCTAGACCAGGGGTAGGCAACCTTGGCTCTTTTATGATCGTGGACTTCAACATGGCTGGCTCAGGAATTCGGGGAGTTGAAGTCATAAATGAGCCAAGGTAGCCTACCCCGATCTAGACCCAAGCAAATGTGGCATCTTCGCTGTGCTCTAGTCCTATAAATTTTTACTTTATTTTCTCAGGTTATAAACAACCTTTGTTCAGCAACAGTGGATTTGGAGGACAAACGATCTAACTCAAAAACATTTACAGTCATAAATTTCTCCACAACTACTGGATATACAGTATATGAAGATATAGTGTGAGTATATTTTCTAGTAAGACTGCAACAATTGTCTACTTTGGCAACCTTTTTCCTTACATTATCTTTTTTTTTAAAAAAAAAATTGTCCACTCCTTTGTTCTAAGCATGTCACCTCCTCCTTCCCATCCAAACGGTAATCTGAGTTTTCAGGGACAGAATAAGCATATTTAAAAGCAGCTTCAGTTTCAATCTTGTGAATTGTGCCATAGGTGTGCATCAATATTTTGGATGCTCTCTGTACTTTCTGTGCAGAAATATACTCTGACAAATAATTCACACCAATGTAGAATGATTGTCCAAAGCCTTCTCGATCTAACATGATGGGTAATGTTAAGGGTGGTATCACACATTTGTGGGGGGGAGAAACATGAATGTGAAAATACAATTTCAAATTAATGATTCCTGAAAAGTCTAGGAGAGCAGAATGAGAGACATAAAGCAAGGAAACAGGAAGTGTTTGACATAGTCAATATGACAAAAGGACACCCTAGTATTCTGGAACAGATGTAGCTAAAATATGTAAGAAGAGCCTATCAGAAAACAGAAACTCCGTGTGCCAGGTAGAGAGAAGAATGTTACTTTATACCCACATTCTCAGCTTGACTACCATTTATCCCACACAGTTAAAGACTTTGTTTCATAGGATGTAGGAGTACCTGAATCTTCAAAATTCATTAACTCACTATCCTGAAATCCAAATCAAGGCCACAGAAGGCTATTTCTTTACTGGAAAAATCTCTGGAAGGACAGGCTCTGCTTTTGCATTTGCCTTTATTCTCTGTTCTGTGGGGAAATATACCCTCAGGCAGAATTTAGCAACTGCCAGGTTTTTCAAATCCGAGTTTAATATTCAACGCTTGTCCTTGAATTATGCAATTCTTATATTTCTGCATAAATGCTATTGTCTAAAGTCCTTGTTTTATTATTGGGAAATTTATACTGGATAAATTGTAAGCCAACAATATCTGAAGGACCACGTGCTTCTCAATCTGTTACAAAATATTATTTTTTACATATAAAGATCAATGAAAACAGAGCTGGAAGGGACCCTGGAGGTCTTCTAGTCCAATCCCCTGCTCAAGTAGGAGACTCTGTACCATTTCAGACAAGTGGCTGTCCAGTCTCTTCTTAAAAACCTCTAGTGATGAAGCACCCACAACTTCTGGAGGCAAGCTGTTCCACTGGTTAATTGTCCACACTGTTAGGAAGTTTCTCCTTAATTCCAGGTTGCTTCTCTCCTTGATATCTTTCCATCCATTGTTTCTTGTCCCTCCCTCTGGTGCTTTGGAAAATAAGTTGACCCCCTCTTCTTCGTGGCAGCCCCTCAAATACTTGAATACTGGAAAACAACACTACTATGCAGCTATCCTTTAAAAGAACAAAAACTGGAGCTCCTTATAAATAAACAACACTTGCTATACCTTAAAGTCTATAAATAAATTCTTGATAACAATATATTCTTATCTTCTTATTTGTGTTAACTGAGAAAATGTAATACTGCGTATTAAATGTTAATCATTGTTTTGTAAAAGCTTCTTTGGTTTAAGATGCTATTAAATTATCACGGACATTAAATTAAGCTTCTCTTTCTTCTGGCAGATTATCTGCGCTTACTCAAAGGTCCCTGAAGTAGCATCTTCTTGAAAATATAATCTTTCCACTTCATGCAGAGCAGCCATAGTGTTTCTTCTAATACTAGAGCAGTTCTGGGAAAAGTGCTTTGGGATCTAATAAAATTAGAGTATCACCTGATCCACCCCAGACATGTTTCTGAAATATCTGACTTCCCCCTTTTCATAAATGAAGAAGGAAAACAGCAGCTGTAAAAATTGCTCTGCCACTCAGCAAATACCTCTGTAACATGGATAAGCAGTTGAGACACAGACACAAACACACATTTTCAAGGACCCTTAAACGTGCAATAGAGTGGCTGAATTTTGTTTAGTTACTTCCATTAATCAAATATCAGACAGTTCATCCTTCCTTACTGTACAGCCCTTCCCACCATTAAACACAATATTTTTTTAGGGAAAAGTGAAGATTATGATCTTGCGTATAAATTTGAAGTCAGACCTCATCACGTCTAGTTCGAAGGGTTACAGATGACATCTCTCACTGCAGTGTAATTGCTTATCACACATCTACACACTTCCTAATTGTTGCGCTAACGTTTTTCCCATACAGAAGAAACACCCAAATAATTTGAAAACCAGTACACCAATTCAGTTGAGGGATTAGCTCATTTTTGCCACTGATGTCAAAAGATCTGGGTTTAGATTAATATTTGCCAACCTTCTTAAAGAATAATAGGGATTTACATGGAACAATCATGCCACAAAACACCAAAGCTATGTTTAGCGGCAGTACCTTAGCGTCTTCAGTGCTTTCTGCTACAATGTATGTGAAGTTGATGTTCACCAGATCAGTGCCACTACAGACACAAATTATTCGTCCTTCAAGTTCGTTTTCTGCTTTACTGACAGCCTCAAGAGCAGCTAATATTTTTGGATCCTGTTGAACAAAATTAATTGCTTGAAAGAAACCACCATGGATTAAAAAACAAAACAAAAACATATCGCTCACTTTCACCTATAAGCATTTCTTATTCATATTTACCTTCTTTATATTTTTGTCATTATTCCAAGCATATGTTTAGAAGTATTTAATTTTCTACTTAGGGAGCTGATAATAGTATACACAGATCGTATTCACATTAGGTAACTGATGGTTTATTTAAAATTCTGCCTATGAACTAGTAACAAGAATTCTTGGGTTTTGAGTGCAGTGAAACCTTACCCAAATGAAATACTCCGATAATAGTTATTGGGGAGAAAAAAAAGTGTACCTTAGGATACTCTTCCCCAACTGGCACCTTCTAGATATGCTGCAACTCTCAGAATTTCCACAGACAGCATATAGTCCCAAAATATCTAAGAGACACCAATCTGGGGAAAATATACTAGGAATACATCAGTGGCTTCCATTCGTTATTCAAAAGTCTCTTTCAGATCATGGGACCTCTTTTAAATAAGTCCTTATAAAGGACTTACAAAAGACTGACTTAAAAAGCTCATCCTGGAGGTACATGCTTCATATTTAGCATTCAAGTAAAGTTTTATTTCCACTCTAGTTTGCTTAAGCAAATGAAATGGAGGGTGGGAAGGACTGCTTCAGAGAGCAATTTTTTTGTCTGGGGGCATTGTTGATTTTCAAGTAACATTAAATTTAGCTTTCACAAAATGTTTTGTATTTACAGGAAAAAATCATCACGCACAGCCATTACAGGATTTAGGTTAAATTCTTAGAAGTTTGGTGTAGTGGTGAAGGTGCTGGCCTAGAAACCAGGAGACTGTGAGTTCTAGTCCCACCTTAGGCATGAAAGTTTGGTGGGTGAATTTTATCCAGTCACTCAGATCTATGGGTGTAATACAGGGGTCTTCAAAGTTGGCTGCTTCAAGACTTGTAGACTTCAATTCCCAGAATTCTGCAGCTAGCAATGCTGGCTGATGAATTCTGGGAGATGAAGTCCACAAGTCTTAAAGCGGCCATGTTTGGTGACCCCTGGTGTAATCCTTTGTAGGTAAGCACTTCTAAATTATCTGATCCTCACCTAAAATTAGTTTCTACAGCCCAGTTTTTCAAAATTAAAAATTCATTGTCCCTTAAGGTACAAAGACTTCAGAAGTTCTTGAACTGAAGAAAGTTTCCATTCCTGGGCCTCAAGCCAATGGTAATTGTTTAAAACAATACTTTAAAACAAAACCACAGAAATACCTTTGGTATTGCTCCAAAACGAATGCTGTTGATCAGGGAACATTCTAAAACTTGCCCTTCCTGGAAAAGAAAGGAACAGTATAAATGCCAAGCAGCCAATGTGATGTATCTTGAAATAAAAAATACAACAACAGCTAAGCGTTCAAAAATACACAATCTTAATTAATACCAGGCAGTATACATTATATTAATGTCAGTAAAAACAGACATGGGAACCTGTGCTCTCTAGAATTTGTCAGACTCTAAATGCCATCATGTCTGGCCATGGTGGATGAGGTGTGTTGGGGGGGGGAGTGCATAGGACCACGACACAGCAATCACTCCTGCTGTAATGATATGTGGGAATGACTTTGGGAGACCTGGAGAAGAGATGTTGCCTAAGGAGCAGTCAGATAAGAGGGAGCATAGCTCACAGCTGCATAATGGGCAAAGCAAGAGGCCCAGGAGGTACACTCCCGAAGTTATCGGGCTGTAAAGGTGATGGTGCAAGAACTGTATTTTCAGATTAAAAGGTCCTGTTCGTTCTGCTTTCAACAAAGCAGAATTAGTTTACTTGGTCTTATTTCCTGTCTGGTCTACCTGGTAAGGCTGACCTCTGTGTAAAGGTGGGGAATGTTTTGCCCTTCAGAGGGTCTTCCAGGAACCTTATTCCACAGAGCTAATGGTGAGATGGTGGAGTTCAATAATACCTGGCCAAGGTTTCAGACTGTTACATCATTACCTCCAAAGAAAATAAATTCAGCAACTATTTGCTTCATTCACACTCATCCCTCTCCTAACTTCCTGCACCCAACTACACAGCATGTGGGCGAAATCAATGTTGAATTGTTAGATCAAAGGGAACAAAAATGAGTTGTTGCTATACAGGTACAAATCTGAGGCAAGTAGAGAATGGCTAGAAGATATAGAACAAGATTTGCAAGTACACACACACACACACACACACACACACACACACCCCTTCCATCCACAAACATATGATTCCATCCCCTCTCCTCCCCTTTTCACTATTAAGGAAAGAAACATGGGATGGAACTAAATTATTGGCAGAAAATTATTTTCTTCTCTTCAAACTAACATTACAATCTTTGGAATATTTATTCATCTTTATACTTTTAATAAGTGTGCTTAGGGGCTTTATCTAGTGTAGTCAGGGCTTTTTTCATCATAGAACGCCCAGAACAGAGTTCCGGCACCTTTTTTTGGATGGAACCTTGTAGGGTAGGCAAGGCAGGTTGTATGACATGTGTGAGTTCTGGCACCTTTTTCTTTTACAAAAAAAGAACTGAGTGTAGTGTTCTCTAGTTGTTCAGTTTCAATTCTCATAATCCCCCTAACAGCAATGCAACAGTAATAGGATATAATGGGAGCTGTCTCAACAAATTACAGGGTAGCAGATTTGCAAATCTTTATATTTAGCAATATAATCTAAGGCCCTAATATTTGGACACAGTGCCTCCCACTAGAACAACTAGAATTGTACCTTATGCTTGTTAGAGGAGGCAAAAAAAAATCATGAGATCATTGTAAATTTTACCTTTCCTTCACTTTTCCATGATAGAAAAAAGCCAAATTCATCAACTTTAAACAGGCAGCCTGGCTCAAAAACAGAAGATTCCTGTTGAAAGAGAAATCCAACATATTCAGGTCTGCAAGGAAGAATTTAAAACCCAAATTATCCACTTTTTTTTAAAAAAAAATCAGAAACAAAATATGTTAAATGAATTAATAACCAAAGCAGCAAAGTGATCTTGTAGAAATGTTACTTGCATTTATATTAAAGCACTGCATCCTGCTGGAAAAGTTTATCTGCATATTTCTAATACCAGCTAGATATTTTTATATTTGGAATGGGGAAGTAAATACTGAAGCATATTTTTCTAAGCAAAAGATCATTCAGCAAGCTACTTACATTTTATTGTTGTATGCTACAATTGTTGGGAATGAGATTTGCAACAATCTTAGCAGGCCTTAAATGTTTAAAAACTCTTTTTTTTATTTCAAGAGCTAAGAAAATGGAGTAAGATATTGCTAAGGACGGTTATTGGGATTTCAGCCTTTTCTTTACTTGTCATGTTAAAAAGAACGTTCAGCTCCTCTATCAAATAAATGCTTGAGATTCAGTTTATGTCAAGCATGGTGAAGTATCAAACAATACCAGACTGATATATTCAGTTAAACAAACTATCTACTGCTTAAAGGAATGCTGATCCCATGGTTAAATAAAATATCAACATACTGCATTTTAATCTTTTGAAATACAATATGTTCCCTCTCATTCCTTGGGATGGCCTCTTTTTATCCTTTTATATTTATGCAAATCACCAAATTCTCTCCCTTGCCTATACGGTATATATTTTTTGTCCTGGACTTGGATAAAAGCTATGGCTTTCTGGCACTCATTACACTGTGGTCTATAAGCATTCTTTTCTTTCTATGCATTTTTCAATGAGGAATTTTAAAAGATGGCAAAAAGGTAGCAAATCAATTGCTGCCCATCCATAAAACAACATATTTAAATACATGTGCACTCACCAACTTGAGTGGTGAGAGCATTATCATTTCCAAGACTGTTTGCTGAAGGGTAACAATCATTCAAAATCTTTATATAGAGAGATATAATGTGGAATAGAATTATTTATAATTCTGCCTAGGGAGCAGGACTCTGGAGGAAGAGATCAGCTCTATTTTGGTTCTTTTTCTTCTTTTTATCATGGCCACCAGGATGCTTAAGTTAGGTTTAGCTCAGAATGAGCCCTCTTTTTTTTTACCCTATCTTGCACATGGTCTACTTTCATAAAAAGGTGGTGCTTGATATTCCTCTCTGAAGCAATAATAACCAGGAACAGATTTCTATTATTTGCCCTCAGAATGGAGCTTCCAGCTGTATTTCCAGATACTGTATAAGCTCCTTACCTCTTCGTATCTGTCAAAAATAGCTCCATCCTGTAGAAAGGAAGGTACTGACTTCTGCCAGTTAAATTCATATGGTTTTGCCATTCTGTGGACCACCCTGGATAATAATAAAAAACAAATAAAATAAATTGTTGCCATACAGTACTGCCACTTGTTCTTTGTAGTAAACCCTAGAGAAAACACTCAATTCACATGAAAATTCAGACAAAGCCTCCAAAAAATCTCAATTTTGCCTGTAAGGTATGTTAACTAGCAATAACCACCATTTGAAATGTTGAGATTGTATAATAAGGCTCTGTGGAGGGTGCGATAAGAACAAAGCATTCATTTATTGGAAAGGTAATTACTGAAGATGCCTATAATTTCTGGCATCCAGTAGGCACACTATTTACCCTTATTTACCTGTTTTCCAGATCAATGGACATGCTTCTAAATCAGTACCAACCAACTACCAATCCTTTTAATTTTCTAAAAGTATTCATGATCTCCTTCTTAGAATGAAAGATGTTCTTTGCTCATGATAACCATCTATGTGGTTTTGTTATTAGAATAAAATAACAATTTTTAAAAATTCACTCTGGTGGTAGAAGCCTGGCTAGTAACAAAGAAAATATTCATCACACTGATTTTAGTAAATATTTATAAGTTCTCATTTTAATCAACTGTTTGATTTTAAGTGATGGAATTGAGAATTAAACCATCATGACTTTCATTAAGATCTTTAGCTGAAAATGACAAACATTCAGGAAAAAAATGAAAACATTCAAAATTCTATTTAATACTATTAATCACGGAGATTTTGAAGTAAACCCTGGGGTTACAAGTCAGAAAATATGAAGAGCATCAATAGCCAGAGGCAGCTAAAGAACAATATATGAACTGGTGATCTCATTAAAAGCTGCAATGTGGAGAGGGGGAAAAACACCAACAAAAAGAAAGGCAAAACAATTTAGCCTTGGGAAATTGCTGAAAAGTATTGCTAGACAACATAATTTTCATTTGAATAAACTAAGCAGCCTTTATTTCAAGTTCTAAAAGGCTACACTTTCTCTGCAGAATTTAGGTGTACCTTTTTTAAAAAAAATATTTACAACCTAAAAGTCTGTAGAAACAAATTTTGCAAAGGACTTCAGGCCTCTGGCCTTTTATCCACTCACAGGATAACCTTCAAAAGCAGAATGAAATGGGACTCAGAGTGGCGCTATTATTAAAAGACCTGGGGGGGGAAACCATCTTGAAACCTTCTTCAGCATTCTGTCCTTATCTTGTTATGCTATCTAACTCAATGGAATTTTGGTAACATATTATGCAATAGCATTCAAGGCTCTTGCGGTCCATCTGGCTGTCCATCAGCAGGACAACTCCCCCTCCCCAAAAAGAGAATGGGACCGAATTTGGTATGGTAGTCAAAGCCAACAAGAGAACATATAAGAAACAAGAAAAAAGTGAAGGAAATGATTGGTCCATTAGTGGGGGAAAGTGGCAAGAAGGTGACAAGCAACAGGGAGAAAGCACAACTATTTAACTCGTTTTTTGCATCTGTCTTTACACAAAGGGAAAAAACAGTCCAACCTACCAAAACCAGGGCCATAAAAAACAGAATAGAAACGCAAGTTAAGATAGGCAAGAAAATGGTGAGCACCTGTCCAGCCTAGACGAGTTCAAATCACCAGGACCAGATGGATTACACCCCAGGGTTCTCAAGGAACTGGCAGACGTGACCTCAGAACCACTGAACTATATTTTTCAAAGATCCTGGAGCACTGGGGAACTACCAGACAACTGGAACAGAGCTGATGTAGTTCCCATATTCAAAAAAGGGAAAAATGGATCCAGGAAATTACAGACGTATCAGCCTGACCTCAATACCTGGGAAGATTCTGGAAAAGATAAACAATAAATCAGCGAACACCTTGATGCGAACAAAGTTATCACTAAAAGCTAACATGGGTTTGTCAAAAACAGATCATGCCAGACAAACCTTATTGCATTCTTTGACCAAGTGACAAAACTAGTAGACCAGAGGAATGCTGTAGATATAATTTACTTGGACTTCAGTAAGGCATTTGATAAAGTAGATCACAACCTACTACTTAATAAGATAGAAAAATGTGGGTTAGATAGCATCACCACCAGATGGATTCGTAGCTGGCTGACCGGCCATACTCAGGATGTGGTCCTCAATGGAACTGCATCTACATGGAAGGAAGTGTGTAGTGGAGTGCCCCAGGGCTCTGTTCTGGGCCCAGTGCTCTTCAACATCTTTATCAACGATTTGGACGAGGGGATAGATGGGGAACTCATCAAATTTGCAGACGACACCAAGCTGGCAGGAATAGCCAATACTCCAGAAGATAGGCTTAAGATACAGGAGGATCTGGACAGACTCGAACACTGGGCACTATCTAACAAAATGAAATTCAATTGTGAAAAAAGTGAGGTTCTACATTTAGGCAGGAAAAATCTAATGCACAGGTATAGTATAGGTGGTACCTTGCTCGATAGTAGTAACTGTGAGAGAGATCTCAGAGTCCTAGTGGACAATCACTTCAATATGAGCCAGCAGTGTGCTGCAGCTGCCAAAAAAGCCAACACAGTGCTAAGCTGCATTAACAGAGGGATAGAATCAAGATCACGTGAAGTACTAATACCACTTTACAATGCCTTAGTAAGGCCACACTAGGAATACTGCATCCAGTTTTGGTCACCACGATGTAAAAAAGATGTTGAGACTCTAGAAAGAGTACAGAGAAGAGCAACAAAGATGATTGGGGGACTGGAGGCTAAAACATATAGGGAACGGTTGCTGGAATTGGGTATGTGTAGTTTAACGAAGAGAAGGGTGAGGGGTGATATGATAGCAGTGTTCCAATATCTCAGGGGCTGCCACAAAGAAGAGGGAGTCAAGCTATTCTCCAAAGCACCTGAAAGCAGGACAAGAAGCAACGGATGGAAACTAGTCAAGGAGAGAAGCAACCTAGAACTAAGGAGAAACTTCCTGGCAGTTAGAACAACTAACCAGTGGAACAACCTGCCTCCAGAAGTGGTGAATGCTCCAACACTGGAAGTTTTTAAGAAGAGACTGGACAGTCATTTGTCTGAAATGGTATAGGGTTCCCTGCCTTAGCAGGGGGTTGGACTAGATGACCTCCAAGGTCCCTTCCAACTTCTTCTTCTTGTTGTTGTTGTTGTTGTTGTTGTTGTTGTTGTTGTTATTATTATTAAAGGCTAAGATTAAAAATTAGCTGGAAAAGATAGAAGAGGAAAAAACCTTCCAGAAAGATTCCCCCAAAGCATTCCTATGAGACGGAATAGAGCAGCACTTCCTTCCTAGTCATTTGACCCAAAGCTATTTTAAGGAATTGGAAAACATACCCAAACATTCCCTGCTCTGCATCCTTTCTTTCACTTATTTGATTACGAGAAGGTTGGGAAGTGAACTGTGATTGGAACATTAAATTAAAAGGAGTTCTTTCAATATTTCTTTGCTTTTGTCTGCTGAAAATTAATGTAGACATAACACATTACCTTAAACAAACACTCATGACCTTCAGAAAATTATGTTTTAGATTAAAAGTAAAAGCAAAGAAGTTCTGAACTCCTTGGAGATGAAGCACTAATATACAAACACGACTTTGCCAAATAATGAAAACTATTTCAGACTTGTAAAGGTAGGGAAAGGAAATTAACGTGATCTCAGAGCCCTGTTCTCTCTTTTTACCTTCTAATGTCAAATTGCTTCTGAAAGCAAGATACAGGAACAAAGATGTGCAATTATGAGAGAGGCAGAACACTCTTTTGAAAACTGGCTATCTCTTCCTGCAACCGCCAACTCCTCAAAATTCTTCAGGATAATTTCATCTATACTTTCTAAACCCAGATCGTCCATTGTTTTATTTTAAGCACTCAAAATCATTTGCTACAATACCCTTTAAATATGCATTATAAAAGGTAACGGTTCCCCCGCACATGCGTGCTAGTCGTTTCCGACTCTAGGGGCCGGTGCTCATCTCCGTTTCAAAGCTGAAGAGCCAGCGCTTGTCCGAGGACGTCTCCGTGGTCACGTGGCTGGCATGACTAGACGCCAAAGGCGCACGGAACGCTGTTACCTTCCCACCGCAGTGGTCCCTATTTTTCTACTTGCATTTTTACGTGCTTTCGAACTGCTAGGTTGGCAGAAGCTGGGACGAGTAACAGGCGCTCACTCTGCTACGCGGCACTCAGGATTCGACCCGCCAAACTGCCGACCTTCTGATCGACAAGCTCAGCGTCCTAACCCACTGAGCCACCGCGTCCCTAGAACCCATAATTATAAATGAAACCAAAATTTAATAAAGTCATCTTTTCTTTGCCACTGAAAAAGATGGGGCTTATTTGCTTTCTTTCTCTAAAAAGTATAAGACACATACATGGGCTTATTTTTCTCTTACTGTATATTCGTGTAACACCAAGACTAAGCAAAATCTTAGAGAATTTAATATAAAATACATTGAAATACTGTGTATCATTTTGAAAGAAGACTTCCAAGGATATTATATCCCTGCCCTACAATATAGCATTTCCTCAAGGGTGATTTCCCCCTTGGTCCTCCCCAACAGTTAAAAGCACAAAGGAATTTTATGTGTTATATCTGTAGAGCAAAGACACTCATGGGAGAATAGCATTTATTGCTGACACACAGATGATGAAAATCAAATCAATGTCCTAATGAAACTTTCAATCAGTGTTTTTTTAAATTGCAATTCTTGACCATTTTAAACAAAAATAAAAAGCATACGTGCAAAACAGTTAAGTAACTTGTAGCTATCAAGGCTACAAAGGACATAAGAAATATATTAATTGTATTGACAGCTTCACTGCAACATGAAAAAATTATCGCATTTTCAATAACAATAAAAGGTAAATTAGCCAGACTTTACAATGCACAGAGCATCTTGACTATAGTTTTAAAAATAATTTTAAAAAGTAGACATCATTTTCTCTTAATATTATGGGGAAACTACAGCACAATAAAACCTCTGTCATTATCAGAACATTCTCTGACACAGAAGGGCAATAAATGCAGCACTGACATGAAATGCTTGCAGAATCTCTTCTCTATGGAATCAAGATGATGAAACTTTATGGGAATTTATAAAATAATATCAGGAGTTTGAAGCCTCTTCTTGTTACAAATCAAAAACTGAAGCACATATAGTTAGTTTGGATGCCAACAACAATGAATTTTGGTGATGAAAGTCATATAATCTTAGCAAAACCAGCTGAACAATGCCCAATTCTTTGAATTTAACAGTTCAACTGATAACCTTCATGCAACAATTTCTACAACATCTAACGAGATCATAAAGCAACTGCCCCAAACTCTCTGGTCCAAAAGGCAAGAAAAAATGCTCATGTGTTACAAAGAAAATTGAAACCAATACAAATGAAGTACTTTAGTAAAGATGCCAAGAAGTGATTTGAGGAAGAATACCTGAATATTCTGTACATATAATCATAATCATAACAGTAAAATTGGAAGGGACCTTGGAGGTCATCTAGTCCAACCCGCTGCTCAGGCAGGAAACCCTATACCATTTCAGACAAATTGGTTGTCCAGTGTCTTCTTAAAAACTTCCAGTGTTGGAGCATTCACCACTTCCGGAGGCAGGTTGTTTCACTGGTTAATTGTTCTAACTGTCAAATAAGTTTCACCTTAGTTCTAGGTTGCTTCTCTCCTTGATTAGTTTCCATCCGTTGCTTCTTGTCCTGCCTTTGGGCACTTTGGAGAATAGCTTGACTCCCTCTTCTTTGTGGCAGCCCCTGAGATA
The DNA here is from genome assembly GCF_947247035.1 of Vipera ursinii. Classification (NCBI taxonomy): domain Eukaryota; kingdom Metazoa; phylum Chordata; class Lepidosauria; order Squamata; family Viperidae; genus Vipera; species Vipera ursinii. The sequence goes on from NC_139512.1 coordinate 202,826,372, forward strand.
TTGGAACACTGCTATCATGTCACCCCTCACCCTTCTCTTCATTAAACTACACATACCCAATTCCAGCAGCCGTTCCTTATATGTTTTAGCCTTCAGTCCCCTAATCATCTTTGTTGCTCTTCTCTGTACTCTTTCTAGAGTTTCAACATCTTTTTTACATCGTGGTGACCAAAACTGGATGCAGTATTCCTAGTGTGGCTTTACCAAGGCATTGTAAATCGGTATTAATACTTCACGTGATCTTGATTCTATCCCTCTGTTAATGCAGCCTAGCACTGTGTTGGCTTTTTTGGCAGCTGCAGCACACTGCTGGCTCATATTTAAGTGATTGTCCACTAGGACTCCGAGATCCCTCTCACAGTTACTACTATTGAGCAAGGTACCCCCTATACTATACCTGTACATTTGGTTTTTCTTGCCTAAATGTAGAACCTTATTTTTTCACCATTGAATTTCCTTTTGTTAGATAGCGCCCAGTGTTCAAGTCTGTCCAGATCCTCCTGTATGTTAAGCCTGTCTTCTGGAGTATTGGCTATTCCTGCCAGCTTGGTGTCCTCTGCAAATTTGATGAGTTCCCCATCTATCCCTTTGTCCAAATAGTTGATGAAGATGTTGAAGAGCACTGGGCCCAGAACAGAGCCCTGGGGCACTCCACTACACACTTCCCTCCATGTAGATGTGGTTCCACTGAGGACCACATACTGAGTACGGCTGGTCAGCCAGCTACGAATCCATCTGGTGGTGATGCTGTCTAACCCACATTTTTCTATCTTATTAAGTAGTAGGTTATGATCTTACTTTATGAAATGCCTTACTGAAGTCCAAGTAAATTATATCCACAGCATTCCTCTGGTCTACTAATTTTGTCACTTGGTCAAAGAATGCAATAAGATTTGTCTGGCATGATCTGTTTTTGACAAACCCATGTTGGCTTTTAGTAATGATTTTGTTTGCCTCTACATGCTCGCTGATTCGTTGTTTGATTATCTTTTCCAGAATCTTCCCAGGTATTGAGGTCAGGCTGATAGGTCTGTAATTTCCTGGATCCATTTTTCCCCTTTTTTAAAGATGGGAACTACATCAGCTCTGTTCCAGTTGTCTGGTAGTTCCCCAGTGCTCCAGGATCTTTGAAAAATATAGTTCAGTGGTTCTGAGATCACATCTGCCAGTTCCTTCAGAACCTTGGGGTATAATCCATCTGAGCCTGGTGATTTGAACTTGTCTAGGCTAGACAGGTGCTCACTTACCATTTTCTTGCCTATCTTAACTTGTGTTTTTATTCTGTTTTTTATGGCACTATTTTTGATAGGTTGGTCTGTTTTTTCCCTTTGTGTAAAGACAGATGCAAAAAACGAGTTAAAGAGTTCTGCTTTCTCCCTGTTGCTTGTCCCCCTTCTTGCCACTTTCCCCCACTAATGGACCAATCATTTCCTTCACTTTTTTCTTGTTTTTTACGTTTGAAAGAAGCTTTTTTTTGTTATTTTTGACTTTGGTCGCAAGCGTTAGTTCATTTTGATCCTTAGCTTTCCTCACTTCGTCTTTGCAGGCTTGGGCTATTTGCTGATATTCTGACTTAGTTATGTGCCCCTCTTTCCACTTTCTATACTTGTCCTTTTTATCTCTCTATATAATATATAATTATATAATAATTAATTATATAATCTATATAATTTATCTATATAATTCTCCCATGAACATATGATATCCAATATTGAACTTAGTTACAATCCTAAACAGTCATTTGAAAAGAAAATATTATAAGTATATTTATCTTAATAATTGACTGTTCTCTAAGAAAAATGCATACAGATTACATATACTACAAACTGGAGAAGAAAATCACACATCAGTTTCTGCAATTCAGAATCATAGCTTCACAACTGAATACAGCGAAGCTGTTTTTCAAAATGCCCTGATCTAGCATATATCTGTGATTCCACAGGCTGCAACGGTGAAGATGACTGACTGAACAAAAGCAGTACCAACAAGGGTCAGTGTGCCTTGGTTGATTTCAAAAAGTTAAGCAAGAATGGACCTAATTAGCCTTTGGACACAATATAACAGATCTACCTGAGCCATAAGTTAGATAGGGAAGTCAAAAAAATAACTGTGGGACAAGACGGTGGGGGATGACTTTTGTGTTATTGCCAAGAAAACTACATGGGCATGTTGAGCTCCATTCAAAATAGGCTCTTTTTGGTGTATTTTAACTTATTTCCTTTTTAAATATCAATTGACAAACACTTGTCCTATCTTCTGACCCATTGCTCAGAGGTAGATCTCATTAAGTGGTTTTTTCTAAAAGGTAAAGGTAAAGGTTCCCCCACACGTGCGTGCTAGTCGTTTCCGACTCTAGGGGCCGGTGCTCATCTCCGTTTCAAAGCCGAAGAGCCAGCGCTTGTCCGAGGACGTCTCCGTGGTCATGTGGCCGGCATGACTAGACGCCAAAGGCACATGGAACGCTGTTACCTTCCCACCGGAGTGGTCCCTATTTTTCTACTTGCATTTTTACATGCTTTCGAACTGCTAGGTGGGCAGAAGCTGGGTCGAGTAACAGGCGCTCACTCTGTTACGCGGCACTCGGGATTCGACCCGCCAAACTGCCGACCATCTGATCGACAGGCTCAGCGTCCTAACCCACTGAGCCACCGCGTCCCTTCCTTATTATTTACAGAGACAGAAACTTTTTGAGGCAAAATCATTATTAACCTTTTCAACAACTGATAATAAACATTCATAAAATGCAACTGACATTATAACGACATCAAAGACTATTTTTTGACCAAGATTTGACTATTTTTTTGACCAAGATTCCTTAAATCTGGTGTATGAAATAATCATAAGAACTTTTGGTTCTATATTTTATGAGTATTATACTGTAGGTAAAGCATTTATTTGTGCATCAGACTGAATTTACCATAAACATTTTAACTCACACTGAAATTAATTTAAGAAGAACTTTGGTCAAATCAAGGACAAAAATAAATTGTGAAGGGCTGATTACAAGCCACTAATAGAATTCAGAACAAATGAAAATTCAATTACCTTTAAGTACTGGAAAAAAAATGCTAAACATACTGCCAGCAAGGATTTCTCTAATTTCCAGAAATTTAATAAAAAAACACCATCTTGAGATTTTAGCTTGACATAAATAAAAATTAACTGATACTATAACAAAAAAACAGGGGGAGATGACAAAAGTCTTTAGTAGATAATATAGCTTAAAAAATGAACATTAAAAAACATAAATCAAAATACGTAAATCATTAAATGAAAAAGAAAGATCACATGTGTGTTTGATACGTATTTTGGGAAGAGTGTGACTTCGGTTAATGCTCCTTTGGCCTACAACCAACAAGCAAGATAGCCATATAAATTTTCAATCAGAACACTTTTCAAGGCGTTCCAGATGCATCAGGAGATGCAACTCTCCAGATTCCCCACCCAACAAACAGTGTGACAACTCTGTGAACTGCAGCTGAACCCACTGAGGGAATGCCAAATGGGAGGGTGGAATGCACATACACTGATCATGCATTATATTAAAAATATGAAGGGCAAAGAGATCCTAGGCAATAACATAGTTATAATCAAGGATGAAAAGAATCCAGTTACCTGAAAGGAAACTAGTTTCCTGAAATATAAAATGCCAATAACAACTATTTGCTTCCTGTTCCAGAGGAGGAAAAAAGGTTGTATAACATGGAAAAATCTGTGCCTCTCTAAAGCTTAATATAAATGCCAACAGTTCAAGCTAGCTTGGCTAATGTTGAATCCTGTATTTTAACCTTATCTGGAGTATGGTAGGTTGTCTACTCGTGCTCCGAAAATTGATGAGCTCTAGCCTGTACATACTGTAGGTATGTGGGCAGTTTCTAAAGCAAAGACATCACAAAGGAAACAAAAGGATGATTTGTAACAGTTTCTATTTGTCTTGTAGCTGATTTTACCTGCAAAATCTGTTTCATATGCATTTAGCTATGGAATACAGGAATACAAGGGTTATTCTGGACTAGAGGGTGAATGTGAGAGACGTGGTATAATGAATGTTCTCAGTCAAGAAATATATTAGAGCAGGGCTTTTCAACCAGTGGTACGCATACCACCAGTGGTACGCGAGCCCCTGGCTGGTGGTATGCGAGCCCAGCCTAGCTAATTATAGTGGGGGAGGGAATGAGTCAAAACGAAGCCGCACAGACCTGGAGATCAGCTGTAGCTGCAGAGCTTGCCAGAATCCCCAGGATCTGTGGAAATATGCTAATTGGAGCTTCCGGTGCACCCGGAGGAGAAAAGGAGGAGGGCAGAGAGAAGAAATGGTATAAAAGGGGCAGAGCAGCCTGTTTGCAGAGGAACAGTGAGCGGAGCGGCCAGCAAGAAAGGGTGAGTGAGCAAGTGGTGTGTTTGGGGGGGGAAGGGCTAGCAAGCGAACGGCTCCTACCCAGCTCGCTTGCGGAAAACATACTGCTTGCTAAGTGAAGCCCCAGGATCAGCGCTGGGTAGCCCGCTGATCCTGGGGCTTCACTTAGCAAGTAGCCTATTTTCCACAAGCAAGTGAGGCGGGCAGGAGCCAGGGATCAGCATTTCTGAGCATGACTTCTGAGCGCAGCTCAGCTAATCCCGGGCTGCTGCCCAGCTCACTTGCTTGCAGAAAATAGGCTGCTTGCTAAGTAAGCTGGGCAGGAGCCCGGGATCAGCATTTCTGAGCGCAACTTTTGAGCGCACTTTGCAAGCAGCCTATTTTCCACAAGCGAGCTGGGCAGGAGCCCAGACGACAACGTTGCTTGTGGCTTTTCTGCAGCACAGACCCAAAGGCTGCTTCGTTCCCACTTGGCCTCTCACAGGACCCGGGCTGCCTGCACTGGCAGGAAACAAGGTGCTTCTTTTTCTGCAGCGGTGGAGCACAGGCGTCACTTGGCAACGGACTCTGCGAGATGCACCTTTGCAATGGGTTTCCCTTTCTGTTAGATATTGGAGGTTTGAAAGGCAAGTTGCTCCTGGGGTGTCAAAGTAGAGGGTCCAAATGGCGAGAGTGACGCAGCTCTCCGACTCTCTGCTTCAGGCTGAAACAGTCTCAAAGTTGGGTCTGGAGGTTACTTCGCCCGAAGGAAGGGTGACTTGGTGGCATTGCAGGTTCGTCTCCCTTCCTTTGGAGGAGGGAGAAAAGCGTTGCTCTCTTCCTTCGGACGGGTGCAAATGTAACTTAAGAACGGTAGCAATGCAGCCAGAAATGGGTATCTCTCGGCAGCGCTGGGAAGAATGATGTACACGGAGAGGATTTGGGAACCTGGCTCAAACACTGGGCTCCGGTAGGGGAAAAATGACTGGGAGAAGTAGCCGGTTCGTAATGTATGTGCCTGAAAATGGGAGGTGAACTGGCGACATCCCTGCCCAGCCTGTGCACGCGCAGAGGCTGAGGCGCAGGGCCGTGATGTCGGTGCTTTACTTCGCCCAGCCACTCCATGTGGATGAGAATGCGCCACTATCTGCCAAAATCAGGCTGGGATCTGGGCAGCCTATCACAGGACAATGGGAGGGAGGGAGGGAGGGAGGGAGGGAGGGAGGGAGGGAGGGAAGGAAGGAAGGAAGGAAGGAAGGAAGGAAGGAAGGAAGGAAGGAAGGAAGGAAGGAAGGAAGGGACAAAGAAGGAGAGAAGGAAAGAAAGGAAGGAAAGAAGGAAGGGACAATGGGAGAGAGGGAAGGCACCCATCCCAGTCCCACTCCCCTCCACCAGAGACCCACGGATTCCCCCCACAGGCACCCCGCAACCTGAGTGATGAGCTGGCCATGCCCCCTGGCCATTGATCACATGACCCTGGGACACTGAATGTTATAAGTATGAATCAGTTGCCAAACATCCGAACGTAAATCCCATGACCCTGGGGATGCTTCAACAGTCATAAGTGTGAAAAATGGTCATAATTCACTTTTTTCAGTGCCGTTGTAACTTCGAACAGTCACTAAGCGAATTGTTGTAAGTGGAGGACTACCTGTACTTTATCATTTTTTCCTTTTTTTTGGTCAAGTTTTTGCCACCTTGCTGGGCAACTGGTGGTACTCGGATATTGCCTTATCCTAAAAGTGGTACAATGGGTGAAAAGGTTGAAAAGCCCTGTATTAGAGGCATCTTAATGGGATTGTTGTGAGGCTGAGAGGCTGGTATTTATATTTTAAAAGGAAGTCTAGCATAGAAAATAAATAAATGCACAATATTTCAAATAACCTAGTAAGTACACTTTGGGTGAAGTTGAGAAAAAAAATATTTCCTCCCCCAAAACCAATTAAATTCCAGTTAATCCTTTCCCTTTCTTTCTTTTGGAGGGAGCAACTGAATAATTTGATATTGTATTTACCCAATATCAAAATATACTACTGACATCTTTATTAATGTGCTGAGATCACATAGCGCCTTGGGGTATGTGTGAAGAATATGAATTGGATGCAGCAACATCTTTGATTGCTGTGCAACCATAATATATACTGTATATCCATACGGGGGTGGGGGGAATGCTGTGGGAGAGTTAGGCTATATCTTCAAAAAGGATAACAAAGGATAAACAATGTTAATTGTTTGTGAGGCACTCTGACGTATATTTGAGATGAGAAGCTATATAAATTGAAATAAATACAATCATATAGAGTACAGAGAAATGGACATGCACTCAGGAGACAAGAAATGAAATCTTAAATGTAAACAAACATGAGGATGTTAATACTTGCAGTCTATAGTAATTTTAGCTACCATAAGAAGTTTCTTTTTCAGATAGTTCCTAATTATGCTGAAGAACAAACTCAAATGCAATTTGTATGTATTTCCCACAACTTTAATGGGGAAACATAATTGTAAATTAAACTGAGTTATACCGCTACATTATATCACTTAAACTTAGTCTGATGCATGGTCAATTCTTTTTTGTATATATTTTAACAAAAAGTTTTAAAACAAAGGTAAAAACAATACTAATTAATATAAAGGCAGTAAAAAGAACAAGAAAGAAATTGAAGAGAAAAATAAAAGTGCAAAAAAGAAAGAAAAATAGAAAAGAAAAAATAGACATCCAGTCTTCTTTACAGCAGTTATATGTACAATTATAATATATGTGGAATTCATTATATGCATATATGCAGAATAATGCATTTAAAATTAAATTCTTTTAATTTTATTCTTTTAATAATGCACTTAAAATCATTCCTTAAAAAAAGCCATTGCCAAAGATAGAGAAGGAATATAGTTAAGTTGAATTCTATTCTTACCATACAGTATATTCCTTTGTTGATATAAAAATAGTTAAATTTAATATTATTAGAGAAAACTACATTTCTCTTTGTAAGTATCAAAAACTTTGTTACCATTCATGATTGCTCTCCATATAGTAACATTATTATTACAATTGTAAGAACCTTAGCAGAATTATTGTTATAGTTTGTTGCACCCTGTTCCTCTATCCATTAACATTAACTCTGTTGGAGAAAATCCAAGTAAAGTACACCATGACCTAATGTAACTGTATGTAACAGCAGAGTAGTTTCTTTACAAAAAGGTTCTGTTTAGGATTAGCAAGGCCAAAAAGACTGGAATGTAATTGGAGAGTACACACTGAATCCCTTGTCAAGGAAACATCAGATTCCTTGACTTGGATTTTAAAATAAACACAAAGTTCTACTTTTAGAGAAACAAAGGAACAGGCACATATACACAATGCCTGGCTTGGAAGAGCATACATGAGAAGGAACCCAGATCAGTTGTATAGGAGCATTTGCTTAGTAACTATGACAAAGCATTACGCTGGGATGTTTCTTCTGTTGGTGTAGTTTTATTGGCAGATCAGTCGAGACATGCTCCCACTATGGACAAACCCTATCTTCAGCTATCATCCTCTATGGCAGACATGTCAAACACAAGGCCCGGGGGCCAGATCCGGCCTGTGAAGTGGTTTCATGTGGCCCCTGAAGCCATCCTGGAAATAGTGAGGGAACGGCCCCCGCTGCCTTGGCCCTGGCCCAGAGACCCTCCTTCTGCCAGAGACCCCCAGATCTGTCCCATTCCTGCCCAGGCCCCCATAGGCACCCTTGATGCCAATGATGTAAGAACCTTAGCAGCCATGCCCACCCAGTAGGCCATACGTACTCCAGCTGCCCCCACCCAGTAGGCCGCGCCCACCCTGGCCATACCCACCTGGCCCCCCGAGGGCAACCACAATGCTGATGTGGCCCTCAATGAAATTGAGTTTGACGCCCCTGCTCTATGGCAACAGGATTTTATTCCAACAGTGAATCTGGCAGTAATGAATTTCCTACTCTTGACCTCTGTAGAGAAAAAACAAATATCTCCAAGACACCATCAGCTGACCAACCACAGTTCTCAATGCCCTCTTATAAACACCAAATACAAAATCCATAAATGTCTTGATGAGGCTCATGGCTATGTTATTCTATCTTCATGTGATTGAACACATGAAGTACTAAGAGATAGAATCTCTGGTAATAAAGCTACAGATAAACAATAGCCCTCACAAAAGAGAGGGGGTAATCTTTACAGACTTCTTCCTCTGGTCTTGCAGCTGAAAATAGATAGGAATATGGGCATACAAAGGACCCTTCTCTTCCTAGAGGCTGTAGAGAGGGGAAGAGATAGTGAAAGAATGTGAAAAGCCATTTGCAGATAAAACAAACAGTAAATAATATCTTGGCCCTGGGAAAGAAGTCAGTATGAGGAAGAGACTGAAAATAGCCCTGCCTTGATTCTGTAGAAAAAAACTGGCAAGCTTTCAAGATTCTGTTAGTATACTCTACAAAATAAAATGGAGTTCCAGTAGTGTTTGTGGCAGTCTCATTTCTGGCCTGGTCTACCGCAAAGAGCACACATCAGTCTTGAAGGCCTCACAACTCTCTAATCAGAGACTTGTTGTTGTTGTTATTAGCTGCAAAGTCGTGTCTGACCCATCACGACCCCATGGACAATGTTCCTCCAAGCCTCCCTGTCCTTTACCATCTTCTGGAGTCCATTTAAGCTCACGCCTACTGCTTCAGTGACTCCATCCAGCCACCTCATTCTCTGTCGTCCCCTTCTTCTCTTGTCCTCAACCTTTCCCAGCATTAGGCTCTTCTCCAGTGAGTCCTTCCTTCTCATTAGGTGGCCAAAGTATTTGAGTTTCAGCTTCAGGATCTGGCCTTCTAAAGAGCAGTCAGGGTTGATCTCCTCTAGGACTGACCGGTTTGATCGCCTTGCAGTCCAAGGGACTCACAGGAGTCTTCTCCAGCACCATAGTTCAAAGGCCTCAATTCTTTGGCGCTCAGCCTTTCTTATGATCCAACTTTCACTGCCATACATTGCAACTGGGAAGTCCATAGCCTTGACTATACACACTTTTGTTGGCAGGGTGATGTCTCTGTTTCTAGTGTGCTGTCTAGATTTGCCATTGCTTTCCTCCCGAGGAGCAAGCGTCTTTTAATTTCTTGGCTGCAGTCCCCATCTGCGGTGATCTTGGAGCCCAGGAAAATAAAATCTGACACTACCTCCATTTCTTCCCCATCTATTTGCCAGGAATTGAGAGCGTCAGATGCTATGATCTTGGTTTTCTTAATGTTAAGTTTCAAATCAGAGACTACCTGCAGCCAAAGCAGTGTTTGTTCACTCTCAAGGGAGAGTGAACACAGATGTTTGGAGGAGTTCAGGATCAATTTCTAACTTCGCAGGTTCTCCAAGCTGACTTGGCCTGTAGCAAAGAACTGTAAAATGGTAAAAAATGTCCTACTTCAGGATTCTAGAGACCAAACCATTTCTTTCCAATGATGTTGTGTAGATAGGCAGTAGCCATGACTGATCAACCATTCGGTCATTTCACCATTCTATAAATCATGTGCAATCAGGACTTGTAATTATACAAAGCACACCAAATCAGCCAAATACTGTTTTTAGTATGTCTCCAGACCTCACCATCAAATGGGTTCAAGGTGAAAGCACACTAGATGTCAGATGCTGGAGAAGTGAAAACAGGCATGCAGAAATTGTCCCTGGGAAAAATTGGAATGGGAATTTGTTGGGAGAACAAATTTGAAAATATCAAAACAAAGCAAACACTGAAATACTGCTAGATAAGTTAGGAGTTGACTATAGCTCTGTGTCATCCAGGGACATAGTTCTGGTTATTGCTGCTCTCTGTGAAGATATCTGTGTAGAGTATTTTTAAATAGCTATTGTCATACTAACTTTTACAAGTAAAAAGGCTTTTAAAAACATATATGCCCAGCACAACTAACAAAATTTACATATTCTATTATGTATTTAACCATATTTTGCTGAATACATCACAATTGGCTAAATTGCATGAATAAACTCACTTATTTGGTTTCTGCATTTAGATTTCTACATTTTTATTTTTAGATATTTCCCATTTAAAAGAAAAACATTATACATAGTCAAAGTAATCTAATTATGCAACCATTAATGCCAACTTTTGGAGACAATTATTTAATACAGAATTACCCAAAGGGATATCTAAATATATTGCATCAGTCTGAAGTAGACTGATAAATAATGTTTTAAAATATCACAGCAGACAATATTTATTGGCAGGCAGTAAGTCTAATTAACATGCATCCTGTCACCCAAATTAAAGTTATTGCTGCTCTCTGCCAGCTGAATTCCCTTTCCATTTTGTCATGCAATTACATAAGAATATTCAGTTTATAAAATGTGGGTAAATATGATGCAGAATATAAAAACAAATTCAAAAGTAATGTCTACAGTTGGAGGGCCAATCACAAAAATGTGTTGGATGAGGGCCAATAATCATAAAATAGATTCAAATTAATGAATCATCAGCTTGTTCTTGATAAGGTTATGCTCCCAAGTTTAGCCAGTCTCCCTTATATACTAAAACTAATTGACATTAATAATATCTTAATAGGCTTGAGTAGTATGGAGCGACTAAATCCAGTTTCAGCTACCTGACCAGCTATTGCAGTGGTAGCGAACCTATGGCACGGGTGCCAGAGTCGGCACTCAGTGCTCTCTCTGTGGGCACCCGCGCCACGCCCCGGAGGTGGCAACTATCCCTCTTCAACCAGCCGCCTGCTAATTCGCCAAGATCCCACATGGCTGAATGCATCTTGGCACAGCTGGTTTCCCTACCCCCCATCCTGTCCCTCCTGGCCTTGCATGCTCTCCTTTTCCCAGGCATTACCCACTGCATCACCTCCTCAGCTATTGGCCGACCATACATCTCGGAGATGGCTTCTTTGAACTGCTGGCGACGGGCTGTGGAGCCCCAGAGTGCGCCTGTCGAGGGACTGGCAGGCTGTAGCTACTGACGGACACCGTTGGCCCCCATGCGCTCGCTGACCTCTGTGTGCGGGGGCCAATGGTGTCAGGCAGCAGCTGCCCCAGCCCTTGCCTTGCCCCATGGCAATGGCACCCCCACCCTGCCTCACCTCACCCCACAGGATGAGTCTCCTGCCTACCGCCCCACCTGCCAGAGACCTCCTGGAGCTCCCTCAACCCTGCCCACCCCCCACAGGTGTCCCTCCCCACGAGCAACATTGAGGTGACCACACCTACCTTGGCCACACCCACCCAATCTTCCATGACCACCACAGCCACAGCCACCCAGTGGGCCATGCCCACCTGGCACCCAGCGATAAATAAGTGGGTTTTGGGTTGCAGTTTGGGCACTCGGTCTCTAAAAGGTTCGCCACCATTGAGCTATTGCCTTTCCTAAACAGGGATAAATTAATGTAAACAACCATGTATCACAACCGGTAAGGTAGCCTGAAGATAACCAGAAACAGAAGTTGAAGGATTATCAAGTCAGTCCCATCAGCAGAAATGGTACAAATTTGCCACTAATATTTTTCAGGAGGAATGCAATAGTCATGCCAGATGAGAATCTGAACACAACTATCTTAGTTTAGACAAAACCATGTTTATTAGCCATCCTCTTACCATTTTCCACCAGGTCCCATATATCTATTTGTCTTCAAATATGAAGCCTTTCTTCATTTTGAATCATGGATCACACTGCTGTCACACTTCTAACATCCCTATTTAAAATATTTTTGCTTCCACTTAATTTCTCAGTTATGTATCCAGTGTTGCTACTGTAAGACATCCAGATACAATTTGCCATAGTGAGACATGAAGTAAGATTATACACTTGTCCAGCTATATTTCAGTATTGTATCTAATTCTGAGCATCGCAGTTTGAGAAGGGTTCAGAGAAAGTGAAACAAGTTCAGAGAGGTGCAGTGGGGATGATCAGTGGATTTGATGCTAGGTTTTACCAAGAGACAAGTAAGAAATAATAATATTTAGCCATGAGAACAATGATGGAGCACTGTTCAAATACCTGTAATGATGTCACACAGAAAAGCGAGATGTTCTGTCTCAGAGTACCAGACATGAAATAATGGCTTCAAATTACAGGAAGACAGATTAGAACTGAAGTATTATAAAAAGATTCCTAATAGTATCATCTGACAGCAGAATCAATAACCCAGACAAATGTTAGATTCCCCTTTCTCTGCATGGTTCTGACCAAGGAGACTGTTTAATTAAGATTCCTGTGTTTCTGTGTGATGGCTTGCATCTCCCACTCCCGTAATCCTCACCCATTCTCCGCTGCTGTCAGAAAAAGAGATGTTAACATATTTTCGAGCAATTCATTAGAAAACAATTGTTTTGAAGTTGAGTGCAAATTTTGGTTGAGGTTTACCAAATTACATTCAATGATCAGTGATTAACCTGAAACTAAAAATAATAATCATTCCATCCATTTCTAAAATGTCATCTAGCTACTCCACCCCAAAATTGTTCTGTCTGCTTGTGTTCACAAGAAGCTGCAGGACCATCAACTTATAATTTCCCTGGCAGAACCAGAACAGGAGCTGGAGGAGATGGATCAATTCCCTCTCCAATTAGAAAAAAAGAGTGATAGTGCCTCAAAAATAATAAGCGTCTAGTTCTCCTGATTTTAATGATATTGTAACTGAGCATGTGATAAATACACGGGAAATAAATGTCAATCAAAACATTTTTCAGAACAATACTGGAAAATACAGATTATCATCTAAACTAAAACTGCTAAGAGAAGCAAAAAACTACCAAACATGAATAATAAATATACTGTATAGAAGTAGTTAACAATATATAATCTATTATACTAATGTTCCTCTCTAAAGCTAAAATCACAGAGAGACATTTGAGTTAGTGTAGTCTCAAAATCAAAGCACTGTTTTGAATGATATGTTAGTGCCACAGAAATGGGAAGCAATGTAAGGTTTTCTTAGGTGTGGCCTTACTACACTTGTCTGTGGTACCATCAGATTACATAAAGATTATCTTGGAAAAACAAGATGTTCATGAATCTTTGCCCTCAAAAAGCAACCATTGTTTAAGAGAGAATTTTTATAAAATGTTTTATAGATGGCATTTAGATCCTAAAAAATTAGCAAGTATGTATCCGAACTGCCAGCCCAAATGTTGGAGGTGTGGTTGTGAGGATGCAACGTATTTTCATATATGGTGGACTTGTAAAAAGGTTAAAGCTTTTTGGATTAAAATTTGGTGGAATATGCAAAAGATATTTAAGAAAAGGATAAAGTTTTCTCCGCAATTGTTTTTATTGGGTATTATTACAGATACTACTGTTATAGATATTAAGTTGATGTTGAATTTAATTACGGCAGCGAGACTTTTAGTAGCGCAATATTGGAAGAAGGAGGAACTGCCGACTATAGAAGAATGGACTTTAAAAGTTTCTAATTTGGCAGAAATGGCGAAGATCTCAGCATATTTGAAAGACCAATCACAACAGAGATATATTGTGGAATGGAGGAGATGGATTGATTATATCCAGAACAAATATGGGACTAAAAAGTTTCATTTAGCATTTGAATAAATAGTGGAGTTATATGATGTATAATTAGTTAGTAGTTATTTTGTTATTATTCTGACGATGGAGAGTTAAAGTGCGATAGACTTTAATGTTTTATTGTTGTTAGCATATTTTAGATTATGTTGGTTTGTATTCTTATACCCTGTATTCAGCTCTGGGAAGTCGGGGAGGGGGAGGCGAGGGTAGGATGGGGTTGGGGAGAGGGGGGGGGAGGAGGTTTTTCTTTCTTCCTTTTTTGTATTCAAAAATGTATTTTTAAAACTTTTCAATAAAAAAAAGCAACCATCGTAAATGGACCGCAGTCCTATGCAACATCCAGTCATAAGTACATAAAAGTCTCCATAGGTCAAATCGGTAGACATGCCATTTCAATACCAGTAAATGCAAGAAAGCTCTCAAAACACCGTAGAATAAAACAATTCCCCTGAAATGGCATGTTAATGCAACATTTTACATATAAATTCCAGTGAGTTCTGTGGGATTTCCTCCAAGATAAACATGAACAGAATTAAGGCCTCATTGTTATCATATAAATACCCCTCTCTATTTTTGTGGACCAAGCCATTAAAAGGTTTGACCACAGTTTTAAAGGTCAAAATAGCTAAGTTCTCCTTTATGTCCTGAAATCATGGATTTGCTGACCAAGGATACTGTGTTTTTATATCTATACTGTAGTCGACCCTTTAGTATGGGACTTAGGAATTCAGATATAATGGGAACATTTATTAATGATAGCAATCCATGTTTTCAATTTAAGAGAATAAGACACAGTGAACTTTTAGATGATTTATGAATACACTATTACTACCTAATAACAGCTGACAATTCTAAGACTGATTTTTCTCAAGAATTGTATGATTGTTTCATGTTTCTTTATGAGCAGAAAAAATATTTGAAAAAGATGCAGGTTTCTGAAACAAGACACAGGATGCTACTCCTAAATGAACTGTCCAGAGAAAACTGTCGGCTATAAGGGTAATGATCAGGGTCACCCGATTCTTTCTATATTAGATGCACTGAAACCAGAAAGATTGAATTTATGCATATACATTTATACTTGACAATAAAATATTTGAGCAGGGTCACACTATCAGGTAATAAAATGATTTTCAAGCAGCAAAGTAAAAGGTGACATCCACACTCTAGGATAGGTCAACAAGAAAGGGGTAAAAGTCTCAGATTGTGATGCTATATAAATCTGTCATAGTCACTATATTGTATTCCTGCAATGATGGCTTTCTCAAACTGATATCTCAGTTGGAAAGAGTGTAAAAAAAGAACAAAAGGATCACTTCCCATTTTATTGGGTTGCATAATTAAAGACTGCAACTTAACTGGTTGGGGGTTTTGTTACTTAGCTTGAGGTGCAAACCCACCCAAAAGAATAGACCACAGCTAAATCCAAGGTCTCCAAATGTTTTGGGCAACAGACTCATTTAGATTTTTGAGAACATGTTAAGGGTATTTGCACAAAATATCTGGCATGTTAGGCATGGCTGATCTCAAACACCCATTTAGCAATGGGTGAAGATGTTCCTCATCATTACTTCTAGTCTCCCAGAAGGTTGTCTACCACCTCAAACTACTTTTAGCTGTTTACTTTGAAAATGTTAATGGAATACAGAATACCTCTCAAACTTAAAAGTTCACACTTACTTCCTAAAAGATCAGGAAGAGAGTTTCAACAAAACTGTAAACAAACATTAAATGTAGAAAGAGAAATAAGTACACAAAGTGTAATACATAAAACACACAACTGATTTTTCCCAGCATGCTACTTTTAGTGAATCATTTCAGGAAGTCCTTTTAACATATTTAGAGTAAGAAATTTGTTTAAATATTCTGCAGATTGGATTCATGCAAGCTTAGACTTCCTCTTTACAGCTTTTGAGCTGTGATCTTATCCTACCAGTACTCCTTGGAACTGCTGAGTATTCTTACTCATCCTGAAGGGGATAACTGGCACTACAATGCATTACTTCCAACTATCAAGAGTGACTTCATAGTTTGGGGCATGGGATGGAAAGTTAGGACTTAAGCAATTCTACATACACCCCTTATATGAAGGTAAAAGAATGTCTTTTTTGCACTCCTATCTTTGGCTTTATGGCAGCCTTCCTACAGTTGGTTCCCCTATGATATTTTTTTTTACAATTCTCAGTTGTACTCTTAACATATCTGGATGATCCCAGGTTGAGAAAAATTGCCACATGGTATTTGCCTAGAAAAGTAGCCCAGTGTTCAAGGGACAACTAGATTTTGAGACCAGATATAAGTGATAAGGATTTGCAGAAATTCCCATATATTGATTTATGCCCGGATTACGTACATATATGGTGCTATATAGCCCAGTTTGCTTTAGTTTTAGTGTGTCAAACAAGCAAAAATGGCTGGGATGTAAAATACTAAGTCATAAAGCACTATATATAAAGTCCCATGCCTCACTTCACAAAACATACAATGTGGCTTAGATGTAATCTTGGAACCAAATCAAAATCATTCCTCCTTTAAGAAGGAGTTTGTTCTCAGAAAAGAAAAATGCATTAAGTATGCTGGAGTACCCTATGCTTCCTTCTCAGTTATTTTTGTCTTCAAGTTACAATGATATAAAATGCTGCAGATATGTTTAAACCAGGGCTTTTCAACCAGTGGTACGGGTACCACCTGTGGTACATTGGCACATGGCAGGTGGTACACGACCATCCTAGAAAAGTGGTAGCGGGGGAGGGGAATGAGCTGAACCAGTGGCAGCACCGCACAAGCCTGAGTCAGAGATGGCTGGAGCTGCAGGGCTGTCAGGGCTCAGCGGAAGCGCCAGGATCAGCACCAGGCTCCAGCTGGAGCTCGGCGCTGATCACGGTGCTTTTGCTGAGCCCAGAAGAAGCACCGATCAACTGGAATGTTGCAGCATCCCCAGGGTCTTGTGATTTACATTCAGATGCTTGGCAACTGATTCATATTTCTGACGGTCACAGTGTCCCAGGGTCAAGTGAAGTGACCGAAACCTGCTGCAACCACCCAGCAGAGGGGGCGAAATAAAAACTAACCCACCCCACCCCACCCCAGCTGCCAATCCTCAACAGAAATGCTCACAACAATGAAAACGTTGGACAGGAGGAAGAGCACCATTGGGTGGGCAGGCAGGTGTCTTGCTCGGCTCTGGCTTGGGGGGCACATTTTCCAGTGCCATTGTAACTTTGAACAGTCACTAAGCAAACTGTTGTAAGTCGAGAACTACCTGTACTTCATTACTTTTTTCTTTTTGGTCATCAAGTTTTTGACACCTTGCTAGGTTACTGGTGGTACTCGGATGTTGCCATATCCTAAAAATGGTACAGTGGGTGAAAGGGTTGAACAGCCCTGGTTTAAACTATGTAAATGAAGAGTAAATTTATTTATGAGCCTTGGTGGAGCAGTGGGCTGATGCCTCCTTAAGTAACACCAGCTGCCTGCAATTAGTGCAGGTTCGCATCCCACCAGGCTCAAGGTTGACTCAGCCTTCCATCCTTCCGAGGTAGGTAAACTGAGGACCCAGATTGTTGGGGGCAATAAGCTGACTTTGTAATAATGCCGCTTGGGGTGTGTGTGAAAGCCCTAACAAGCAGGCATATACATAGAATGGCTACTGCTAAGCTTGTAAGCCGCCCTGAGTCTTCGGAGAAGGGCGGGATATAAATGTAATAAAAATAAATAAATAAAAATATTTTTCTTTGGCAACAGAGACAAATCCAATTTCACTATAGAAAGCAATTATTATAGAGTAGCTATGCCTACATGTCATCAGAAATGTCACATTCCAAACAGCCTATGAAATAAAGCACAGCTTAGCAAAGTCAGAGTCAAACACTGTTACTGAGATACCAATATTAATTTACCAAAGGTATTATCTATGCAGATACCCAAGTATTTTATTTGCATTAAATAATGGCTATTGCATTTGCATAGAAAGAAAAAAATGTAACAACCATTTGAAACCATCCTCAGGTTACCTTGAACAAGTTAAAGAGGGAGGGAGGGAGGGAGGGAGGGAGGGAGGGAGGGAGGGAGGGAAGGAAGGAAGGAAGGAAGGAAGGAAGGAAGGAAGGAAGGAAGGAAGGGTGAGGGTAAGGGGGAAGGGAAGGGAAGGGAAGGGAAGGGAAGGGAAGGGAAGGGAAGGGAAGGGAAGGGAAAGAAGAAATTGCTTACTAATGGTCTATCAGCCTTGGTGATCAACTGAAAAGTTGTGGACAGGCAGAACTGAGAGCTCAGATAATAAATAAATAAAACCTGATGATTTTGGATCTAGATATCCCAAACAATAGAACCAACATTTCCTACACTATTTATAGTTCCCTTTCTCAGTATCCTCCTAGATATTAAATTAATGTTCTGTATGCCATTCACAGGAAACAATTTACTTGGTTCCAAACTGGGGTTTTACTTATTATGACAAGAACTGGTAGATGTATAAATCTTTCATATGAATCCTGTATTTGTTTTTATTAATTAAATAAATATGTATGTTTTTGTTTAGACATGGAGGTAGAATCTATTTCCAATGTGCTAATATAATGACCACTGTACATCCAATGGTGATATAACAATATTTCTAATTGTTAACAAATTTAATTGCCATTGTGATTGGAAGATCATTATCCTTATTTTAGATGACCATTCTTCAGAAACCTCTAAGAAGGCTGCAAAATTTCTATCAATAGCTATAGCTGTTAGAAGCCACTTGGTTCCTCTCTCATGCTACTGTACTAATCATTCATTACCTGTTAATTATTTCAGAATGTTCTTGGAATTAAAAAAAGCCTCTCTTATTATATTTATTATGTTATTGGTCTTCATACAGAAAACTATCTATTATGGCACATAATCAATCACTCAATTAACCGCTGGTCATTTTCTTCTGTTTGGTCTTGGATGGTAAATAAAACTTTGATGAAAGAAGACACTATCCTGTTGCAAAAAACCAGGAAACTTACCAAATAGCAATTATCTCGGTAGATAAAAAGTGTTCTTTTGGTGAACTGGGAAGCTACTTTCTGTAAAAGATTATTACAGTGTTATTTACGCAAACTTCACAGATTAAGTGAAATATGACTGAGACGAGGGTTACGGTAATTAAATGTTTCTTTCTCACTCTAGGGGAACAGGAAAGTCTAAGATGCATGTGCAAGTAGTCCTCGTTTAGCAACTTTTTATGAAATTATGAAAAAGTGACTTTATGACCAATCCTTACATTTACAACGTTTGCAGGCAAGTAAAACCAACCAACAAACAAAAAAGCTGAAGTGAGATCAATAGAATATATAGAACTGAAGCTTCAACTGTGAAGTCCCTTATGCTGAGTTTGGTTGTTGGCTTGCTAATCAGTACTATGAGTGTGAGATTTGCTCTCTGTTTATATACTGTACTGCCTTGTCAGTGTTGGTAGGGGTGTGGTTTTCTGCTTTGGTAGTTCCTTGTTTTCTGTCCACAGGTGAGGAACAGTAAAGGAAACGGCTCAGAAGTAGCTCCATGTGTCTGTCTTGGTTCTTGGTGCTTGACATCAATCTTATCAAAATAAAGCAACTATTTGCATCACTATAGATAAACTCTGAGGATTGCTAGGGAGGAACTAAAGAAACAAAATATATTATGAATGGTCCTGTAACAATGTGAAATTTCTGAAGCTATAAAAAAGATAAAAGCCAGAGCTATACCTGGAGCAGCTGGGTTCCTGAGTTCTTATTATAAATGTTTTGAGGATGAACTTTTACAACCTTAAAAATATATGATTAATTCTATTTTACAGGGATGAAAGATGCCACAAAGCTGCTGGGAAAAGGCCAATGTAGCATTAGTGTCTAAAGAGGGACGAGATTTGACTTTAACAAGAAACTGTAGGTTGATATCATTATTCAATACTATATAATGACTACAAGTTGTTTACGATGATTCTGGCTGATAGACTGAAAATAATTCTGCAAGAATTTATTCATGAGGATCAATATGGCTTTTTACCTAAAAGGCATTTATTAGAAATGTGTTGGATATTTTGGAATACTTGGAGGAATATAATGAAAAACAAGTCACACTGATTTTCTTAGACATAGAGAAGGCTTTTGAGAATTTGAACAGGTCTTTTTGCTCAAAGTTTTGGAAGATATGAACTTTGAAAGAGAACTTTATAAAAGATACTTCACAGAAAGCCCAAACAGTTGTTAATGGAGATCTAACAAAGCCTTGTGAGATACAAAAGGGAACAAGACAGGGATGCCAACTGTCTCCTCTCTTGTTTATTTTTGTCCTTGAAATATTGAATAAAGATGTAGCACAAGATGAGAGGATTGTGGGAGTAAAGATTAAAAAAGAATGTATGAATTAATGGCTTTTGGTGTTGGTTTTGGAAGATCTTTGGAAGGGAAGGGAAGATTTGGTGTTGGTTTTGGAAGATCTTTGGAAGGGAATTGAAACACTAATGGAAACACTAATGGAAAACTAAAAGGCTTTGGCATATTAGTAAGTTTTAAAACTAACAAACAGAACATGAAAATGATAACAAAACATAAAAATAGAGAATCAAATAGAAATGATAAACAAAATGGGTTTTAAGAATGATAAGAATGACGAATATGAATTGTATGTTTCTTATTTATAGTTATCTGAAAGATTTAAGGTAGACAAAGAAGTTTATGATATTGAACATTATTAAGATTGACCTTGAAATAAAACTGTGAACAAATTATGAACATGTAATTGCAAAAATGTGTACACCTTTACTGAAATTTGAAACAGAAGAACAATTGAAAGAATGTATGATTCAGTGGGCTAAAAATGTTGGTTATAATGTACAGATGGAACAATGGAAAAATAAGTGGCTGAAAGAACTGAAATTTACATTATGTTACAATCTTAAAGAGAACTTTTAGAAAATTATGTACTATTAGCATATGATACCAGATAAATTGTCTAGATTATATAAAGGCACTTTAAATTTATGTTCGAAATAGGAAAGGTCATTTTATTATGCTGAAAGTCATCAAATTTTGTTTTTATGTATGAGAATGTAAGCAAAATTACTGCATGCTCAAAGATGGAAAGATTGTAGGCAATACCTACAATGAAGGAATGGTTGAAGTTGTTAGAACTTTTTGTGTGAAACAGAAAAAAACTTATAATTTATGGTTTTGATGATTAAAATAGGATGGTTTATAGAAATGAGTCATAATGTAACTTAAGAGAAAGTGGTATTTTTTTTTAAATCCCATTTATATCCCACCCTTCTCTGAAGACTCAGGGCAGCTTACAATCTAAAGCACAAATCAATGTGCTTAGCAATAGCCTTCATTCTATGTATATGCCTGCTTATTAGGGCTTGCGGGGGGGGGGAAGCGGCATTATTACAAAGTCAGCTTATTGCCCCCAACAATCTGAATAAAGCACCTCTCATTCGCGATCTGATTGAGGAGGAGCATGCAGACCTGGCTTGCATTACGGAGACCTGGTTGGGCCCAGAGGGCGGGGTCCCCCTGGTTGATCTTAGCCCATCAGATTTCCGGGTGCTGCACCAGCCTAGGGCTCAGGGTAGGGGCGGTGGAGTGGCAGTTGTTGTGAGGGAGACCTTATGTCCGCGGGAGGCCACCATAGTCCAGATAGCCGGGTGTGAGTCCCTCCTCCTGAGATGTGGTCCCAGAGCTCAGTTGGGCTTGCTGTTGGTGTATATTTCACCTAGACACGTGGCAGCAGCCCTGCCTGAGCTTCTCGATATCCTCTCAGGGTTGGTGGTTGAGTTCCCCAAACTTATAGTTTTGGGTGACTTCAACCTACCATCCCTGGGGGGATCATCTGAGTTAGCTCGGGAGTTCATGGCTTCCATGACGGCCATGGACCTGAAGCAGGTTATTCTGGGCCCAACTCACGGGGGGGGGTCACACGCTCGATCTGGTTTTTCTATCTGGACGGTGGTTAGATGATCTTGGGGGGGGGTTCCCCAATTAATTCACCCCTGTCATGGACCGATCATCATCTCCTGCGGATGGTCTTCCATTTTGCCACTCCCTGTCGTGGGGTTGCTGAGCCAACAAGATGGTTCCGCCCTAGGCGCCTTATGGACCCTGAGCGGTTCCAAACGGCGCTTGGGCCCCCACCTGCCTCCTTTGCTCACAGCTCGGTCGATGCCCTGGTGGAAGCCTGGGAAAGGGCAGCCACAGAGGCACTCGACCAAGTTGTACCCATGCGGCCCTTGACCCGACGCAGATCCCAACGGGCCCCATGGTTCTCCATGGAGCTCTGCGAGATGAAGCGTCAGAGACGGGGCCTAGAGAGCTGTTGGAGGTCCAGCCGATCCGAATCCGACCGGTTACGACTAAGGTCGTTTACGAGAACTTATCTCGCAGCATTGAGGGTGGCTAGGTCTAACCACTTTGCCACCCTCATTGCGTCCGCAGATAATCGCCCGGCCGCCCTGTTTAGGGTGACTCGCTCTCTCCTTAATCAGGAGGTGAGGGAGGAACCCTTGCAGGGTCGAGCCGAGGAGTTTAGTCGATTTCTGTCGGACAAAATCGCTCGGATCCGGACCGGTTTGGACTCCGACTGGGCAGAGTCTGACGATTTAATCTGGGAAGAGTTTGATCCTGTGACCCCTGAAGAAGTGGACAAGATCATGAGGAAGCTGAGCTCCACCACGTGTTTGTTGGACCCGTGCCCCTCCTGGCTGACTTATGCAGCCCGGGAGGGGACACGAGGCTGGCTCCAGGCAGTGATTACTGCTTCTTTGAGTCAGGGTAGTTTTCCTGCCGCCTTGAAGGAGGCGGTGGTGAGACCCCTCCTCAAGAAACCTGCCTTGGACCCAGCAATTTTAAACAACTATCATCCGGTCTCCAACCTTCGCTTTTTGGCGAAGGTTGTTGAGAGCGTGGTGGCGCATCAGCTCCCTTTGTTCTTGGAGGAAGCTGACTACCTAGACCCGTACCAATCGGGTTTCAGGCCCGGGTACAGCACGGAGACGGCATTGGTCGCGCTGGTGAATGATCTCTGGCGGGCTCGGGACAGGGGTTGTTCCTCTGTCCTAGTCCTTTTAGACCTCTCAGCGGCTTTCGATACCATCGACCATGGTATCCTGCTGCGACGTCTCAGGGGGTTAGGAGTGGGAGGCACGGTTCTCCAGTGGTTCTCCTCTTACCTCCTGGGACGTTCGCAGTCGGTGTTGGCAGGGGGACAGAGATCGACCCTGAGACCTCTCATTTGTGGAGTTCCTCAGGGGTCGGTTCTCTCGCCTCTCCTGTTCAACATCTATATGAAGCCGCTGGGTGAGATCATTCGTGGTTTTGGAGTTGGGTATCACCAATATGCTGATGATACCCAACTTTTTATTTCTACCCCAAACCACCCCAGCGATGCCCTCGACGTGATGTCCCGTTGCCTGGAGGCGGTCCGGGTCTGGATGGGGAGGAACAGGCTTCGACTCAACCCTGACAAGACTGAGTGGCTGTTCGTGCCGGCATCCCGGGAAATTCCGATTATCCCATCATTGGCCATGGGGGGTGAGCTATTACCCCCCGTAGATAGGGCCCGCAACTTGGGGGTCCTTCTAGATTCACAGCTCTCTTTGGAAGAGCATATTGGAGCTGTGACTAGGGGGGCCTTTGCCCAGGTTCGCCTGGTGCGCCAGTTGCGGCCCTATCTAGACCGGGATGCCTTGCGCACAGTCACTCATGCGCTCGTGACCTCTCGTCTAGACTACTGTAATGCTCTCTACATGGGGCTACCCTTGAGGTCCACCTGGAGACTCCAGCTGGTGCAGAATGCAGCCGCGCGAGTCGTCTTGGGAGTTTCCCGATACTCCCATGTTACACCTCTGCTCCGCGAGCTGCATTGGCTACCGGTTGCTCTCCGGGTGAGGTTCAAGGTGTTAGTTATGACGTACAAAGCCCTTCATGGCATGGGTCCGGATTACCTACGGCAACACCTGCGACCGGCGTCAACTTCCCTCCGTCCAGTGCGCTCCGACAGAGAGGGCCTCCTCAGGGTGCCGCCGATCAAAGAATGCCGATTGGTGACCCCCAGGGGGAGAGCGTTCTCTGTGGGCGCGCCAGACCTTTGGAAGAGCTTACCGGTTGAGCTCCGGACGGCCCCCGACCTTCGCTCCTTCCGGCGCGATCTTAAAACATTCTTTTTCGAACAAGCTGGCCTGGTCTGACGGGATGGGGTTGGGTTTTTAAAATTAGTTTTTAACTTAATATGTATTGATTTTATGGGCATGATGTTTAATGGTTTTTAATGGTTTTTTAATTTTTGTATCTGATTTTTATTATGTATTGCCCTGTTCACCGCCCTGAGTCCTTCGGGAGAAGGGCGGTATAGAAATCAAATTATTAAATTAAATTAAATTAAATTAAATCTGGTTCCTCATTTTATAAGTACAATTATAAGTTTGCCTCTTTCTCTAAAGTAATATCATGTCTCTTTTCTATAGTCTATCCTATACTAACTGTTCGGACCTGATGTCACTTCTTTTTCTCTTTTCTTTCTTCTCCATTTTTCTTTTAGTTTTTCTTTCTTGCTTGTCCAATTCTTTCTTTCTCTCCATCTCTCTCTCTCACCTTTTGCCTTACTGACTACTATAGTGCAATGGGTGGTTGGGCAAAAGAGCTGGTACAGGACATAATAGCTATAAACCACTGATTTACCAAAATGTACCCGAGGCCTCTTTTAATATACAAACCCATAAGATACTCCATATTATCCCTTGTTTCCAGATAAATGGGCACAATTCCAAACACAATGCTGGGCTGCAATTGCCCAATAACTTATATTTTTCAGTTTACATAAGCCAGAAATATTCTTGGAAATGAAAATGAAACTGGCGGTTTACTTTAGCAATATACAAACTTCTGATTTATTGATTTTTTTAAAATTACTTTATAAAGATAAAACCTCAGAAGGGTAGAGAGTTTATCAGATGACCAGGTCTTGATGTCCACTGACAATCCTGGATTCTATGATGAGAACCCTATCCAAATAACCATAGAATCAATTCCAATCTTTAAAAAAGCTAGAAAAATAATCTGCAAAGTGGCAAAAATCAAGCTCTAAAACAGTGGTGTCCAACCTTGGCAACTTTAAGATCTGTGGACTTCAACTCCAGAATTCCCCAGCCAGCATGGTTGGCTGGGAAATTCTGGGAGTTGAAGTCCACAAGCCTTAAAATTCCCAAGATTGGACACCCCTACTCTAAAACAACTCTTTGGTTACTGGCCACTGTGTGGAGGAGAAGAGGACTTGAATTATGTCTTTTCCCATTTTATGGAATATATCAAAACTACCCTGTCTAGGTGAGGGATGCGGTGGCTCAGTGGGTTAGGACGCTGAGCTTGTCGATCAGAAGGTCGGCAGTTTGGCGGGTCGAATCCCGAGTGCCGCGTAACAGAGTGAGCGCCTATTACTCGTCCCAGCTTCTGCCAACCTAGCAGTTCGAAAGCACGTAAAAATGCAAGTAGAAAAATAGGGACCACTACGGTGGGAAGGTAACAGTGTTCCGTGCGCCTTTGGCTTCTAGTCATGCCGGCCACATGACCACGGAGACGTCCTCGGACAAGCGCTGGCTCTTC
Organism: Vipera ursinii; assembly: GCF_947247035.1. NCBI lineage: Eukaryota > Metazoa > Chordata > Lepidosauria > Squamata > Viperidae > Vipera > Vipera ursinii. Next base: position 202,851,843 of record NC_139512.1, read on the forward strand.
GCCTTTGAAATGGAGATGAGCACCGGCCCCTAGAGTCGGAAACGACTAGCACGCATGTGCGGGGGAACCTTTACCTTTACCTTTACCCTGTCTGGACTAGAAAAATCCCAACAACCACTAGAGAGCAACCATTATTTTTACTGCCCTTTGGGATTGAACTTCTTTTTGGAAGTTTTAAATACAAACAAGGTTAGGGAATGAGTAAGAAGATTCAAGAGAGAGATTTTTTGAAAGAGGGAAGAAAATTTCGCTACTTTGTTCTGTATAATTTAGGAAATAATATTATATATTTGCTCTGTCATTTTTTTCTCTCCTATGTGGGCTGGGACTACAACATTCCAAATTCTCAGAATTGTAGCTCAAATCCATCCGATGCACGTTGGCTAAGGCACACTGCTTATGGCTTACCTTACATGTTCCTAGTTCTCACTTTTCCTGCCATTTCCCCTAGTTCTGTTTCAATTTTTTTTAGAGAAGAGGTTAATCTGGTCTGTTTTCTGAGCAAGTGAAAACCTCAAATTATGCTTGATCTCAGGAAAATCCTATAAATAGCAAACATTACCCTATCCCGTTGCTATACTGAAGCTGTAGTTTCAATTATGGGTTTATTATCCGGAATATTAAACATATTAAATGATTAAGAAAAATTACCAAAAAAGGCAAAAACAAAGCATTATCTGTATTTGTGACACAGCTCTGAAGGTCGGCTTATTAAATTATTGTAAGTAAAAACAAACCAAATTGAAAAATGACTGGGAAGATAATTAGATTGTCTCACTGCCAATAACAACATGACAATCTATGCAGTTACCCATTTTATAACCTTAAATTCTACAACTATATTGAATGGCATAAGGTACCGTTACTGAGAAAACAAACGAGACATACAAACTGGAAAAGAGCCTTATGCAACAACTTGTTTATAAGATTTTCCTTCTGAATTCATTACCCCTCGTTCTTTCTTTTCTGTCATTATCACATCATTGATTTCTCATGTTCTTTTCATGTTCTTTCTGTGCCTTTATAATACTGCAAGTAACTCAAGACATAAAAAAGGTACAGAAGAACTTGTGTAACTTCTACATCTAGGCAACCTTAGAACTTCTTTCTTTAAAGAAGTATGAGCTACCCAGAGGCAAGTTGGATGTTCACACCTATGCCAGCAATTGGCCCATCTGCTTCCGTATTCTTTCTTCTAGTTGCCAGAAATCCTTCCAGCCTAATGTTCATTCAAGGAGGATACAGGCAATCTTCAACTTACAACAGTCTGTTTAATGACCATTTAAAGTTACAACAGCACAGAAAAATGTGACTTATGACCATTTTTCAATTACAACTTTTGCAGCATCCCCAGGCTCATGGGATCAAAATTCAGATGCTTGGCAACTGGTTTATATTTATGACTGTTGCTGTGTCCCAAGATCATGTGATCACCTTTTGCGACCAAACAAAGTCAATGGGGAAGCCAGGTTCATTTAACAACCTGGTTACTAACTTATCAGCTACAGTGATTCACTTAACAACTGTGGCAAGAAATGTTACAAAATAGGTTAAAACTCATTTAACAAATGTCTCACTTAACAACACAAAATTTGGGGCTCAAATGTGATCATGTCGAGGACTACCTATACTTACAATCTAAAGCATTTCTGGATATTGGCAACTATATGGCAAAAGTACCTGACTTTTTCTGTGATGATTGAAAAATTTAGCGTGTTTCTGCCACAAGAATTATGGAAACCCATAGCAGAGGTTAGAAATAAGTCAGGGTGTAATATTGGGTTTTTGTATTTTGAGTTTTTTTTAACTCTGAGTCACCATAAGTGAGTTGGGCAGCCATATAAATTTTCTGTTCTAGAAGTATTTGATTTTACCTTCAAAAGTTATTTACTGAAGCACTGAGGTTTTTTTTTTAATACAAATATACACAATTTCTAAGTACAAGCAGTTTGGAAACATACCTACCTAAAGAAAAGTGTTCTACCATGCTTACTTTGTAGCCTACTAATGATCTCTCCTTGTAAAAGATCATGCTTCAGTTTTGTATTGGGATAATGGGCAACAGCTACACATTCTTTATTTCCTATCTGCTTCCTCCACTAGTTTTTAAACATAGTCTATTCTCATGGGAGAAAAATACATTTTTTGCAAGGTGTAGGTAGGAATAGGGATTTGCTTCTCTGAGATGAGATGGTTTTATGATAGCAACAGCAGCTATAGCTAGTCCACTGTGGATTTTTTCCATAAGATGGGCCAAAGTGAGTTAATACTATTAGTGATAATGATGGTTAAAGAAGTACTTGCCCTTCCAAAACTTAATACTTCTAGGTACTTTCAACTACAACTTCCCAGGATTGTATTACCGTATTTTTTGGACCATAAGATGCACTTTTCCCCCCCAAAAGTGTGGGGGGGAAACGAGGGTGCGTCTTATGGTCCGAAGGTGATCCGTATGGCCAGCCCCAACCTCTGCAAGTGGAAAGCAAGGGAGCTTGCCAGGAGCACGAATCGGCACGTGCTGAGAAACGCCGATCTCACGCTCCTGCAATCTGCCTCGCTCGGTTTCAGCTTCCCTTGCTACAAGAGAAAGCAGGCTGAAACGGAGTGAGGGAGATTGCCAGGAATGCGAATCAGCTGATCTCGCGCTGCTGCAATCTCCCTCGTTTCAGCCTGCTTTCTCTTGTAGCAAGGGAAGCTGAAACCGAGCAAGGGAGTTTGCAGGAGCGCAAGATCGGCCGATTCACATTTCTGGCAATCTCCCTCGCTCCGTTTCAGCTTGCTTTCTGAAAGAGAAAGCCGGGCCGCAGGGCCGCCTCCGTGGGTACTGCTCTAATGCAGAGAGGGAAGGACAAAGAGGGAGGGAAGGAAGGAAGGAAGGGACAATGGGAGAGGGAGGGAGAGAGAGAGAGAAAGAGAGAGAGAAAGAGAGGGAGAGAAGGAGAAAGAAATAGGGAGGGGGAGAAAGAGGGAGAGAGAGGAGAAAGAAAGGGAGAGAAATAGAGGGAGAGAAAGAGGGAGAGGGAAAGAGAGAGGGAGAGAAAGAAAGGGAGAGAGAGAGAAAGGGAGAGCTAGAGAGAAAGAGAAAAATAGGGAGAGAAAGAGGGAGAGAGAAGGAGAAAGAAAGGGAGGGAAATGGAGAGAGAGAAAGGGAGAGATAGAGGGAAAGAGAAAAATAGGGAGAAAAAGAGGGAGATGGAGAGAAAGGGAGAGAGAGGAGAGAGAGAGAAAGAGGGAGGGGGAGAGAGGGAGAGAAAGAGAAGGAGAGAGAGAAATTAAATTAGTAACATGATTGTTAAGTGAATCTGGTTTCCCCACTAACTTTGCTTCTCAGAAGGTTGCAAAAGGCGATCACATGACCCTGGAACAATGTGACCATCATAAATATGAATCGATTGCCAAGCATCCGAATGTAAATCACATGACCCTGGGGATGCTGCAACAGTCATAAGTGTGAAAAATGGTCATAAGTCACTTTTTTCAGTGCCATCGTAACTTTGAACAGTCACTAAGTGAATCATTGTAAGTCAAGGACTACCTGTACTTTATCATTTTTTTCCTTATTTGGTGGGGGGTCAAGTTTTTGACACCTTGCTGGGCGACTGGTGGTACTCGGACATTGCCTTGTCCTAAAAGTGGTACAATGGATGAAAAGGTTAAAAAGCCCTGTTTTAGTATACCAGTATTATTTGGTTCAGAATTTTTTTTTCTTGTTTGCCTGCTCTAAAAACTGGGTGCGTCTTATGGTCAGGTGCGTCTTATGGTCCGAAAAATACGGTAGCTTTTTTGGCTGCTGCCACATACTGCTTACTCATGTTTAAGTGACTCTCCACTAGGACTCCAAGGTCCTTCTCACAGTTACTGTTTTTGAGACAGGTTTCACCTAATCTGTACTTATAACTTTGGTTTTTCCTGCCCAGATGTAAAACCTTGCTTTTCTCCACATTAAATTTCATTTTGCTAGATAGGGTCCATTCAAGTCTGTCAAGACCTTTTTGGATCCTGAGCTTGTCTTCTGGGATATTGGCTATTCCTGCCAACTTACTGTCATCTGCAAATTTGATGAGTTCCCATTCTGTTCCCTCACCTATGTCATTTATGAAGATATTGAAGAGTATTGGGCCTAGACAGAACCTTGTGGTACCTCCCTCCATGTAGAGATAATACCATTAAGGTTTACTTGTTGAGTACGGTTTGTCAGTCAGTCGCAAATCCATCTGGTGGTGATGCTGTCTATCCCACATTTTTCTACCTTACCAAGAAGTAGGTTCTGGTCTACTTTTTCCAATGTCTTGCTGAAGTCTAAATGTACTATGTCAACAGCATTTCGGTGGTCTACTAGTTTGGCATGATTTGTTTTTAACAAACCCGTAATGACTTTTAGTTATAAATGTATTTGTTTCTAGATATTCACATATCTAATTTTTGATTATTTTTTCCCAGGATCTTCCCAGGTATTGATGTTATGCTGATTGATCTGTAGTTTCCTGTGTTGTTTTCCCTCCCTTTTTTTGAAGATGGGAACCACATCAGCTATTTTCCAATCCTCTGGTAGTTCCCCAGTGCTCCAATATTTTTTTAAAGATACAATGGTTCTGAGATAACATCTGCCAGCTTCTTCAGAACTCTGGGATGTTAATCTAACATACATCAGGAAGGCACCAAGATGGTGAAAAGCAAAATCATACATGGAATAACAAAATCACTGATAGTTGAGAATTTTCATACTCATGACAAATCTATAGCTAGCTATATGGTGATAGACTTCAAGCTGAGAAGTAAGGAACATATTCATAGACACCACTGCAATAAATCAATTTGAAAACAGCATATATTAACATGTTGGAATTATCACAATTATTTATACAACTTGGAAATAGTAATATGTCCTTTTTTTCTTTCAAACACCAGAAAATATAAGCAAATCCATGTAAATATGCATATTATGAAATCAATATAACATTCAATTAATATCAAAATTACATTGCCTTGTTCTTTTCCTATCTTCCAATCAATAGAGAAAATAACAAAATATTTGTTAACAAATAACAAAAGAAAAGAGGGCTAACTGGTAACAACTGTTTTCTTCTCATAAATAGCCAAGAAACATTTATTTAACTTCTCTCCCATCTCTGAGCCCAAAGGAAATTTCCTGGAACCAATTAGTCATAGAGTTGCAAGGCTCTTTTCTATTTTCTGCACTCATGCAGAAGATGGACATTTTCCTCTCCTAGGCAATCTGGATTCCTATTTGAAACAGAAGATTGAACATGGTGACACAAAAAGCTCCCTCAACCCTGCCATCTCCTCTTTCCATACCGCCTGGTATTGACTGGAATCCTTAATATTTCTGGGAAGGCAGACTTGGATTGCTTTCCACGTAATCTGTATATGGTGTGGCTACAGGCAGCAATGAAATAGGAAATAGGTTAATTTGTTTAGGGAGGTCACTTCTGAACAAAGCTACACTTTCTTTTCCACTGCCCGGTATCTATGATATATACAAGTACTGCAAGGCATAAGTAGATGTAGCTCTTTCCTTTAGGTTGAGATCAGTAAACTTTTGAAATGGCAGACATCCTTTTGCAATTTCTCACAGCACAAGAGATGCCAGTAATAATTCATGTTTTTTTAAAAAAATGAAAAGTATTGAATTACAATGGCAAAAATCTAACCAAATCTTATGTGAAAACACATAAAACTTGTAAGAAATGGAAATTTGAGTCATTTTAAATTTTAGAAAAAATATTTTGTAAGTCAAAGGGCACCATCTAGTGGAACTGTGGATACCCAGGCTTTCTACTAAGAAACCCTATGTGATAACTTTTTTCTCTGATTTTCCATCCATCTAATTTATTATATACAGCCTGTTTTCAAAATACATTGGGTTCACATATGGTACCTGGAATTAAGGACATAACCCACTCTTTTTAATGGAAGGAAGTAATTTCTTTTATTTCTTTTAAAATTTTTGTCTTCCCCTCCCACAGATACCTTATATCTGAGAAAACTGTATTGGTAAAACATAAATACAACAATGATTTGGTATATCTAGTAAGTAATCTTTTCACTGCTTAGATTTGGCCAATTAAGCTCATACTGTTATTTGCTTTATAATAAGCATACTGACTAATCCACCATTTCTGTAACACTGCTCATATAGCAAAAGCCTACTGCTATTGAGTCTTCAAAATCAAGTGATCAACAGAACCTCTGAAGACTAAAGAACAAGTTTATAATCCATTAAGCAACAGTACTAATTGCTAGATTCATATTATCTACAAGTATGCTTAACTGTTTATTAAAAATGCCTCAAGTATTACATAAAACTTCATAAGACTAAGTATCACCAATAGCTTTTTTAGAATAAATGCCATTATTGCCCAATTCTTCACAACAACCTGTTCCAAATTAATCAACGCCTCAAAAGAATGCTATAATGTTACATACCTAATTATGCTAAATTTCAATTAAATCATTAAACAAATAACTAAACTTGCCAGATCTCCTGAAACTCAGATCTTACAGTTTGATCCAATGGACAAAGGGTAAAGAGAGGGCCTCCTCAGGGTGCCGCCGATCAAAGAATGCCGATTGGTGGCCCCCAGGGGGAGAGCGTTCTCTGTGGGCGCGCCAGACCTTTGGAACCGCTTACCGGTTGAGCTCCAGATGGCCCCCGACCTTCGCTCCTTCCGGCGCGATCTCAAAACCTTCTTCTTTGAACAAGCTGGCCTGGTCTGACGGGATGGGGTTGGGTTTTTATAAATAGTTTTAATTTTAATATGTATTAATTTATGGGCATAATGGTTTAATGGCTTTTTAATCTTTGTATTCTGTTTTTTTATTATGTATTGCCCTGTTCACCGCCCTGAGTCCTTCGGGAGAAGGGTGGTATACAAATTAAATTATTAAATTAAATTATTAAATTAAAGCCAGGCTAATCAGGAAAAAAACAGTGGGATGGAATATCAAGCACCCAAAAAAGCATTAAACAACCTCATATAGTTCTTAATAGATGATCCTCAGGGAATCTGGTTTCAGCCAACAAACAGTTCTTAAGCGCTTTAGAAATGATACATCATTGGAAAGCAGAGCTGAGAGCAGAACAAAGATGCTCAAGGAAGACAGTAACTTGATTAAAGACAGCTAGCTATAACCTGATTTAAGAGGCAACCCTGACCCATGTTACTTTGTTGGAAACAACCATATGATTTCCTGTCATTCCTGTGAATCTTGTTTGTAAAACTCTGACCTTGGTTGACAACCCTAACTTGGCTTTCTGAACTTTGGACTGGATTTTGACTACTCTTCTGAATGTACCTGTTGAAAGCAAAACCATTCTGGCAAGCTTTCTTATCCAGAGACTCTGTTTTGATTTACATTCCTTTCCTTGTCTGCCTTTATCTACCCAGCCTTGAGTAAACTGCTAATTTCACCTAACAACTGTGTGTGTTTGAAACTGAAACAATACACACCACTACTGAAATGATATGTTTATGACTCTTTTTCCATTCTAAAAAGGGGAAATCATGATTACAGTAATACGGTTTTCCTCTTTCAACACCCATTTGTTATTAATAATCAACCTGATTGATCCACCTTCACAGTTCATATTAATTAAGATTGTATCTATTTCTTCTGCTGCTTTCCTTGTTACTACCCAAGGATCAGTAAGTATTTTTGCCTACTGCACCAAATGGTCAGGCAGGTTTATGACTTTCATGACTACCTCTTTACCTGATGTTATGTCTGACAGGCAATTTGAACTCCATAAACCATTCCTGTTGTGTAAAATTGAAGGAAGCCTCCCTGTCATTGTCAGAGAAGGAGAAAGCTAGAGAGTCATCTGAACAGATCATCTAATGTACCAACTCAATCAATTCATCTTGACGTGAATCCAGCAAAAAGTCATTATGATCTCTCTGAAGTCACAATAGACCACCGAGGATTCTGTTCTCATGGATACAGAACAATCTAACGTCCTAATCTGGTTCAGAGGATTAGGATCAATATGAGCTGTTTTTTCCACTGTAGCATTAAATTGGGCTGACGTTCCTGTATTGTTCATTCTTCAAAGTTGTTCCATTTTAGTTTGTTCCCCACCATGTATTCTTCCTGAGTCCGTTCCTTTGGAAGTTAATAAGCAGTTCAATAAATGATTCTGGAAAGCTGGAATCTCACTTTAGCTACTCTTTTAATAACGAAGTGGTATGTAAACATTAATGGTAATGAATTTGTACGAGTGATTTTTTTTGTAACATTAGTAGTAGAAAAGAATGCAGTTGGTGATTTCCATGGACCGGGGGGGGTATGGTTTTGTGTGCTACCTGCATCTCGCGGATGGGGCTTTGCTTGTTTGTGCAGCCCAGTTGCTGGCATGCTGCGGCCCGATACTGATCCATGGACCGGGGGTTGGGGACCCCTGCTTTAATAATAACAACAACAACAAAATAAACTTAATTGGTGATCTGCTGGTTTAGTCGAAGGAACAAGCTTTTACTAGATTAAAGCATGGAAGAACTCCAAGCAAGAGCAGACTATACCATTTCTTGAGCTGCAAACAGCAGGGCAGCAGAGTTCTGTTCGTCTTAAAATCACAAAAGCTGGCCTTGACCAAAAAAAAAAAGGCCCACATAATTATGTGTAACCAAACGCATCCCCTTTTACATGTAAGCCACAGCTTCTCAGTACAGGGGAGGAGGAGAGACAAAAAAACCCCATCCAAAATTGATATTAATTTGCTGTAATGTGACATCCCTTAGTATTATATTTGCTGTGCATTACTTGAAGTCTATAAGGAAACGTGTGACAACATCAAGATACTGCTCCAATTACAAAGCTATCAGAGCAACTCAAGAGACTGTGGGGAGCTGTCAGGATCTGTGGACCTCCATCCAGATGCTGCTGCATTACAATTCCCAGAAGCTTCAACTAGATGGCCCCTGGAAAAAGACGCTGTGAGTCATGATTTAGCAACCCTCTGAAAGCTACAAGTTCTCTATTCCTAATTAGTGTAGGAGGAGAGATGTACTGTTTGTCTATTGTGACAAAAAAAAAAACAACAACAACCAGGAGGACTCTAGAAGTCCTCTGCCAACTAACAAGTGCTATTAAAAGGCATAACCTTTTAATAAAATGCATTAGTCAGAAAAGGTGCTGCAAGATTCCTTCAGGGTTATAATGACTTAGTTACCCAGGCACTGACTAAATACAATATTTTGCTTCCTATTAGAAATTATGTCTTGCTGCACTTCGCTTCCATTATTCTCAAAAGTCTTAAGGCTAAATGTTACAAAAATTGCTTTCCTCAAATCTGCCACTGTGTTTATTCGTCAACAGAAATATATGAACAAAAAGAAAAATCTAATTTTTAAAGATGTAAGTTTAGATCCTAGAGAGCACATATAAAAAGTATTAAATGTCTAATTATGATTACAGATATTATGAACCTCGAAAGGACATAGTGAATGAAAAAGGAAGTTATACAATGGAATTAGAACTGTTGTAAAATGTAGTAAAAAGCATCCCTTTGTACTGGTCTCCTGATATGACAAACATTATTGTAGGAATGACTCTGAATAAGGCACCTCATATAATAAACCCCCTTCTTTCACTCCCAATAGAAAAAAAATATGAATACACTATTACTAGCTGGGAGACACAAAATAAGAAAATCTTTATATCTTTAAACGAAGAGAAAACTGCATCTTAGGTTCCCGCCAAAATAACAGCATTTTCCATTAATTAAAATAAATCACATTGATGTAATTGTGTCCTCTACCACTGTATTACACTGGGGATTGAGTTTCTGATTATATAATTGGATTACATAAATATTTATGGTTTGGGTTGTGTTTTTTTTTCTCAAAATACTAGGCAAACCAAATTAAAATCAAGATTTGGGAAGGAAAAGGATTTTTAGGACTGAAACAACTCTATAAGTGACATCCTCTTTGATCCTCAATAGGAAAAGCAGCAGAGATACTTCAAGATTTCTTTCCCCCTAGGCCTGTGGTGGTGAACCTACAGTATGGCACGCGTGCCACAGGTGGCACACAGAGTCCTCTCTGTGGGCACACACGCCGTCGCCCCAGTCCTAGGCCTTCAGCTGGGTTTTATAAAACATTCTCGCATTAGGCCTCTGCCGCTGTGTGCAAAAAAAAAGAGGTTCAATCAGTCAATCAATTTCAACTTCTCGCAGGAAAAAAAAAGATCTTGCAAAGTTGAAATTGATTGATTGAACTTTTTAGTCCCACCCAGTCTGCCGTTACCACCACAGCCACGCCCACCCATTGTGCCACGCCCACCCAATTGGCCACACCCAGCCAATGGGCCATGCCCACCCGACACCCGACAACACATAAGTGGGTTTTGGGTTGCAGTTTGGGCACTCGGTCTCTAAAAGGTTCACTATCACTGCCCTAGGCAAATGATTTTACCAAGAATATAATTCCGGTCTCTTTGTAAACTCTTAGTAAGTGTCAGTTCATCAGCCAATAATATTCCAGAAGTGAGCCAAAGCTGTGATATATGAGCCCCTTTTCTACAGACCCTATAGCCTGCTCTGACCATTGGTGTTAAAAACTAGTGGTGACCAGTTATTTCCCATACTTAGGAAAAAAACGTTAAGATGGAAGCCTTGCCTTCAGATTATTTTGAGAGAATCTTAGAATTCCAGCTCTAAAATGAAAAACAAAAACCCCAGTCCATTCCTGGTGATTTGCATCTTTAGTCTGCCCGTTTTAGCCATCTTGTTCCTCTCATTATATGAGTACAATCTCAGCCACCAAATGGCTCCCTATCTTTGCAATGTATTAAAAGAAAAGAATTAAAATGGTGAGTATTACTGTTTTAAAGGCAGACTTAATTTAGAGGTTAAGAACAACTTAAGCACAAATGAAATTTCCTGGTTTTTTAATATCTTGTTTTGTAAGAGAAACTGCTACAAATGGTTACAACTCCATGGAGAATCAAAAAGAAAAGAACCCCAATGGGCAAGAACTTCCAAGGGAACCTGTCCTGAAACTTCAGAGAAATTTCCAATAAAACATCCACTGAAAGTTCTCAGACAAAAAAATGGAAGAACTAAGGAATTCTTTCTGGTATCACTAATTTCTGAAGACATCGCAAACTTGGGATTTTATTAGCTTGATTTTCTGTGGCACTTCAACAGAATTCCACCTTTGATAAGCACGTTATGAGGAAATATTTTGGATAAGGCTGTATCAACGCACAGCTTTTGTACAAAAAACTATTTAAAAATATAGTGAAAAATACAGCAACCCATACTCTTATGAACAAATTACAAGGAAATAGCCCCAATTGTTAAGCAATTTCCAATCTGTTGATTTTTATACTATCTTCTTAGAGAAACATAGATAAGATGAAAATGATGTCAAAAATGTCAGATTCAACCGTCAATATAAATTTCATTTTCATTCATTTTCATAATGCAGAAATACAGAAATACTGTATTTCACCACAAGACGCAAGAAACTATCAAGCATTTTCTAAATAAGAGTTTTCAATTCACATATTTCTACCAGTACTCTCTATTTGTCCTGCATAATCCTGAAGAATTTTTGGTGGTTCACACAAATAGAAAACACAATTAAAGCATCCACAATCAGATCAAAGACAATACATAACATATGCAGATAGCTTTAAGAAGTAGCCCAACAGTAGTCCAAAGGCTGCCCAGAAAAGCTCCATTCAGAGTTGCTTCTGCAACACTGTTAAAGTAGGAGCTAACCTGGTGTCCATTAGAAGGCTATTACAAAGGATCAGCCACCAAGAAACAGCGCCTCTGAGCACTGGCCCCCTTCACCACTCTAAAATGGGGAACTCCTACCAACTTTTCCCAGTGTAATCAATGGAGCTGGGTGGACTTCAATGGAAGAATACAGCCCCAGGAAAGGGACCACAGCACTTGTGTAATACGGTATGCTCCTACTAAGAAACATTGTCCAATACATGGACCACTGCTCTTTGATCCAACTTCAGTTTCCAAGTATCCTTTAAAGAAGTGTCATGGAGAATGTGTTACAGTAGTCCATCACAGGCAGTGATAACAGTATGAGCCGTTGTAGCAACTGAAGACAATTAACCAGTGGAACAGGTTGCCTTCAGAAATCGTGGGCGCTCCATCAGTGGAGGTTTTTAAGAAGGGACTAAACAGCCACTTATCTGAAATGATATAGGTTTTCTTGCTTGAGTAGGGGGTTGGACCAGAAGACCTCCAAGCTTCCAGCTTCCAGGTTCTAGTCTAGTCTAGTCTAGCCTAGCCTAGCCTAGTCTAGTCTAGTCTAGTGTTCATTTTTGTCATCAGTCATTGCTAAATGGGCAACTCCACCAGCTACAAAACCTTCCTTCTCTGCTATATCACATGACACAAACTTTTTCTTCCACACTCAGATTCTATCAGCATTTTCCTGTTATAACAGGAGACTAAGTATGGTTCAGTACTCTTCAAGCTGCTTAAAAGTCCCAGGGAAAAAAACTAAGGAAGGAAGAGCTACTGCAAGGCTTTCCTTCCACATGATGTAAAGCTGAATTTTGGTTCAAGTGTCTAGAAAATGTCTCTTGTTCCCTTCAGGAGGGCTCTTGGATCCTGAATTGAAGATCTCAAGATGTATTATACTTTGATAGCCCTATGCTGGGAATTAATTTCTATGGGATCATGCACAGAATTTTCCTCTGATTAATAATTCAACACAAAGTCAAGGATTTTATTTATACAAAGAGTCACACTCATGATTTAGGGTTAATCTGTTCAAATTTCAGACAGCAACATAAGCAATTTACTAAGAGAGGGTTCCCTCAGGCACTGAAGGAAGCCGTAGTTAATATGCACAAAAGAAGTAATCTCATCAAAGTGACTCATCATTTCTATTCCTTAGCACCATTTTCTTTAAAAAATCAATACTGGATTTATTGCTCCTCGGATCCATCTTCCAATTTTATATAATTTATCAAGAGGTGTAATTCATTCCTCTGAAATTAAAATGAGAGATAAAGAGTGTGACGGATGTGGTTCCTATCGGACTGAGCAACTAACCCACAGGTTAATCCTCAGCTGTTCTTTAAGACTCAGTAGGAAATATCTGGGATAAGGCTTTTATTTCCTACTTGTTGCCTTCCAAACTTTCAAAGACCATAGCAACCAAATGTTTCTTAACTATCTGCCTCCGAATGCCATCCTGCATAGATGGCAGCAGTGTTAATATTTTGTTACTGTGTGCAGTAACAGTACATTTACTCTGACTATTACAGAGATGTTATCTGAGTGCTAGGAGCTAAAATGTGTTTTGAGATGGGATATTTCTGGAAACAATTTTCATGCTATAATAAACTGGTGAGTGCTTAGAGGTGGCAAAAAAACCCCAAAGCTTTCAGATCATCTGAAACAGATCAACACAATAGGTCTTTCAGCCCAAAGAAGTTTTGCTCCACCCAAGAAGGTAGCAATTGGATGCAGATAACATTTCCTGTGTCAGAGATAAGACACCCTAAATCCCAGGGCTCAGTTCTTGTTACTCCAATTAGCCACTCCAGAATTTTGACAAACAGACATTATATCCTTCTGCCAACCATTTAAATTCACAGTAATTACAAGGAATTATGAAATCTTTGAAAACCTTGAACTGTCCATGTCCCTCTGATAAAAAGCAACATTAAAAACAATTACGTTGTGATGAAGAAATATAAGTCAAGGGCTTTGACTACATTAACATTTACAAAAGCCACATTAAACTGATAAATTATATAGAAAGCAAGATACAGTAAACAAATTATCAAATAACTCTTAAACATCTGAAAATTAACCTGAACACGGGACATTGTTTCTATGGGATTTTGTTTCTATGTGACACCAGCAGCATGACTTCTTTAGTCACAGACATGGAACAACCTAAACATTCCTACCATGGAAAAATGGATGGTAAATGGAATTGACTGAGATGGCAAAATTGACTCCTTTGATTACTGAAAAGACTGTCTAGCTTTGTTTTTACTTGGAAACTATTTTTGGACTTTTTGTGTGAAAGTGAGACAGACGAAATTTTAATGTCGGGATTTGACAAGTAGAACTGTTTATGATTATAGAAATTTGTGTACAATTGTTAATTTTAGAATAAGATGTTAATGTATTTTATATTTGTAGCTGTACTAAAGAAGGTCGGAAGTTACTCTTTTTTCTATTTCTTCCCTTTTTTCTTTTCTGCACTAATTTTTCTCTTCTTATCATCTTTTCTTTTCCTAATCATTTTCTTTCTCTTTATCTTTTGTTGAAACTTAATAAAATTTTATGAAGAAAAAAAAATTGTGAACTTCATATTCGGACTGAAACAGCAAGAGCTCCCAAATTCCAGATCAGAAGGATTAATGTTTCCTGCATCAGGCCAGAAGTACCTTGGCAGATCTTACCTCAACAGCCATCATCACATTCATCCAATTTGTGAGGGAAACACAAAAACACCTCTGAGGATAGTAGAGAAATTGTTCCTGCTTTATTACAGCTTCCAGGGAAGATTGGATCTGGAAGGTACTTCTGTATTTTTCTTCACCATACCAAACAAGCACCATAGCAACCATTAAACCACTGCTGAATTTAAATTCATCTTTCCTAAACATAATCTTCTGTACCATATCAGCTTCCTCAATCAGCCCACTTCATTCCAGTTAAATTTCTAGAAAGTTAAACAATTGTGGCAGAGAAAGATCCTATTTAATGTCATGGCAAGGGCAATTCAAGTCCCAAAGTCACATAAACGTCATAATGGAAAGAACTGATCAAGCCCTGATGTTTGGTCCAAAGTTTGACCTTAAAATACCTCTAGAAAAAAAAGACTGTTATTAATCCAGAATTTTAAAGAGAAAATCCATATATAATTAGTAAATATTCCTGGCCCAATAATCCACATTCATAACTGACAATGAAAAAGAATTACATCTAAGGACCGGGGATTTTCTTTTGACAGAAGTATAGAGGCCTGATATTTTAATCTCCCACACCACATTCATCCTTTACAAATATCGGGTGGTTGAAAGATTTGATAATTCAGATTTCACTTTGTATGGGTGTTTCTTAGAGATACAATTTTCTCCTTTAAAGGAAAAGCAATCCTAGTTGTGGAGAATATTTCATGGCTCTCTTAATGGACTCTCATTCTGAGAAAAGAAAACAACAGGCATGCATTGTATGCTTACATTCTGCAATGTGCTGTTTGTATGTAATGTAATGTTGAACATTACTAAGAAAAGAATTGAAGATCAAATCAAATCAATCTTTATTATGGTCATAGACCAGGAATGGAAAATAAAGCATCCAATCCTATAAAAATTCAAAACACAGCCATATTCAAAACATGTGTTGTTGCATCCACAATCTCAAAAAGAATATGATAGTTCTCAAAAACTACAGAAGAGAAAACTCAAGTGATCATTGGGGAAGCTTTTGAGTCAGAAAGGCTGGTCATTGCCATCTTGTTTGCCAAAAATACAGTAACATCATGTGTCCTGAAAAGCTACGTTTCACATTTTTCTTTTCAAAGAAACTCAACTGCCTGGAAAAGAGCCGTAATACATTGCGATAACTTCAAAGAACACCAATGGAAAAAAAAATACCAAACAATGTACAATCTGGAAACTAGGGTTGAAGTAAAACCTTAATTTTCAGATTTTCGTAGTAGGTAAGACCACAGGAACTGATCTGCCTTGTGTATTTATTTGGCTCAAATCTCACCTTTTGCAGAAGAGCTCAAGGCAATATACAGAGTGCTGCCTCCTCTTATTTTTCCCCACAGCAACCACCCAGTAAGGAAGGTTGGGGCAAGAGAGAGTCACTGACCCCAAATCATCCAGTAAGGTTCTGTGGCCGAGAGTGTCCCTTGTTCCCCTGTCCCTAGTCCAGCATCTTTATATTGCAAGTACAACACATTATATTACATTGTCAGGAAGGAAAACGATAAACAAAAATCCTTACCCAACACTGAATACTCTATAAGGAAATGAATGGCTTTCTGGGCACATAATAAAGTTTCTTTCTTTCTTTCTTTCTTTTTCTTTCTTTCTTTTCTTCCATCCTTCCTTCCTTCCTCCCTTCCTCCTTGTGTATTGTATTGTATTGTATTGTATTGTATTGCATTGCATTGCATTGCATTGCATTGTATTGTATTGTATTGTATTGTATTGTATTGTATTGTATTGTATTGTATTGTATTGTACTGTAAAATCCTGATGGATTTAAAGTAGTCCAAAAATCTAAAGTAACAGCAGATAACAAAATAAGGAGAAGCAACTCGTATTTTTCTCTGTATTCCTCACTAGTTCTGTTGGGCTTCCTAGATAAGCCTATGTTATATCTCATAGGACAGCAAAGTTAGCGTCTTCTTCCTATGAACTGGATTTGCAGTCAGGTAATGTTTCCACCATATAATAAGGTAAGTCATTTTTCCTAACAAAAGTCCCCATAAAAAAACTATTTCTCACATACTTTCAAAGAACAATCAACATTCAAAATACCCTCTTATATTATCCAGCATTTATGATTTCTGTCCCTAATGCAACCTTACAACAACTTCAAACATGTCCTTTGAAATTATGCAACTGAGTTCCAACACATCTGGAGGGAACCTGGTTGGCAAAGATGGGCCTTACCAGCCGAGATGTTGTTAAACTACAATTCTCTGCTCCCTTGCTGTTTAAAAAGACCATTACAGATTTTTGCTAATTGTTTAACCAGCAATTTAAGATTCTGTGCATATGTTAAGTATCATTGATATGCATATTTTCTTACAAAGACCTACCTTGTGACATGTATTTTTCCCAAAGAATCCCTGGAAAATAACTTAAGAGCAAATAAATCACTTAATATTGGCACAAATAAAGCAAATGCACCCAAGACTATTTGATTCTATAATAGCTTTGTTCCCTATGCCATCCATCTGGTAAACTTGTAAGATTCATTTTTCTCACTATGCACACGTATACATAACCCAAACTAGACTGTTGTTTCTCTGTGTCATGTAATCAGTGCTTTTTTTGTAAAAGAAAAAGGTGCCGGAACTCACACGTCATACAACCCTCCTTGCCTATCCTACAAGGTTCCATCCAGAAAAGGTGCCAGAACTCCGTTCTGAGCGTTCTATGACAAAAAAAGCCCTGCATGTAATATATGTGAGTATATGCATAATTTTTGTATTTAGTTATTTATTTTTGTCATATTTATGTAGTATATATCAGGGGTGGTGACCCTTTGAGAGCTGTATGCAATGAAATTTGAATTCAATATATGCCGATTAGTGTCATTCAAAATGTCAATAAAGTTATTATTCTATTCTGTTCTGTTCTGTTCTAATAGGTGTGACTGAAAATATTAATCTCTAAAAACTGAGAATCCACACATGATAGCTCAAAAATGAATTGCACGAGGTTCAGGGAGGCTTATTCCCAGAAAAATGGTCCAGGATTGCAGCCCAAACCTTTAATTTTCATACTCGTGAAGTAATGAGCATCACTAAACAATACTGAAATAAAGCTCTTGATATGATTCCAGTGAATAAGCATTCATCAGCAGCAGCAGTTCTTCAACAAAGATTTTAACAAAAAGATATGAAATTCACAATGCGCTGAATGCCTGCATTACATATTGGAAAAAAGCAAGGACCATCATAGCTGAATTTAGCACCGTAGCTACTATACAGCTCTGTAAACCTTTGCCATTAATTCACTGTAATCTGGGTCAAGGAAATGAAAAAAATTATAGCGACTTTTCCCCCCTGCTTGTTCAAGGTATTAAAAACAAACACTTCATAGGAAAATAAGAGAGGGGATGCTGGCAATGCAAAGGCTTTCCAAGAGACAGCTCTATCTTCTGTGGTTTCAGTTTAACAGCCAATGTAGAAGTTGTTTTTAATGATTTGCTCTTAATTTAACTTTCAGAAAATGAATCCAAATTGTAACACAAGAGGAACATAAGCAATGTGTTTTTTCTTCAGGCACCTTAAAGAGTAATTTATTTTTGTTTTTAGCCATCACAATATGGCTAAAATGTTAGCTGTAGCTAAGATGGAGAGAAGCGATCTCAATTTCAAAAGAACCAAAGGTAAGTCAGTCAAAATTTAATGTCTCATATTTTTGAAATGCTTGAAAAAAAACATTTGCATGATCAAACCCCAGTCTCATCAAATATAGGGCAAGGAGCAAGCAAACAATAATACAGAAATGAAATCTATTTGCTCTACGTAAAATTGTCTCTCTTTTTTTTTCTTCTTTAGTTAGGCGTCATGGGTGTCTTTGCAAAGGTATAAAAAAAAAGAGCCTGGGAATGCAACAGACAAACACAAGGGAACAGGTGAGGGAAAATTAAACAAAAAAGAAAATAGCTAGCAACCATAACACAGCAAAATTAAAATTATTTCTCAAGGGAAGAAAATTTAAGAAGGGAAGGTTTTTCCCTCCCCCCCTTTTTTAAAAAAAAATAGAAAATGCTATTTCAAGAGTGTCACATTCCCCCCCCCCCACACACACACACAAAGTACAGTGCTAGTCTAAGAATACTATCTTCCAACTCTAGGTTTGGAATACACAAGCCTAATCCATTCTTTGCAAAGCAGAGGCTAAGGGAAGAACAGCCTCTTTTAAATGAGCCACGGGGACGCAGTGGTTAAAATGCAGTATTGCAGGCTACTTCTGCTGACTGCCGGCTGACTGCAGTTCAGCAGTTTGAACCTCACCACATTCAAAGTTTACTCAGCCTTCCATCTTTCGGAGGTCGGTAAAATGAGGATCCAGATTGTTGGGGGCAATAGGCTGACTCTGTAAACCACTTAGAGAGGGCTGTAAAGCAACTGTGAAGCAGTATATAAATCTAAGTGCTTCTGGGGGGGGGAATAAAAGAACTTGTCAATTGCAAACGAAACTCTCCATCCAGCTGGTTTCAATCATAATTGGAAGCTCCCTAACGAAGGCACCAGGGGTTTTCTCCCCTATTTTTCCTATTTTTGTGTCCCTCTTCTCCCCTAACTATAACCAGAACAAGACCTGCTCAGGAGGTAAAGTGTTAAGAGAAAGAAATCCACACCACTGGGAATAAGCAACACTGAACTCAATTAAATCTATATTCAAATATGCTAATGTTAAGTACCTTTAGAGCCTGGGGCTTTCATGATTCTTCTGACAGTGGAGGGCGTCTGGATGATGTGCATTATTTTGAAGCACAGAAATAAAATTACTGCTAGTACAGGTTTACCTGTACAACCAGCCAAATTCAAAAGCTTTCATCTGTTTTTATTATCCTCATGACAAGATCTTATTGTCTTGATGCAGCACTACTTGAGTAAATACATTTCGACATGATGAAAGCACCAGTGCACTTCAGAATATACCCCATAGAACTGGGTTGTTAGAGAGGAACTGCAAAGAAAATTCAGCTTGACCTAAAAACATGCCAACGGCTGAAAGGACTTTTCATCATAACTGCTCTACAATCGAGTGGTGGGAAGATTCAGAAGCTCACAGAGGAACTGGTAGCTCAGTCTGTGTGACAGGTATCTCTTTTTTCTCCCTTTATCACCATTCTGAAGAACTTAAAAGATTTTACTTTAACGTAAGTGCAAATGATCCTCTAAACAACTTGTCTAATTAAGTTATAGTTCAGTCACAAAAACAGCTACTGTGGTGCATTTGGCTTTCATGCTCACAGGAAATACCTAGCGTTAAAAATAATTTGGAAAAATAATTACCCCACAACGTTTATGAAAGAAGTATGCTCCACTGCAGCATATTAATTTTTCCGCAAGAGTCATGGGCTTCGGCTAAAATTGAAGACTTGATGAAGATGTCATGGCAAACTTTAGAAAAAAGGAACCAGTGCGGAAAAGGTAAACACAGTGACCTCAAAAAGCATTTACACAAATATCACAATTGTGTTGGGTAAATACGGATTAGCCATTATTTTCACTTCCAAACCACTAATCAAGAGATTGAATCCACATTCAAACAAGTCAACAACACAAAATATAACAAAGAGTTACTTTATTCTAGTATGAAATCTACTATTAATATGGCCCAACTGTATTTGTATTCTTCCACTCCCCTAGAAAAAGGTTTCTTTCAAAAGCTAACAATCAGTCAGTTGTTAGATAATGTTCGGTATTTTCAGAGAAAAGTCATATGTGTGTAAGTCTGTATACATATAATTATACTTTTTTTCTTCTGTTCAATCATGTCCAATTCTTGGAGAATGTCTGAACAAGTCCCTGCATTTTTCTTGGCCAGGTTTTTCAGAAGTGGATTGCATTGCCTCCTTCCTAGGGGTGAGACAAAGTGACTGGCCCAAGGTCACCCAGTGGGCTTTGTGCCTAAGGCAGGACTAGAACTCAAGGTATCCTGATTTCTAGCCTGATACCTTAAGCACTACACCAAACTAGCTTTCACATATACATATACACATACATATACATATACCAGTGTTCAGGACAATATAAAGATACTCTAAAAGAAACTCATAAATAATTGGCATTCACTTTTTCTACAAAATTAAAATGAATAAAGCTGAATTGTTCAAGCAGGTTACCTATGTCTAAATATAAAAGCTACTGCTGTAAGTCACATAGACACCACCATTTGAGAATAGTTTATTAAGCAAACCATAATGCTGGATTCATACAACACACAAGGCAAAATCACAGAAACCTCATAAAAAATTAACACCATGAATGAATAAGATCACCATGCAAATCTGTCACAGGATCCATGGTAAAGAAAATATACTTATGTACGGAATACCATCCTTTAAACAAACTTTCATAGTGTTGAGGCAGTGACTGTAGAGATCTCACTTAGAAGTCTATGCCAACCTGCACTTTGTGTATTACTAATATATCTATGTGACATCAAAGTTCCATTATTATGACATCTACCTTCTGATCGTGTCAGCCACAACTATGAGACTCTAGGGATGTGTAAGGCCTTTGAAAGTGGGCTTGCATGTAAAGCCCTTCCTTTTGTATTGTTAATGCAGCCATTATGTCTTCTTCCGGGCACAACAGTTTCTGTGGGGGGGACTCTATATACATACTATGTTTTCCCCAAAATTAAATTATATTTAAATGGGAGGATATCTCAGATTCACTAAGGTTCACAAAAGAGATACATTTTATATTTATTGTTTGCAGAGACATCCCAAATCAGATGATTAAATAATCTGTCTAGATACGAAAATTCCCCTTTTTTGCCATATTTAGAAAATCCACACAGAGCATCAACAGTTTCTGTATGCACAAAGATCAGAATTTATTAAAAAAAATTCACAACTCAGTCTAAAAGAATCACATTCTTCAAATGTTTTTGTAAGAGTGTTTAATTGAACTGGGGAACATCTATTTTAGCCTTTTCTATCAGTAGCCATAAAGATGGCAAAAGCAAAATCACAAGTAATGAGACATGACCTGGGGTTTTTATACCTATCCTGACTTAAAGCTGATCAACTATAACAGTTAATCCAAAATATTCATATTATCAGAAGGAATCCCTGTATTTCTTATGCACCTTTTATAAACCATTTCTGCTAAGCATATTTCCCCCCTTAAATTTAGCTACTTCTTTCCTTGTTTCTGGCAGGCTTTTTCAAGCTCTAGGATTCCATGAAAATACATAAACAGTAATAAAAATACATTGTACCTTTCTGTGTAAACCTTGCAGATGCCCACAAAATAATAAAAAACCCTAAGAACTGGACAGCTTCCTCCTCAATTAACACAGCTATGGATATTAAAAGAGAGCAGATATTTTTGTCAAAGTGAAAAAGATCTTAGCTCATGTTGCTCTTGAATTCTATCAGAATTCTAACAAGATTTCAATTTAGAATTGCTTTACTGATAATCAAAAACTTTCCTGCGACTATCTCACCTTTTATCTTTAAAAAGGATTTAAAAAGCTATATATTAATCAACTGCATAATAAATCAGCTATTAACCAGTTTTTTAAAAAAGTATTATGCATGGCAGTATTCAGATACCCATGGCCCTTGGTCATTGCCATGCTGATTCCTACAGGCTGGTTGGGAGATTATGAGACTTGAAGTAAAAAAAAATGTGAAAAGGGGCACCAGAATGACAATTACAGAATTAAATCCTAAAGTTTCATCTAAACTAGCTTAAAAAATGTAATATTCATATTATGCTAATATGGGTTATTGGCTATAGTGTAGCATGTTGTATGATCCCAAGGCATAATTGTTATTCAACAAAACAGAATGCTGAATTTTTCCACCTTGCATTCCAAGAAATATACTGAACTAGCTTTACAGATTGTAATTGTCGCAAGGATACAATGCTCAAACTATTAAAAAGAAGGCATAGTTTCTTCCGCAGAAGAACAGCTAATTAAACTGGGGGAATATACCTCGAGACTTCATATTTCAAAAGCAAATTTGACATAGAATTTAACTCAAATGGTTTTGGAATATAATTTTACATACAAATTTGGCTTTCTCTTAATGTATTCAATTGCTCAGAGAGAAATTACTACAAGTGTTAATCTTATTTTATTTTACATCATGCTAATTATTGCTGCTGACATTCATATATTATATTGTTTTTAAAACTATATAATTAGCTACTGCAAATATTGCAGGTATTCAAATTGTTAACCTAATTCTATGATTCTTGTACAGTAGATTCCCTGGTTATTCACTCTGTGCTTTATATTTACTGTTTTGTGGGACTTCTTTGTTTTTTCTCCTGGTATGTCTTATTTTTCCTTTTCCAAAAACAATGCAATAAAAATAATAATAATAATAGTTTATAAGTAATAAAAATATAATAAAACAATCCAGCCACGTAGAACTAATTGTTAAGACTGTTCTAATAAATCATGTGTTTATTGTTGCCTACTCTCCTTGGCTCAGAAGCCAGTGCTGCAAGACGACCGAACGGAAAAAATAATATATACAACAGGCAATGTGTTACAGCATGAAGTAGCTCAAGAAACAAGCCTAGGTGTAAAATAGTTTAACAAGGAAACACACATTTCCATCCCCACCACCCATTTGAACTACATCACCCAGGATGGAGACAAGGTTCCCCAGGCTGAAAACAAAGGAAATCAGCATGCTAGGTTTGTATGATAAACTGCCTCTTCCTCCTTACCTCTTTTCTCTGCCTAATTTTCCTGACATGATGCATTAACAATTCTAGATTGTGTGAGGCTACTGCAGATTCTCATTGTATTCACAATCCGAATATTGCATCTCTACACCTCTAGCACAGCAGCTCATGACTAGCCTCTCTATAACAAATCCTGGGGACGAGGGGGCTTTTTCTTCTTCCAAGCGATTTTGCATTTTACCTTTTCTCAGATTCCTTTTTCCTTTATGACTGGATGCCCTTTTTCACTGCACACAGGTAAAGCAGGCCCAGTCCGGCAGCAGGCAGCCACAGCTGTGGAAAATCTTTCAGTGTCACCCAGCTAAAAGGCCTTCTGAGTTGACCGAGTTGGAAATTTGCCTCTGGGTGCATCACATGGCTGAGGCTGCTGCCTCCCGCTTTGTGATCTGTGTTGTTCTCCAAGAATTTCCCTTTTCTGCTGCTGCTGCTGTCTCTCCCCTTCTTCTCTGACTTTAATGGAAAGATCCACGTATTCCCCTGGACATCCATCATATAGCTCCTCTTGTTATTCAATTTCAAATTACCTTTCTTTTTTTTCTTTTTTTATTGCTCTGCTCTCCCCTCACTGTTTCACATGAGCTTCCATGCATGAATTAGAAAAAAAATAAGTAAAATAAGATATCCTTGTTGGTTTTTTTTAAAAAGGCACAACTATGTAATAAACTAAGCTTCTTAAAGCACTGTTTTGACAAATGTATCTAATTATAAAGCATTTAATGATGCCTCTACCTGGCAGCGTGGTTGAAAATGAAGTAAAAGAGCCACTCCTTTGCAACAACAGTTCAAGGGAGTAAAGGAAGTCTCGCCCGAGAAATGGGGATCCTGCTAAGTATTTTTTTTCCTTTTAATTTAGCATCATTCACCATCATAAAGAAATCCTACTAGAAGACTGACATGCCATAGAATAATTGCTACTTACCAAGAAAAGCCACATCTCACAGCAAGGATTATCTGCAGTCAATCTCAGGTTAACTTATAGAGCCTACAGAATTCTCTCTTCTCCTTCAGCATGCAGAAGGAAGTCTAGCTTCTTAGCTTTCATGGTAAACTTTGTTTTTTTCTTATAATAATCAACCCAAGGAATCGAGAGGCTTGTTCAAGATCCTGTAACCTTTAATTTGGAAAATATTCTAGTGTTGCTACCGTGTTTCCCCAAAAATAAGACCCAACTAGAAAATAAGCTCTAGCATGATTTTTCAGGATGCTCGTAATACAAGCCCCACCCCCAAAATAAGCCCCAGTTAAAGGTTGTCAGCCAGATGGACACATTCAGTACCGTATTTCCCCAAATGTAAGCCCTAACCAGAAAATAAGTCCTACTGCGTCTTTTGGAGCAAAAATTAATATAAGACTCGGTCTTATTTTCAGGGAAACACAGTAGCCTAAAGGAAGTCCTGAAATGACAGAAGTGTTCATTCACATCTAGGTGTATCTTATGCTGTAAATATTAGGATAAAACCATGATGTGAAATTCCAGTCTTCTTCTTTCACATTCAGACATCACAGGAAATAGCGGACTAGTGCTGATCAAATATTAGTATCTAGTGGCTGCTTTTGTATTTCATTTATTTTTTATATTGTGTTTTAACTATTTTAATTGTTTTGTGATTGTTCGCCTCCAGAGATACTACTTGAGATGAGTGGCTATACTAAATACATAAATAAGATAGAAAAGAATGAAGTTGTGGGTGCTTTTAAAAAGAGACTGGACAATGATTTGTTTAAAATGGTATAGGCTTGAGCAGAGGGTTGGACTAGATGACCTCCAAGGTCCCTTCCAACTCTGTTATTCTGCCTGAGTGAAGAATGTATAAACCCAAGGCTCACCATACTAATTGATTGGGGATTACATAATAAATTATAGTATGACACACTAATCACTAATTTTTAAATTGTGATTTTAATTTTTTGCGGCTAGACTTAATTTAATTTTATTTTAATTTTATATTGTATTGTTTTTAAATTTTGCCTTGTAAACCGCCCTGAGTCCTTTGGGAGTAGGGCGGTATATAAACTGAATAAGTAAATAAATAAATAAATAAATAAATAAATAAATAAATAAATAAATAAATAAATAAATAAATAATAGTTTTAACCCTTTGAGGTATGCAAGATCAAGAAACAAAGAGATCTTTTTAATTAGAAACTTATAGAAATCCCATAAATTTCAATAACAGTAAATTTGAGCCTCAATTTATAATAGTAAAATGAAATTTTACTGGTAGTCCTTGGTTTACAACAGCAATTAGGACCTCGTAAGACCACAACTTCTAACTTCCTGTTGACGTCTCTACTGTCTAATGGAAAATGACCAGGGAAGATCAGAAAACCTGATCATGCAGGATGCTGCAATGGCCGGAATTTCAAAGAATGGTTGTAACTATCATTTCTTCAGTGCCATTGTAACTTTAAACAATCACTAAACGAATAGTCATAAGCCAAGGATTAACTGTACAAAAATGTTTGTGTAATCACAACAGGTAAAAAAGTACATTATCATACATACTGTACATTATATATGTACAAATGCAACTGATTAAAACATACAAATATCTAAATTGATTTTTATACACAGTATATTACCAGGTTTTTCATATCAATTGCCAAGTGAATTTAAAAACTAGAATTTTCCTAGAGATTGTTGACACAAAAGGTGACTTTCAAGGTACAATGCATAAGCATCCTAGAATTGTGTGAGTCGCATTAATCTTCAAAACTGTTGGTCTACATCTGTCAAGTCATTCAAGAGAGTGTTAAATAATTACATGCTTGCCTAGTAAAAGTTGGCAGAAGACAACAGAGGAGATCTATATCCTGTATTTGTAAAGGTGAACTTCCCTCCATACAGGCAATTCAGCAATTTATTTCCAGAAAGTCATTACATGATCCCAACAAGTATATTTCTTACATCATAGGTAAACTTGACACAGCTTAAAGTACATTCAGGATAAAGTCAAACTAAATATTTCCATTCTTTGGCCTCTGCCCTGCTTCCCCATACTACCTACAATGCAGAAAAAAACATTATCCAATAGTCCTAAACCCCAATTATTCCAGTGGTCACAGATAAAAAAGCTTTTGACTTAGTGATATACAGACCTACCCATAATCCATCTATATTACAATTTGTCCCATAGTATGTATAATAGGACAATTGTAAAAAAAAAGTTAAGGAAATGATTCGGTCCATTAATGGGAGAAAGTGGCAAGAAGGTGGCAAGCAACAGGCAGAAAGCAGAATTTTTGTTTCTTGCATCCATCTTTACACAAAGGGAAAAAACAGTCCAACCTATCAAAAACAGTACTGTAAGAAACAGATTAGAAACACAAGTTAAGATAGGCAAGAAAATGGTAAGTGAGCACCTGTCCACTCTAGACGAGTTCAAATCACCAGGACCAGATGGATTACACCCCAAGGTTCTGAACGAACTGGCAAATGTGATCTCAGAACCACTGAACTATGTCTTCAAAGATCCTGGAGCACCGGGGAACTACTAGAGGACTGGAAAAGAGCTGATGTAGTTCCCATTTTCAAAAAAAAAAGAAAAAAAAATAGATCCAGAAAACTACAGACCTATCAGCCTGACCTCAACACCTGGGAAGATTCTGGAAAAGATAATCAAGCAACGAAACGGAAAACACCTAGAGGCAAACAAAAGTCATTACCAAAAGCCAACATCTGTCAAAAACAGATCATGCCAAACAAATCTTATTGCATTCTTTGACAAGGTGACAAAATTAGTGGACCAGAGGTATGCTGTGGATATAATTTACTTGGACTTCAGTAAGACATTTGATAAAGTAGACCACAACCTACTACTTGATAAGATAGAAAAATATGGATTAGACAGCATCACCACCAGATGGATTCGTAGCTGGCTGACCAACCGCACTCAATGTGTAGTCCTCAATGGAACTGCATCTGGTCATGTTTGGTCTACCTGGTAAGGCTGACAGAAATTGTTATTTAATCTGGCACAATTCTGAATCTACTTAATGTAAAATCCACCCACCCCTTTCTAGGGAAATGCAGGGAGATAAAGAGGAGTTAACTAGTAGCCCTAGAATCCTTCGGGGGGGGGGGACATAAACAATAAAACAATTTTGTGGGAATTCCACTGAAGGCACCACCAATTTACTATGAAGCAGCTTGAGAAAGATAAAGACTTTTTTTTCCCTTTTAACCCTAAATAAAGGGACTTCAGCAGAGATGACGCACTGCCAAGTGAAAGCTCCAATGATCTTGAGGATCATTTTCATTTTCCTTCTTGTACAGAAAAAGAATCTTGGTTGGTCACTCTATATTAGCTGAAATGGGGGCAGCCATTTCTTTATCTCTTGAAGGGCTCTTGGATTGACAAGCAAACATTCCTTCCAGAGGTTATATGATATATTCTGGGCCACCAGGATTTGGGTTTAAAATGTTTTTGGGGGGCTTCTTCCCCCCAAGAAATAGAAGGCAAGATGGATAATTGATGAACGCTCAATTATCTGCACTCATAATAATTTCCAACATCATTCCCCCACCACTCAAAGGAAATTGCCACCCATGCCCTATTGAAGATTGAATATGTATGTTTAATTTTATTGGATAGTGTGATGATTAATGAGTCAAGGGTAATTAGGAGAACTGTTTGAAACGAAATATTTGGATCAGCTGCCTTATAAATTAATTAGGGGTAAGAAATATATTAATTGATAAACTGATATGGGTGAACTTAAATGTCACTAAAGAACTTACTTCATCCATGGAAGCAAATTTGTTTAGTTTCTCTGAAACATACATTTAAAGGAGTGGTTTCTACATCTGCATGCATCTTTTAACAAAATTCTGTAACCTGTTGGTTTTGTGATAAGAATTTTGCACTTTTTTATTTCTACTATGACCTTTGTTCATAAGGTATTGAGGAGAGGACTGCAGCTTAAAAAATTAGTGGATTTTGCTATGCAATCTTGCGTATGGATACCTATTCCACTGAGTGAATATTCCAACATAAGTATGCATAGCATTGTAGGCTTACGCAACTGTCAAGGTACTGCAAGACATGGCAGGGACTTGCAAAGACAGCCGCAGTCACACTGTTTCTTCAGAGTATTGTACTGATGCCGCATAAAATATTAGAAATTAGAAAACTTTAAAAAAATCTTTTGACAGCGTCTACTTGTCAACATCTTTTCAAGCTACTGGGAAATATAATGAATCCAAGACACATCCAAGTAAAGATGAGAACAGCAAACTTGCCCTTTTGCTCATTTTTTGTCTCATCAGAACCAGTACAGAACAAATAGCACTATCCTGAATGTAACATATGGGGGTTTTTTACATGGCAAAATTGACATTGGGTGGAACATAAAACCCCTCCTTCTCTGCCTCCAGAACAGAAGACAAATCCTTGATGTACTGATTAGTTTTTGCTTCATTTGAAAGAATATGCCGTTAAATGCATGTAATTGTACTCCGTGATCCATGCACTGCAGTCTTGCACCCAAAGAGATTTTTTTTTCAAAGGGAAGCACTTAAGACAAATATTTTTTTTTCTTTTTTGATACCTAGACAGCTCACATTATAAATTACAAGGAATTACAAAGTCATTCAGTAATAATAGTAAAAATAAATTAAAAACCAGACATTTTTTTTTTTAAAAAAGCAAGAATAAAATGGTGGGGTTCCATTACAGAGACAATACTTCTATATTTCCTCTTCAGAAAGCAGCCACAATTACATGATGATGTGTGTAAATGTATAATATGTATGTGCCTAATATCAATGACAAGGAAGCTACTTGATTCTGAACTTCCACTATGACAATAAAAATTACAGCTCTATAAAACAAGATTACGGTAACTCAAAGCCATAGAAAAAAAATGCTCCTTTTATTTTCTTGTATATCTTGAGTTCCCATAATATTTATTTAAAAGTGTATATTCTGCATCTCCATTTACAAATGGTGTTGGTATACTATGTGCAACTGGTCTCACCAAGAGGCAATTCAAACCTTCAGACCTAAATTTAACCTGGAATCAAGTTAATAGAAATGATATCCCTGGATAAAAGCTGTACCAGTTAAGACAGTATGATCTGGGATAATGAGTTCTTGAAATTTATTCTAAGAATACCAATTATGCCCACAAAATTAGCACAAAACCATCTCTGAATAGTCTGTACTTTGTGTATGTAACCCACAATTGATCCAGAAAGGACCACATTGTTCCCAGTTGACTTTCATCTACTAAAAGCAGATATCTGAACTATTACTTATTAAGGAAAAGTAAGTTCTTCATTTAAAGAGAGTAGGAGTGTATGCCCCAAAGAAGAAACATTAGCAACTGAAAACGTCAGCCTACCAAGGAGCTTGCTCTACAACTGAAGACCTAATGCATTATTTATTATTATTAAATAAATATGTCACTCGTTACAGTGACAGCAAAAGACTTTATTGCCCCAGAAATCTACAAACTAAAGAAAAGGTGGGAAATTTATGAACTTCCTAAATTTTGTGGAGACCCAGAACTCAGTATCCCTCAGCAATAGAGCCTTGCTTGCTGCAGTTATAGAGAGTTTGGTTTATTTAAAAAAAATCTGAAGTAAATACATATGTATTCTTATTGGAAAAGAGGTCAGGAGAAATATAAAATCAATACAGTTAAAATCACTGTTGCATGCTTTTGAACAACACAGCAAAATTTCCACCCACTTGCCCTTTCCTGCTTACTATGTAAATTCTGGAGCTGCTAAATGAGAACATTAGGCGATGTTATCTGCCGTGCATCTTAAATGCAAAAGTAATATGTCTCACTACTGTACGCACCAAATGAATTTAAAGATGAAACATAAAGAAGTGAAACTGACTTGCCTGCTGAAATCAATCTGCTCACAA
Organism: Vipera ursinii; assembly: GCF_947247035.1. NCBI lineage: Eukaryota > Metazoa > Chordata > Lepidosauria > Squamata > Viperidae > Vipera > Vipera ursinii. Next base: position 202,881,886 of record NC_139512.1, read on the forward strand.
CAATATTTTATTTTTTTTGCCAACCAGGTCAGCATGGACCTGGGCCTCTCATATATCAGTATGAACATTAAACAAGGCTCAATAAAAAGACACTGAAGAAAAAGATGAACTTCTTAAAATGTGGATATTCTAATTTTGATTTGTTCCTGCTGTATGATATGGGGCTGTGAGGCAGCTAAGAATGGGGCTGCACAAACACACGTGTAGAGCCAGGGCTAGCTGATGAAACAGTCATGCAGAAAAAGCAGCATCTTTTCTGATTCAAATAGAACAGACGCTATGCAAAGCACTGAGCATTTGTATGGACCTAATTAAAAATATAGCCCAAGCTCAAATTTTGCTCAAATCCCATCTAAGCTATGGACTGACTCAACACAAGGATAGATGTGCTTTCTCGCATCCTACTACTGAGCAAAAATATATATTTTACCTAATTTACCTAGCCATGATACTGATAGCTGAGTTACTGCATATTCCTTTGTGTAGTTTGGAAAAAATTTTCTCTATATAATTAAGAATCCTGTTTCCCCTCCTCACTGGCTGCGGAGAAATCCTCACCCAAATCTAACAGAAACCTGTTTCCTTTTCCCAGACCTGCTTATTTTGGAGAACTCGTTATCTCAGTTTGTTCAATCACGGAATGGTAAACCCAACCTTCTGTAATAACCTGGATCATATTTAGGTACACTATTCACAAATTACTAGTCTCCCCCAAAGCATTTTAACTGAATAAGTAGGCAGGTTATATGCATCAGCAAATAAGAGGAGTCAGAGGCAAGTCAAAGACATAGGCTGTCTTCACAGGTATGAATCATAGGCATATATGGGATTATTTTTAGACCACTTCCACAATAATGGCTTGCGCCATTTGGGAATTGGCTCTGAAGGCGTTCGATCTCATGACATCATCTATTTTCAGAAGCCCAGTCCATCCAATTAGCAGGACAGTACAATCTGTTTTCTTTTCCCCTCAAATTGCTGCAGTGCTCCAGATTTTCTGAGCAGTCCAATTTTCTATTTGTGGTATTTCCTAGGATTCAGAGGTAGTAGAAGTAAAATTAAGTGCAAGACACTTTGAAACCACAATGTGAGGGACTGAGGGTGAATATACAGATGGTGTGTAGAACTGCTTTCAGGCTAATTTTGGCTTGGTGTTGCATGCAAACCCAAGAGGCTAAAAGCCAGTTTTGAAACAAGCCAACTTGAAATCATAGCTAAGTTAAATTCAGTATAGCAGTGGCAGCTTAAATACAGATTCTGTGACCTGATAGAGGTGTCTGTTGAAATCACACAGTTTAGAAATATATTTGTATAAACCCTAGCTAGTAAATTAAAGCTATATTCTGCCACAAGGAATGTCATTTTGCCTTCCCCATCCAAGCCCAACATTTGTCACTGAAATTGTTCTCGTATGTTAGGACTTCTGTAATGGATGGGATTAAAAATCTGTGTATGTCTCAGACTCCACTCTGTAGCAGATTTTTTTCTATAAATGGAATTATTTAAAACATCCATAGGATATATAAATATTTCATAAGTATTTTGATTAAATAAAAACATAAAATCCTTGTAAATCCCATCCCACTAATTTAAATAAGAGTTAACAGGAACTGTCCAAGAACCTCATGTTTAATTTAAATTGTGCTGCTGCTTATAATTACAAATTAATAACTTTAGCACAATTTTTATTATGCTTCCTATTATGCCTCTATTTCCTGAGGTAAGCTTTTTACTAATAACTACCACTGTATGTAGTTTTCAGTGTTGGACTTTAACTTCAGAAAGAGAAATAGATAACAGATTTTTAATCGAGAAAAAGGTAATGCTAGCTGGACTTGATCTGTTTGAGCTGCTATGAAATTCAGAGGCAGAAAAGCAAAATCTATTTCCATTTAAATACACTGTAAAACACTATTCAAGAATCACTCCTATTCAAGGACGGACTACCTGATCTATCCCCTTGTAGTGCTCTAACTCTTCTTCCAAGAAAGTTCACCTGGCATCTGTTTTGTTATCTTTTAATCTCTCTTACATCTAATGCTATACAGGCTGTCCCCGACTTATGACAATTAAGCCCAAAATTTCCATTGCTAGGCAAGTTAGGTGAGTTTTACTCCACTTTGCAACCTTTTTATGCCAAAGTTGTTAAGCGAATCATGTGATCATTAAACGAATCTGGCTTACCCATTGATTTTGCTTATGAGAAGCCATCTGGGAAGGTTACAAATGGTGATCACATGATCCCAGGATAGAGTAGCTCTCATAAATACATGCCAGTTGCTAAGTGCCTGAATATTGATCACATGACCAGGGGGACGCTGCAACTGTCGTGAGAAAACCAATCATAAATCACTTTTTTCGGTACCATTGTAACTTTGAACAGTCACTAAAAATGATTGTAAGTCAAGGAGTGCCTATATAATATTTTAAGTCTTCTTGTATGTTTGACCTCCACTGCTTTTTACTGATGTTTTCATTGACTTTATTTTACTGTGTTTTGAAAAACTGATATGCATAAAGCCGCAGCCCTGAGAACTTCTTTTATAAAATGAACTAAAAATAAAAAAGTATTAACCAAACTAATGTATGCTCTGATGAAGAAAATATGACAAAGTGTTTGCAAATTGTGCAAATAAATAAATAAATAAACAAAAGAAACACAAAGCATTCATGAGCAAGTTATGTGGATACTTTTAATTCAGCCTTCCTCAATCTGGACGCTTTCCAGATGTGTGGATTTGAGCACTGCCCAGCCAGCCATGACCATTTTGCAGAACTATGGGAGTTGATGTTCAGACATCTCAAGGCAATCAGGCTGGGGAAGGCTGCTTTAGTTACTTCTGCCTGTAAATATTCTGCAGTTTACACAACACGTCAAAAATGAACTGAGGACAATTGTTTCTTAGTCAATACTTTTAGAAGGAAAAGTCAGCAAGTACAAGAATATGTTCAACAAATTTGCAATTTGTTTCTTCATCAAAACATGCTCAAATTAACCTACAGTATAATCTTCCCAATTTTTAAAGATTGGCTATAACTGCAAGCTAACCTTTAACAAAAGCTCGGGTCCCATTATCAAACACCTATACACAGTGGGAGAACGTCCCAAAAAATAAAGCAGATCCTGAAAGAAGTCTAAAGTAAATATATCATAACTGAAATGTGTCATGTCAGCTAGATTGCCAGTTATGAAATATGCAATAAGAAAAAAAAAGAAATTTAAGATTTACATTATTATTTATGGTAGATGCTGGGCTTTAATTTAATTTATCCAGGATATACAAAACAAATACCAAAAGCCTGATTTCATTTTAAAATGCTAAGTGGTTTTTTTTTGCTATATTCAGACATTTCACATCAAGAGTTACAGATGTCTAAGGAACCACACTGTTCACTCCAGCATGCTAACCTATAGTTAAAGCTGGTAGATCTTTCTGACAACTGAACCAACGTTCCACTAATTGATTAAATACCATACAAAAGCCACCTACGAGTATATAATCAATATGTAAGTTTGTAAAGAAACGAAAGGGTGAGGGTAGATATCACATCAGCAAACTAACCACTATTAAGCAATTTGTAAAGCCAGCCAATGTATCAAGAATCTCCATGGATAAAGTTTGTGGATTCATTAAGTTGTATTTGATGCAGTGGCAGCAGTAATTATCACACTCTTACAAATCAATGCCTAAAGGAAGATTTTAATCCCTATGACTTAACCACACAATCATACACATACTAATCATACACACACTGAAGTAAAAAAAAAATGGTTGTCTTCACAGAAATACTGGCTCTTCCAATTCTAAGAGTGCTCTGGCTACAGTAGTCATTTATGTGAGACAAAGAACTTCCTTAGGAGTTGATGCTGCATCTCCTCCTGGACTTTGGTGAAGCCATGACTAGACAGATGCTTAAAGCAGGGGTGTCAAACTGCCGGCCTGTGGGCTGGATGTCTCATAGCCGGCAATGGCAAAAAAACGTCAAGATATGTCGTGACACGTCACGTGACGTTGCGAGTTTGACACCCCTGGCTTAGAGTAACCTCATCCATAATTAGCAGGCCCTGCATTTCTGTCTACCTTGCTTTCTTCTGTTTCTATGGCCCTAAGACTAGAAAAAGGGGTAACTAAGAGCTAGGACATCCAATGAGATCTGGACATGAAAGTCAGAAATTGTTTCAACATCTGCCTTGGGTTTCTGATCATGAAAAGCGATTATCTGCTGAGGGAATATCGGTGGGGTTCTGTAGTACAGAAATCCCCAACCCGCAGGCCGTGGCCCAGTACGGGCCTTGAACCAATTGGAACCGAGCCGCAGAAATGGCAGGTGAGCGCATGCATGTGGTGGATCCTATTGTGCGAGCAACAGTTGAGCATGTGTGCTTGTACTCCATTTGCGCGAGCAATGGACATGCGTGCCCTTCACTCACGTGGAACCGTCCCTTCTCCGCCACTACCACCACTGGTCCTCAAAGGTGGAAAGGTTGGGGAACTCTGCTGTAGTGGTATTTAGGAAGACGAGAGGGACAGCCACAGACAGGACAACCAGCACACAGAAGGGGGTGGAAACGTTTCAGAAGGGACTCTCCTTAGTTTTACAGCGAGTAAAAGGAAAAGAGGGGAAAAAGAGTTTCGGTCTTGCAAGATTTCATTAATCTAATTTTACAATAAAAATAGAGCTAGTTCTCCTGATTGTGCTTCTTGACTAGACTATCTCACAGGGCTAACAGGTTCTGACACTGGTGAGTTCTGTATGCAATGGCCATCTTTAGCCTGCTCGTTCCCACATCTCCAGCTTCTACCTTTGTACCAACCTTAAATGTTGACACTATTGCTAGTTTAATAATACAACACCAAAGCAACCACTTTGCTATATAAGCTACACTGATTTACCTCATATTCATGCCAAACCACACTGGATAGTTTTGCATATCACCTAAAATTCCAGCAAACCACATTATGGCTTAGGGTTATATGTCATCTAAACCTGTTCCTCTATCAAGCAGCTATTTAAAGTCTTGAAGAGAGAACACATAAAGCATATATTTACAACAGCACTGTACAATTTGCCTTTTCGGGACTTGGCAGAGAGTAGCTACTTGTCACCAGCAGCAAGCAGCAAATTACAAGCCTGCAGTAAAAGTTAAAATGCTTGTATAAACTGACTCCATTAAAACAGAAAGATGCAAGTCAGCTGAAGTAGAGGGAAACCGAGGGCGTACATTTTTTTTCCTGTACTGCTCTAAATGAAATGAAAATCTTCATTCACAATAATACCCTGTAAAGCAGGCGAGTAACCTAAACTGAAACACGATCTATTTGCACAAGATTATGTGGCAAACCATTACATATACAACCTCAAGTAGCAAAGCTAACCTTGGGGAACCTAACTCTTAACTAACAGCCCTACAGGAGTTCAGATGGTTTTTTATTTGTTTATTATGCCATATTTTATTACTTCGTAAGTAACTAAAGGCAGCTTGGTGGTTGGGCCAAGTACGGTCAGAATTTGCTGACTCCAACACACCATAATGCGGCAACTTTATGCACAGATATTGGGTTGTATGCAGCCCCCAAAAAACAGGAGCTTAAATCTTCCAGACTCCAGTTCAATAAAAGTGCATAAATGTTGCTAGATGAGCTGAACCAAACCAATATTTCACTACCCAAAGAAATCACTGCCTGTGAACCTAGTCACTCTACTCACCAAATCAAGGACTCCTATTAATATACAATGAGCACTGTGATTGCATGCTGCATAAATTGTCTGCCTGATATAATTCAAAAAATGGGGAAATTATTGTGGATATAGAACATAATGTATAGACATGCCTGCAAGCTAACACACACAAACAGAGCAGAAACTACACATAGCCATTGGCTTCTTCACTTCCAGAATACCTGAGTTGGCAAGTGCATAAAACTATTTTTTTTTCAGCCAAACATTCAGACCCTCAGAACAAAACCTCAGTCTGACCTTACATATTTTAGATCAGACATGTCAAACACAAGGCCCGGAGGCCGGATTCGGCCCGCGAAGTGGTTTCATGCGGCCCGCGAAGCCATCCTGGAAACAGTGAGGAAACGGCCCCCACTGCCTTGGCCCTGGCCCAGAGACCCTCCTTCCGCCAGAGACCCTCAGATCTGTCCCACTCCTGCCCAGGCCCCCATAGGCACCCTTGATGCGAACGATGTAGAGCTGGCCACGCCTACCCAGGCCATACGCACTCTAGCCACGCCCACCCAGCAGGCCACGCCCACCCTGGCCATACCCACCCGGCCCCCTGAGGGCAACCACAATGCTGATGCGGCCCTCAATGAAATTGAGTTTGACACCCCTGTTTTAGATCCTACAAAAGTTAAAGGATGAGAACCCTAAGTGCCAGAGCTGGAATGGGAAACAAGTGCCAATTAAATACATCCTCCAAATACAAGAGGATCGTATTTGAGGAATCTCTAAAAGACAGTCCTTCTCTTAAGTCAGGAGATCTTCTACAGTATCAAATACAAAATGATTCCATGAATATTTACTCAGAATTAATATAGTTGGTATCTTTGTCAATAAAAAAAATATATTATTAATTTGCATCACAGATTGCTATCTTTTAGTAACAGGTTTTATTCTATCTTAAAATAAACTGCGGCTTGAATTAACAGGATCCTCCTATTCACAAGTTGGTAACAAAGCATTCAGTTCATAACTCACAACATATGAGATAGTTAAGATGAATTCTGATTTATTTATTTTTTGGCTTGCTGATCATTGTGGCAAGTATCATTTGCATAATTGAGAGCATATTTTATTTTGACCTTTTCAAAAGCTCTTATTTCCCAAATGTGATAGGTACTGAATTGCTTTTTCTGTGCTACTATCATTTCCTATGGGATGGTGCCAATTATGTTGGAAGAAAAGACTGAATCAGGTATGTAATCGGATACTGGAGCACAGTTACGACCATTCACCCTTGAATTTAAATATCAAAAAGCCAATGTATTACTTCTAACAATGAGCAGACATCTGTCCAACATTTCATAAGGAGATGTGTTTGTGCAACCAACTGTTCCTTTTTCTCTTCTCTCTAAAAAACTTGAATCTTCTACTTAGCTCCAGGGAAGCTACCAATACTTTTAAGCAGATTGGTAGGTGGACTGATACAAAGAAAAGAGAAAGGAAAGAGCATTTGAGTAATTTTAAAATCTGTAATAAAGTTTTCCTGAACAAAAGGTTTGTCAACAATTGATAGACACTTGGCCAAAAATGTTCTCAAATAGGTAGCTTTGCAATCTTGGGGAGGGTAAAATACTACACTGTATGCATCATCTTCCCATCGTCCTGTGCGCCCCCACAGGGAGGGCCTTCTCAGGGTACCGCCGGTTAATGAATGCCGGCGGGTTATTCCCAGGGGAAGGGCGTTCTCTGTGGGTGCGCCTGCCCTCTGGAACCAACTACCCACGGAACTTAGGACTGCCCCCGACCTTCGCTCATTTCGCCAGACCTGAAAAATTGGCTCTTCGATCTGTTTGGTCCAGACTGTGGGGTTGTTAATTTAACTGGGTTTTAGATTTACTCTTGGGGCTTGAATTTAATTTGTTTTAATTGTTTTTAATTTTTTGTATTCATGGTTTTAACTGCCCTGTAAACCGCCCTGAGTCCTACGGGAATAGGGCGGTATACAAATCCAATAAAATAAATAAATAAATAGTTTCCAAGCATATAATGCTTATGCACAATCAGTGAAAAGATGGCCTTATCAGAATTTATTTCTATTTTCCTAGAAAGGTCTGGAAGTGAATTTATGTAGAGACTGTGACTGGGTTCATAAATTGGCCATGGCTTATTTATCCATCATACTGAATAATCCAGACTTGACTATGGTATCATATACCACACCAAGCTAATACAGAACAAATGGCACTGGTCTTTATGTGTGTAGCTGAATTTTCCTTCCTACAAAATATATTGGAAATTCTGCAAAGGACTGTCTAAATGAAAGTTATAAAGCGGCTTTTATATTTATCCCTCTCCGATTATATAGAAATGAAGAAAAACAAACAGGGCCAATTTCCAAAGTCCTCAAAACTACCAGAGAACGGTGGAAGAGTGAAGCTATCATGCGCAGCTCTGAAAGTCCAATTGCACAGCCAGAGCCAGAGTTTACTACAGATGAAAGCACCTGAATCCAGTCCAGACAAAAATGTGGCTTAGAAGGTGGTTTATATTTTGTGTCAGATGGTGAGGTGCTCTATGTTTACACTAGCTCTCTTCTCTTAATAAGCACAGAAAGAGGCTTGCAATCTTGACATTTCAGCCGGTAGCTATAGTAGTTGAAATGAATAACACTTCTTGATCCAGCTGTTAAACTGGACTCTGCAAGCCCTTGAAAACTAAGTCTTCAGATAGGAAATATCTGAGGGATGCAAAGAGCAGCATCCGTGCACCAAAAAAATGCATATCTCTTTCTCTCTCTCTCTCTCTCTCTCTCTCTCCTCTTTCTCTCTCTCTCTCCCTCTCTCGCCTCTCTCTCTCTCTCTCTCGCCTCTCTCTCTCTCTCTCGCCTCTCTCTCTCTCTCTCTCTCGCCTCTCTCTCTCTCTCTCTCTCGCCTCTCTCTCTCTCTCTCTCTCTCTCTCGCCTCTCTCTCTCTCTCTCTCTCCTCTCCTCTCTCTCCTCTCTCTCTCTCTCTCCTCTCTCTCTCTCTCCTCTCTCTCGCCTCTCTCTCTCTCTCTCTCCTCTCCTCTCTCTCCTCTCTCTCTCTCTCTCCTCTCTCTCTCTCTCTCTCTCTCGCCTCTCTCTCTCTCCCCTCCCCCTCTCTTATTTCCCAAATAGGATTCCAGCAGAACTCAAGTATTAACAGTGTTTATTACTACTGCTTTGTACGTTTATAGAAAAGATTTTCCAAAAATTGGAATTGTTAAGAAATACGACAGTTTTGTGAAGGACAATATATCATTTTATAATAATCCCACTGAGAATAAGTTCTTTATGATCATTGCTTTGAAATTAAAAAAAAATAAAGACAAGGTTTATTTTTTCTTTTTAGGTTCATTTCATCTCCTGCTTTTCTAACCACTGTATAAGAGTGATGCACGTTTTATTCCCTTTTCTTCCAACCTCGCTTTGATTCCTGTTATATCGGCTTCTTGATTATATCAACGTCTTCAATGTTTTTATCACATCATGTACTGGTTCAATCTAATTCTTCACAAGTATTTGCTTTATCTCCGTAATGAAACATATTCAACCACCCTTGGGTGACAATTTGTGGTCTCTTCAGTGGCGTAGCGTGGGTTGTCAGCACCCGGGGCAAGCACACGGCCGCTGCACTGTCCCTCCCCCAGACAGTCCCTCGCTCTCTCTCCACACCGCACGCCTGGCACCCCCCCTCCACAGTGGGCGGCGACCCGGCAGCTCGGATCGGATTCGCACAGCCAGCACTGCAGTGAGAGAGAGTGAGTGAGCCAGGCAGGGGCAGAGAGCTGTGAGTGAGAGCGCCCCCCCAGATGTTGCGCCCAGTGCGGCCGGCCCCCCCTTGCACCCCCCATGCTACGCCACTGGGTCTCTTTGCTTATATGAATCAAAATAAAAAGAAATACACAGCGCTGCAGAGAAAAGTGCTTATGGTGCAGAGATTTCCCTGGTCAAATAAATAATCATCTTTAGTCCTGTATTCTATGACCTCAGTCCATAGCACAAAAACTGGTGGCAGATGGATGAACGAAGTCTGCATTTGAAACACTATGCTGGCGTTGTAAATAACGGTGAAACTGAGAAAAAGAGGTGGAAAAGCCAGAGGGAAAAACTCAGATTTGATTTCATTATAATTCAAACTTAAATCAAAGTAAATTAAGTAAAAATTGCCAGCCAGGTTCCTCTGCTCTAGAGGTTAGGAACAAAAAGGAAAGAAAGCAAATGCTGTAGGTACTCATTTGATCAGTTTTGTAACCAGTACCCAAAAAGCAGCAACACACAAAAGGATGTTAGTTTAATTCTCCTATTTCTGTGCAGAGATAACCAGAAGAGCTGTAATCACAGAGCACTGACGTTTATAAGGCTGAGGGAAGGAAGTAAAATTTATAGGCATCGGGCAGAAAGAAGGACTTTGCAGATTTTGTTTAAATCTCCTTTTATCTTTTCCCCTCAAATTCAAGAATTAAGCCACCTCTATAGTGTCTGTTTCTTTCAATGACTGTCCACCTTGTGATTCTGTAGGATCCCTGTAAAAGCTAACTTCTCTCTTCCATTCTGTCATCCACCGCTTCTCTGAACTCATGTTAGTGTTCATTTCAGTTGAAAGACTGTGCCCATATTCTACCATTAACTGTGCAAGTTCTATAAAAGATACCGCACCCATTGAATACTTTCTATCTACCATGGGGAGACACAGGAACATACCTAACCCATTTATTGCAGTGCCTTGCAGGGAATAATGCCATCTAAGGCAGACATGTCAAACAAAAGGCCCGGGGGCCAGATCCGGCCCGCGAAGTGGTTTCATGTGGCCCACGAAGCCATCCTGGAAACAGTGAGTGAACGGCCCCCACTGCCTTGGCCCTGGCCCAGAGACCCTCCTCCTGCCAGAGACCCTCAGATCTGTCCCACTCCTGCCCAGGCCCCCATAGGCACCCTTGATGCGAATGATGTAGAGCTGGCCATGCCCACCCAGTAGGCCATACGCACACTAGCCACGCCCACCCAGTAGGCCACGCCCACCCTGGCCATACTTACCCGGCCCCCTGAGGGCAACCGCAATGCTGATGCGGCCCTCAGTGAAATTGAGTTTGACACCCCTGATCTAAGGTAATGTTGTCCATTTGGAACAGAAAGAACAAATCCAGCCATTATGACCTCATGCTGATGCTGCCTGCTTGAAAGAGAAATTCTGGCTCCTGAGATTCTGACATAGATGCTGAACCTCTGTTCTCATCTATTCTACTCTGAACTGGAGAACTGCTCACTGTAATCTCATACTGAAATTACCTAATGGAGAAGATTGGGCAGGAGGTTCTCACGCTAATGCTGTCCTATCTGGCTCCATTTCTATGAAGAAGTAGGTCTTTGCAACCGCAGGAGAGTAAGGATTCACAGTGTCTTAATGTCCCAAAGGCGCTTTTTCCAAAAGGCAAGTGGACTTTCTTGTTTTTTTTCCTTTGAAAACATTTCACTTCTCATACAAGAAGCTTCTTCAGTTAACTTCAGAAATGTTTTCAAAGGAAAAAAAACACAAGAAAGCCCAGTTGCCTTTTGGAAAAAGCACCTTTGGGACAACCATGACCTGGATGATTGAGAATCTCCATAGACACTCTCTTCAACAATCTTCTCATTCTTTCAATACAGTTTTTGCTTCTCTTCAAGCTAGCAGTGTTCACTAATCCTTTTTTTTTATATGTAAAAGACAATGTAACTCAAACATATGAAACTTTTATTGAATTGAGGGTCACAGCTACCTTTTAATGGCTTATCCAAGACCACATTGCCAAAACTGATAGGGCCTCATAAAGGATTTATAATTTGCAGGCATAAACATTGAATGACACAAAATAAATTAAAAATAATAATATGACTGGTTCATTAACTTTTAAAACTTATCGATTTGTTAATAAGAGGCTTGTTTACAAAATGGTGTAGGCCATGAATAAATTAAGGCCAAATGTTACTATAAAATACAAAAATACTTTTAAAAGTGAGACAATAAACATTTATTCCAAAAGCAATCTCGCCAATTAGAAACATGCAAAATTAGCAAGTAGCAATTATTTTGAGATGAGGATAATCTGTTCAGGGAGGAATAGTTTATATAAAAACACAAAGAGAAGTAAAAAGTGGGGAAAGAAGGAAGATTTTTTTAAAGGAAAGACAATTGTAAAAATTAGGAAAACATGGCTTTCATAAGAAGCTTCTGATTATAGTTATAGAGTACAGGTGAGTTGTATGATAAGTGCCAGGCAGAGACAAGGCAGGTACAGCTCCATCTTGGCAGAATGCAAGAGTGCAGAAGAATGAGAAATATGGTAACTTTTAAGAAGAATTTCCACTAGTCATTTTTCGCTTGTCAAAACAACCTGTTAGGTTTTATCACACCATATGTATTTTTATCAAGGGGCCTAGAGATGACCTAAAAATGTAAGCCGAGGCCCATGAACACCCCTGTGCTTCCTCCAACACATCTAATTTTAATTCATATATTTATAGAGATTTTCTATTCCTTTACACTGAACTGTTTCTCAAATGTAAAATATATTTATGGGTGTATGACAGACTTATTCTTCATATTTTGTTGGCTCCCACGGTGAGTAGCTGCATGTTAGAACTATTTCAGGCTTGCCATTCATTTCTGTAAATAGGGCCAAAAGCTGAAGAACTAGCAGGAGTTATATTTACTATTATTTAGAGATAATTTTACTGCCTTCTGATAGTACCAACACCACAATAGAACAACATAGGATATATATTACATAAACAGAGATAAAGTCTCTCCCCCACAAGAGTGGGGAGGAAATCAGATAAAACTTCATAAAAGGGGACATGTCATAATGTAACAATTATTTCTTTCTGCTCTGTGAGGATGGTGGACTTAATGTACTGTTCCAAAGGCTACCTTAAGGAAGGCTGTATTGATTCTTATATGGAACAATGGAAAAAATGTTCTTCTAAAACAGCTTTGAAAACATTGAACTAAACTGAAACAAAACTGAAGAGATATTCATACATCATTCCGTAAATACAGGTAATCCTCGACTTACAACAGTTTGTTTAGTGACCAAAGTTACAATGGCATTGAAAAATGTGACTTGTGACTGTTTTTCACAGTTATGACCTATGCAGCATCCCCATGATCCTGTGATCAAAATTCAGATGCTTGGCAACTGGTTCATATTTATGACCGTTGCTGTGCCCCAAGGTCACGTGATCACCTTATGCAACGTTCTGACAAGCAAAGTAAATGGGGAAGCCAGATTCACTTAACAACTGAGTTACTAACTGACCAACTGCAGTGATTCACTCAATAACTGTGGCAAGAAAAAATGTAAAATGGGGCAAAACTCACTTAACAAATGCCTCACTTAAGAACAGGAACGTTGGGCTCAATTGTGGTCATTAATTCGAGGACTACCCGTACACAATTATGCATTTGCATCATAACATCTAAGTAAGTTGTATCAATTACACTGTGACACCGATATGCATATGCTATCATTCCCCCCCACCCTTGACCACCATTAATATCCGCAAAAAGCACAGTCCAGTACCTTGTATTGTTTCATATTTGACATTCACTTTTTTGGCATCAGAAAACAGCAAAGCCAAGAAGTTTTTATCACACTTCTGCACACTGATAGGCTGCATTATTTATAAGACTCATGCTAATCACACTAAATTCATATAAATGAAGCATTACTGTGTTGTTGTTAGTTGCGAAGTCGTGTCCAACCCATCGCGACCCTATGGACAATGTTCCTCCAGGCTTTCCTGTCCTCTGCCATCTTCTGGGCTCCATTTAAGCTCACGCCTACTGCTTCAGTGACTCCATCCAGCCACCTCATTCTCTGTCGTCCCCTTCTTCTATTGCCCTCAATATTTCCCAGCATTAGGCTCTTCTCCAGTGAGTCCTTCCTCCTCATTAGGTGGCCAAAGTATTTGAGTTTTAGCTTCAGGATCTGGCCTTCTAAAGAGCAGTCAGGGTTGATCTCCTCTAGGACTGACCGGTTTGATCGCCTTGCAGTCCAAGGGACTCGCAGGAGTCTTCTCCAGCACCAGAGTTCAAAGGCCTCAATTCTTTTGCGCTCAGCCTTTCTTATGGTCCAGCTTTCACTGCCATACATTGCAACTGGGAAGACCATAGCCTTGACTATACGCACTTTTGTTGACAGGGTGATGTCTCTGCTTTTTAGTGTGCTGTCTAGATTTGCCATGGCTTTCCTCCCCAGGAGCAAGCGTCTTTTAATTTCTTGGCTGCAGTCCCCATCTGCAGTGATCTTGGAGCCCAGGAAAATAAAATCTGTCACTACCTCCATTTCTTCCCCATCTATTTGCCAGGAATTGAGAGGGCCGGATGCCATGATCTTGGTTTTCTTAATGTTTAGTTTCAACCCAACTTTTGCACTCTCCTTCTTCACTCGCAACAAGAGACTCTTCAGTTCCTCTTCACTTTCTGCCATTAGAGTGGTATCATCTGCGTATCTTAGGTTGTTGATATTTCTTCCAGCAATCTTAATTCCAACTTTTGATTCATCTAGCCCTGCCTTTCTCATGATGTGCTCTGCATATAAGTTAAATAGGCAAGGCGACAGTATACAGTCTTGCCGGACTCCTTTCCCAATTTGGAACCAATCAGTGGTTCCGTGTCCAGTTCTCACTGTTGCTTCTTGGCCCGCATATAGGTTTCTCAAGAGACAAATAAGATGTTCTGGTACTCCCATCTCTTTAAGAACTTGCCACAGTTTGTTATGATCCACACAATCAAAGGCTTTAGCATAGTCAATGAAGCAGAAGTAGATGTTTTTCTGGAACTCTCTAGCTTTCTCCATGATCCAGCGTATGTTGGCTATTTGATCTCTAGTTCCTCTGCCTCTTCGAAATCCTGCCTGTACTTCTGGTAGTTCTCGATCCACATACTGCTGGAGTCTAGCTTGTAGGATTTTAAGCATAACTTTACTAGCATGAGAAATGAGTGCAATGGTGCGATAGTTTGAACATTCTTTGGCACTGCCTTTCTTTGGAATTGGAATGTAAACTGATCTTTTCCAATCCTGTGGCCACTGTTGAGTTTTCCAAATTTGCTGGCAAATTGAGTGTAGCACTTTTACTGCATCGTCTTTTAAGATTTTGAATAGCTCAGCTGGAATACTGTCACCTCCACTAGCTTTGTTGTTGCTCAGCTTTTCTAAGGCCCACTTCACTTCACATTCTAGGATGTCTGGCTCGAGGTCAGTGACCACCTCATTGTGATTATCAGGGACGTTAAGCTCATTCTTGTATAGTTCTTCTGTGTAATTTTGCCATCTCTTCTTAATCTCTTCTGCCTCTGTTAGGTCCCTGCCATTTTGGTCCTTTATCATGCCCATTTTTGCATTGAACGTTCCCTTCATCTCTCCAATTTTCTTGAAAAGATCTCTGGTCCTCCCTATTCTATTGTTTTCTTCTATTTCTTTGCACTGTTCATTTAAGAAGGCATTCTTATCTCTTCTAGCTATTCTCTGGAATTCTGCATTCAATTGGGCGTATCTTTCTTTTTCTCCCTTGCCTTTTGCTTCCCTCCTTTCCTCAGCTATTTGCAAAGCTTCCTCAGACAGCCATTACTACAGCATTACTGTAGCAGTACAGAAATCTTCTAGAATGTAATTCAGCTATTGACCTAATCCATTACTTTTGCAGCAAAGAGACCACAAGGCCCAGAAGACCTTAAAAGTTCCACATTTCTTTTTGGAATTAAATGACCATATGGACATAAAAAGTAAAGTGTATATACCTACCTGTATTCTCAAGGCCACATCTTCAAAACATTTGAAATATGAAGAACTGCTCTTATCTCTACAAAACAAACAAAACATAATTGACCTTAGCAACATTTCAGAATAAATTAATGTCCAATAATAGATAATTCAAATAATGCTAATGGCATATCCCAGTTAATGATACCAAGTTATAGCCAAAAGCACAATCCAAATTTTAATCACTATAATAATTAAGCACATATTCACAGTCTTTTTTTCTAATTAATACTTAAGTTATTTAAACAATATGTCTATGATTTTAATTAATACGGTACAAATATGACATAAAAATGGTGTAGTACATTAAGTTTTACCATAATATAATAATAAAAGGGAAAAATAATTCTTCTAATCAAAAGAATTACAGATTATGAAGTTTTTAGTACATTTAAGGTCTAAAATCCAAATTCTGGATTTGGATTAAAGCATCAACGTTTTGCATCATTCCCTACAGATCTGAGAATCAAAAGAGGCATGATTTTAAATAGTTTCCCTTCAAAAAAAAGCTAGTGGAAAGGCAGAGAATCAGCATACAAGCAAATGGAAGCATATCAAACCTTTATTGAGGCCAAAAGTCCAACAGTCAGATACAAGATAGAAGAGGTAAAAATGAAAATATAGAGAGCTAAAATTAAAGCAATTTTTTTTTACAAACTTTTGCATCCAAAATGAGGTGGATTGTGAAAATAAAGGTCTAGAATTAGACAAACAAGATGTATGCAAACAATGGTCACGCATGAGGAGCAATCAATAGAAGGCATGTTCTTTGTCAGGTAATTTCTTCATGATAGGGTAGGTCCTTATAGAGATAGAAACAAAAGAGCACATGCATCAGGAATTCTACTCAGCCATCCACACATATAAAAAGATGGGGAATATTTTTGTAGATGGCAGAAGGCAATGAATCCAGCCTGCGAAAATGAAGTCCTGGCAAAATTCCAGAACTGCAGCAGGTGAAAAAAAATATTCTGCTATATACCCACTTGGAAAGACTCCACAAGCGCAGTAAGGCTGATTGATTTGAACATCAATTGATGTTCATTTGAAGATCGATTTGAGCATCAACATCCCAAACAGGCAGTTTAAGGAAACTTCGGGGATTTTCAAAGCAAATGGAAAAAGGCTTTTCATTGAGAGTCCTAGAGATGGAAACTTGCCAATAACATTTTTTTATTCAGATTGAGTTGATGTGAGAACCATTGGAGCTAGGCTCACTGGGGAAAAAGTGTTAACTCTAACCATACATTAAAATGATAATACCAAGCTCCATGGAGACTTAAACAGAGCAGCATTAAAACACCCTGGGATGGCCAAGAATAGCTCCATTTTAGAGTGAATGGGTTCAAGAATGGCAAGATTTCTAAAAGTACAGACTTAGGTACTACAGCACAGAGAAGCTGAGAGAAGATCTTGACTACAAAGACTTCACAAGTTGCAGTGACAAAGGAAAAGCCTTTTGAATAGAAGAAACTTGAGAAGAACTACACTGAGCAATATCTGCTGGATATAAAAATGTTCTCTCCCTGATAGTGCAGCCTAAAATAACACTCCAAGGTGTTTGTAAATGTGTACTGACTCAATATTATTTCAATTTGCCAACAATAAATTTTATGATAATGTTGTGAAAATATTTTTCTGATAATAGTAGTTTCTCCTGTGAACAGAAAGAGAAAAGGCTTGGATTAACTGAGTTTACATACAAGTTAATAAACAGGAGGGCTACAATACACCCTTGCCACACATCAGGTATTGCTGTAGGGCCAATAATTTGATTGTTGTGGCCAGGAGGATAAGTTTTTATTGAGTTTTGTACTTGAAGTTTGACTTCTGTTAGCCATCTAGAGTCACTGCAAGTGAGCTGGGTGGCTGAGGATGACGGATGGGATTCCGTCGAAACGTTGCTCCTACACCTTCAATTCTACGCGGGGAAAAACCCGAATGACCAAAGATCCACATACAAACACCCGCGAAAACCTCAGAAAACACACACACACACATATATATATATAAATGGACATCTATCCAGCATACAATTTTACTGTATTTTTTTGCAAAGTTCTTCTGTTTTCTTCTTCTTCAACATTCAATATCCCATATCCAAACTCTAGCCAGGTTTCATTTCACTATATTCTAACATATGTCGACGTTCTCCCCACACCTTTCCCCCCTTCCCTCTCTCTCCCCCCCCAGCTCTATCTCTATCACAATTCAGGGGTATAACAAACAATATGTTCTCTGATTCTTTGTCAGTTCTACAATAAAACAAAAAAATATGATCGATGGGCAGAATTTAAGAGTTTAAAAAGGTACTTAAAATAAAGGAACATTAACGCTCAACTGCTTCATATGCCTTCTGAGATTCACACAGTGATCTGGCAGGGAGCCTTCATTTGAAGGAGAGGATCCAAATGCTTGGAGTAGGCAGAGACGACAACATGATATTTTTCACACAAAAAAGAAACATTTATTTATTTAGCAAGGTGCTTTTGAAGCTTGTTGTGGAATGTCTCCCACTCAAGATTCAGTATGTTATAAAATCAATAGATAAAAGTGGGTCAGATTGGACAGAGACACGTCTTTCTATTCTATTGGATTGAGAACAGAAAAGAAACCCAGCAAACCGTTACAACATTTTGCTGCTCTACTGGAGTGCATCTGCATTTAAGCAACGTGAACACGCAATTCTCCTATTGAACTGTGTAGTAGCTTTTCGGTACAGTCCTAGATTCTACACCCACATCTACATTTTGCTTAAGCTGAAAAAGCAGCACTTATTTTTTTATGGCACTGGGCTGAAGTCTTGCAGGCAACACCACAAGACAGAAAACAAGGTCCCATGGTTACTTAGGCACAACATGGAACTGCTTCCCGATCTCGTGGGCCTACGCTGCACTTTTGTGGCACAGAGGCAAAAACTCCCCGTCCCAAGCTAAAATATTACTGGGAAGTAGAGTGGCACCTCACCACCGTTGTGAATAGTTACTTATGTTGGAAACGTAAAATGGGAGTTGGTTTCATTTTGAACTCAATTCCCACATGCGCTCCACTTTTCTCTGTGGGCACCTGGTATGCCTCAGTCCGTTTTTTTAAAAAAGTATAATTAGACAGCTAGCAATATTAGAAGGATAGAATAATACCATGAGCTAAAAATAATAATTACACAAAATCCCAAAGACAGGCTCAGAAGCAGCTTCCCCATCTGTTAGCTTGAAGATGTCCAGATGTGCCACAAAAGTGCAGCGTAGGCCCACGAGATCGGGAAGCAGTTCCATGTTGTGCCTAAGTAACCATGGGACTTTGTTTTCTGTCTTGTGGTGTTGCCTGCCATGCTGAGAGATTATAACCTGCAGAAACCCAGCTCCAGCTCCATCAACTATGAAAAATGCTGGATTGAGTATCAACCAGAGGGCCAGAGAAAATGGCATTTCAAATTACAGAAGCTTACACTTCACTTCAGTCCCACACTCACACAGGATTAGTTTCACTGACCCTGCTTTTGATTTAATGTGTCCAAGATCTACCAGTTCTTGTTTACATAATTATGCTAAATACAATAGCTTGGAATATTATCACCAGCTTTCTTGCCAATGTTCCAATGTAGGCACGTTTATACTGCACAATACGAACAAGGTCAAATGCAAACTTCATGATCTCAAACAGTGCACTTATTTTGGAAAGAAAGTTAAACACAATCACCAAAATGAATCATCAGAGTATATCAGCACACCCATCCCATAGTTTATCAGCCTCAGTTATGATTAGGTCTGGAAGCCAAAAGCCACAGTATCCATATACAATTGCACATAACATATACACAGAAAAGAATAGCAACAAGCATGACTAAATAGGCCTAGGCCAGGGGTAGGCAACCTTAGTTCTTTTATGACTCGTGGACTTCAACAGTCTGACTCGTGGACTTCAACAGTCTGACTCATGGACTTCAACATGGCTGGTGCAGGAATTCTGGGAGTTGAAGTCCACGAGTCATAAAAGAGCCAAGGTTGCCTACCCCTGGCCTAGGACATAATGGGATTCAACCAAAATGGAAGCTGCTCATCACATCTCTCTTTAAAATAAAAATATTTATTTATTTTATACATATTTACAGGTAGTCCTCAACTTACAACCACAACTGAGCCTAAAATTTCTGTTGCTAAGCAAGAGATTTGTTAAGTGAATTCTGTCTCATTTTGTGACCTTTGTTGCCACAGTTGTCAAATGAACCACTGCAGCTGTTAAGTTAGTGACATGGCTGTTAAGTGAATCTGGCTTTCCCACTGATTTTATTTGTCAGATCACAAAAGTGGACCACATGACCCCAGGGCCCACCCTTTGGAACGAACTGCCGATGGAGCTTCAGACTGCCCCCGACCTTCACTATTTTCGCCGGGACTTAAAAACCTGGTTGTTCGAATTGTCTGGCCTGGACTGAGGGATTTTAAATTTTAAAGTATTTAATTAAATTATATTAAATTATATTAAATTAATTTTAAAAATTTAATTTTATTGTTATTAGGAATTGGGGGCCTGTACTAATTTAATTCCATTTTATTCTTTTTTGTACTGTTTTAATTGCCCTGTGAACTGCCCTGAGTCCTTCGGGAATAGGGCAGTACATAAATTCAACTAATAAATAAATAAATCATAAATCATAAATATGAATCAGTTGCCAAGTGTCTGAATTTTGATTATATGACCATGGCAATACTTCAGCATTCATAAATGTGAAATTTAATTTTAATTTTAATTTTAATTCCATTTATATCCCGCCCTTCTCCGAAGACTCAGGGCGGCTTACAAGCTTAGCAGTAGCCTTCATTCTATGTATATGCCTGCTTATTAGGGCTTTCACACACACCCCAAGCGGCATTATTACAAAGTCAGCTTATTGCCCCCAACAATCTGGGTCCTCATTTTACCTACCTCGGAAGGATGGAAGGCTGAGTCAACCTTGAGCCTGGTGGGATGCGAACCTGCACTAATTGCAGGCAGCTGGAGGCATTAGCCCACTGCTCCACCAGTTACTTTTTTCAGTGTTGTTGTAACTTTGAACAGTCACTAAACAAACTGTTGTAAGTCAAGGATTATCTGTATTTAAACTGTACAATTATGATTATAATTCTGAATAGTGAAACCTGGAAAAACAGTGCTCCAGTGCCCAGTATTGAGCGACAAGTTGGACACAGGGCTTGCTGCCTCTCTTAGCAACCATGACTAGAAACCACAAAGGTCCTGGAAAGAAATCATTGAAAAATGTGGATAACCTATAAAAATCAAGAAGAAATTGTGAAGTGTTATTGTGAATCAAACCCACTGCACGATGGTTTCCAAGGTGTGAAATTTGAAAAATAAAATTTCTGGAATCAAATAGCACTGAATAACAACTCACGCATCAGAGTTGTTTCATACTCAGAAACAAGGCATTTCCAGATACTTGTCTTAATGGATTGGAACAACAATTTTAAAAACACGCAAACAAGATTTGAAACTGACAAAAATAAAAATGGGCCACAAAAGCTACAAAAGAACAAATAAACATAAACATCCATTTGGATGCAGCCAATGAAAATGATGAACACTCTATTCGAAACAATGAACTAATTATATTTGTTTGATGATCAACAATAATGTGAGATGATCTCCTTTAAAATCTACTCAAAGAAAACATTTAAATAAAATTTTGCATGATGCAAATTGGATTGCTCAATTGTGACAAAAATGATAAGAGACTAATCATCTCAAATACAGCCTCGTAAAAGCAGTAACAATAGAAATACATTATAAATTAAAAGCAAGCCACCAGTGAATTTCTGATGCGAAAGTGGAAAATTAAACTGGAAAATAAAGTTCAACAGCCTGCAATGTTTAAAAACTGAAAAAAGTTTGAAAAAACAAGACAATAAAGACAATAAAATGACTACATGGTACAGAAGTCATGGAAAAATTGCAGGGACTGGTGAAACTAACTGCTTTGATTAAAGAAAATACTTTGTCTAGCTTTGTTTCTACTTCAAAAAATTTTCTAAAAATTAAAAGAAATAAAATTTAATTTTAGATGATTAGAACTGTTAGATGTACAATGTATTATGATACAATTTAATGTATTTTATATTTATATCTGTACTCCTTTTTCTATATGTTCCTTTCCTTTTCTTTTTCTGTACCCCAATTTTGCTTTTCCCCTGATCCCCCTTTTTCCTTATATTTTTCTCTTTTGTTTCCTTTTGTTTCCCAATTTTCTGTTGATATCTAATAAAGTTTTATTGAAAAAAAAGAATAAGTTGTGGAAGAATAACAAAGAATGATGACAACTGCTAAGAAAATTGAACAATATTAAAGGACAATCAAACAATTTCAACAAATAGGCAATTTCAAACATTCAACAATATATATATATATAGGATTTGGGCTAAAATATTTATCCATTTTATACTTTTGTTTTGTGAATCATCTCAAACATTACAGCAAGGATTCATAAGGAACGTTTCCAATCCTGCAAGACAAAAACCAAAGAAGCAACCAATATTTTTCATCCAACCCTACAACATTCAAGCTGTTAACAAAAGTAATTGCCAGTAATATCTACAAACAATTGAACAATTAAATATACACAAAAACCAAAAAGGGAATTTCAAAAATTCAAACATTGATTGATAGCTTGGCCTGATTCAATTCACTGTTCCCTAGGTGAATTAAGACATGCTTGAGCATTTTTGGAATTAATTTTAAAATATAACATTTTAAAATAATACAGTTGAAAATAGGAAAGCAGCACAGATGCCAAACTCATAAAAACTTGGAGAAATCAAAATTAGAAAAGGAATTTTCAAGAAGACCTTTTGCTTTCAGTCCTTTTTAACACAGCTCTTATTCCGTTGCTTGAATAAAATCCCAGTGGACCATGAAATAACCAAGCAAGGACAAAAGTTTCATATTTGTTCCATATGGATGATTAGAAACCAGATGCAAAATAATCTCTAGAAATACACTTTTAAATACAGTTTGAATCTTTAGTGTTGACATAATGATGAAATTTGGAATCGATAAATTGCTATGCTGGCATTAAAAGTGGAAAATTGAGTACTCAGATGAAACTTACTGATTCGCCCTCAAATCAAAGCACTGGCAATGAAGCAAAGGTATAATTGGCTATTTTAGAAACAAAACCATATTTTGCACACTCAAATGAAAAAGAAGGCAAACTTGAAATATAAAAAATGAGGTAGAAAGTGTCTAAAATCAAACTGAGTGGAGATAACACAGTCAAAAACATTAATACTTGGGATTCCCCTATAACAGATATGTCAAACACAAGGGTTTCATGCGGCCCGCGAAGCCATCCTGGAAACAGTGAGGGAACGGCCCCCACTGCCTTGGCCCTGGCCCAGAGACCCTCCTTCTGCCAGAGACCCTCAGATCTGTCCCACTCCTGCCCAGGCCCTCATAGGCACCCTTGATGCGAACGATGTAGAGCTGGCCACGCCCACCCAGTAGGCCTTATGCACTCTAGCCATGCCCACCCAGTAGGCCACGCCCACCCTGGCCATACCCACCCGGCCCCTTGAGGGCAACCGCAATGCTGATGTGGCCCTCAATGAAATTGAGTTTGATACCCCTGCCCTATAATATGCTATCGAGCAGATATTGTTGATTGTACACAAGCTAAACTAATTGCTTTAGATGACAAGATCTGAAAAATTATGACAATACATCATGCTCTACACTCAATAAGTAATATAGAGAGTTTAACAAATAAAATTGGTGGTCATGGTTTGTTACAAGTGAAGCAAACAGTGGAGAATGAAATATATCTAAATGAATACATAAATGAGGGGTTATTAATAAATGTCTGCAAGGAAAAATATTTGAATGTGACAAAAGCAACAATGTAATAGAGAACTAAACAATTGTGGGGAAAATATGGGCAGGAATATTGGCATGTTGGGACACCTTAAGTTGATTAAAATATATAAAAGGCAGGATAAAAATAAAATAACAAGCCTCTTTATATTCTGTGCTTTAAAGGAAATAGAAACAAAACTTGGCAATGGCTTCAGATTGGATCTATCAAGAATAAAATGTAAAGATTAATATTTACAGCACAAGAACTGGCACTGCTGACAAATGAAATATAAAGAAACTAAAAACACTAGCAAATGTAGATTATGCAAAGAGAAATATTAGATTGTTGACCACCTAATAAACAGCTATGATAAAATTGCCCAGATATATTATTTAAAAAGACATGATGGCAAAAATGATGCATTGGAATTTATGAAAAAGATGGAATTGATGTCCCAGACTAGTCTAGTGTTCAGCACAAGAAACAAGCATGAGCAACATTTAGAACACAACACACCCAAACATCATAGTGATTGAAGAAAAGTGAATTTAACTTAAACGTGTCAATACCAAATAACAGAAAAGTAGTTTAAAAGGAACTGCAAAAGTTTCTCAAGTATTGAGAGTTAACAGAGATTATAAAATGAGTCAGCAATTTCCCCCCCCCCCCGTAATTACTGGAGTATAAGAAACTTCACAAAGAGAAAACTAATTTAAAAGTTAGAATTATTTCACTTCACAATTAGACATTACAGCTTTGCTCAGAACCAGATAAATATTAGAATGGTATTTGGGCTTCTTAGGCTTTAGATAAAGCTTGAATTAATCCTGTGTTACCAACATTTGCTCAAGATTCTTCAAAAGATAATAATAATAATAATAATAATAATAATAATAATAATAATAATAATAATAATGATGATGATGATGATGATGATGATGATGAAGTCCCAGAGCACTTCATTTTCTATTACTTTGTCTATTTTGCGATCCCAGCAGTTCTTGTTTGCACGCAAATGTTATTTCTTGCGGATATTCCAGTACACCATTGTTGCTATATTGTCCTGCTGTAAAAAAGCACCTGTTACATAGTACTCCAGACTTAACAACTGCTGGTAAGAGACAAAAAAGTCTGGATAGTGGACCTGGAGACAGTAGAACAAAAGAGAAAGAGAAAGAACTGGAGAAAATCACAAAACGGGAAGACCTGCAAATAGAAGTAGAACAACTGTGGCTAAAGTAAGCCAAAATAGGAACAATAGCAATAGGTGCCTTGGATGCAATTCCAAAACATCTGGAGCACTTCTTGAACTCTAGCAGCACTGACAAAATCACTATCAATCAATTGGGGGGAAAAACAACAACCCAGCTTTCCTTGGAACAGCTTACATCCTGCAACAACACCTTTAACATCATCAAGAACAACATTTTCCTATCCTTGGTCCTTGGAAAAGACTCGATAGGTGGATAAAAATGCCAAAAGCAATCTAAAATCTGGCTGATTTGTGTGACCATCCATAATAATGCTGTAAGTATTTGATTACACAAATACATAGGCATTGATATTAGTTTAAATCACTTGTATTTCAAAACATACCCTTAATCTGAAGGGGAAAAATGGACCCTTATCTGCAATTGAGCATAAATTTCAGTCAAATTTCAGAAGCAAAATACATTCTTTCAATGCTGTAATTTAAATATTTTAAATGCTAAATTTTTAGATTCTTTTTTTAGATTTGTTATCCTGTCCTTATTATTATTATTATAAATAACTTAAGGCTGTGAACATATCTGACACTCCTTCCTCCTTCTATTTTACCCAACAATAACCCTGTGAGGTGGGCTGGGCTGAGGATGAGTGGCCCAAGTCAACCAGACAGGTTTCATGCCTGTTTTCTAGCCTGGTGCCTTAAAACACTAGACCAAACTGAACACTGCACATGCTCGGGATCTTTCTTTCCTGCAGAATAATATAGAAGCAGACGTGACATGTGGAATGGAAGATGGAGAAAAGAAAGGCATCATTTCTGTACTTCACATTTTCTGTGAAAAAAGCAGACCCAAGTAAAGCCATTCAGTTAAGGATCTGCTATCACCTACTGACATCACAATCTCCCCCCTGTCAAGTTCATTTGATAAAGCATGTAGTTCAATTGACAACAATCTAGGGCATTGAAAGCAAGTAATAATGTAACAGCAAGAATGGAAGGGGATATGATCAACAATGAAAAGGCTTCTATTCATCTGGTTAATAAAAGCAGCTACTAACCAGCACTTTAGAAATTCAGCCAGGAAACAATCAATTCTGTATCTTGGGCTTAAAAAAAGCCTCCAGCTTCATTATATATGCAGGGAAAGGCACAGAGCATCTGATCCCAAATTAATCTGGCAGGAAAATATTGGATCTGGACAACATATGGGTAAGCAGCAGATAGCCTGGGATCTATGGAATAAATGAGTTGAAATATATCAGCCAGTTCTGAAGAAGCTAGCTGAAGTCAGAGAACTATCACTACCATCTCCTTTTGTACCCCTTTCTACAAAAACACTGCTGAGATTAAGAAACTTGGGGGGGGGGTTGTAACATTTCATTTTCTGTTCAATTCTGTATATCTTTGGGTCCCAGATGCGATTTCTGTAATATGCTACAAGAAGCAAATCAACCATGAACATGCTGGAGAAGGGGGAAAAATGACTCCAATCTTTGAACACTGTATCTCTAAAATTTAAGCCACACTCAACACAAAGAGGTGGAACTACTGTCATATCATCCATCTGAGTTGAAATGCATTTATTCATGTCCAGCTATTGCACTTTCATAAATAAAGATTAAACTGTGTCATGTTTCTGTATTAAAAGTGTGAGTTCTTTGTAGGTAAGAATATGTAACACTTGCATATAATCAAAAACATCATAAGCTATCAATATTACTTTGGCTTCTACTTTGTAAATTCCACCAACATATAGAAACAATATGCAGTAAGGAAGTAGGGAGCAATTATTCATTCTATATTTTTCCCCAAATCACCATTTATTTTTCTGAAGGTAACAAACCATATTCTTCTGTTCAAAAATCAAACTCAGAAATTTAAATCATAAAAAGGATTAAATAACAAAGGCAAATGCATGTTACCTCAAACTCTATTTCCAGCTTCATTAGATGTAAGCAAAAAAAAAGGTCACAATATTTCACCACCAGATGAGGAGAGATAAGTAGACCAGAAAGTAAATAAATCAGAAATGATCTGGTATCCATTTATCCAAACGGTAACACTTCATATATGACATTCCACAAGATATTTCTAAATTGTGATTCAATTCCTGCATCATTTATTTTTCAGAATAAAATCCTGTTACTGTAATTCCTCAAATTTTCCAATGGTCACTGCTAGTCAACTGTATAAATACAAAGAAAATTCATGCTTTTATCCAGAAATGACTCTAGCCCTTCACGTTACAAATGGGCTTAGTATAACATGTGTCAAGCATTTCTAAAATGGGATAGTAAACAATACAGTATGGATTTAAGCAGCAAGTAAATGCATTGCTGCTTATAGATAACTGTGTGGCCTCTTCACATAGAAAAAGCTATCTTCAGTTCTTTGTCAAGTCAAAACATTTCCCACCAGAAGTCCTTAATAACGTATTTGTCATGGAAGTTCCACGAAATATTTCCAATAGAAATATTTTTCTAAAAAGAATATCTTCCATTTCTTATATTATGGGAAGTACTTACCAAATATTTACAACTGTTTTGATACTCATTTATCTAATATCTTGCTACAATTGCTGGATATATAACCACACATTTGTATTTTCATAAAAGTGGAAAAGCTCAGCCAAGTATGTAGAGGTATGCTTAT
This sequence comes from Vipera ursinii, assembly GCF_947247035.1. Taxonomy (NCBI): domain Eukaryota; kingdom Metazoa; phylum Chordata; class Lepidosauria; order Squamata; family Viperidae; genus Vipera; species Vipera ursinii. The sequence continues at coordinate 202,909,083 of NC_139512.1, forward strand.
CTCCTGGTTTGGCAGTTGCTTACTTTCTGTAGCTTATAATAATGAAAAAACTTTCCTTACTTGTATCCTCATTCAACACTGTATGGCAGACATGTCAAACACAAGGCCCGGGGGCCAGATCCGGCCCGCGAAGTGGTTTCATGTGGCCTGCAAAGCCATCCTGGAAACAGTGAGGGAATGGCCCCCACTGCCTTGGCCCTGGCCCAGAGACCCACCCTCCTGCCAGAGACCCTCAGGTCTGTCCCACTCCTGCCCAGGCCCCCATAGGCACCCTTGATGTGAACGATGTAGAGCTGGCCATGCCCACCCAGTAGGCCGTACGCACTTTAGCCACGCCTACCCAGTAGGCCACGCCCACCCAGGCCACACCCGCCTGGCCCCCTGAGGGCAACCGCAATACTGATGCGGCCCTCAATGAAATTGAGTTTGACACCCCTGCTGTATGGTTTCACAGAAAAAGAAAAGCAAGCAATTTCCAGCAAAACATTCATAAAGCATCATGCTGTGTCCTACAAGGTAGCAGAGGAGACATGAGGGGAAAAAGCCTTGCCTAACCCTTGAACAACAGAGGCTGCTTATAAAATATTCAACATAGAATTCTTTAAAACAGTACTCTCCAGACAATTACAGTAATGTAAATAAACACAAAAATAATTAAAACTTGCTTGACTTTGGAGATAGAAGGAAAAACCTTTTTTCATCTCTTTTTGATTCTAAAAAAAACCCACAACATTTTTATTTAACAAGTCATTTAAAAAACAGGTTGTCAGAACTACTTGTACTAAGTAACTTTTGAACTATTGAATGCTGGACAGCCAACCCAAGGAAATATTGTAGTAGGAAACTACTAGCTCTTATTCAATGAGTTATAAGAACATTACAATCTTATTTCAAAGCAGCTTCTCACCCACTCCAACAATATAAACTGGATATTGCAATCTTATTTCAAAGCAGCTTCTCACCCACTCCAACAATATAAACTGGATATTATTTAGCATTCCGCATATTATATTCAAATGCTAACATGCACACCCCTCACATTTTTAGTATTTTATATAATTTAAAATTGAATCCTAAAGCCACAACCTTAAAATTTAATTTGATATTTAGGTAATGTGACAGCTTGCTTCAAAGTTCAAGCCCCAGAAGGTTCCATCGGATTGGAACTGCTGAACAACATATCCCAAAATAATCTATGAGAGCCTCATGGAAAAGGATGGAAAATAAACGGTATAAAATACATATAATGTTCACACAGCCATTTTGTTTTCCTGATCTTGCTTAAGGAATACACAGAAACTGTAATTAAAATTTTGGCACTTAAAACATATCAATGCACCAACATTTTTCCATTAATGATACAATCTTAAAAATATTGATTCAAAAGTAAAACCACTCAGTTCAGTGTGACTTCAGGTAACTGTGGATATTGCAACATGCAGATACAACTTGAGTTCTAGGTGATCCATGACTCTGGCTCAGCTCAATAAACTGTTTTATTGCTCAAACCAAATGTCTGCTTAATCCTGCCTTTTGTTGCCACAAAATTCAGCTACATTCCCACAAGTAGGACATCACTTACATCCTCATGCATCGTTGTCTTGTGTCATTTTCTAAAATCTATCTAGCTGCTTAAAAGCAGTCAATTCCTCCCTTTACACTAAATAAGAGTTTCTTCTGCTAGTCTTGATCTTCCCATATTTTTACTTCACAAAATGAACTCTTTTACATTACTGCACATCTTTTGCTCATTATAAAGTTGCTCCAGCTTCTTAATTATTTTGGTTATTGTTCTTTACATTTCATGCCAGCTAGAGAACCAACAATTTCCTTTCGAGCAAGAGAAAATAGTTTCTAAGATATTTCTTTGATGAAGAATCATCACAAATTGTGAAAACCTCTTAGAACTTTTGTTTTCCTATTTAATAAAATCAATTTCCCCACACATTCCCTTCTGCTTGGCTCTGATCCATCTCACACAACTATTTTCCTCAGGTTCTCAATTGCAGCAAAAAATAAATAAATAAAAAATCAACCCTTACCTGTAAAGTCATAGGAGCCTAAGCTGAAAAAAGAGTATATCTGCTAACTGAAATGCAATATAAACATTGCAAAAAATGATAATAATCGGTCCATAATAGCAAATCTTTGTGGAAAATATGCCCCTTCGTCAGTACAGATCTGAGAAATGTGGAGGAGAATGGCAGGAGGGGAAAATAAAAGAAGAGGTAAGAATGAAAAGTATGACAGAACGTTTTTAATCACCCTGCATGTGTTAGCAGTACATCAATGAAAGAAGACCTCTGTCATAGCTACTCTTTTATGACCATCATCAACAAGACAATTTTGAATAGCTTTGTAAATATTTCATGAATTTGATCCTGCAGACTGTGATCCACAGAAGCTTATGCAATAATAATTGGTTCTAAGGTACCAGAAAATCCTTTGTTGTTTTCTGTTAGCTAGAGTCTTAAAGTCTTAGTTTTATTTACTTCCCTATAAACAAAGATAGATTGATTTTAAAAAAAATGAAAGAGAAGGGGGAAAAATCAAAACACTGTTGTTTTTGTCCTTTGTATTTAAAAAAAAATTGCAGGAAGTAGGTTAAAATTGAAACTTTGTGCAAACACCAAGAACAATAGTACACTTATAAAACCATATCAGGGATAAATGACACTCCTGCACAGCACTGCGCATATGTGCATATGTACACCTGTAAGCACACATCCATTATAAAAGCAAAGAGGGAAAGCTGGATTTCTATGTTGTTTCTGATTCTGCAACCAAATGAAGAAAAGACAGTCACAAAGCAAATAAATGGACTGCATTGCTTTAAGATCCGTACTTAATTTGCAAGTCAACTGGATAGAACAGGGATCGGCAACCTTTGCTCTTTTATGACTGGTGGACTTCAACTCCCAGAATTCATGAGCCAGCTATGCTTCTGGGAGTTGAAGTCCACCAGTCATAAAAGAGCCAAGGTTGCCGACCCCTGGGATAGAAGGAGATTCTAAATGATAGACAAAGTTATACTTGTTTAAGCTACAATCAGATATAGAAGGAATACACTATTCTTCTGCATGTACTTTTTAATTTGGTTGAAATGTCACACTAAGCCCCAGTACAAAAAGCTTAAATCATTCACATGAAATCAGAATTTTTAAAGAAAAATATGCTTGTGGATTCAGACAAAACATATTAAATTATGATCTATAAAATGGGAACAATATTGGTTTGCCCTGTAATGCAGCTAAAACTGATGGTTTCTGGGAAATGAAAACCAACAAATCGGTTAGGTGGGTAATCACTACCTACCTACAAGCTTTCAACTATAATTATTTTATTTTATATTTGCTCTGTGGCTACTTCAAACCATGGCAGCTGGAGTTGACCATCATCTAAAAATAGAGTTTCTAAGGATCTTACAACAGCCACAAACAGTTATAGGTGATCTTTTTTGGATTGTTCTTATCATTTCCAGGCTTTGCAATCCCATTCAGTTTATATTTATACCTGGGACCAATATGCTAAAGACCTTTAAATACTTCATCTTTATAACTACTAATAAACTGAATAAAAACATCCTGACTAATTGTAGCCATGTGTTTTATGTAACTTTTAGCCTTCAGTAAAATACGCTGCTCCTCAGAGACAGAAGACTACAGAACAATTAATTCTTCAGGGTACTGGATTCTCAGGAGAAGGCAAAAACGTTCCTTGAGAAGCAAACTAATGCTTTTCCCCCCCTTGGGAAACAAGTATTTTTGTTCACATTTTTTTTAAATTAATCTGCCTGGCAGACACCAGAAGCACCCTACAAAATTGATTCAGAAAAGACAAAAAAATTAATAATAATGGAATGCTATTGAATTACTTTAAAGTAAGACATTGTTTGGGAAGCATATGTCATTTATCCTTATTATCTACTTCCAGATGCCAAATTTAAAAAGAAGGTTATATTCAGAACTGGAAGTTTAATCAATGTTCCTAATGAGTAGTAACAAAACACTGGGGATGGGAGAGGAAGGAAATAAAGGAGCAGCACAAGTCACCAATGGACTGATGCTAACTGTGAAAGTCTGCGTTAATAAGTATCTGCATCTTTTAGGATTATTTTCAGTATGTGTAAACAAAGGTACCAGGTTCTGTTTCGTCACTAATGCCTTTTTTCAAAGCCTTAAGCTGCATTCCCATCATGGGCATATTTTCTTGTACCACTTGTGTTTATGTTTCTTAAAACATATTAGTAAAAAGCTTTGAGAAATACCATGATTTAGTGGAAAGAGTGCTAAAAAGGTACTTATACTGGGCTGCTTGTCATGTCTCAATTCTACCAATCTGCAGTTGATGGGCAAAGGGGAAGGAGGGAGCCAGACAAAAGGCCAGGTTATCTGCGAGACCACCTCTCCCTAAAGAGATTTAACTGTCTTATCAGATAGAGTAGACACATTCCTAGACCCTTCCCTTAAACATTGCCATCTTATGGGAACTAGGAAGCGTGCCTTTGCCCTATAGGTCCCCGCCCTGTAGAATATTCTTCCCCATGAAGTTTGACAGGACCCCACTCTCCCACCTTTCTGGATTTCCCCCCAAGCACTGGGATAGGGTGGGGTGGATGAGCAATTTAACGAGGGGCGGCATGCAGGAACCTAACTTTGTTGCCAGTTTTCTAATGTTTATCTTTTAGTAAACATACGTATTATTTTGCCTCATTACTGATGTTTTAATTGTTGATTGGGAGCCGCCCAGAATTTGATATGTTAGGTGGCTCTATAAATGTTTTAAACAAGCAAACACATATGGCTTACTTCCATGGTTTTAAAGCCTGTTCTAGAAAGGTAGGAACCTCATAATACCAACTTCTTAAAATCCAAAAATGTTATTTTCATTCTAATGTTATGTAGAACTAAGTACATACTGTATAAATATTTTCTCTCTCTTTCTTTCTCTGTGTAACTCAAAAGCATAATTATGGGTAGATGGATGTGTCAGCAGATGGAATGGCAAGCTGCTGCAACGATATATTTATGTAACTTGTAGACAGTCTGTTGCCAAATAAACATAATAATAAAAGTTAAGAATTAAATTCCACAGGTCATTTAGAATTCTTAAAAAATATATAACCTCTTCCTTTCTCAGTTAAAACATTTCCTTCTTTCAAACACTGCTCCAGGCCGTTACATTCCAAGTGCAAAGCTTATTCTAAGTATTTCACAGAAGATCGCATTACAAAAACAAAATTTTGTAAAGCTCATTCTTCTCTACCCTCACTGGTGCAGCAAAGGATGAGTCTACAAGCTTGAGATTCATACAAGTTGGTTGACATCATGATTTTTCACTGTATCTGAGCCAGCTCACCTTGTTCTTTCCTCTTGTATATAAATTCTTTAACAATATCTCATCATGTGTTGTGTCACCATTAATTATGAATAGCATTTATCCTTCAAACCAAAGTTGGAAATCAAAGCAAAGTGGATCTCCAACTTTGGATTTGGAGGGCAACACTAAATATGGAGTGGAACATCGTATGCCAGGACGGCACCACAAAGAAGAGAAACTGCTCATAACTCTTCCATCACCTTTTCACAGATAGTCCACAGAACCCTAAATGCATGTGCTTAAACCAGCAAGACCAAAAACATCCGTAAAAACCTAGCAATTTCAGTACCGAAAATATAACCATGAAGTACTGGGAAGAAAAAAAAAAAGCAGACACGTCAATGGCTCATTTGATGGGAAGAAAAAAACATGTTGTCTTTCCTCATTATAAACATCCAGAAATCTGTCTGATTTTGATCTTGGAAAATTCATCCCAGACTGCAATCCTATTCAGATTGACTTGGAAGTAAGCCTTTCTGAACGTCCTGGAAATTGCTTCCAAATAAGGTAAAAATAAAATCTCTCCCAGGTCAACCTCAACAGCATGAAAGTAATTTGCCACTCATGTTTTGAGATAGTTTTTTGCTTCTTCCAGTCCTTTCTTCTAGGTCTCTCAGCTCAATCCCACCCTTAGCCTTTCTGAGATCAGAACTGCCACCTGCATTACTTCCAAATAAGTGAGAATAAAATTGTATTATAGGAACTAAAGAAAAGGTTGTTTGGCAAATGTGTATTTCTATTCAGGCACAACATTGGCAGATTGGTTACGATCTGTTTTGGGGATGTTTTTACATCATATTTTACCTTAATTTAAATTAATCTTTTCTGTATTTTTTTGATAGCTACCTTGAGTTTCCACTTTTGTAATCGGCATGCAGAAAAAGAGCAAATTCAACAAAAGCACTATGGTCCTGAGACATTTTGGTAGTTGCACCATTTACTCTTTGACATTCATCCCTGCAACGCTAGAAATCCCTATACAAAGGGGTTAATCTAATTCCATTACAGTCCATTATGCATATCTTCTTACAGAAAGAAGATTTTAAAACACGGGAATGAGGAATATTTCCAGTTATTGAGCCAAAAAGGTTTCATAACACCTTCCTTATTCTTCTGGGTATAAAAATCAAAATGAATCTAAACATGTGAAATTCTGCAGTGCAAACACTGTAGTCCTGTTCCTTGAACTAACACTTTCAGTCTAATTTCTGAACAATGGGAAAGTAATTTGTACACCTTACACAGGTAACAACTGAATATTTGGAATAGTGATGGTACTGGTCTTAGATCCTTGAAAAATCTATCCAAGTAATGACAGATTTTTGCCTTGTTCGGTGTTCACAGACTTTAATTACCTTAGTAGTCATGCAATTAATCTTTCCAGCAAAATCACAGCTGTTAGCTGATGATGGGAAAGCTGCATTCAAGATCAGGCAGGGACACCAAAATAACTGGTCACAAGGATTCAACAATATTAGAACTGCAATCCAAGTGCATGAGAATAAGGCTTGAACAAATAGTACACTATACTGCTAAGTTTCAAGCCAGTCAATTACTTCCCTGCAGCACAAACCTTTGTGCTTGTCAGCGTAAATTTATCACATCATTTTTTTTAAATATACAATACCTTTTCAGTATTCAACCTGAGCTTCAAAGTACTTCTTTCATGAGGTGTACCAAAATGTACTCTTTATATCCCAAAGGATATTGCATATAGTTTGCTTGCAAAATACATCCTGGCTATTTTTTAGCCCAGGAGACCAGAGTGATGTACAACCTATTATAGTATGTCCAAAAATAACTAATTTGAAATCTAATATAACTTAAAGTCAGCTATTCTAGAGTTTATTTCTGAGATACGAGCCCTTAGGATGTGCCCTGAAACATTTTTCCTCTGTTGCCTAAAAATGCATTTAACTTTGAAATCATCTATCTGGTTTCCCATATTTGATTTATGTAAAACAACTCACACTTTCTGTTTATTTCAGTAAAGTCTGCAGAAACATTCTCAACATTCTTAACCAGGATTAATTTAATGTACATAACTGTACACAGTGACATCTAGTATATTTTTGGGAGTAGAGGCCATAGATAGCCATTCACTTTTTTTCCAGAGAATAAAAGAACATGTTTCCCTACAGTTGGATTAACTGCAATAATGCCAGTTTCCATATTACTATTAAACCATTATTTTATGTAATGAGAACAAGCTACAGCAGGTGTGCAGTTCATGTACTCCTCCCCTATCTCCTTCTGCTACTCATAATTCAGCCTTAAATATATCTAAGTAAGTCCCAATTCAGGACAGAAAGTAGACTAAAATCTTTTGCAGCATCAAGCTGGTACCTGCAAAGAAAGCCATGGACAATGTAGCAACAATTCCCACAAACTGCTTATTTAATCCATTCATCTGCTGATTTATAAACAAGTGCAAGTTTAAATAATCTTTTCATTCCCACGTACCTGATGCAGCTTTAATAAACAAATGACTACATTCCTTTCTATCCACCAAACCTCTGAGGGAAGTGAATTAATTTCTCTCTCAAATAATTGTCTGATGGATCTCTAGTGCATTTTATAATCCATTTTACCAGAAAAGAAATTTTATAATCTCCATATCTGTTTATCTTACAGAAAACAATCGTGACTTGATTTTGTTTACAGTATATAACTGGCATGCACCTTCCTCTAGCAGCATCCTAGAAATAAAATCATGTTTTACGTGTCTGAAACATATTGGTAGTGCAGCATCAGGAAAATAGAAATGATCATGTATCCTGTGTTCTGTGTGAGAGGCAATCGTCACACATACCATAATACTCATTCTGATCAGTCCTAGTTTGTATACTGAACAATGGTCTCTAAATGCTTCAAGAAAATTGCCCCGGACTTCCAGTTTGACGTTCCAGCGTAATAGGCGCCGGAAGATGGGGCTCCATCTTCCATGTTCAATTTTGCCCCGCTGGAGACCCTAAAAAGGGTCGAAAGTCACTCTGAAAAGGCGACGAAGAAGGAGGGGACCCTTGTCGATCACACAGGGGCGGTGGCCCTTCTGCTGTATCCAAGGAAGTCCTCCAAACTGGCAGGGGAAATGACTAGCTACATTCATGTGGCCAGTCAGAAGCTGCTGACAACCAAAGACAAGCACTAACTAGCAATTTCTGAGCAACGTGGATGGAACTGGGTGAGACTTTATCCTCTTTTTATGGCCATAACACTACTTTCCTGGAAAAAAGAATGCCCAAAGCAAAGAATCCTCCCCGAGGAGAGAGGGAAGGGAACTTATTGCCCTGCTCCCTTAGGAAAAGAAAAGTGGCAAATTAATTGCTTTGAGAGAAAACAGGAAACTACAAGATCAATTTGGAACTAATACAGATCTATAGCTTTGAAATTTGGGGACTAAAAGTACCTTTGAGACTTTTTTAGAAAAAATATTTGAAAGTCTGCAAAATAAGCTTGATTTGGAAAGCTGGAAGATGGTGTCAATGACATCTAGTGGAGAATTATTGCACTACAATTTACTATGCTTAAGGGAAACTTGGCTTGAAGCCCAGACTCAGATAAGACTCTTTGTTGTTCCTGGACACTTTCACTTTTGCAGACTGCAGCTGGGAAAAGGGAAAAACAAAAACTCTTGGGCTGCTTATCTGGTCTGGGGACCCTATTGGACTATAAAGACTACATACAAAAATAAAATGAGTGTTCTATACTCAGCCTTAAATGGCAAGAAATCATCTTCAACGCCTGTCTCCAAAGCTCGCAGCTTGATATATCAACAAGAAAATGTTAATGAATCTCAGAAATAAATACTTTCCATGTTGAAATCAATCCAAGAGACAATTGTTTTATTTCAGGATGAGACTAAAAATAACACAAATGAGATAAAAGAACAATTTTCTAACCTAAATTTACAAATGCAGGCAATAACTGCAAAGAAAGAACTAATAACCTAGAAAACAGAAGGAAAATTAGAAGAAACGGATCCAAAGATGGAGGGCCTAAAGGAAGGAAATAACAGATACAGACAAATGAAAAATTAGAAGATGCAGTGATAACACCGGAAATGGAAAAGACATCGTACTTGTCAAGATCTCAGAAAACATTTGAAGATAAGGAAGAAGAGCTGATCAAATGGATAATAAAGCTGTTAGGAGAAATACTAAATATTGACAAACAAGAAATGAAAAGAAAAACTGAAGGATGGAGGCTGTTTAATGAATATAAATGGGTTTAGGGTTCTTCCAAAAACTCTTCAACCAAATTATTTTCCTTATTCCAAACAATATATGCAAGAACAGAGGAAGAACTACTTGATGATTTAAATGTACTGACTTGGAAAGTTATTTGGCAAAGGAAGAAAGCTAGAGTAAGACTGAAGAAAATAGAGGTCCTGACCTATTAGATGGGATTTTATACTACTAAACAGATGTTTGAATATGGCTAAGAAAATAGATAACTGTTAGAAATGAAAGTATTAATATAATTAGAAGGATAGGATTTGTAACTAGAATATTATACTTTGATATGAGATGGGAAATATGAAAATTCTAAAAGAGTTTGAATAAAGGAAGCTTTTGGTTACCCAAATATAACTTTTTATGAGAAAATTATAAGCAACAGAGATATTTCAAACATTTATGGGAAATTAAAATTTTTAAAAAGCGGGAAAAACAGGATATTGATTGAATAAATGGATTTAAAGTGCAAATGCAATTGAGATATATTTTCGCTAGAGAAGATATTATAAATTGATACTATCAATATCATGTATAATACCAGAAAAATGTGATGAAGAGGTCTATATTTAATTGTATATGTATTAACAGTAACAAGAATTGTATTTGCCCAATATGGAAAAATGCATACCCACCGGATAAAGAGAGGACCAAGGAAGCACTGGATGGTGTAGTGTTGGAACTAGACTGAGAAAGTTAATATGTACCACTGAATTACTAATAGACCCAGACAACACTTTGCTTATTAAGTACTTATGATTGTAAAATTAAAAAATTAATATTTATAAAAAAGGAAAAAAAAGAAAATTGCCCCAAAAATGGCAACATGAAAAGCCTGACTCATTCCCTAAGCACTTGCAAGTTTCTGAAGAAAAACTATATTTATATAAGCCCAAGTTCTCCTAATATCTTCAATTTAACAAGTGTAGAAATCGGCAATTACAGTTTCATTCTTTGAATTAAACAAAACTCCCCTTCCTCCAGTTGAGATTCGTTGTCACTAAGGCGTGTGCCAATAGCTGTGGTTTTGAGTGAACCATAACTTTGCTTTGACTATAATTAAATTTACAGCTAACCCTTAACCATGATTAAGTCCTTTGGGAAATATGAAAGGAAAGAAGAAATGATCACTTACTTCATGGCTCACTTTCAATTTCTTAAAACATTATGAAGAAATGAAGAACTTTACTTTTGTAGTAATCTAGTACAAACAAAATTAAACAGAATGTGAAGGTAATATATACTTACTATATTGCAAAACTGACATTCATGTATCTTTAAATATCAGTTACTAAGTGGAAACACTAGGGGAGAACACATTACTGTTTGTCCTGGAAACATTGATGGATTACTATCAGAAAGAGGCCATTAGATCCATCTTAGCCTAATCAAGCTACATATCATCCAAGAAGAGGCTCTACTGCCTTTCTGTTAATTTTTATAGCAACCAACTTAGATTCTTAAGCTTCACTCAGAAGTGTCAAAAGTAAGATTGATACCCAACAATTTCTATGCCATAATAGGGATACAGCAGACACTGGCCAAAGTATACTGCTCAAAAAAATAAAGGGAACACAAGATACGACATCCTACTATTAAATACAGTACATTGTGTTGTTTAAGTGTTCCCTTTATTTTTTGAGCAGTATATATTCCTAAGCCATCTATTCACTTTATTTGAACTGGGTGCAAATAATGTTGTCACAACTGTGACTTTTATTTAGCTAATTATATCTCAATTATTTGCTAGATTTTAAAAAAATGATTTATGAACCAGATGTCATAAAATTACCCAAGAGCTAATGGTGTTAGCTATTAAATCTCCCCCTTTGTTTCTCTTTCTTATTATAATTGCTGGTTTACTGAGACCTTGTCCAATCTAGGGTTACTTATACATGCATTTATTCTTCAGTACATTATCAGAGGAATTCAAGAAGCTGTAGTCAAATTCAAAAAAAAAGGAGCCCAACTTAAGGAAAGCCATTTTATTGCAAAGAATAACAATTTAATACTTTGTATTAAATTATTTTCCAATGCTTCCTTTTTCTGCTATTTATTGTAAGTATCAATAATAATGGAGGTGAAAAAAAAATCACCTGACACATTTTTTAACAGATGTCCATCTATCCTTCAAAGATGACTACATGCAGAAGATTAATGAAATTATTATCAAGCAACCAGCAGAAATTCCTCAGTCAGCAGCCCCTTTTCTATTTATCACATTACTTCCTAACCACAACTGTAGTCATACATCCCACTTCCCATTTTTTTCTGACCCAACAAACACTTATCAAGAAACAGCAGGGACAACATACATGCAAAAGCAAGCATATAATCTGAATAAGTTTACAAAACCTCTTTTGGAATTAAGAAAACAGGTCTTTAGAAATATTTTCATATGTTTGGCTTTGTGTGTGAGAGTGTGTGTGTGTGTGTGTGTGTGTGTGTGTGTGTGTGTGTGTGTGTGTGGAGACAGAGAGAGAGAGATTAGTAAGAAAGTCTCATCTGCACTGACCACCATAGTTGGATGGATGGATGGATGGATGATTTATTTATTTATTTATTTTGCTGCCCATCTGACAGTTTTCAGGCTCTTCCAGAAGGCCAGGAGTGGGGGGAGAGGGGTGGTTCTAACCTCCAGCGGGAGAATATTCCAAAGAGTGAGTGGCTACAGCAGAAAAGACTCTTCTAAAAAGGTAAAGGTAAAGGTTCCCCCGCACATGCGTGCTAGTCGTTTCCAACTCTAGGGGCCGGTGCTCATCTCCGTTTCAAAGCCTAAGAGCCAGCGCTCATCCAAGGACGTCTCCATGGTCATGTGGCCAGCATGACTAGACGCCAAAGGCGCACGGAACGCTGTTACCTTCCCACCGTAGTGGTCCCTATTTTTCTACTTGCATTTTTACATGCTTTCGAACTGCTAGGTTGGCAGAAGCTAGAATGAGTAGCAGGCGCTCACTCTGCTACGCGGCACTCAGGATTCGACCCGCCAAACTGCCGACCTTCTGATCGACAAGCTCAGCGTCCTAACCCACTGAGCCACCGCGTCCCTTCCCAAGTGAATAGAGTAGACCAAATACGGGGGAAACAGTACATTTTCTTGAAATTACCCCTTGTTTAATATCTGTAGGTGTTTTACAAACAAACGTTATTGATTATACTCTAAAAGGCGTAACTCAAAACAAAAATCAAATAAAACCAAAATATATTGAGAAAAATCACCAGAACAATCGCTAGAATACCTAAGAGCAAGAAACAAAGTTTTAAATTAACTCAGTGAAACACATTTTGCATCCCTTGTGAAAAGGAAACTTAGGGAAATGTAAACCCTGATTCAAAGAGACAAGCATTCCAAATCTCGTTCCAAACCATCACTCTTTCAAGCTGATGCCAAGAAAAAAAAAAGAACCTGCACCAAAAACAGCCTGAATATATCTTCTTATATCCAGTAGGTAGGGAATGAAATAATTACAAATAAAGGCAAATATATGTGTCCCAGGATAATGTTGCAGGATCCAGTCTGGGTCCTTCACTGGGACCAGAGGTTTAGTCGTCCGAATTTTTGGACTCATGCTGGAACCCATCCTCAGGGAACTTCTCTCTCATTTGAATGCGAGGAGGGGCTCCAGCATGAGTCCAAAAACTCGGAAGACTAAACTTCTGGTCCCAGTGGCTGACCCAGTCTGGATCCTGCAACTGAAGTAGCTGATTATGAATCAGCTAATCAGCGTGTCTGAGCCAGGCGCAGCACTCTGAAACAAAACTTGGTCAGGCCAGGTTAGTAGGTGGATCAGAGCTCTCCAGGAAACCCACTGTGGCCAAATTGAGAAGTCAAAAAGAACACTGGGAGAAGATAATGGCAACCCATCTTGTAGGGGAGTTGGGTGGCATTAAAAATTTAATAAATAAATAAAATGGCAATCACCATGAAGTCACCAGACGGAGGTCAATGCACAGGTGATTTTACCTTTTTCATAAAGTTGCAGCTTTCCCAATCTCCAGATGTATTGGGCTACAATTTCCATCCCTTCCAACTACTCTGGCTACTGCAGTTTGCCTTGGACCTAGCAGTGCACATTCTTTAGCATCAAGATAGCTAGCTCCTCTGAACATGGAATATCAGAAACGTGAAATTCATAGCTGTGTTCATCCATAATTATTTAAAAAAAAATCCAGTAAATGTAGTTATTTATATTTCCTGAAAGGTAGCTGCATTTGTTGTTTAAATTTATAGCCTGAGCTCTATTCAGTTACATCAACTGAAATATTTCCAAACAAACAACAAGTTTTCACATTTTTCAGAACACGTCATTAGGTAGGAGGTTAACTCAAAATAGGGAAATTAAGAAAGTTCAGGCTAGTGTAGTTCTGGGGTCCAACGTCCATCTGCCACAAACAGTTTGGTCATCACTCCAAAAAGACTCTTCTCCCTCTTCGTCTTCATTTCAAAGAGGGGAATGTGTTAAGTCTTGGGTGGTGTCTAAAAGGAAGCACAGGTGACCTATATCTTCTTTTCTTTTTCCATAATGTAGCTACACATTATCAGGGTCACTCATACTGTAGAAACAAAGGGATGGTCAGACTGAAGCCAGTGATTTCCTTTTCAATCACCCACTCATGCCGAATGTATTTCTGTTTGGAGTTTTTACCTTTGCTGCTTAGTATAACTACATCGCTACTCTTACTGTACAAGTCTAGAGAGCCATAGGTTTACATGAACAAAAAACATGCTATTTCTCTATATGTGGGGTGGTAAATGTGAGACAAGGAACTACATTTAAAGGCAGAGCGGCTATTACTTAGACCACAGGTCTGCAACCCGCGGCTCCGGAGCCGCATACGGCTCTTTCAGCCATCTCCTGTGGCTCCCAGTCTTCTGCCATGTGCAGTCCAAAAAAAAAAGTGGGACTAAAAAAGTTCAACCAATCAATTCAAATATGCAGGGTAGGTGCATATCTCGCCTTGGCTCCACTCTTCAGTCAAACCCTGTTCTGCACATGCGCGTATGTATGTGCATGCGCACACATTTTTTTGCGGCTCCCAGTTTTTCCTTTTGTGAGGGAACCGGTTCTGAGTGGCTCTTTCACTGTTTCAGGTTGCTGACCCCTGACTTAGACTCATATTCTCATGCCTAAAAATTAAGGTTTCCTAACCTGAAAAGGTGGGGGGGGGGAGAAAAGAAACTGTGTTTTAGAACAAAGCTTCTATGCGTGGGAGTGCAGCTGTAAAGCAAAGCACACTGTTACTCAAGCAGATACGAAACCATACCTAATATCAAGTCAGGTTTGAAAATTGTTTTGACAGCCACTAGCACAGATCTATTTTACAGCACAGGTCTGATTTATAGGCAAAGACAAGGGCCACAAGCCAAGCCAAACCCACAGGCTGAAGTGCATTTTACCACTGTTTTAGCATATGTAATCTAAACTGTACTCACCATTATATTATTCTGAAATAAATTTCTGTTAGAAACAATGCAAATACTACCATTTATTATATTACCTCCTTCAATTTACCCGAAAACTATTCATTCACATGCGGACTGTCTTATTTGCAAGATATCTGTTTTGGATCATATGCCAACCTCTCCAGCATTTGCCAAGATGCAAACAAAAGAAAGGCAGTTATGTAATCAGACTATATCTGGTTCCAAGGAAACAGTCAATTGTGCAAGGTATTTCGAAGTGGTCTACTGAAATGTGATGCCACACATAATAACTTCTATTCAGTCTTTGCTTATGTAACATTTATGACAAAGCTATGTTTTGCTCTTTACAGACCTTCATTTCTTTGGCATACATCAACAATTGGCAAAGCTACAAAACTGTACTGTTAAAAAGTAAAGTCTTTTAAAATACATGCTAGATTTCTGATGCCATCAGGGACTCATCCAGATAGGTTTCTTGGCAGCAATGCAAAAAGTACAAAAATTCAATTAGAAATCTTTGGAAATGGACCATATCTCTACACTAATTATAACAAGATAGCCATGATGATCCAAGGTGGCCAAAAAAAAATCAGGATTCCAAAATAAAACTAATTTTATTAAAAGGCATATGCTTTCATGAAGCATTCTTTGCATCGGATTCTGCAGCTCACAAAAGAGTATACCTTTTAGTAAAATTTCTTAGTCAGAAAAATTGCTACCAGATTCCTGACAGTTTAAACCAAAGCATCCTATCACAGAATCCCATATACTTTATAGTGGTATTTGTTTCCAAAGCTGAACCATTGTTTTTCCTACACAGATACTCTCTTCAAGCATCATCATTCATGCATCCCATTCCTAATTCACAAGTGACAAATCTGACCTTTTGTGGCACACCCCACTTGTGACATGTTTCTCCTATAAGGATTCACTTTTTTATTCCTATACAATTTAACTCAGTCACAAACTCACTTATAGTACTAAGGAATGCATGAGAGAGAATGGTATTGTGATAGCATGACAAATGCATGCATATACATGTACAAATCACGTTTGTATAATCTTTGACGTGTCCTACTGCTAGGGTGATTAAATGCATGTTTGCATTTAAATATATGGACACACTTTTCCAGAATTACTTGAGGACAGTGTCCATACTTTATGTTTCTGGACCAACCACCTCATTGGTGACTCTGGGCCAATCTCTCTCACAGGGCCTGCCTACCTCACAAGGTTGCTGTGGGAACCAAATAAACACATCACTTTAATCTCCCAGAGAAAAAAGAGGGATAAAAATGTGGTAAATTATACACAATGCCACTTTTTTCTGCTGTATGCTCTCTCCTCATGCGAGTTATATATTACTAATTTATCGCAATGGTTCGCATGGTAGCCCCGATACATCTGTACACACACTTTTCTTAGTAGCTCCCAAAGATTGCTATCTTGGCCAAAAGGACTACTTCATCCATGAAGAACAATAATAATGCAGGAAAGGAACCAAGAAGATAAACAACAGCACAAAGGAGGCAGTGCCCAGCATTTCACTTCTGAAGAGAATCAACAAGCGCATTCAAAAGCACCTGACAAGAGTCACCAAATGCCAATCCGGTTTAAGAATCCGGCTTCTTTCTGCAGGTATAGGCTTCGCGAATCATTTCGTTTACCAAAACGCACCACCATCCCAGGTCAATACGCTCGATGCCATCTCTGGAAAAAGAAAAAGAAAAAAAAAAACCCCTTCACCGGGCAAGTTTAAGGGGCAATTCAAGGAAGATCCCGAATCCCTGGGAGAGGGGGGGGGGTAAAGGAGAAGAAAAAAGCTGGGAAGGAGGCTGCAGGTCACCGCACAGCATCCACCTTTTTTTTTATATAAGACACACACCCACACCCACACCAAGCATCTAAAACTAAAGTTAAGACTTGAGCCACAAGAACCGCGTTTCTTAGCTCAGCAGCCCGCGCTGACATTTCATCCCGGATGCACATACAAAGAAAAAGGTGACTTGCTCGGCGAGCAATCAACAATAAAGAGGAGGAGGAGGAGAAAGGCTTGGCGCTTCGCTTCTGGACAGACCTGCCACGACGCCACTTTTATAAAGCAGGAGCAAAGAAATCCAAAAAGTGCACCACAAAGCAAAGGCCGGGGTGGGGGGGGAGAGGGCAGAGGGAGGGGGAAGGGCCACCGAAGAAGCCCTGCCACCCCGAAGGGCTTTCGCTAACAAGGTCTCGGTCAGTAGCAGCAGCAGCAGCGCCTTTTCGAAAGGGCCGCCAAGGAGGAATAAATAAAACCGGCCGTTCCTTTTGCTTTCTTCCAAAGCGGCGCTTCGGACGCGCTTTCCCCGGCGGGCTTACCAGGCAAGCGAGCGCTTCGGTCCCCGCGGGATTTCCCTCTTAGGGAGAGGAGCGCGGAGAAAGGGCTGCTCGGGGGAGGACCGGGAGACGCAGCCGCGGCCCTGTGGACTCCCCAGCCGGCCCCCGCCACCTCCAGCGCCCGGGAATCGCCGCTCCTCGTCCAGGCAAGACACCGCGTCGCCTCGCCGGGAGCCGCCGAGGGCCACTCGGTCGCCCTGCCCGCCCGCCCGAGCTCGGGAAAGGCAACCCTCAGCTCGCAGCAGCGTCCCCGGCACCGCATTCCCCCCCCCCGCCCTCCTCCTCCTCCTCCTCCTCCTTCCACCTCTTCCCCGCCTCCCTTTTGTCAGCGCTCCCGCCACAGGGTCTTACATCAGCTGTCGCCGGACGGTGCCGGGAAGGAAGAAGGGACGAGAGCGAGAGGAGAAAGCCCCGCCGCCGTTGCCGTTAAGCGCTCCCGGGCACCGGATGATTTGGGAAGGCGCCAAGTCTCGGGTGGGGGGGAAAAAAGGGGGGGACGCCTTTCCCACACACACACACCTCCGTCCTCTTTTTTCCCCCCCTCCTCTCTCTCTCTCTCTCTCTCCTCGCCCAGTTCCAGACCAGCCTTCAGCTGCCGGCGAGCGTCTTTGCGATTGGCAGGCGCCGCGTGAGTTTGCTACTCCTGCTTCGCGGGCTAAGGCGGCGCGTTTCTTGCCGGCGCGCGGGCGCTCGGGCGCGCGCGCCCCCCGTCTCCGTGTGGGAGCGCGCTCACCGCCAGCCAGCCAGCCAGCCAGCCGCCCAGGCCCGGCGGACCTGTCCGCGGGTTCGCGCGCACCATCCGGGGAGACGGCGGCGGCGGCGGCGGCGGCGGGCAGGCAGGGCAAAAAAAAAAACGGAGCGGCCCTCGCGTTATAGCCAGCGGCGCGCATTCGGTTTTTGCAATTGTGGGTTTTTTTTCCGCACGGCCGCCGCCAAGACGGCGGCGGGGGGTCAAAGGGACTGGCGATGGGAGCCGTATCGGTGCTCTCTGAACAATGCACCGGGAAGATGGCAGCGGGAAGGGAAGGGAAGGGGGGTTTCGTAGTGGTATTGGTCTTCTAGGCCAAGCAGCCATCGAAGCTGGCCGGCAGGTGCCTCGTTCTCGTGAGGGCGCCCAAATGGTGCCGGAGCAGGTGCAGGACGGCAGAAAGCCACAGGCTTCCGAAATCGGAGAACGGGAAAGCAGATAGAAAGGTGGATCTGAGCTCAGTGGCAATTGCCCCAAGGAAAGTGTAGACCAGGTCACTGACATCAGGGCAAAGACTAGGCCAAATTCTGCATATATTTTTTTTATTTATTTTTTATTTTAATTCCATTTATAGCCTGCCCTTCTCCGAAGACTCAGGGTGGCTTACAATCTAAGCACAAATTAAATGTGCTTAGCAATAGCCTTCATTCTATGTATATGCCTGCTTATTAGGGCTTTCGGGGGGGGGGGGCAAGCGGCATTATTACAAAGTCAGCTTATTGCCCCCAACAATCTGGGTTTTACCTACCTTGGAAGGATGGAAGGCTGAGCCAACCTTGAGCCTGGTGGGACTTGAACCTGCACTAATTGCAGGCAGCTGGTGTTACTTAAGGAGGCATTAGCCCACTGCGCCACCAGAAACACCCGAGAAGAAGAAAAGCAGCCCACGTCTACCTTTAAGCTGTTGGCCTTGAAACGTGGAGAGGAAAGTCTGCGGCTTATTTCCTGGGTCTCCTGCTGTTTCTCTGTTTTGTCTCATAACTTGAAACCCTGGCGTGAGCTAAAGCAGCATGCAGAGAGATCAAAGCTTCAATTACATGGGCTTTTAAGAATTAGAATGCAAATGATCTTGAAAACGGGAGGACAAAGGGTGACCGAAAAAAAGAAAACATTTGCCCAAAAGCAAAGGGATATCAAAGGGGTTTGCCTGATTATTATAGAGATTGATTGCCTCTTCTAATCATGCTCTCATAACAGCTTGTGTGGTTTCCAAACATAATGTGAAATCAATTATGCCAAATTTATAAAAGCAGTTCAAAATAGTCAAATTAAAATGAAAAATGTACTAGCCTTTGAATAAGCTATAAATCAAAGGTGAGACAAGACTGGACAATAGTATTCTATATGGTCTAGGTTTAATTCATTAATTAAAAATTGAATAAATATAAATGTGCAATGAATCATAATATTAGTAATAGGCATTTTGAGTCCAAAACAACTGTACCAGTTGAACATATCACTGTTCATCAACTGCAAAAAACAGCTTTACTTGGAACAGCTAACATCCTGTGACAATACCTTTAACACCGTCAAACAACATGTGTCTATCCCAGATCCTTTGAAAAAAAACTCGATAGATAGATAAAAGTGTCAAATCCAGCCTAAACTGCCTGACTGGGCTATGAATCATATTAAAAAAGTAGAAAAGTTTAAAGCAGACATGTCAAACACAAGGCCCGGGGGCCAGATCCGGCCCGTGAAGTGATTTCATGTGGCCCGCGAAGCCATCCTGGAAACAGTGAGGGAACAGCCCCCTCTGCCTTGGCCCTGGCCTAGAGACCCTCCTTCTGCCAGAGACCCTCAGATCTGTCCCACTCCTGCCCAGGCCCCCATAGGCACCCTTGATGCGAATGATGTAGAGCTGGCCATGCCCACCCAGTAGGCCAGACATGTCAAACACAAGGCCTGGGGGCCGGATCCGGCCCACGAAGTGGTTTCATGCGGCCCCCGAAGCCATCCTGGAAACAGTGAGGGAACGGCCCCCACTGCCTTGGCCCTGGCTCAGAGACCCACCTTCTACCAGAGACCCTCAGATCTGTCCCACTCCTGCCCAGGCCCCCATAGGCACCCTTGATGCCAATGATGTAGAGCTGGCCATGCCCACCCAGTAGGCTGTACACACTCTAGCCACGCCCACCCAGTAGGCCACGCCCACCCTGACCATACCCACCCGGCCCCCTGAGGGCAACCGCAATGCTGATGCGGCCCTCAATGAAATTGAGTTTGACAGCCCTGCAGTAGGCCATACACACTTTAGCCATGCCCACCCAGTAGGCCACACCCACCCGGCCCCCTGAGGGCAACCGCAATGCTGATGCGGCCCTCAATGAAATTGAGTTTGACACCCCTGGTTTAAAGCAATTTCAATTGGTGAATATTCTGACATTTTAGTAATAACTTTTGCATACCTATTATAATACTTCTGTTTAGTTTTTTTTTCTTCAATGTTTTCTGTTTGCTTTTCTTTCTGTTCTTTTCCCCTTTTAATCTACATGGTAGGTATATACATCTATATCGTATAGAATAAAACAGATTAATATATATTCTTTCAATCTATATTGGCTTTTACTCAACAGTAATATAAAGCCTGTTAAAATATAATGCCAAAAATAAATTTTAATTATAACATTTTTAAAGATCAGTTAAAATAATTGAGTTAAAGAAAGTAACAGGTGAATAAATGCCATTCTCCCCACCTGATCAGGTGATATCAAAGGAAGAAATTTCACTATCGGGATATGTGCTTTTCCTTAGTACCACCTCTTTTCCATGCATATAACTAGGAGAAAACCTCTATTAAATATTTTAGTTTACTGAGTTCATGACATATGGAGATAGAGGACCTCTGATGAGCACAAGGTGTGATGGCATGTGGAAAAGACCTTGGGAGACTGAGCCAAGAGACACTGCCAAGGGAATGGTCAGATAGACACAGCTGGATAGTGTTGTGATTCCTCACCAGCCAGTGGATCCGGCAGCTGAGTCTGAGGAATCAGATGAGGAGGAGGGGCCTGGAGTGACATTAGAGTCAGGCTCTGAGGAGCTCCAAGACTTACAGTCGGACGAGGACCCTGGCCCCTCTACAGGCTGAGAGACAGCTGTGCTGGGAGCCTGAGTTGGACAGTGATGAAGAACAGTTGGGACAAATCCAGAATGCACGAAAGCGCAGGCAAGAGAAGCAAGTACGACAGAGGGATGCTATGGGGCAGCTCCAAAGGCAAAGGAGAAGGCATTAGGAAGCCACGCCTTGGCTGAATTATAAAAGGGAAGGTGTGGGAGGTGCTGGTTGCCAAAGGCAACTGTTCGTGTTGAGGATTGAGTTTCTGTGGACTGTGTTTGTTTGCCTTGGACATTTACTCAGGTCTGTGAGAATAAAAGGGGTTGTTTTTTCCTTGCAGTTCCTGCCTGTTTCTTGGAAGAGGGGTTTCTCTTATGAGCATAACAAGGACTCACGTAGGCTGGGACAGAACAGATAGTGGATGGGGCAAGAGGTTCAGAAGAGATCCTCCCTAGGTTCTCACAATATAAAGAGAAATGGGAGGAGGGGTGGATTATACTTTCAGACCTGCAAGATTGATAGCAATAATACTTAAGACTTATATACAGCTTCACAGTGCTTTACAGCTCGCTCTAGGCAATTTACAGAGTCAGCCTATTGCCCCCAACAATCTAGGTCCTCATTTTACCGAGTTCAGAAGGATGGAAGTCAAGCTTCAGTCAGTGAGAATAAAACTCCTGGCAGTCAGCAGAATTCACCTGCAATACTGCATTCTAACCAGTGCACTCTTGATGTCAGCCTTGCCAGATACACCAGATAGGAATCAGAATCAGATGAGCTAATTTATTGTAAAGCTACATAGGTAGAATTTTGCAAACTTAGCCCCAACACCTGGGGGCTTTGTTGCCCAGAAAGCCATTCCTGGCATTATTCATTAGCCTTGATTAAGATGCAAACAATGAGGTAGCATTCCTACATTGGAGATACTTGCCCCATTGTGGAATCACCAAGGTCACTTAGACTAGGGGTCCCCAACCTCCAGTCCGTGGACCAGTACCGGGCCGCAGCAAGCCAGCAACACAAATAAGCAAAGTCTTATCTGCCACATGCAGACAGCACACAAAACCACGCACCTACCGGTCCGCAGAAAAACGTCTCGCCACAGAACCTGTCTCTGGTGCCCAAAAGGTTGGGGACCTCTGACTTAGACTCAAGATAGCTCAAAATAAAGTAAACTGGTTTTCTGTCGGAAATACCTTGCCAAGTTCCTTTTCTTTTGCCTTAGGGAGAAATATAGAAGGTAGTCCTCGATCCACATCAGTTTATTTAGTGACTAGTCAAAGTTACATGGCACTAAAAAAGTGACTATGACCATTTTTCACACTTACGACCTTTCCAGCATCCCCATGCTCCTGTGATCAAAATTCAGATGCTTGGTAACTGGTTCATACTTATGACTGTTGCTGCGTCGCAAGGTCATGTGATCATCTTTTGCAACATTCTGGCAGGGAAAGTCAATGGGGGAAGCCAGATTCACTTAACGACCAGGTTACCAACTTATCAACTACATTGATTTACTTAACAACTGTGGCAAGAAAGGTCATAAAATGGGGCAAAACTCACTTAAGAAATGTCTCACTTAAGAACAGAAATTTTGGGCTCAATTGTCATAAAGCGAGGACTACCTGAGTCAAAACTTATTTATCCTACCTTAGACAGTGCTGGTGAAATCAGAAGCCTAATTTTTCATTATTTCAAAAAACCTAACACCTAAATGACATTTGCCAAACTCCACTCCTCCTCCAAATGTACTGCAATCTCTTTGAGTCTCATGGAGGTTGGTAAGCCATAGCATAGAACATTCTAGAAAATGAGGCCCAAATATCCTCTGAGGCAGCCTAGTTTTCCAGTTAATTAAAATTATTAAGCATAATAATACGACCCTAACTGGAGATCGGACTATTTGAAAAAATGCCAGCCTGCATGTCATTCTCCCTAAATCTGTGACTGAACTCAGATGTCCCACTTTTCAAGACTGCAGACAGGATCAAAATGAGCTGTGAAGCTGAGGCAACTTCTTGAATGAATGCCTAGCATCTCATTCAAAGATAAAGCTCTTAAATGCTTAATTTTCCCAGCCCTGTGGGTTGATGTCAATGCATCCATCTTCTCAAACATGATGCATAGATGGTTCTGTTGCAATACTTTTGGCAACACTTTATTAAAATTCTTCCTATGTACCATTTTGATAGTTACACATTCCTACACGCTTGCGTTAATTGAGTTGTTACGATCATCACTCACTAGTGTTGTAATTTATCACCTGATCCTATGTTTATATGGACGTAAGCATGAATAGGAGGTATTATTGAAATGCCCAGTGTGCTTGAGATGTAATTAGGTAAATTTGTTTGAATGCAGATCAAGGTATATATAGAGCTCATGCCTGACTTGTCAGAGTAACCAAAGCTATGCCAAATGAATGGCCCTCCACTGAACATATACACTCCTAGCATAGGCTGAAGGCTGCAGTGTACCATATACTGGGACACCAGATGTCTGAAAGAAACATGCCGGTTCCTAAGTAAGTGCTATGACAGCATATCCTAAAGTCTGCCACTTAATTGGGAAGCCGGAACAAATCTTTTGAATTGCTATTCATCACTTTGGTTTCAAAGTAATCTTGTGTCAGTGAAAACACCCTGGGGCTGAGGGTTTAGAGATTGCTTGTATTTATACCTCCAACCTACTTTTTCAATCCGGGTATATTCAATTGTTTACTTTATTTTGCAGGGCTTATAGTTTGCTCCAATGTGATCAGACTCAGCAGCTTACAATTTTTACCTCTGTAACTCAGATTGAAACAGAATATTAAATACAATATCTCTATCATTCCAAAGAATCACACTGTTACCATAAGGAGTACACCACAACCAACCAACTAACCAGGTGGTGTATATTTCAGAGTTCTGAAGGAGCCGGCAGATGTGATCTCGGAACCACCGACCCATATCTTTCAAAGATCCTGGAGTATGGAGACATTACCAGAGGACTGGAAAAGAGATGATGTGGTTCCCGTCTAAAGAAAAAAGAAAAGAAAAAAGAAAAGATAATGCAACCAGCAAACTACAGATGAAGCAATAACTGGGAAGATCTTGAAAAAGATCATCAAGCAACAAGATCTGCTAGAAACAAGCAAGGCTATTATTGGAAACCAATGTGGGCTTGTCAAGAACAGATCATGTCAGACAAATCTTATTTCATTTTTTGGTAAAGTGACTAAATTGGACCAGCGAAATGCTGTGGATATAGTATACCTGGACTTCAGTAAGGCAACTGACAAAGTAAATCTCATCACCTACTTCTTGGTAAGATATAGTAGAAAAATGTGGAATAGACAGCATCACCACCAGATGGATTCGTAACTGGCTGACCAACCACACTCAATGTGTAATCCTCAATGGAACTATATTTACATAAAGGGAAGCATACAGTGGTTCTGTCTTAGGCCTAGTGCTCTTTAACAGCTTCATAAATGATTTAGATGAGGGGATAGAATTCATCAAATTTTCAGACAATACCAAGCTGGAAGGAATGGCCAACAATTTAGAAGGCAGGCTCAAGATTCTTCTGGATCTTGCAAGACTTGATCACTGGGTTCTATCCAACAAAATGTAACTGAGTGGTGAGAAAAGTAAGATTTTACACTCAGGCAAGAAAAACAAAGGCACAGGTATAGAATCGGTAGGACATGGCTCAATAACAGTAACAATGAGAGGGATTTTGGAGTCTTAGTGAAAAATCTTAAATATGAGCCTTAAATATGAGCCAGCAGTGTGCTGTAGTTGCCGAAAAAGCTAATGCAATCCTAGGCTGCATCAACTGAGGGATAGTATCAAGGTCACATAAAGTTTGAGTACCAATTTATACTGCCTTGGTAAGACCCAATTTGGAATACCGTTAACCTATTTTCCAAAGCGGGCCAAGAAATAACAGATGGAAGCTTATGAAGGAGAGATACAACCTAGAACTAAGGAGAAATTTCCTGGCAGTGAAAACAAGTGAAACAGCTTGCCTCCAGAAGTTGTGGGTGCACCATCACTGGAGGTTTTTAAAAATAGATTGGACAGCCACTTTTTCAGAATGGTAGGTTCTCCTGCCTAAGCATGGGGTTGGACTAGAAGACCTCCATTGTCTCTTCCAACTTTATTTCTCTGTATTCTGAAATGGATTTGTCCACTTTGTTCTTGAAAAATAAGCTTTTAGCTGGATGTGCTCAAATAACCTCTATGCTACATTTTCTATGATGTGATCTTGAAAAGCAGAATATCACAAGCTCAAATGAAGAATTCCAAAAACTACATTCCAATTGTTCATTTACCATGGGTTGTAAATGGCAATGGAAAATTAATCTGGCATGATTCCTGATGGGAAACCAGCTTTTATGAAATAAATTAGCTGTGATGTAGCTTAATGATACAGTGCTATATTTTTTTCATATTTTCCCTTCCATGTTAGTCCTTCACTCTTCTGAATTGCTTTATTCATAAGCAATCCAGCTTGACCTTGGTATCCAGAGAGCTTTGCTGATGTAATCACTTTGCAAGTGAATATGATTTCCACTGAAAGAAGTGTGTAAAAATAGCTATCCCGATAATCATCTAAACCATTTAAGTAACTAGATACTATTTCACACCACACTGAGAGATGAAGGACTGCACCCTTTTCCTATAGTAGAACACTAAGCCAATGTACCAACTTCCTAATGCCCTGAGCCTTGCATTAATTGTGTCTTTATAGCTTCTCTTTTCTCAGCAAAAATGCAGACGTGCTTCCATGGGGTGGAATAGTAATTTGCTATAAACAGTATTCCTCAATAGCATCAGAGGCGTGGTGGTGCAGTGGTTAGAATGCAGAATTGCAGGCTACTTCTGCTGACTGCCAGCTGCCAGCAGTTCAGCAGTTCAATTCTGAACGGCTCCAGGTTGACTCAGCCTTCCAACCTTCAAAGGTTGGTAAATCGAGGACCCAGATTATTGGGGGGGCATTAGGTTGACCCTGTAAACTGCTTAGAGAGGGCTGTAAAGCACTATGAAGCGGTATATAAGTCTAATTGCTATTACTGTTGCTATCAGATAATGGGTCTATTAATTCTGTTGATGAACAGCAGGTTTATCAAGAAATCTTCCCCTGAGTATTTGAAACATCTAATTCTTGTTTCTCAATAAATAAACCTGAGCCCACACAATAGCTTCAACACATGGCTAACAATAAGGGTTAAAGTCCAAGAAAGCTATTTAAATCTTTGTTTGATATTGCTCATGAAATTCATGTAGAATATGCCCATTGCTTTTAAAGAAGAAAGTTGATAAGGAGGCAGCACGTTACCAGGCTAGAGAGAAGAATTGTATCAACACAGATCAGGTCCAAAGTTTCACTGACCTGGCCTGGAAAGCCAGGAAGAAAATGCCTAGAATTTAAAACTTGAAGCATAGACCTGTATGCGTAATGCTTTGACTTCTACCTATAGCAGGGGCAAATCACGTGTGGCTATATGACTTCATTCTTGTCTAATCTAGCTAAATGATATCTCAGAGCTAAGTATGCTAATTTTTTAATGAGGTGCTCTAGAGAACCAAAATGTACAGTCTAGCCTCATGTCATCCTTGACAAAATGCTTACTTGGGATGAGATAGAAGTGTTCTTGTTTAATGAAAAGGCTTAACTGCCTTCAGTGAGGAAAAGGCACAACACGAATCTAATACATAAGCATTTCCCAATCTTGCTTAACTATGTTAGCATTAGGACTCAGCTTGCATTCCATGCCTAGATTTTATTCTTTATGTCAAGGGTTCCCTGGCCCCAGGCCGCGGACTTGCAGTAGTCTGGACCACGCCAGAAATTGAGCCGCGCAAATGAGCGAAGCCCCATCCGCACATGCGTGGGATACAGGCAGTGCATGAAACCATGCCCCCTCGGTCAGCGAAAAAAACCTCTGCATGGAACCTGTTCCTGGTGTCTAAAAGGTTGGGACCGTTGCTTTAGGTGACACACAAGAGATGTTGGTATTTGCTGAATAGAGTTGTTAATGATGTATAGCCAACACTTAACTTCTGAGAAGCTGCATGTCAGATTGCCTCAGGGTCTACTGTGTTAGAAAGGAAGCAGCCCTACCTAGAAATTAAGAGAAAAAGAAGCTTGTACCATGGTTTACTGCTCTGTGTATGCCTAGCTTAGTGCTCTGTATATGTATGAATGTATGTCCATAGGTATATGAAAACTGTAGAGTCTTATCTCAGAAACCCTTTCGGCTCTTATTATTTGTACGTGTGTGTACACTATTAGATTCCCATCCCACCTCTTCTCCAGGAACTCAAGGCAAGATATGCAATATTGAATTTTTTCCTACAACAGTAGCCCAGTGGAGTGCATTGGGCTCAGAGAGAGTGTCAGGCCCAAAGTCACCCATTCAGCTTCAGTTCCTGCGGTTAGGTTTAAATCTACTGCTATTCCAACAACTTGAAGTTTGGGTGCTAAGGCAATAGATGGGAGAAGTTAGCTTTCCAGAGGCCTCCTATTCCCATTCTTGTTCTTAAACTCCAGGGGCAAATATTGGTGAAAGGGGGTGAATCTTTTCATCTCTTCCCTTTCTTATGCTCCCACAAATACATTGATTATACATTGAATACAGTTCTGCTGCTGAAACTTTTACAGTCCTATCTTCTCACCTCAATAAATCTTGTTAAAGAGAACTCTGTGGAAATCATCTTGGAAAAGAATCACTTTCAGTAGAAAGCAGCTGGGAAAGAGGCTGGCAGCTGGCTTTTATTGAGCATATTTTCTGGCCCCATTAACCCAGTGCGACCCCTGCTCCCTGGACATTTGCTTTATGGCAGATGAGTAAATACAAAAGGACTGAATACTTCAAAGCAAATTTTACATTAGGAGCATGTGAGACATCCATACTTCACTTCAATGAGGAGCAGAGCACCAGGGAGATGACATAATTTGCTTTGTTGAGATACGGAAGCAACATGATTTGGTAATGAGATCCTTCACTTTACAGGTAGTCCTTGCTTAGAAACTGTCTCATGCAATGACCTCTCGCAGTTACGACAATGATGAAAAGATAACTTTGAGTCCTTGTATTGATGGCCTTGTAGGTCTGTAAACCAAAGGAAAGCTGGAGGAAGATCATAAGCACAGTTGCAGTTTCACTTAGTGATCACTTAATGACAGAGTTGCTGGTTACAGTTGTGGCCAGCAAACGAGGATTGCCTGTACTTGGAAGCATCACCCAGCAGTTCCAAGAGCTAGCAGGGGCTTCTGCCCATATCTTGTGCACTAGCCAAAGCCTTTGGTGATTCCCGCGAGTGAGTGGAAGAGCTGGAGGAGTTATGTTTTCACACTGGAACGCCAACCAAAACCTCAAAGTAAGAAACACACTGTCAATATTGAAATGCTAAAAGGCCTGCTAACTTCTATTGCTACTCAACTTACCATAGAAACAGAGGGGGGGGTAGAAAGAGTGAGGAGGAAACGAGATTCTAAGAAGCTGTCCACAGACCGCGAGAGCCTACAAGAATGCCAGGTGTCTGACAGAGAAGTGGACCGTTCCCATAACAAACCAAAGATATATGATTGTACAAGGTGAACACCTGGTTGGGCGGGGCAGGGTGTAAAGGAAGTTATTGTTAACTAGGCAAAATTTCATGCGGGAAAACCAGAACTACTTTTGCTTCTTCAGTTCTGAGATGTGTACTCAATAAAGTTTTATCTTTTATGGCACTTCAAAGCCTTGAAGATTCCTTGATTTTTGAGTTTGCTAGTCGGACAATTGACACACGGCCATGTCACTTTTAGAGATCTGGGGAGGGAGATGTGCAGATTTTACTCCACTAGTCATTGCCGACTATAGGAGGTTTCAAGGCCATTTAGCCAGCGTTGTCCTAAGACATTTCCTCAGTCATGTGGCCAGCATGATGTCACAGTGCGGTTACCTTCCCATTGAAGTGGCACCTATTTATCTACTTGCGTCTGCATGCTTTTAAACTGCTAGATGGGCAGGAGCTGGGGTGAGGATAGGAGCTCACCCCATCACATGACGCTCGGGTCTCAAAGCTGACAAGCCCAGGGTCTTAACCAGTCGTAGGATTCAGCCACTTTGTACCAATTCGGCAGAACCAGTAGCTAATTTTTTGTTGCCCAGGCCCAGAATGGACTTCCAGGAAGCAGCATCCACACAGAGAACCGGTTGTTCACATATTTGAATCCCATCACTGGTCTTAACCACTGAGCCACAGCACCACCATTTCATTAAAAAGGTAATTAAAGTTACTTTCATTAAAAGAGGAATTAAAAATTAGATTTTCTCATGGGACAAGACATTTTGTTGGGAAAGAGTTCAAAGTATACAAAGATTCTACAGACAGAAGATGCTGGATTTATTTCTCAACATCTCCAGCTAATTCTTGGTGGAGGGGAAAACATCTTGCCTCAAACTCCTAAGCACTAATGCTGATCAATAGAGACAAAAAGCTTAAGGCTTTTCTAAATAGTGTAATCATCTACTTTTAGATTAATGAGTAAAGTCTTTTAGCCAGGCTGATAGGAAACTATCAGGTAATTATGTTTACATTCTAGCTGCTCTTTTTCCAATTATACTCTAAAAGAATATCACAATATCCATCCAACATAACAAATAACTGGGATGTTTTATAGCTGTAATATACTAAAATAAATTGGACATGAAGAGAAATGGATTGGCCTTATGTAGGCTTATAACCAACCAGTGGTGCTTCTTCCAAGAGATTCCAATCAATCATTTATTTACTTATTTGCAGGACTTATATGGCCACCCCTATGTTGACTCTATGAGGCCCACAATGATTCATAAAAATATACTTTAAAACAAAAGTCCTCTTCCCACCAGGTGCCAGACCAATCATCCTTGCAGCTCAACTCCCATCCTAACCCAATGCTTGGAGGAAGAGGAAGTTAACAGAAAGTTAACTAGCCTTATACACAGTGCTTTTTTTGTAAAAGAAAAAGGTGCCGGGACTCACACATGTCATACAACCTGCCTTGCCTAACCTACAAGGTTCCATCCTAAAAAGGTGCCGGAACTCCGTTCTGAGCGTTCTATGACAAAAAAAGCCCTGCTTATACAGACCTAGAGCATGTTTGCTTCTCACTAGCTTTTCCCTTTAACTCCTTCATCTTCACTGAAATATTTTCTTTTTAAAATATTGAGGCTGCAGTCCACTGAACTCGTTAAAGCCCCCCTCCTCTTTCAGGAGAAGGTGCTGTTTTCCCCATAAGTGTTAGCCAGCTGCAATTATTAAGAGCTATTGCATTTCATCTCAGAACATTTCTGGAAAGGTTTGCCTTTGAGCTGTGCTTCAGCCAACAACTGTGCTGCAGACAGACACTAGTTGATCTATTTAATATTGTCTAAGGAGGCCCAAACCAGCAGTTCACAGCAGCTAACCAATATACAGTAAAACATGTGCTGACTGCAATTGATTGGCTGACTGCAATTGCTGATTGCAATTGAACTGGTATGGCAATCCATTGGGGAATGGAATATAGCACTTCTAGTGTCTGTACTCTGGCCATAATTTACCCTGGATGATTTTTCATATCATTTTGGATCCACATTATTGTATGATACTGGGTGATGACTTCAATAATTTCTTTTTTAAAGAAGGTAGACTAAACATCATTTTGGAACCAGTCAAAACCAAGACTAAACACGCCGATAAATGGGTGTGTTGCCAACAAGAAAAACAGCATTTGGAAGATAAATTTGATTTGAATTCTGCTTCAGTCATTCTACCATAGGACCATCTCTTATTTTTGTGACAAAGCAATTTAGCATAAATGAAGGAAAGGTTTGCTGCACCTTAAACTAATCTATGGTATCCTGTTAGGACTACCCAGTCACTGGCCTCATTTCTAAGGCAGACTAGAGAGTAGCTACAGTATGCAGTCAGTTCAAATTATGCCAGCAATTTTTTGTGACATTTTATGGTCTGGGGGACAACACCCTGTGTGGATGTGCCCACAGTCTTGCTTGTCAACTCTTCAACTCTGGTTAAGGAATCTAGTTCATTTATGTGCCATGAACCCAGTATAATTAAAAATAAATTATTTCAATAGTTTTGCAAATGCTTGAAAAGACACCCGAGTTAAATGTTGAGAAAGAATTACAAAGTCTTCAAAATGTAAAAACTAGACAGAGTTCATTTCTTAGCCAAGGAAAGCTTTCACTTCTCAAAAATGATAAGAACAGGTCCTGCTTCTGATAGCCCAGAGGGACACAGCTCCAGGGTCTGTGCAGAAACTGTACTTAGGTAATTTTAGAACCAAGGCATAATACTATTTTTAGGAATGATCTTGCTGGTTTCCACGTTACACCTGAAGATATTCACTCAACTGTAAAGTTCCCTTGCTATTGAGTTTTTAGGTTATGAGATTGCAAAAATAGTGTTCCTTTCTTTCTTGAGATTTGTACTCAGCCTACCAAGTGCCAAAACATGTAATTTATGTGTGCACGGGAAACAGCCATAAACCATAAGAGGCGAAGAAGAATATTTTTGTCATCATTATGTTGTTCATGGGCTATTCTGAAGATAGTCTATTGCTGCTGCTTGCATATCTCAAAGCACAATTCTGTGTCTGTTTCTGCAGGCAAGAAAATTGCAGAAATGTTGTATCACTGTTTGTCATGGGAACAGTTTATTCATTCTCCTGAGCAACAAATACGGCTTGGGAATTTTATCCCAGATTAGATTTGTAGGTTTCAGATTATTTCAGTTTAAAGGAGACGAAGCCGAACCAACATATGATACTTTACCTTTTGCAATACAAAATATTGGGATCGACCAAACTTAGCTCTACAATGGCACCAAAGCTGCCAACAAAAAGAAGATATTATTGTTCATTGCTACCTCGGCTAAGAAAGTTTTATAAACAGCACAGCATTAGGAACATTATTTTTTAAAAAATCTATGAGGACTCAGTTGGGACAGAGAATATATATATAAGAAAGTTGTACTCATTTCATTTATAAGGGAAGTTGTACAGAAAGCTACATATACATGTACAGAGCCTTGGTGGAGCAGTGGGCTGATGCCTCCTTAAGTCACACCAGCTGCCTGCAATTAGTGCAGGTTCGCATCCCACCAGGCTCAAGGTTGACTCAGCCTTCCATCCTTCCGATGTAGGTAAAATGAGGACCCAGATTGTTGGGGGCAATTAAGCTGACTTTGTAATAATGCCGCTTGGGGGGTGTATGAAAGCCCTAATAAGCCCTAATAATATACATAGAATGAAGGCTACTGCTAAGCTTGTAAGCCATCCTGAGTCTTTGGAGAAGGGCAGGATATAAATGGAATTAAAATAAAAAATATATAAAAAAATATGAAAGATTGCAGTTCAGGTGAAAGCACATTGCACAGAAAAATATGAAACGGTGGTAAAAGGTTAATCTCATTATGGATTTCCTTTTATTATTAATAATTTGTAAAACTGATTAATATATACAGAGATGCCGCATGAAAACAAAGAAGATTTCCATCCATCTTCTTTGGCCAGCAGAGATCAAAGATCATGCTGAGATCATGCTCAAGGGAAATGGTTTAAAATAGTAATCAAAGAAGTAGTAATAAGTAGCTTAAGAGAAAAAAATAAATGACAAAATAAACTATGCAAATCAGGAAAACTGATTGAATGTAACCAATGCTTACATGAGGCGTTACTACATAAGGGAATAAAATTCATGCCTCCGCATCTCACTTTTTTCTTTGTCTACCAATGAAATCAAAATGCATCCACCACATAATTGGGAGGAGGGGAAAAAATCAGGCATTTTCAGTAAACGGGGTAAGAAATTCCTCAGCTGTCCACTTTTCCTGAAGTGCTGAAAAATGGCAATTCCCTCCAAGCGGTTAATGGCAATGATCTGTGCCTCTGCTCTCCAAAGGCGCTGACAGATTTCACAACTCTTCTGGACAACTTCAAATATTTCTCCACCGTGACAAACTAGTCCTCCTGGGAAAGAATAAAGAAGCGCTATTGTGCCCGCTAATGAAGTTTACTGCTCTTCCTCAGGAGAAATTTGACAAAAGATACTTGAATTGTTTACAATCATTATGACAGGTTGTTAATGGATGTTGTATTTATTTTAAAGGGCCTGATGTTAGAAGGGAATTTAAAGGTTGCTCTGTAAGCAAAGGACCTTTCGGTGCGGACACATTTAGTACAGCTCACGTTTCCCTATTAATAATTCACTTTCGCTCACGGATTAACCCAGGATTCTCATTTGTGGGGACCAAGCCAGGTGGCCTTCTGCATGGCTGCACAGACACAGCAACTGAAACATTTCTGACGGCAACCGGTATTTGAAAATTATCACACTGTGGTCCTCCACAAATTGTGTGCATTCAGCCGAAAGAGGAGAAAGGGACTGTTTTTTCCACAGGACTCATTCTAGTTTCAAATATTTCAGATGGTTCCTTGAAATGCCTTTTTCCCCCATCAGCATGCAGCATAGAATTCCTTTTGTGTTTGTTTGTTGAAATCCTTTCCCCAGAAATTCCAGTTGCATGCTTGATCATATTGCCCTTTTCTTTTTGTAGGATTATGAGACCTCCAACATTGTCTGATTCCTCCTACTTTAATCTCATTGACCTATTTTACTGGATCAGTCAGAGAAGAGATAGCCAGCAAACCCGCCCCCCCTTCCATCCTCTCTCTTCTGAAACAGGACATCGGTAACAAGCAATTCAGGAATATAAAGGAGATGCCATTCTTCTATTACTATTCATTCACGTCTCTGAAATTTGTTTAATGACGGCATCATTCACACTCTTGCTTTCCTTGGCAGTCCAGTTTTTTCCTCCGATTATTTTTCCTCTGACGCTCTCCACTGTTTGTCTGAGAGTTCCCAACCCTCTCTTAGCAGCGCCCTCTGTTTATGTTCAGTTCTGTCTTTCACTTAGTTTGGCCAGTGAATATATCTGGGTTTCCTTTTCTGTGTCTACAGAATTCTCTCCTATGTATTTGGACAGTTTTGCATATGCTGATTGCTTAAGTTCTTGTGGATATACCAGTAGTAATACTTTTCCTGGGCCAGTGACTCATTAATGTACCCACAAAATTATTAAGTATGTTTACATGGCCAATATCATTCTGCATGATACTGCTGGTAGAGATCTAGCATCTTCTGGAAGTGGACAGGCATACTGTCCAATTATCAACCAGAATGTTGGGATGTGTAGTCCTAGTTTCTTCCTCAGCATGAAAAATGATCTTACCATGTAAGGAAGCCTTTTATTTTCTGCTGAAAAATATCCCAATTAATTAATTAAAACATTAATTTTAAGTAAATTAAGAAGGGTTTTTAAGAAAGAGCATGTGTGTTTATGTATCTGATTGTATCTGTTTGTGATTGTAACAGGAAAGATATGCCTTTTCATTTCTATTTTAATTTCAGTGAGGATATGAGCCCAGGCCTAATCCAACACATTATCTATGATACTATAGACTAAGAGAGTCACTCTGAGAGAGAGATTGGTAGCCTGCAAAATTGATAAATAGATAAATAAATACAAATAAAAATACTACAATGACAGAATAATCCTCTGAACAAAAAAATTCAGATGGAATTCTCCTAACTCATTGAGACTTATGTACAAAGGACTAGAGGCTTAAACTTTCAACCACAACATAATTGCTATAATCAGAGGTTGTTGGGTAAATAAATAAATAGTTCTGCATTCTGACTTCCTGAGAAGTAATGGTGAACTAACGATACCTTGGCAAAGAACAGATCAATTGGCCAAGCAGAAAGAGAAGCTGGTGAATGGATCAACTCCTCCCCGCCAAAAAAAATCCTCTCCAGATCAAAGAATAGATTAAAATTGCTCATAACTGCAGAGTTCCCCATGAGGAGACCATCAAATAATGGTCTCCAGTGGTTTCAGAGCTCTGGAAGTCAGGAGAAAGTCATCTTTCCTAAGGTAAAGTTTGGTGTCTTCAAAACAACACTAGGTTCACCCACTTCCTTTTTTAATCACTTCTGGAACTGGCTTGTTGTTCGCTTTTTTTTTTTTGGATATTAAGAACTTTTTCAGAAGGGCAGGTTTCATTACACCAAGTGTTTCTTCTTTAATCCTCAGCCAAAGAAATTTCATGTGAGTTTAAAAACTTAAAGAAAAACTATTGAGAAACAAACATTAAAACAGTGATTAGAAAGCTGATTTCGGAAATTTATATGTTTCATACGTAGACAACTGAACAGGTGGATTAGAAAAAACATGATAAGAAGGCTGAAGGCTAATTACCAGAGACAACCAGGAAAAAAAATAAAAATTATAATTAAGGAGAGAACATCCACTAATGCAAAATGGAAAAAAACTATTTTAATTCTAGAAGAATTCAAAGATAATTTGCAACAATGTGCTCAGAACTTTCTCTTAAGATTGTCTGTTATTATAAAAATGGGTTCAATAGGGTTTAAAAGAGGAGATAGAATACAGCTGAGAATCAAGCTGTTTTGAATATGGGTTAAAAATGATGTTGTTATACAGGACCTATAAATGAAACCTGATGATGTTTTAAAAGCTAAAAAGCACACACAAATAATAAATAAGAAAATTCTTGAATGTGCAGAATTCTATTCAGAATAGTGACTTGGTAACTTTGTTATCTTAGACTTACAAGATATACATGTTATATTTATAAAGGAGTTCCTGGGAAAAGATTAAGAGAGATGAAAAGAAATCAGATTTTGCGACATTACTTGAATAAACATCAAGACTTTTATCTGGGATGGATGGATAGATAGATAAATAGATATAGATAGATAGATAGATAGATAGATAGATAGATAGATAGATAGATAGATAGATAGATAGAGTTGGCTTATTTGATCAAGATTAAAATATACTGTATATGGTGTTTTTTTAACTAGGTTTAAATGGGATTTGTTTATAGATAAGATATATTTTGTTGTAGTTTTTGAGAAAGTGATAATGTTAAAATTGATAAGAAGTGTTAAATTTGCAAGTTTCTAAAAGGAGACACAGACATAGAGAAAATGATAAGAAATTGATTTGTGGGACAGTATTTGAAGGGATTAAATATCAATATTTTCAGTGTTGTTTTTGGTAGCTCTTAATGGAATTTTTTTTCTTCATTAAGTATGAATGATGAATTTATAGAACTAAGATAGGCGAAGAAAAGATTTTTTGTGATATTTTAGAGAAAATGATATTATTGTGTAAACCAAAGGAATTTGAAATTGAATTTGTAAAAAGCTTGAAAGATATAATTATTATTTCTGATAATTTTTAATGGAATTTTGCTGATTCACTAAGAGACAAAATATGAACTACAGAATAAGAGATCTTTGGTTGAAATGTTAGAGAAGATTATAAGTTACTGAAATTGTTTGCACTTATCTTGATGAAGGGCAATGTTATTACATATTTTTATATATGTTTCCCCTTTCCCCTTTTCTCTCTGCATTTCTTTTTTGTATATTTTTCTTAGTTTGTATTAGTTTTTTTTTGTCTTTCTAATTTTAAACTAATAAAAATTATTGGGAAAAGAAATAGTTCTGCATTTCTTAAACTCAGGAATGCATGTCTTTTAAATGAATTGAACATGTCAAATGCATTTTTCATCATTTTATAACACAGCTTGAAAAACCAGTATCCATGAAGCACAACGTAAAAAAGACCTTCATATTGGCTATGAGATATTTCTTCATAAAGATAATCAGAAGCAGGCAAATGCCATAAATTCCGGCTATAAATCCCTGCAGGAATCAGAGGGCTAAAATCAACCTGCTTCCCTTTGGAATAAATTTGTACTAACTTTGCTAGATAATGGGATTCTACAGTGTCTCATCTCCAATCAAAGGCATCTCAGCTATGTTCTTTGGTGACTAATATACCCTCAGCTTAAAAGGTCCATTTTCCACTACCTGAAATAGTGCTACAGGATAATTTGCTGTACCAAGCCTTTAAACTCCCCTCCCACCCCAGATGTCATATCATTAGCACTTTTATGCCTTCTAAGAATACAGCTGTGGTTTCTCTCATCTTTATTTTTAATAAGGGAGCTTTGTGCTGTGATAGCACACTGGCTGTTCTTTAGGATACATACATGTTTGTAACAATGTTGTGTAACCAGAATTCCTTCCTGGTTACCCTAAAAGCTTTGTTTCCATTGACAGTTAATTTCCATATGAGTTTTAAATGAGATTGCATCTTCACTTACTGAACAAGCAGTTAAAGCAAGCACTGAAGCTCTGGTTTCAGTGCCATGTTAATTACACTGTGCAACAATATCTATTTTTTATTATTTATTGCTCTATTGGGAGAATCCTGATTTTTATTAGGACTTTGGTACATAAGCAAGGAAGGTGACATCATGTAGGAAATTGCCTGGACTCTGCTAAATATTAACTTCTATAGGTGGTTTCTAACTATGTACTTATGCATAGCATTTTTAATATCAATGTCAGAAACGCACACTGAAGAATTATAGCTGTGCAATAAAAGTTGTAGTTTAAATACAGAGCATTGTCACAACATCCAGTTGGTAATTATATTAATGTTAGGAAAATTGAGATATTGTTTGAATAATAAATCTTGCATGAAAATATATCACATGTAGTAAAGAAAGAAACTGACATTCAGCCATCAGCTGAATGAACACTAGCTATTGATCATCTATGATTCCATCAAATATTTACAAACATTTTAAAGTGCTACTGGGAAAAATAATTCATAATTTGTCTAGCAACTTAGAATCTATAAGTGAGTTTGAGCCTCTAACTGAATGGGGGAACATCAGTCTGTGCTTAAAGAAAAGCAAAGGCTGAGTAGTTTTATTAGGAAGTAGGATATAGATTAAAGGTAAAGGTTCCCCCGCACATGCGTGCTAGTCGTTTCCGGCTCTAGGGGCCGGTGCTCATCTCCGTTTCAAAGCCGAAGAGCCAGCGCTTGTCCGAGGACGTCTCCGTGGTTATGTGGCCGGCATGACTAGACGCCAAAAGCGCATGGAACGCTGTTACCTTCCCACCGTAGTGGTCCCTATTTTTCTACTTGCATTTTTACGTGCTTTTGAACTGCTAGGTTGGCAGAAGCTGGGATGAGTAACAGGCGCTTACTCTGTTACACGGCACTCGAGAGTCGACCCGCCAAACTGCCGACCATCTGATCGACAAGTTCAGCGTCCTAACCCACTGAGCCACCGTGTCCCTAGGATATAGATTAGATATGGTCAAATTTTAATGACTGAAGATCTACACTGGCTTCAGAGGATCCTCAGATGGAGACACTGATGGGTATGGCCATGCCAAATGCATGTTCATGCTTCTTCAAAAATTCTAGGGAGGGAAGAAACATCATTTATCTTTCCCCAGTAATCTCCTAGGAATTGTTTCTTATGCCTATCAACAGAAGGGAAGGAGCCATCTGGAGCATAAGGAGATTTTCATTAACCCTTTCTAAGTAAACTTTGCTGTTTCCCAGCTACTATTGGTAGCTAGGAATTACAGTTGGCTGGTTGGTGAGCACAAGGGGAGAAGGGTCCAATCTGGGTCAGTCACCAGGACCAGAGGATTTTTCTTCCAAGCTTTCAGAGTCGTACTGGAGCCCACCCTCAGGGAACTTCTCTCTAGCCTAGAGAACTAGAGGGAAGGGGCTAGAGAGAAGTTCCCTGAGGATGGGCTCCATCACGACTCTGAAAGCTCGGAAGCAAAAAACCTCTGGTCCCGATGATCGACCCAGATTGGATCCTGCAACATTATCCTGGGACATGTATATTCGCGTTCATTCATGACAAGGGGTGAAGCTAATGGGAGCTCCATGAATTAGCAAACAAGCAGCTGTAGTACTTGCTATAAATAAAAGTTGAGGATCTAGATCAGGGCAGTCAGAAATAGGAGAACTCAAGGAGGCGGCATACAAAGGAAGTAAATAAGAAAAGAAAGAAGCAGGTGAGAAGCAGATAATCTATTCTAGAACAAATTTAATGAAGACAAGTACTTTTTTGACACCGCCCCTTATGTCCCCCAAACCTGCAATATTGAAAGATCTCTGAGAAGCAAAAGGAAGAGGATGGGTTGAGGAATGGAGGATGTAATGGAGGTAAGTGAGAGGTGGGGGCATAACATTTCCCATGTTCTACCCATTTTTAGCCTTTTTTGGTCACTCAGGAGACAGAAAGAGTGAGCCAGGAAGTCATGCGGGTGGATGAAAGGCAAAGCCCAGATCGAAAAAAGCAGTAGGGTTGACTCAAGCTGAGGCAGAGAGAGAACAACAAAAGTCACAAAGCCGATGAGAATCCAGAGAGAGAAAGAAAACTTAATGCACCCAATCACAGGAAGTATACAGAAAGTAGGACTCTGTTGAGACCGAAGATAAGAATTTCCATTAATCTTTCTTCCTGCAGCCTTACCAGTCAGCCACAGCAGCCAGAGAAGTGGGAATGAAAAGAGAAGAGGGTAGGTTGAGTTCAGGCTGGAGTTAACAATGGATTGAGTCAGAAACATGCTGAGCTTATTCCCAGCTTTGGAGGACATTGCTTGACTTATTTATGAGCAAATCCATATCAGCTAGGCAAGGGAACATGTCTCTTTCTAATTACACCAACGATCTAGAGGGAAATGCAAGGTACAAAGCCATGACAGAAGCTGGGAACAAGCCACCAATACAGAGGGCAAAAACGACAGGCAGGAAGGAATGAAATGAGGCAGAGCCGGTCTTTTTTTTTTTATTGAAAAGTTTTAAAATACATTTTATCTTTAACAATCCCCCCTCCCCCCACCCCTACCTATCCCTCCCTACCCCTACCCCCCTTCCCCCCTTCCCCCCCCCGACTTCCCAGAGCTAAATACAGGGTATAAAAACAAAGAACAATCATAAACATCCATATGCTACCAACAATAAATTCTTAAATCTATCGCTCTCTAGCTCCTATAAGATAACTACAAGCAATACTAATATTTCATATAAAAAAAAGGAAAATAGAAAGGAAGACTTATTCAAATGCTAAATGAAACTTTTTAGTCCCATATTTGTTCTGGATATATTCAATCCACTTTTTCCACTCCATAATATAACGTTCTTGCGAGTGATCTTTCAAATAAGCCGAGATCTTTGCCATTTCTGCCAGGTCAGAAACCTTTAAAGTCCATTCCTCTATAGTCGGCAATTCCTCCTTCTTCCAATATTGACCTATTAAAAGTCTTGCTGCTGTAATTAAATTCAGCATCAACTTAGTGTCCACAAC
Organism: Vipera ursinii; assembly: GCF_947247035.1. Taxonomy (NCBI): domain Eukaryota; kingdom Metazoa; phylum Chordata; class Lepidosauria; order Squamata; family Viperidae; genus Vipera; species Vipera ursinii. The sequence continues at coordinate 202,949,552 of NC_139512.1, forward strand.
AGTAACATCTGTAATTATACCCAACAAAAAGAATTGCGGACAAAACTTTATCCTTTGCTTGAAGATCTTCTGCATATTCCACCAAATTTTTATCCAAAAAGCCTTGACCTTTTTACAGGTCTACCATATGTGAAAATATGTTGCATCTTCGCCACCACACCTGCAGCATTTTGGCTGATAATTCGGATACATACTTGCAAGCTTTTTAGGATCTAAATGCCATCTATAAAACATTTTATAAAAGTTCTCTCTTAGGTTTTGAGCTTGTGTAAATTTTACGTTCCTCACCCAAATCTTTTCCCACGTGTCCATTGTAATAACTTCTTGGATGTTCTGGGCCCATTTTATCATACAATCTTTAACAAGTTCTGTTTCTGAGTCAATTTCTATCAATGCAAGATATATCCGTTTGATATGTGCTGGACCCTGATTTCTAATTTGCTTTATCAAATTTTCATCAGTCATTGCAAAACCAGTTTTCTGATCTTCTTTCCACCTGGCCCGTAACTGAGTATATTGAAACCAAGTTTGAACAATCTTCTCATCTCGCAAGAGGTTGTATGATTTTAAACACCATACACTTCTTTCCAAGCTTAAAATCTCCTTATACGTAGTCACATCATGTTTAAAACCAATATTTATGTTTTCTATTGCGTGTTTTGGAATTGCCCACAATGGTATCTTACAGTCTAACTTATGTCTATACTTCTTCCAAACTCTCAACAATGCCTATCTTAAAATATGCACTTTAAACACATTATCTACCTTCTTATCATACAACAAATATGCATGCCAGCCAAATAACAAGTCGTGGCCCTCAAGATTTAATAATCTCTCTTGTGTCAAATTAATCCAATCACTTATTCCTGCTAACGCAGCAGCTTCATAATATAATTTAAGATTGGGCATTTTGAGACCACCTCTTTCACGAGTATCCTGCATAATCTTAAGTTTAACTCGTGGCCTTTTCCCTGCCCAAACAAATTTATTGATACCCCGTTGCCATTCTTCCAAATTAGAATCTTTCTTAAGAACCGGTATCATTTGAAATAAGAATAAAAATTTAGGCAGGACATTCATTTTCACTGCTGCAATTCTTCCCAACAAAGACAATTGCAATTTTTCCCAACTCTCCATTTGTTTTTGAATTTTCCCCCATAATTTTTCATAGTTATTTTTATATAACTTTGTATTAGAGGGTGACAAAAACACCCCCAAATATTTGACCCTTTTAGCAATCTCAAATCCAGTTAATCCTTCTAAAAGAGCCTTTTGCGATACTGTCATATTTTTGGCCAAAATTTTAGTTTTTTGTGCATTAACTTTAAATCCAGAAACCTTCCCATATTGCATTATTATCTCCATCAGGTCCACAACAGAGTTCTCCGGCTGGGTCACCATAACAACCAGATCATCTGCGAACGCTCTCAATCTATAATCCTGATCTCTAATTTGTATACCCTTAATTCTTTCCGAATTCTGTATTTTTACCAGTAATATCTCCAATGTTAACACAAATAATAAAGGCGATAACAGACACCCTTGCCTTGTGCCCTTCACAATATTACATGCTTCAGTCAAACTATTGTTAACTATTATTCGGGCAGTTTGGTTTTGATATAATGCCCTAATTGGTTGCAAAAATTTATCCCCAAAATTCATTTTATCTAAAACTTTCATCAAAAATTGCCAATTCAATTGATCAAAAGCTTTTTCAGCATCTAGAAAGATTAGCGCCGCAGGGATCTGGTTGTTCCTTTCCAAAAACTGTATCACATCAACTATATGCCTCACATTATTTTTCATTTGCCTACCACTAATAAACCCAGTTTGATCCCCATGAATCAACTGTTGCAGAACCCTCATCAATCTGTTAGCCAACACCTTAGCAAATATCTTGTAATCTGTATTTAAAAGTGATATCGGTCTATAGTTTTTTACTTGAGTAACATCTTGATCTTCCTTCGGAATCAAAGAAATAAAAGCAGTTCTCCAAGACGGAGGCACCTTTCCCCCTCTCTGAATTGTCTGGAACAGTTCCTTTAACGGCTTTATCAACTCCAATTGTAAATTTTTGTAGTAAGCCGCAGTCAAACCATCCGTACCTGGCGCTTTATCCACCTTCAATTCCTTAATTGCTATAAGAATTTCTTCTTCTGTTATCAATTGGTTAATCTCCTCTTTTTGTGCTTGCGTAAGAACCGGGATGCTAGCGTTCTCCAAATATACATCAATGTGTTTTTCATTAATCTTCTCCTTACCATATAATTTAGAATAAAAATCCACAAAGGCTTCCTTAATAAGATCCTGTTGAAACACAACCTTTCCCTTATGTTCAATTTTGTCTATATTAGAAGCCCTTTGCTTTTTCCTTAGTCTGTAAGCTAGCCATCTACCTGGCTTATTAGCATTGCAAAAAGTATTATGCCTGGCAAACCGCAAATTGGTTGCCACTTGATCAGCCATCAATTTATCAAATTGTCCTCTTAATAGCTTAATAACCTCCTTAGTCTTCACATCCAATGGATTCAAAATTAAGGCCTTTTCTTTTTCCCTAATTTCATTCTCCAATTCTTTCCTTCTGGCTTCCAAAGTACGTCTGTATTTATTATTCATATATATCAACACCCCTCTCATGTAGGCCTTGCTAGCATCCCAAACCATGTCCATAGAGGTATCCTTATTCATATTAATTTCAAAAAAATCCTTCATTTGCTGTTTACATTCTTCCACATTTCTCTGATTTCTAAACAAATTCTCATTTACGCGCCACGAGCGCCTATCCCTATTGTCCTTATTGATCTCTAACCAAACTGGACTATGGTCAGAAATAGTTCTTGCACAGATCTTTACCTTCTTAATCCTAGGAAAAAAATCATTAGTCAACAAAATAAAATCAATCCTAGAAAAAGATTGATGTCTGTCAGAAAAAAAAGTATAATCCTTTTCATGTAGGTGTGTGTCATGCCAGATATCTCGCAGTTCCAAATCGTCCTTCATTTCAAAAAAAGATTTAGGCAATCTGGCATGACTTGGAACACACTTAAAAGAACCAGCCTTATCCATCTGCACGTCCAAAACACCATTCCAGTCCCCCATAAAAATAAACGATTTGTAATCCAATTGAGTAAGCTTTGTATGAAGTAAACTAAAAAAATCAGCTTGTTGTTGATTAGGAGCATACAGTCCAACTAGAAGCGTTTTTTTACCTTCTAACAGCAAATCTATCATAACATATCTTCCTTGCTTATCTGCTTCAATTAGTTCCGCTGTTAGAGTACTTTTAACGTAGACAACCACTCCATTTTTCTTATTCATCGCAGAGGCAACAAATTGCGTGCCCAACCTTGAGTTTGATAAATACTTTTGGTCCATAACCCTAATATGCGTTTCTTGCAAACATATAACATCAATCTTAAATTGTTTTAAATATTGAAAAACTTTCTTTCTCTTCTGTGGCGAGTTTAATCCATTAACATTCCAGGTTAGAAATTTAGTCGCCATGCTTGGCGCCCTGAAGCTTTTGGAGCACATCTTCAATGGCCCCTGTAACTTCTTTGGGCCGCGCTCCTCCCACAGCTTCACTGTAAGTACGCTTTGAGAGTTCCATAAACTTCTGCTGGTCTTGCTCTTGTACTTGTCTTGCTCGTCTTAAAGCAGCACGCGTCAAAGGCAGAGCCGGTCTTATGCACATATCCATCAACTCTGAGCCAGACTTACAGAGAACACGTTAAACCACAAAGCAATGCCAAAATGAAGCTAATGAGACTGGCAGTACATAATAAAACATTTAAGAACAATGCTGCTTATCAAAAAAAATCCCTCAGATGAGCCTAGAACCCCTATGAAAACATTTTGTTACTGTGAAATCTTTTTATCAGGAAATGCATGCATGAGCTTTCTCCCTCTCCCCCATTCTAATTCCAAGGCTCCAAGCCCCGAAGGTATAGGCCAGGGGTAGGCAACCTTGACTCTTTTATGGCTTAGGAATTCTGGGAGTTGAAGTCCACGAGCCATAAAAGAGCCAAAGTTGCCTATCCCTGGTATAGGCTTACATAACCAGTGGCATCTAAGCTATGAAAGATCCTGGCGTATTTTTGAATTCTAGTAAAGGAGAGCTTCTGGCAACGTCCTTATGCAATGAAGGCAACTAACTCTGGCATTACCACATTTGTCCATGCTATTGTCCCCACAAGCGCACCTGCACAAACTGAGGCCTTTCTGGGTTTGTTTTTACTGTTGCGTGAAGGCATGAAGGAAGGAATAAAGGAATAATGGAATAACAGAATAACAGAATTGGAAGGGACCTTGGTGATCTAGTCCAATTTCCTACCCAAGCAGAAGTCTCTATATTATTCTGGAAAAATGGCTGTCCAATCTCTTCTTAAAAGCCTCCAGTGATGGAGCTCCCACAACTTCTGAAAGCAAGCTGTTCCACAAGTTAATTGTTCTCACTGTCAGGAAATGTCTCCTTAGTTCTAAGTTGGATCTCTCTTTGATAAGTTTCCACCTGTTATCTATTAAATTTACTTACAACAGGTTAATAAGTAAATTTATCAACTTAGAATAATAACCTTATTAATTTGGATTACTTAATACGAACTTAAATTAATTTAAATTTAAAGCATGCAGGAGAGTGACCACATTCTTAATCTCTGTGAATCAGAACCAGCTGTAATCCAGTACTGGTGGATTCCATGGAAAGCTTAAAGTTTTGGCTACCACATCTGGGCTGCAAAGATTAGATTTCCTACCATATTTAGTCATGAAGGTCAATGAGTAGAGTTGCACAATCTGGGTTGCAAAAATCTAGACAACTACTAGATGGCAGCAAAGATAAACAGAACTCTCTTTGATTCCACCTAGACCAGGGGTGGGCAACCTCGGTTCTTTTATGACTCATGGACTTCAACTCCCAGAATTGAAGTCCATGAGTCCTAAAAGAGCCGAGGTTGCCTACCCCTGACCTAGACTTTTGCAGGCCAGATATCAAAGTTTGACTAAAACTCAGTAGGCAAGCATTAGCCCTATGCATCTTATTCAGAATCAAGTAGAATAATTAAATGTAGAAAGATTTCTTTCTGATTAAATGTGAAGTAACATTGGGCCAAGTGGATAGATCTGAATTAGTTTGGGGCACTGTATTCATATAATGAGTGGCTTGGGCTACAATACTATCTTTCTAAAAGAATCTGACAGGGTATTGATTCATTACCAACAAAAACAACAACAACAGCAGCAACAATTTGGTGGGTTTCATCAGTTAATACAGATTTTTTAAAAAAACTAATCACATGATGAGAATTAGTAGCAAAATATCATTGCTACCAATCTCCTAAAAATTGAGACATCTATTTTTAATCTTGACAGTCTAATATTTTACCCAAGCTATTAAATTTTTCTTTGCCAATTTGGTTAAATTCTTTTTAATCTGTCTAAACTAACAGGTAATGGACCGTTACTCAGCAAATTGATTCTCCACTAACAAACTATATATTGCTGAAGTACTCAAAGAACAAAAAATTAAAATAAATATATTTTGTTTGCTTCCAGCAGATTTTCTACTCTTTTTATATTGAAGGCTGGATGCTGCAATGAATATATTTTAGCTACTTTTGTATTGAACAAGGGTTATGATCATTATCCGTATGCCTGCCTTGAACTGTAAAGAACAGCTAATATGATAATACAGGATATTGATTCAGGCCTTTCCTAAACTCAGTTAGTAACCATATTTTCTAATAGCTACTTTTCCAGCAGCAAATGTACTGACCAGAATGGCAGAATGTATTTCCCATTCCACTGCAGAAGAGAAAATGTTTTCTTTAAAACAGTTCATACATGTCCTGTTGACATACAGAATGCAGTACAAACTCATCATTCAGTGGAGAACTTTCTCATATAATACCACTGAATGTAGATAGTCATAATACAAATGAAAGAATACAGATATGTATATTTTATATGCAAATATAAAATGAAGTGAACCTGTATATATTAACAGCAACAGGACTTAGACTTATATACTGCTTCAAGTGCTTTACAGCCTTCTTTAAGTGGTTTACAGAGTCAGCATTTTGCCACCGCCACCCCCAACAATCTGGGTCCTCATTTTACTGACTTTGGAAGGCTGGAAGGTTGAGTCAACCTGGAGCCGGTGAGACTCGAACTGTCGAACTGCTGGCAGCCGGCAGTCAGCAGAAGTAACCTGCAGTACTGCATTCTAACCACTGTGCCATCAGGGCTCTAGTGAAGGCAGGAATTCCATTCAGGTATCACTTAGAGTTTAAAACTAAGTTTTAGCCAAGTTCTAACAATTGCTATTGCAAATGAATATTTGTAAACTGCCTGGGGCCATTGATGTGAATAAGCAACAACCATGATTTTTTATTATGAAAAAGGGAAAAAAATATGTGACCATTTGGTGTAGTCAAAGAATACACAGGAAGGACAGTGGATCACTGTCCTAGGTGCCATTCCACAACTGTACACTAGGATATTTGAAAAGCTCTTTTGTATGATTATGGCAGACGCATCTTCGGTTTTCTTCTCCCACACCAAGGTAAGGACAGGGTGTGTCCATGGGATAAGTAGGCATAACCCTGCCCTTTGCCCAAATATGTATTTGGAACCTGTGAAGAACCTGCTGAACACAACTAGACAAAATGTGGTGGGCTTCAAACCATGATTAATCTGTGCACTACCATGGACAATTGCAGAAGTAATCCCGATCTCATGGTTTTGAACTGCATGGCAGAAATTTTTGAGACTACAGATCTTAGTTCACTGCAGTTCACTGCAAACTGAAGGAATAAGTGCAACGCTATGGGTGTAAAAAGCTGCTCTTCTGTTTCAGGATTTCCAAGACTAAGTTGCTGCTTCTAATCTTCCAGCTCAGGAAAGTCTCCATTTTTCAACAAAGAAACATTTCTGGGATAAGTAGCAACATTTCCATGCTTGCTTTACTACCAGCATCTCCTTCTTTGCTTCCTTTCTTCAAGAAGGAAACTCACATTGTTCAATTGTCTTAACTAACTAACTAACTAACTAACTAACCAACTAACTGACATTTTAAGTTCTCAAGCCTCAACCAAAGTCAGCTGGGAGGGGACATTCTTGGAGGAGGAGGAGGAGGCGGCGGCACATAATGCAGCTGATATCAAGTTGATGTAGATCAGGGGTAGGCAACCTTGGCTCTTTTATGACTCATGGACTTCAACTCCCAGAATTCCTGAGCCAGCTATAACTGGCTAAGGAATTCTGGGAGTTGAAGTCCACGAGTCATAAAAGAGCCAAGGTTGCCTACCCCTGGACTGTAGATAATTTTGGACAAAGGGTTTATTGGTTTCACAATCTCCTTTCTAACTGGTTGATAATTTTTTAAAGATTTTTTTTATCCTTCCTTTTTTATATAAATAACTAAAGGCAGTGAACTATACGTAATACTGTACTCCTTCCTCCTTCTATTTTCCCTACAGCAACAACCCTGTGAGGTGAATTGGTCCAAGAGACAGTGACCTGGCCTGAGTTGCCCAGCCTTTATGTCCAGAATGGACCTGAAACTCCCAGACCTTGGTTTCCAGCCTGGTGTCTAAATCACTAGGTCAATACCATTCATATATTAACGGGTATTAAAATGCGATAAAGCAAACACCGCCGCTCTCAGAAGCCTGCAGAATGCACCCCTCCCCCACCAAGCCAATCATGCTAAACATGAAGGATTACAAAAGGTTTAAGTGCACTCAGTTTCTCAATGGTCTTCAAACAGATGTGACCTTAGTGCTTTCTGAGCTTGGTTGTTTTCTTGAAGTCGTTTCATTACCCAAACCAGCTAACTTAGGTAAACAGCACCTCAGTCAAGGAACTGCCAAACAACCTGACAGTAACCAGCTGAACCAAAAAAAACCCCCTTTAAGACCCACCCTGCCACCAACAATGACAGGGCAAGCCACTAGAAGATAAGATCAGATCATCTTTATTGTCATTTTTTACTGTGGGCACAACGGCACACATCAAAAATGAAATTTAGAATATAAACTGAGAGAAAACCCCACTCCCTACCAGCACTAACAATGTTACCCAGTTTAGGTAATGAAATGTCTGCAACAAAGCAAGCAAGCTCAGAGAGCACCTCGCACCCCTCATTGTAACCATGAGCTACAGATATTCTCCTCTCTCTCCAATGTGACCCACCTGAACAAGAGAGATTTGCTTCCAATGTGCCTGTTTAGTTTGGAAGTAAGAAACAACTATGGTGATATTCTATACTACGGCTGCTTACTTGAAGGAGGAGCCCATAACTGGAACTGCCATGATCCAGCTTGCCTGAGCAAGGTAGGCTGGCCAAATGGAGCTGTCCAGGGCAGAAAACAGCCATTGTGACCTCATGCTAGTGCTTGTCTGCAGGAGACATGACAACAAATTCTATGTCATAGTGCTAAGAACTGTTATGAGAAATCTGCCTGCTGTTATGTTTAGTTTTGTCTCTCTGTCTATTTATTTATAACCCACCTGTATTGTTTTTATAAATAGCTCAAGGCAACAAACATATATTGTTAGGTATATGTCTGTGGCCTAACTGGTTGGGTTGTCAATATATATAAACTATGATTGTATCATTGTTATAGAACTGTAATGTATCACTTTAACTGTGTAATGCATTGCATCATACCTTCTAATGATTGGCCAGCGCTGTTTCCTACGGCCATAAGAGGGGGCTAGAGACATAGCTTCTCTCTCTCTGTTACGTTCACTCTCACTTGCTGTTACTTGCTGTTTAGTGTGGTTTGTGGGTTTGCTACTGTTTTGCTAAACCTGTAGAACTGTGTTTGACTTACGGACTGGTAAGAAGACTCTGTATCGGATAATCCTTGGACTGTTGTTATCTGCTATCTTTTTCATTACTTGTGTATGACGTGGACTGTTTTTTCCTGGACTGTGCTATTGTCTTATCCCACAAGTAAAACTTTTTGTACACACCTCAGTGTATCTGTGTGGTTGCTGTATAAACTTAACTACTCTCAGTATCCTCTTTTTTTGTGCAAGCTCTCTTTCTCTCAAGAGTTGCTCTGCTCATCCTTGTCATATATGATATTCCTTCCTCTTCTCTGGACCAGGCTGGATTTTTATTTTATTTTTTCACTCCTATATCTTTCCAGATACTCTTCATCCTTAGCCATAGACATGAGACATAACAATTTATAAATGAATGAACATGAAAATAAAATTAAATTGTGCTCCTATTTATGCAGCTATTAGATTGTGAACCTAATCATGGTATGATTTTTTTTCAGTAAGTTTCCTTGCTTGACTTCTTACATCCAAAAGCATTTAATGTTTAATTGTGTGCATAACTTTATTGCAGTCAGCAACTAGTCACATGCAATAAAAAGCATATAAACAAGGCACTGAGCATAATTTTTTACTTGATTATAAATTCTAAAATGAAGATTTAAATTCTTGGCATAAAGCAGCTGTGAGTAATTTTGCAAGTGTTTTGGAGATGTTAACTCTCTTGTCTGATAAGCAAACAAAATCATCCTTGGAATAGGTAGAATATCTGATTACAAGCAGAATTATGAGAGGAGGAAGCAAACAGCTGTAGAAAACAAATGGCCAAGAACACATTCATTCTGTAGATGGGGCATTGTGATGTCTTCCTTCCAATATCATGGAGGACTAGACCAAAGAACGCTAAAGAGATAGGTCTACCATATGTTGGACAGATAATACTGAATAAGTAATTTACTATTATGAAGTGTTTCCAGTTTATATCCTGCCAGTATTGGTTACATCATGTACATATTCAAGGTGCTGGTGATGACCTATAAGGCCCTATATGGCATGGGTCCGGATTACCTGCAGCAACACCTGCTGCCGGCATCAACCTCCCTCCGTCCAGTGCGCTCCCACAGAGAGGGCCTCCTCAGGGTGCCACTGGTCAGAGAATGTCGACTGGTGACCCCCAGGGGGAGGGCGTTCTCTGTGGGCGTGCCAGACCTGTGGAACCACTTACCGGTTGAGCTCCGGATGGCCCCCGACCTTCGCTCCCTCCGACGTGATCTAAAAACTTATTTATTTGAACAAGCCGGCCTGGTCTGATGGGTTTGGGGTCTGGGGTTTGAACATGGATTTTAACCAATGTACTACGTTGGGCATAATTATTTAATGTTTTTAACTTTTGTATTTCGTATTTTGATATTTATTGCCCTGTACACCGCCCTGAGTCCTTCGGGAGAAGGGCAGTATAAAAATCTAATAAATATAAATAAATATAAATATATTTAATTGTTTAACTGATTTGTATGGCCACCTTCTCCTTCATGGATTACTGCCTTGTCGTGGCGAAGGGGCTTGCGTAATTCAATGAAGCTATGAGCTATGCCATGCAGGGCCACCCAAGACGGACAGGTAATAGCAGAGAGTTCTGACAAAACGTGATCCACTGGAGAAGGAAATGGCAACCCACTCCAGTATCTTTGCCATGAAAACCCTATGGACAGTACCAAAAGGCAAAATGATATGACGCTGGAAGATGAGCCCCTCAGGTCGGAAGGCGTCCAATATGCTACTGGCGAAGAGCAGAGGGCTAGTAGTAGTAGCGCCAGAAAGAATGAAGCGACTGGGCCAAAGCCGAAAGGACGCTCAGCTGTGGATGTGTCTGGTGGTGAAAGGAAAGTCCGATGCTGTAAAGATTTTTTCTCCATAGGAACCTGGAATGTAAGATCCATGAATCAAGGAAAGCTGGACGTGGTCAAACAAGAGATGACAAGACTGAACATTGACATCTTAGGTATCAGCAAACTAAAATGGACAGGAATGGGTGAATTTAATTCAGATGACCATCAGGTATACTACTGTGGGCAAGAATCCTTCAGAAGAAATGGAGTAGCCTTCATAGTCAATAAAAGAGTAGGAAAAGCAATACTGGGATACAATCCTCAAAATGACAGAATGATCTCAGTTCGAATCCAAGGCAAACCATTCACTATCACAGTAGTCCAAGTCTATGCCCCAACCACCAGTGCTGAAGAGGATGAAATTGACCAGTTCTATGAAGCACTACAGCACCTTATAGAACTAACACCAAAAAATGATGTTCTTATCATCATGGGGGATTGGAATGCTAAAGTAGGAAGCCAAAAGATAACTGGAATAACAGGCAAGTTTGGCCTTGGAGTACAAAATGAAGCAGGGCACAGGCTGATAGAATTCTGTCAAGAGAATACGATGGTCATAGCAAACACACTTTTCCAACAACCCAAGAGACGGCTCTACACATGGACATCACCAGATGGTCAACACAGAAATCAGATTGACTATATGCTCTGCAGCCAAAGATGGAGAAGCTCTATACAGTCAGTAAAAACAAGACCAGGAGCTGACTGTGGCTCAGACCATGAGCTTCTCCTTGCAAAGTTTAGGCTTAAACTGAAGAAAGTAGGGAAAAGCACTAGGCCACTCAGGTATGAATTAAATCATATCCCTGTTGAATATACAGTAGAGGTGACAAATAGATTTAAGGAATTAGATCTGATAGACAGAGTGCCTGAAGAACTATGGACAGAGGTTCGCGACATTGTACAACAGGTAGCAACCAAAACCATCCCAAAGAAAAAGAAATGCAAGAAAGCAAAATGGCTGTCTGAGGAAGCTTTGCAAATAGCTGAGGAAAGGAGGGGAGCGAAAGGCAAGAAGATACGCCCAATTGAATGCAGAATTCCAGAGAATAGCTAGAAGAGATAAGAATGCCTTCTTAAATGAACAATGCAAAGAAATAGAAGAAAACAATAGAATAGGGAGGACCAGAGATCTTTTCAAGAAAATTGGAGAAATGAAGGAAACGTTTCATGCAAAAATGGGCATGATAAAGGACCAAAATGGCAGGGACCTAACAGAGGCAGAAGAGATTAAGAAGAGGTGGCAAAATTACACAGAAGAACTATACAAGAATGAGCTTAACGTCCCTGATAATCACAATGAGGTGGTCACTGACCTTGAGCCAGACATCCTAGAATGTGAAGTGAAGTGGGCCTTAGAAAAGCTGAGCAACAACAAAACTAGTGGAAGTGACAGTATTCCAGCTGAGCTATTCAAAATCTTAAAAGACAATGCAGTAAAAGTACTACACTCAATTTGCCAGCAAATTTGGAAAACTCAACAGTGGCCCCAGGATTGGAAAAGATCAGTTTACATTCCAATTCCAAAGAAAGGCAGTGCCAAAGAATGTTCAAACTATCACACCATTGCACTCATTTCTCATGCTAGTAAAGTCATGCTTAAAATCCTACAAGCTAGACTTCAGCAGTATGTGGATCAAGAACTACCAGAAGTACAGGCAGGATTTCGAAGAGGCAGAGGAACTAGAGATCAAATTGCCAACATACGCTGGATCATGGAGAAAGCTAGGGAGTTCCAGAAAAACATTTACTTCTGCTTCATTGGCTATGCTAAAGCCTTTGATTGTGTGGATCATAACAAACTGTGGCAAGTTCTTAAAGAGATGGGAGTACCAGACCATCTTATTTGTCTCTTGAGAAACCTATATGCGGGTCAAGAAGCAACAGTGAGAACTGGACACGGAACCACTGATTGGTTCAAAATTGGGAAAGGAGTCCGGCAAGGCTGTATACTGTCGCCCTGTCTATTTAACTTATATGCAGAGCACATCATGAGAAAGGCAGGGCTAGATGAATCAAAAGTTGGAATTAAGATTGCCGGAAGAAATATCAACAACCTAAGATACGCAGATGATACCACTCTAATGGCAGAAAGTGAAGAAGAACTAAAGAGCCTCTTGTTGCGGGTGAAGAAGGAGAGTGCAAAACTTGGGTTGAAACTTAACATTAAGAAAACCAAGATCATGGCATCTGGCCCTCTCAATTCCTGGCAAATAGATGGGGAAGAAATGGAGGTAGTGACAGATTTTATTTTCCTGGGCTCCAAGATCACTGCAGATGGGGTCTGTAGCCAAGAAATTAAAAGACGCTTGCTCCTGGGGAGGAAAGCCATGGCAAATCTAGACAGCACACTAAAAAGCAGAGACATCACCCTGTCAACAAAAGTGTGTATAGTCAAGGCTATGGTCTTCCCAGTTGCAATGTATGGCAGTGAAAGTTGGACCATAAGAAAGGCTGAGCGCCAAAGAATTGAGGCCTTTGAACTGTGGTGCTGGAGAAGACTCCTGCGAGTCCCTTGGACTGCAAGGCGATCAAACCGGTCAGTCCTAGAGGAGATCAATCCTGACTGCTCTTTAGAAGGCCAGATCCTGAAGCTAAAACTCAAGTACTTTGGCCACCTAATGAGAAGGAAGGACTCACTGGAGAAGAGCCTAATGCTGGGAAAGATCGAGGGCAATAGAAGAAGGGGACGACAGAGAATGAGGTGGCTGGATGGAGTCACTGAAGCAGTAGGCGTGAGCTTAAATGGACTCCAGAAGATGGTAGAGGACAGGAAGGCCTGGAGGAATGTTGTCCATAGGGTCACGATGGGTCGGACACGACTTCGCAGCTAACAACAACATGGGCACCTTTCTCACAATAGCTCACAATGCTTAAAAACAGCAAAGCTCAACATGAAAATAAAAATATTAACTAGTAACTATTAACAAGTAACCCCCTCCAAAAAATAATAATGAATCTCCGCAATTATATGTTTTTCTTGGATTGCATGAACAATCAACAAATGTGCATTTATGGACCAGGTCAGAAGCTCCAACACTGATTTGCACCAGCTCATGTGTTGCCTGTTAACTGCAATTCATTGGACTGTAACCACTTTTTTCTAAGCTGAGTGCAAACAAGTCAAGAATTATGCACTGGTTGTGATATAAATCACAGAGAAAAGGGAGTGCTTTTAGGAAGGCATAGTAAGCATGTGCTAATGTCCTCAAAATAAATCCTTTTAGAGATGTCAGTAAGTGCTGGAAAGAGGATCACTGCTATTGATCAGGAAGATCATAGGTTCATGGTTTATGAATGCTGTCACTGATTGTTGCAATTAATGCTGTTATGCTCAGCTTAGGAGATGCTATACATTATTCATGGCTGGGAAACCCCAGAGAATCTTCCATCTAATTCTAGCCAATAGGAGTTGTTATCTCAAAGGTCAGTAGGAAATGGAGCATCACCCAATGTGAGAATTATGAGGTGGAAGCATCAGCAAGTTTGCCTTTGCACTTCACATATATTGATTGTTGTTCTGTTATGCTTTTAAAAAGTAAATTAATAATACAGCCAAGGAGCAAAAAGAGAAGAAGGTGGATGTGTTACATACTCAACATCACTCATTGTCCTTTGAGGCAGGCCAATTTGACTTTTGTTCCCTCAGAACAGAAACTGGACTTACATAATCTCAGTCATCAGGGATAAGTACTAAAACAGATACAAAAATTCCATTTTAAAGGGGCCTAAGTGAAAGGCATAGAAAGCAATGTCTTACTTTCTTGGAAATACTTGATAGTTGAAACCAATTTCCTAATGCAATGGCATTTTTCTACTGACCTAGGGCTAGATTGAGCCCAATGGGTTTTTTTTATCAGATAACTTGTTTCGCATTGCAGACTTCTTGTCTTGTTTCCCATAGACTATCAACTATCTGGACATTTAATCAAGTAAGCTGGAAAATAGAAGTTCAATCATTTCTTTATTAATTCCTCAGGGACAAGTGCTACTGTTTTTAAAAGCATCACTAATATGATTGTTCTGTTATTATTACTCCCTGGATCCAAGGGAGAGAAGATTGAGGGAGAAAATTGGGGTTGATGGAGACAGATCAAAGACTTGAAGACTAAAACAGTGAGATGAATAAAAAGTTAAAGGATGGCATATGACAGAGCTTGTCAACTATTTTTCTCTTTAAATATTAACTTCCTTGATCTCAGATTTCCTTGCCTCTTATTATGTGTAGCACATTGTGAACATTTTGGGGAACAGCTTCATCTATTAGTGTAGTTGCTGCAGCTGGCTATATTTGTATGGTAAAGGTAAGGTAAAAGTAAAGGTTCCCCCGCACATGCGGGCTAGTCGTTTCCGACTCTAGGGGCCGGTGCTCATCTCCGTTTCAAAGCCGAAGAGCCAGCGCTTGTCCGAGGACGTCTCCGTGGTCATGTGGCCGGCATGACTAGACGCCAAAGGTGCACGGAACGCTGTTGCCTTCCCACTGTAGTGGTCCCTATTTTTCTACTTGCATTTTTACGTGCTTTCGAACTGCTAGGTTGGCAGAAGCTGGGACGAGTAACAGGCGCTCACTCTGTTACACGGCACTCGGGATTCGACCCGCCAAACTGCCGACCTTCCGATCGACAAGCTCAGCGTCCTAAATGCATCCCAAGAAGGGATAAATGAATAAATATCCAGCTCAAACTGGGAATAAGATTCAGTAAAAAAAAAAGCAGAACAGAAACTATAAACATGTCTGAATAAAGTACAGATTGGGCAGCAATGGATTCAGCATGCAGCATGCTCGTGATTTGCAGATGTGTAAATCATCAGGCTGTATGGACTAGGGGTAGGCAACCTTGCCTCTTTTATGACTCGTGGACTTCAACTCTCAGAATTCCTGAGCCAGCAGAGCTCAGGAATTCTGGGAGTTGAAGTCCACGAGTCATAAAAGAGCCGAGGTTGCCTACCCCTGGACTAGGAAAACAATGAGACCAACAAGAACACTTCACAATCAAAATATATTCACACAACCTCCATTTTTTTCTATGGTGTGGCTTTTTCAACTTGGTCTCTTTGTTCAGTTTTTCTTTACTTGAGATTAATGACCTGCTTGGGGCAAATATATTAGCAACATTGAGTGCAATGATAATCAATCTATCTATCTATCTATCTATCTATCTATCTATCTATCTATCTATCTATCTATCTATCCATCCATCCATCCATCCACCCATCCATCCATCTTCGTCATCCATCCATTCATATGCATGCATATTTCCGCCACTCTGGCTTTTGTCTAGAAGTTGGCTATGGAACCCAATATGCCCCCCCCAAAAAAACCCAGAGTGGCTATGCAAATGTCAGTGACGGAGCTTCAAATCTAAGTATAGAAACAACAATAGATTGATAGACATAATTGAGCTTTGGTGGGATAATTAGCATTATTGAAATGCAAAAACTGAATAATTCAAGTATATAAATGGAACTGAAGAAGCAATTCAATGTACTATCCATCTGAGAAAACCAGTGGAGAGCATCTGGGTAAAAAAAAAATGGAGAGGAAAAACTGCACTCTCAAAGGGAGAAAGAATGTGAATGATGCCGTCATGAAACAAATTTCAGAGACGCGAATGAATAGTAATAGAAGAATGGCATCTCCTTTATATTCCTGAATTGCTTGTTACCCATGTCCTGTTTCAGAAGAGACAGGATGGAAGGAGGGTGTGTGTGTGTGTCTGGCTATCTCTTCTCTGACTGATCCAGTAAAATAGGTCAATGAGATTAAAGTAGGAGGAATCACACAATGTTGGAGGTCTCATAATCCTACAAAAAGAAAAGGGAAATATGATCAAGCATGCAACTGGAATTTCTGGGGAAAGGATTTCAACAAACAAACACAAAGGGAATTCTATGCTGCATGCTGATGGGGGATAAAAGGCATACTTAAATTTCAGGGAACCATCTGAAATATTTGAAACTAGAATGAGTCCTGTGGAAAAAAACAGTCCCTTTCTCCTCTTTCGGCTGAATGCACACAATTTGTGGAGGACCACAGTGTGATAATTTTCAAATACCGGTTGCCGTCAGAAACGTTTCAGTTGCTGTGTCTGTGCAGCCATGCAGAAGGCCACCTGGCTTGGTCCCCACAAATGAGAATCCTGGGTTAATCTGTGAGCGAAAGTGAATTATTAATGGGGAAACGTGAGCTGTACTAAATGTGTCTGCACCGAAAGGTCCTTTGCTTACAGAGCAACCTTTAAATTCCCTTCTAACATCAGGCCCTTTAAAATAAATACAACATCCATTAACAACCTGTCATAATGATTGTAAACAATTCAAGTATCTTTTGTCAAATTTCTCCTGAGGAAGAGCAGTAAACTTCATTAGCGGGCACAATAGCGCTTCTTTATTCTTTCCCAGGAGGACTAGTTTGTCACGGTGGAGAAATATTTGAAGTTGTCCAGAAGAGTTGTGAAATCTGTCAGCGCCTTTGGAGAGCAGAGGCACAGATCATTGCCATTAACCGCTTGGAGGGAATTGCCATTTTTCAGCACTTCAGGAAAAGTGGACAGCTGAGGAATTTCTTACCCCGTTTACTGAAAATGCCTGATTTTTTCCCCTCCTCCCAATTATGTGGTGGATGCATTTTGATTTCATTGGTAGACAAAGAAAAAAGTGAGATGCGGAGGCATAAATTTTATTCCCTTATGTTGTAACGCCTCATGTAAGCATTGGTTACATTCAGTCAGTTTTCCTGATTTGCATAGTTTATTTTGTCATTTATATTTTTCCCTTAAGCTACTTATTACTACTGTTTGATTACTACTTTAAACCATTTCCCTAGAATTTGATCCCTGCTGGCCAGGGAAGATGAGTGGAAATCTTCCCTGTTTTCATGAGGAATCTCACTCTCTCTATATATCAATCAGCTTTACAAATTATTAAAAGTAAAATGAAATCCTTCATTGATTTTTACCACAGTTTCATATTTTTCTGTGCAATGTGCTTACGTCTACACTGCAATCTTTCATATGTAGCTTTCTGTACAACTTCCATTATAAATGAATGAGTGCAACTTCCTTATATATATACTCAACTGAGTCCTAATAGATTTTTTTTTTTAAAAAAATAATCTTCCTAATATTGAGCTGTTTATAACATTTTGGTAGCTGAGGCATCAATGATCATTGGTATCTTCTCTTCATTGGCAGCTTTGATGTTACCGTAGAGTTAAGTTTGGTAGATCCTAATATTTCATACTGCAAAAGATAAAGTATCATATGTTGGTTTGGTATCTTCTCCTTTAAACTGAAATAATCTGAAATCTGTAAATCTAACCATGGATAGAATTTCCAAGCCATATTTGATGTAGACCTTTGGCTGCTCATGAGAATGAAGAAACTGTTACCATGACAAACAGGGATTCAACATTTAAGCACACTTTCTATAATATTCTTGTCTCTCCAAAGAAAAAAATTGAGCTTTGACACCTGCAAGCAGCAGCTATGGATTAACGTCAGCATAGCCCATAAACAACATAATAAAAACACATTTGTTTGGCTATTGGCTTGTGGCTTTTTTCAGTATACACATAAATTACATGCTTTTGCATTTGGTAGGCTACAGAAAAAATTCAAGAAGCCAAAGGACACTATTTTTGCAATTCCAAGACTTAAAAACATTACAGTTAGCAGCATGTCTTTTTCTGATGCACAGGAACACTCCAGACTTTTTCATCTGGTGCCCTGCCAGCAAAGTTCAAGACACTTGACTTGGCTCACTCTTCTGTGTTAAGAAGATATCTGACATCAGATAATGGTGATTAAGCTATAAAGCTCTTGAAAGGACACCCTCAATTTGTCAAGAACCTTATCTTAGATGCCAGCCTAATCTTATCTCAGTTTTGATGAGATATCTCCTACGTAGGTTGTGAAAATGGTATAGTTACTCTATGTCTTGATTTCAGAAAAATATGGATTGCATTGCATTGCATGTCATTTTGATTAATAAGCTAACCTCCAATACAGACTGGAGGGGCATAAGTATGAAATGGATTGCTCAAAAGGAAAATTGGTGCTCATCAATGGTCCTCTGTTTGAACCAGAATGTTACCAGATTCATTCTGAGATTCAATCTTAGACTTCAAACTCACAAAGATTTTTGTTAATGATGGGGATAAAGAAGTCAACTTTGTAAATGACATGCAATGCAGCATTGCTAATACCCTATAAAAGAAAAAAATAGAGAAATGGGTAAAATAAGGCAAATGCAAAGTTTTTCCTTAAGGAAACAAAAATCAGCTACACAAAACAGAAGGTTTGGCAATACTAACTTGGAATAATAATTGATTATAAAATAAATATTAGTCAGTAGCATGATGATCACCAAAAGGGTGAAAAAACAAATACAATTTTAAGTTACATCAACAGAAACATTTCTAAATCAAAGAAAGTAACTATTATACTCTGTTCCAAATTCTGAAGCCCCTACTTTGAATATTAGTTATAGATACCAAACTTTAAGAAGGATTGAAGTGGGATATGATAAATAAGAATGATTAGGGATGATATATTAAATCTTTTGAACATTAAAGGAATTAGAAATGCTCAGCCTTGACAACAGAGCACTGAGGAATAATAGAACAACATTTTTAAGTACTAGAAAATATGTCATACAAAAGGCCAAAAAGGTATATTTGATCATCCAACAATGCAAGCCCCAAAATAACAGATTTAATGTATAGAAAGATTGATTCTGGTTGAATGTTAGATTCAACCAATGACAGCAAGGATGGATATGATGTCTCTTGCATTATTGCCTAAGGTATTCCTCAGGTCTCCATGATATTTTTTAATTAACCAGTTGCAGGACCTTTAATTAATCAAAACAATATGAAAAGGACCCCTGGTGATGCAGTGGTTAGAATACAGTATTGCAGGTAAACTCTGCCCATTGGCAGAAGTTCGATCCTGATGGGACTCAAGGTTGACATAGCCTTCCATCCTTCTGAGGTCAGTAAAATGAGGACCCAGATTGTT
The DNA here is from genome assembly GCF_947247035.1 of Vipera ursinii. Classification (NCBI taxonomy): domain Eukaryota; kingdom Metazoa; phylum Chordata; class Lepidosauria; order Squamata; family Viperidae; genus Vipera; species Vipera ursinii. The sequence continues at coordinate 202,969,251 of NC_139512.1, forward strand.
GGGGGCAATATAAAAGGTAAAGGTAAAGGTTCCCCCGCACATGCGTGCTAGTCGTTTCCAACTCTAGGGGCCGGTGCTCATCTCCGTTTCAAAGCCGAAGAGCCAGCGCTTGTCCGAGGATGTCTCCGTGGTCATGTGGCCAGCATGACTAGACGCCAAAGGCGCACAGAACGCCGTTACCTTCCCACCGTAGTGGTCCCTATTTTTCTACTTGCATTTTTACGTGCTTTCGAACTGCTAGGTTGGCAGAAGCTGGGATGAGTAACAGGCGCTCACTCTGTTTCGCGGCACTCGGGTTTTGACCCGCCAAACTGCCGACCTTCTGATTGACAAGCTCAGTGTCCTAACCCACTGAGCCACTGCGTCCCTGGGGGCAATATACAGACATCATAAACTGCCCAGAGAGTGCTGTAAAGCAATATATGGTGCTATATAAGTTCCAAGTAGCTATTGCTATTACTATTGTTAAAATACAATGTCCTTCTTTGGGGAGAAAAAATCCTCTTGGCACATCATACTTATTCCCAATTTGCAGCATTCAAAACAATTGTTTTAAGAGTACTGTTTTAGCTGTGAATATTTTGCACATCCCTATTATGGCCACATGAACACAAGTATGTGTGTATTGATACTGTCCCCTTCATAAGGATTGAAAGTGATTTACCATCACCATCATCAATAAAAGTAACAAATGACAGACTTGTGTAAGCTAATTAACAAAGCGGGGCAATTACCATCAGGAACCTAATAGTCAAAGGATAGAGGATGTGCACATACACACAACAAATACATAGAGTAAATACAAACAGCAAATACATAGACTAAATGGGCAAGAGGAATAGAGAAAGAGCAAGTGAATGAACTTGAACATAGTTGATGCAGCAATGTTTAATACATCAAAGCACATCTCAACTCTAATTCATTAGGCTTGTAAAAGGAGCCCACAGGTTCCAAGATGTCTTTGGGCCAATTCAGCTCTCTCATTCCAGATGCCATTTTTTAAAAGAACTGACAGGCTAAGTGTCATGGTTCCAATAGATGAGACCAAACAAATCAGAACTCCGAGGCTGTAAGTTTCCTCAAAGGACATGTTTATTGGCTACATAGTATTGGCACGGTCAAAAGTGAAACCAAGTTTGAAATTCCCTCCAAAGAGTTACAATATTACAAAGTTAAACTCCCCATCCCTATACTATGCAATTAACTGTGTTTCCCAATAGAATAGTTTGGCAGGCTTTCTGACAGAATGTTCAACCCCCAATTCAACCAGTAGAAATGACCTTGGTTCCCACAGGACAGAAATTTTTTTAGAATAGCAGAAAACCTCCACTTCCCCCTCCCATTCTTGTGACCACCTAAAATGAGCAAGATGGCTTCAGCCAGGTTCATTGTAGAGTTGACAGTAAGCTTTAAACACACACACATGTACAAATAAATGTAGAGTTCATTACCACATCTAAATTGAAGGAAGTGGGGAAGGCAGCCTCCCTCTGGACTCAGGACAAACTGAGGACAAACTCTGGTTATTTCCTTTTTGCCTGAAGTGGAAGCCAACCATTGTTTCTTATGGCAACCTGACAAGTTATCTAATATTAGAAGCTGCCAGGGTAGACTTGCTCAACTGGTTCTAAATGCTTGCAATGTCTTTCTACAATCACAGAATCAAATCCTCTCTTCTGGAGAAGAGATCTGGAAAGGTTGACTTAGCCCCAGTATGAAGCACATAAAATGCAAAATTAGGGAACTGATTACTACCAGGGAGTTTGTGGGGAAATCATAATCCATCTCAGGCATATCATATAATTACAAACAAGTGCAGGCAACTAGAGATGATAGTGCTAGCTTGAGTCCTGGTACCTCCACAACTTTGAAGGGTAACCATCTGCAGCAGAGGCTTTGAGCCAGTCCTATGATTGGAACCTAGATTTTCCAAGGTTCTAAGATGGATGGTACATTCCAGTGAGTATGCCAGGCTACCTTGCAAGTAGCCAAGCTGTCATTTGCAAGGAATGGCAAGAAGGGTGATAACTGATATAAAAGCTGAACCTGGCACACACTCACTCATATCCCTTCTTGTAAACTGAATTTCACGAGCTATTCAAATTCTTATACAAGACGGGCATTTCTTCTTCTTCTTCTTCTTCTTCTTCTTCTTCTTCTTCTTCTTCTTCTTCTTCTTCTTCTTCTTCTTCTTCTTCTTCTTCTTCTTCTCCTTCTCCTTCTCCTTCTCCTCCTCTTCCTCCTCTTTCTATCATCATCATCATCATCATGAGTTAATGTGTAAACTCTTTCATGGACCAAAACTAAAGGGGTGGTGAAAATAAAGCTTAATGATTCTCCCACCTCCATCCCCAAATTGAGGATGGCAGATGGGAGGAGAGGATAAGAATCCTGGCAGCTTGACATCCCCACTGGCTGATTAACATTACCAGCCAGCCCCAGAAAAATTGCAAATTTTAAAACAAATTAGTGTGTGTTTAATTGTACCATAGTGTGAGTTCTGGTTAGGAGCACTTGAAGGAGAATATAGTGAAAATTCTAACTGCAGGGGATCGTCACCTAATCTTTTCTTCTGGTTATTCACTGTCCATACCAGATCTCCCTTCCTACATGTGCTGCTTCCTTTTCATTTTAATCTCAACTGTTTGCCTGATGCATTACCTTGTTCTAATCTCTTGAATCTTTTCTTGATTAGCTGCTGTTGCTTGGAGCAGGAACTGCTCTTGAATTCTTGGAACTGCTCTAGGCCACTTGGGATGTAGTAAATCACGTATGCTCTTTCCTGCCTCTCTCTGCCCCTTTCCTCCCCAATAGCAGTTATGCCCATCTTGGCTCTTTTTCTCTTCTTTATGCTGCACCTGAGCCCAGGAAGTGCCATCTGGTCTCTCCATTTCTCCTGATCTTCACACACTTCAAGTGGAAGCTTCCTAGATCAAATGACTTGATGCACCATTTGTCACATCAATTTTCCATGCATTTATTCACAAGTCCATTCCAGCCCTTTTTTTGCCTGTACAATTATAAAATGAGAAGAAACTCCTGCCTTGATCAGCTCTGCATTTTTTTGCTCCTCCCACCACTCTGTCTCATCAGCTGTGTTGAAGAAACACTGTGCAAGCCACCAAATTCTTACACTTGAGATGTTCTTATAGCTCACCTCTATTATTAGTTTTCTGCACCATACCATTGGCATATAGAATTTGTTGGTTTACTTATAGAAATAAAACACGTCCTGGTGGCTCACATTACATCTTGACCATATCTGAAAAGAAGGAATGGCTTTGCCCGTGTGTTCTGGTCCATCCTTAAGAACTCAAGGAAAACATGGTCACTAGCAGATCCTTCATTCTGTCTGAGTGGAGAAAGAATAGAATAGAATAGAATAGAATAGAATAGAATAGAATAGAATAGAATAGAATAGAATAGAATAGAACAGAACAGAACAGAACAGAACAGAACAGAACAGAACAGAACAGAATAGAATAGAATAGAATAGAATAGAATAGAATAGAATAGAATAGAATAGAACCTGGACGCAACCTTGGAGGTCTTCTAGTCCAGCCCCCTGCTCAAGCAGGAGAACCTATACCATCTCAGACAGTCTAGTCTCTTCTTGAAAATCTCCAGTGATGGAGCACTCACGATTTCTGGAGGCAAGCTGTTCCACTGGTTAATTGTCCTCAATGTCAGGAAGTTTCTCCTTAATTCCAGGTTGTTTCTCTCTTTGATCAGTTTCCAACCATTGTTTCTCGTCCTTCCCTCTGGTGGTTTGGTGAACAACCTGGCCCTCTCTGCCTTGTGGCAGCCTCTCAAATACCGGAATACTGCTATCATGTCTCCCCTATTTCTTCTTTTCTTTAGACTAGCCAAACCCAAATTCTGCAACCGTTCTTCATATGTTTTAGTCTCCAGGCCTTTGATCATCTTAGTTGCTCTTCTGTGAATTTTTTTCAAACTCTCAACATCTTTTTTGTGATATGGTGACCAAAATTGGCTGCAGTATTCCAGGTGTGGCCTTACTAGGGTTTTATCAAGCGGTAATACTACTTCGCGTAATCTTAATTCTATGCCTCTGTTTATACAACCCAGGATTGTGTTAGCTTTTTTGGTTGCTGCTGCACACTGCTGGCTCACAGTCAAGTGATCGTCCACTGCCTCCTTCAGTAATAACAAGGCTGGCCAATCTGTTGTCATGCTGATGTTGCATGTTTGAGGAGGGGTCATTGTGATGTCACCTATAGTTACCTATCTGAAGAGACTGGCCATTCTGACCTGAAACGTAGACTGCCTGATTGAAAGACAGAACAGCCCCATTGGTCTTTGTATTGATCCTGCCCATTGAAGCACAGAAAGATGCTCTTCCACCTCTTCTTTCATAGTGGGCAACATCTGAAGAAATATCTTTCTCTCCCCCCCCCTCTCTCTCTGAGTTGTGTCCTTATAGCACTTGACAGAAACAAAGAAACTGACCGGCCTGCCTTGCCACAACTGTCTACCTGAATGGGGATAGAGAGTAGAGAAGAAAGATTGGACACTGTGCTAACTTAAGGCTGCTAACCTGCCTAATGAGAAAGGAATTCCTGCATCCCAAACCAGTAACAAGGGTTTTAACTTTCTTCCCTTAAAATGTCATTTGTCCATCTTGGGCAGGTTCTGATGTCCTCCCGTGATTTTTGGATCCTGTCTCACTTTTGCTACCTTCCAATTGGAAAGCTTGCCTGATCATGTTCTAAACATTCTCTGGGTCACACCAAAATAAGAATCCGACGTATGACTTCATCCTGCATTAGTGGAATGGCTAAACAAGCTGTTGCAGTCCAACTTTTTGTCTGCTTTTCAAAACTTGGCTTTACAGTCAAGGGGGAATTCATGTTTCTATACTATCTGGCAACTAATGCTGAAGAATATCCTGAGTGGAGTACTGCAAGCATGATCAGCCTCCAAACTATTTCCTACTAATTAACTGAAATAGCTCCTTAACTGAGATTATCCATTATGAGAAATAATAAAAGTGGAAGGAATAAATGCCAGCATACCCACTGAAAGCAGTTTTAGCATCCAGTAGCTTCACCCAAACTCCCCCTTTGTGTAACAGCCACAGCAAACCAACATAATTGCATTGAAGAAAGAAAAGGGGAAAAACAATTCAAGTAAGAAGCCCAATACTGGAACACAGGTAAGCTCATTTAAGCAACTAAATCTTTCATCTCAATTTTGACATTGCTAACTGAACTGCGAAGAGACATTCGGTAATCCTGTAGCAATCTATTCATGTTCAGCTAATGCAACCAATATGGATGCTTTAAGCATTCTAAAGAGCCTTGCAATTAATAGATCTGAATGGTTTATGATAGCCTTTGGAATTCAATGAGTCGTTTATATTTCTTAGTGCTAAGTCACAAGAATAACTATCAATCTTAGAATGAATTCTAATGTCTTGAGAATACAGAATATAAACTCTGCAACCCAATAAAGGTAGGCTTGCATTTGATGGTCATTAATACATTTATCCTACTATCACAGATTGAATATATGGTAATCTTTATAACAAAAGTGAGCAACTTGTGGTCTTCTGAGTCTCTGCTGACTTGATGAAATGGTAAAGCATATGAAAATTACAACATATAATCCAAAACAAGCTTGGCACATTTTCAGTTTTAAAAATCAAAGGAAAGTCCCTTTGTCCTCTCTTTCCAAGCTTGAAAGCAAGCAGTTGTAGTACCTCTTGCATGAAATTTAGATCTGCTCATTTGTGTAAGTTTGTGTTTGTGGGTTCTCCCACCCCTCCACTGTCTTGACTCCTAGTGATTGCCTGGAGAAGTCCCTGTAGTTTTGCTTTATAAGTGGTGTGACATTGCCTTCTTCCTAGGGCTGAAAGAGAATGACTGGCCCAAGTTCTCCCAGCTACTTTGGTGCCTAAGGTAGGACTAGAACTCAGTCTCCTGGGCTCGACCCAGTGTCTTAGCCAATAAACCAATCTTTTTGTGTACTATATATGCATCATCACAATTCTATTGAGTGGAGTCTTCCCTCCAAACATCTCCAATGCAGCTCTCTGTCAGGAACTTGGCCATTCCAATATAAAGGCTGGCTCAGGAATTTTGGGAGTTGAAGTCCACGAGTCATAAAAGAGCCAAGGTTGCCTACCCCTGGGCTAGACGGCGGACAACATTGAAACGTATATTTCCACTGGCTTTCTGTCTTCTAATGGCATATTTCATTGTCAGTCTGCCCAGGCACCACCATCCACTGGTTTCATCAATGAGCCAGAATGCCAAACACCTGTGACTTTTCTCTTCATTTTGGTTTTTCCACAGAAGGAGTGGGTATACTTGGCATGAAGCTCCTCACTGTACATCCTATGTACCTACCTTCTTAAGCACTCAGCCATCTTGCTACTTAAACAGGCTACAGAAAGGAAGAATGAAGCCCCCAACACCTGATGTTAACATATCAAGTGTTTAAATACTTTATTTTTTGTGACCACATTTGGTGGAGCATGGGGAAAAGTAGGCACAGAGGCCAAAGCCTGTCTTCTAGCTAGCCTCTCAATTTAACTCTTTTTGATTCTGTTCTCTTTTGTCATTCAGTTGGTTGCTTCTCTAATGAAGGGAAGGCAGTAGAAGGTTTAATAGCTCTGCCATTTAGGAAAAAGAAACATTCAAGAAGCCAGCTTGAGTTGTATTTATCCCTAAGGAAGCAATAGAAAACTCAAAATTACATTCCAAACATACATTATATTTAATACAAAAACCAAGCATGGGGTTAGAAATGCTGGGTAATATCCTTACCTCAAATGTGGGACGGTTCTACAGGGTCAAAGCCAAGAGTAAGAAAAACATCTTACGTGGTTCAATATTAGAGTTTTGAAATACTTTGCAGAGACTGAAACGTAGGAGCAGATGTTCACCTTAGCCAGGAAGTAGCTTTGAAGGGCATCATTCCCTCTTGGTTTCTCTTGTTCATTCCAAAAAAGCAAGATGTTTTGACTTTAACATTTGATGTTCCTATAATCTTGCCTGTTCTGTAATCCATAATTTAGACATTGCCTCTTAGGTATGCTGTTACTGTGAATGTAATAAAAGCTTGGTGAGAAAGCTATATGGTGCCCTCAACTGCCTCCAAAAGTAAGTGACTTGTAAAAATGTTTCTTTTAAAACTAAGAAATGCTGGCATTTTCTTCCTGTTTTACATATACGCTTGGGGTAAAAATACATTGCTGGAAGAAAAGTGCAGTGTAAACATCTAGGGAGCACACTTTTTAAAAGAAATTCTCTGTCAAGAAATTGCTGTTACCCTGGTTTATACATTTTAAAATGTAACAGCAATGACGCACCAACACTAATCATGCCCATGTTAACAAGGGGTTAGGATAAAAACAAAGCCAGAAGCCTGTGGAAGGCGCTTGACCACTCTGGGCTGCTATAATCATAACAATGGTTTTGCTTTGTTTTGCAAACTACTGATTGTTAGTAATAGCAAAGTGCACATGCCCCAACATAATCATTCTCTCTCTCTCTCTCTCTCTCTCTCTCTCTCTCTCTCTCTCTCTCTCTCTCTCTCTCTCTCTCTCTCTCTCTGTGTGTGTGTGTGTGTGTGAGAGAGAGAGAGAGAGAGAGAGAGAGACAGACAGACAGACAGACAGACAGACAGACTCTAGAGATCTCCAGTCAAGCAAGAACTGAGATAGCTTGCAGTGACATTTCTTTTATTTAATTCTACATTACTTTTCATTTATTGGTACTTAATTTCTCCATCTGATTTCTGACCAAAATGATCTTTAAGGAATTTATAAATATCAGAATGAAACACCCATTCCAAACACAGGGATTAAACACTACTCTCCACTACACTAAAAGCAACATGCAGCAAACAAAGTACAAAACAATATTTCACTCGATGTCAGAATCCATTTATATTTCATTTCTATCTACAGTATCTCCTTTGAGCTAAAACCAAATCTCACCTTCCCCTGGATTCTGCCATATTCCCAAGGGGGAGAGGGGATAGGCATGCGGGTTTTATTACTTTCACTTCCTCCATTAAATGTAACCTTTTGTTTATTTGCCTTCTTGTCTGCTATCCATTACAATGTAACAAATTGCTTTCTATACTATGCGTCTCTCTGAACTTTTTCTCCCTTACCGGGCAACTAGGAAAAGGGGTGGGGGAAGAGACACAAACCTCCGGGATCTGGTTTATTTCTCCAAAGGAGGTGTGAAGAGCTGTGGAATGATCGTGCTGCAAATGGAACTGGATTGATGTTATATTTCCTTTTCCATGATGGACTTCATCACCTGGGGATTGGCCGGTCTGGAACTGCCCGGTTGAACTGTGGAGTGGGGTTTTGCTTAGGGATACTTTAAAAATATCAATCTGTAAGGGAATCCCTCAGATCCTGACTATTATGCTTGCTATCCCTTATTCTTAGTAAAAGTTCCTGCTTGGAAGAAATTGTCTCCAAGAGTTCTGCTTTCTTAAGATGTGGGTTTGAAGTAGGTTCTGACACTCAATAATTTTAGAACTGTAAAACATGAAATTTTTGGCCTAAAGACAAAAAGGGAGAAATTCCAATTATATAGAACTGGAGGGCCTACACACAATTCTGTTAGGTGCCCATCAGTCTCCTACTCTTGTTCTATCAACCCTCCCTTACTTATTGATCTTGTAGTTGCTTTTGATGTCTTGGGAAGTTCTAATCTAATGAACCCTGGGAATTATAGTCTTACTGATGAATCCAGAACAACTGACAGCATGCTTTTTATATTAAGTGCACCCTGTGGATAGAGTCAACTCTTTTGGGAAAACAGCCTCTCATTTTTAAAGTCTCAGTGACCAGAGCCTTTAAAAACATTTGCAGAGGAATGAGAGGCAATATTTGTATGTAGGAAGAGACAGAAAGAATGTTGAATGCTTTGCATATCAAAGGTCCTGGTAAGCTCTGTGTTGCTGGACTTTGTTATAAAACTTAGGACTCTAGCTAAATAATTTTCTTATTTTGTTTTTAGCTGTTGTGCAAGTATCTTCCTAGACCTTGGTTGCTCTAGGACTACACAGTAAGATAGCAATCACGTTATCAATTACTGTGGCACTAATAAGCACTCTAATTCTTATATGATGCATTAAAATCCCCTATTGCAGACATGTCAAACACAAGGCCCGGGACCCGGATCCGGCCTGTGAAGTGGTTTCATGTGGCCCGCGAAGCCATCCTGGAAACAGTGAGGGAACAGCCCCCACTGCCTTGGCCCTGGCCCAGAGACCCTCCTTCTGCCAGAGACCCTCAGATCTGTCCCACTCCTGCCCAGGCCCCCATAGGCACCCTTGATGCGAACGATGTAGAGCTGGCCACGCCCACCCAGTAGGCCATACGCACTTTAGCCACGCCCACCCAGCAGGCCACACCCACCCAGGCCACACCCACCCGGCCCCTTGAGGGCAACCGCAATGCTGATGCAGCCCTCAGTGAAATTGAGTTTGACACCCCTGCCCTAATGCTTTGGTTAAACTTTGGAACTATGGAAGTGCTATTTGAAACAAAATTTATCATGTACCGTGAAGTAGGTTCAAGGATTGTTATTGTTTTCTCCAGAGCTAATTCAATTATATCAAAAATACTGAGATTTTTGTCTCTTGTGTCCAGACAATATGTCAGGTGAAAAGATGATGCATGAATGAAACAAAAGTTATGAATGAAAAGGCTTTCTCCATTACTGCTATTGTAGGTGATTGAATCATGAAGGGTAAAGGAGAATATTTATATATTTATATACATTACTTAAACAATATCCCAGCCCTTTTTACTACCTATTGTTCTCCATTCTTGAATATATGGTCAGTATCCAAACTGATTGAATAGGATTTCTATTTTATTAAATAGTAGTTTCACATACTGAAGGAAATGCTTCCTAAAAATACAGCTAACTTAAAGGAATTCTTTCATGTAAGTTACAGTAATAAATCATAATCATAATAGTAAAGTTGGAAGGGACCTTGGAGGTCATCTAGCCCAACCCCCTGCTCAGGCAGGAAACCCTATACCATTTCAGACAAATGGCTGTCCAGTCTCTTCTTAAAAACTTCCAGTGTTGGTGCATTCACAGCTTCTGGAGACAGGTTGTTCGACTGGTTAATTGTTCTAACTGTCAGGAAGTTTCTCCTTAGTTCTAGGTTGCTTCTCTCCTTGACTAGTTTCCATCCGTTGCTTCTTGTCCTGCTTTCAGGTGCTTTGGAGAATAGCTTGACTCCCACTTCTTTGTGGCAGCCCCTGAGATATTGGAACACTGCTATCATCTCACCCCTAGTCCTTCTCTTCATTAAACTAGACAAACCCAATTCCAGCAGCCGTTTCCTATATGTTTTAGCCTCCAGTCCCCCAATCATCTTTGTTGCACTTCTCTGTACTCTTTCTGGAGTCTCAACATCTTTTTTACATCGTGGTGACCAAAACTGGATGCAGTATTCCAAGTGTGGCCTTACCAAGGCATTGCAAAGTGGTATTAGTACTTCATGTGATCTTGATTCTATCCCTCTGTTAATGCAGCCTAGCACTGTGTTGGATTTTTTGGCAGCTGCAGCACACTTCTGGCTCATATTTAAGTGATTGTCCACTAGGACTCCGAGATCCCTCTCAGTTACTACTATTGAGCAAGGTACCCCCTATACTATACCTGTACATTTGGTTTTTCTTGCCTAAATGTAGAACCTTACTTTTTTCACCACTGAATTTCATTTTGTTAGATAGCGCCCAATGTTTAAGTCTGTCCAGATCGTCCTATATCTTAAGCCTATCTTCTGGAGTATTGGCTATTCCTGCCAGCTTGGTGTCATCTGCAAATTTGATGAGTTCCCCATCTATCCCTTCGTCCAAATCATTGATGAAGATGTTGAAGAGCACTGGCCCCAGAACAGAGCCCTGGGGCACCCCACTACACACTTCCCTCCATGTAGATGCGGTTCCATTGAGGACCACACGCTGAGTACGGCTGGTCAGTCAGCTATGAATCCATCTGGTGGTGATGCTGTCTAACCCATATTTTTCTATCTTATCAAGTAGTAGGTTGTGATCTACTTTATCAAATGCCTTACTGAAGTCCAAGTAAATTGTATCCACAGCATTCCTCTGGTCCACTAATTTTGTCACTTGGTCAAAGAATGCAATAAGATTTGTCTGGCATGATGTGTTTTTGACAAACCCATGCTGGCTGGCTTTTAGTAATGATTATGTTTGCCTCTAGATGCTCACAATTATGATGGCTAAGAAGACCCCAGGACAAATATAAAAATATCCTTCAGTTGCACAATGCAGGTTTCTGGCTAGAAAATAGTGTGTCAAGCCTACAGCTTTTAAACCCACTGTTAGAAAGAAAAGGCCAAGCTAGATCAAACTTTGCCCCTAATTCAACAAGACTTATTTTTTGAACTATTACTCCACCTGTGACAATTAGATATAGGCATTTCTGAAAACAATCTTTAATGTTGCTGTATACTTAGTGCTGAATTATAGTCTGAAGAGCTGAAATGTCCCTTGCTTTATGCGCTTAACTTTAAATGGAAGCCAATGTTTAAGGAATATTCTTCAGTGGAATTTTGCATGTCCCTAAATATGACATCATACAGTAAAATTTCAGCTTGTTTCTCAGGATGCAGTTAGTTTTATTCTCAGGAGTAAAAGTGAATCCAGGAGTGAGCTTCTGATTGCTTACTTTTTACCTACGTGGACTTTAAACTTGCCTCTAGACAAACCCACTGACTTTTCTGTTTACTGCATACAACTTTTCTGCTCAGAATATCTTGAAGAACATTATTTATTAAATTTATATGGTGCCTGCTTCACTAACAAACAACAGTTAATTGGCACAGGATTTGATTGTAGAAGATGTTAGAGCCTTAGTTTATCTTGGACTTCTATTAAAACAGTTACCATGACTGATAATAAAGAGCTCTGATCCATACTTTCAGGAGGCAACCAGATCTTCACATTAAAAAATTAAAGGTAGGCAACCTGTAGCACATGGGCTATAAGCACTTTCCTAGTGTCTTTTTGTGCTTCTTAGAAACACCCCCCCACCCCCCAAGACTGAAGCTAAATCTGGGGGAAATCTGATGGATTTAAAGAGCAAAATAGTCGTAGCTCGCCAAATATCCCACAGTCCTGGAAAATCTCAAACAATAAACTACATGAAAATAGATTATGCTTATTGGTGAAGTTTTCTCTAAATTCACGAGGAACAATGGCTAGGCTTGTTGGCAACTTCAACACCGCTCCCAACATGAAATAAACATAAAACTGTCCCTCAGCTGAGCAGTAAAAGGAAATATTTTCAAACACCAAGATGTTTAGGATCTGGATAATTATGACAATTAAGTACAGATAATGTTAAGAAATTTTATTTGGCTCTGTGATGAAAGCACATAAATTACAAGTGGAAGAAACATCATGCCACAAAATTGCATAGGATTCTTACAAAAAATGTGAATTATGCATCTCTAAAGGCTGAAAAATTAAATTATATACATGTTAAATGACTTTTTCTCTAAGTGAAAGCAAAACCACTATGTCCAATCAGCCAGTCACATACATTGTTTATACCAATGTTCAATAACGTTAGTTTCAAATGAAAGCAAGCCCTATCTAAAAGAAATATCTCTTACAACCATGAAGAGAGTTAAAATGTCCAAATTCTCTGTGTGAAGGTCTGTCCTAAGCTACTAAAATAATTCTCAGTAGTGTATCTGAAGTATACAGTGGATCCCAATGTAATTCAACGTAGCTCTATTCTCTATAGCAAAATGTCCACAGTATATTATTTTGACATGTTCAACACATAACAAGGCAAATACATAGAAGGCACAAGACTCTCACATCATAGACTCCTTTTTCATTACCTTACTTTATTTCAAGTAATATTCATGGTAAATGATATATTACTGCAAGTTTTAACAATGCAAGATATACAATATTACACACTAAAACTACAACTGCAAAAAAGGGCACTGTACAGATATTAAAAAAGTAAGTACAGTCAATGATCAGTTACAAATGTACTGAAAACCAACCACTGCTGATAATATACTCTGTCAACCATTAACTTGGTAACTTTACATCATAAATTAAAAAGCTTATCAGAGTTTCTCCTACTTGTTTGAAACTGCAGTATACAAGCATGGCAAAGAAATAACTACAGAACTGTTATCAATACTGGATTATTGTAGCCTGTCTAACTTAAAACAAATTTATTTAACTTTTATCTTAGAAAATGCAGCATTAAACTTTGACCCTTCCAGGTTTTATATTTAATGATTAATAATATTGATCTTCAAAGTGCAAAAGTAGAATAAATGTAGGAGTCATCTTCTTAAAATTAAAATGAAACCTTCCATTTCCATTATATCCTCTAAATTACTCCATACAATACAAGCAGTTTATCTTTTATATACTCTAACAATGTGCAACTTTTCTTCATGCATGATGTAATGAAAAAAAAATACTGTTTAGCCAAAATTTTAGTTTCCCTATGTACACTTAGCATTTAATTCAATTTCTGTTTTGTTTGATCTCTATTTATTGCTTGCATTTAAATAAAATAAGTTATTTTTTACTGAACTCCTGAGGGAAAAAAACTACATATATGCTGTTATGTATTCCAACCCCTTACCACTATCAGAACAAACTGTAATGTTTCAGTAATATCCACATGGTAGGACAGTAAGGAATGCTGGGGATGGAACAGTAACTTTTCTAAGGTTAACTATATAACAAAAGGGTAGGATTAATCAGATTTCTCTGATTCTTTTCTTTTTCACAAATATTTTAACTTTGAAACATCTATGTTTCTATACACTTGGGAAACGGCATTTCCACGTGCGAGTTCCATAGATTAAAAAAGATAAGAGTTTAAGAGTTAGGTCAATGATGCAACACAAAAATAACTGAAAGCAACATTCTTGAATCTATCTTACATTTGGAAATAGTACAGAAGTCTAAATGAAAGATTCTGATTGTGCAACAGTTATTTCATAACAGTATCAGTTACCACTGATGACTGTATGAGTTTCTTTTTTAAAGCTTTTCAGTCCAGCATGAGGGAAAGTTCAGCAAGAACTTGCCTGCGCTTTTGATTTACAGAGACAGAATGCGCATATACATATGTGAATTTGTGTCACATTTGAAGCATGTATAATCACATTATTATATCTTGAAGAGATTTTGGCTTGGGAATATATTCTAGTAGTTATCACAATTACAGAGAACTAACACTGATAATTCTCTGTTGACACAATCAGCACAACCAACTATCACTGCACAGAAAGCTAAAGAAAAAAAATGTCCCCCCCCCCCTCAAAGTGCCATTGTTAAGATGACGAAAGCTTTCAAGGTATAGTTGCAAAGGAAGGAACAAACAATTACGGAGACTGTGATAACCGTGGGTGGAATATTGTTTCACAGCTGTTTCATAAAGATGTATAAACACATTTACCTGCACAAAGCATACTGGTCCCCAAAGAATGCTCCAGCCTGCTTGTGGTTTAAAAATGACTAATGTAAATATGGCCAGAGAAACCTCTTGGTTTATGGCATTAAACTAAAAAGAAAAAAAGGCCTACAAATAGAATGTAATTTCCACACCCAACTATTTGTTTGAGAAACTAGTACAATCCCAATAGAGGTCTTCCATATCTGAAACTGCCCAATGGTCATTCAAAAAGAGGAACATTCCTGGGGAACAACATGGTAAGTTGCCCTGTCAGAGTAATGTGAGATTGGGGTCTTTTGTGGGAGCTGTTAGAGGGGTGTATCAAACACTTTTCCTGGATTATCTTCTAGCTCTTCATTTTGCAGTGGTTTGTGGTTCAATTTCCCACCATCGGATGTCAGGGAAGAGGATGTTGAGCTGTGATCTCCATCGTCACTGATTTTGCCTTTCATCGCGTCTTGAACAAATTCCAAGATTTCCAATGGCAGTCTTTTGAATTTGTCTTGATATTCTTGATCTAGTTCAGCCTGTAACTGGAAATGAGATGAATATTGTCATAAATAAAATTGAAATGATTCACCTTTGCTTTTTTCAAACAAGAAAAAAAAAATCCCCCTTGACTGACATTTTCAAATGGTGAAAGGGGAGGGGCTGCATTTTGGTTATGTTTCCAGATGTGAATTTGGCATGAGGATAGAGAGAAAACCTACCATTGGCTGTACTCCATTGTTTTAGAGCATGCAGGTTGTTCATGCACCAAAAGTCACAAAACAACGTTAATTATTACAGCCTGCTTTTTTTTTTTTAAAAAAAACCTCCATCATGCTGGATGCCTCGGTATCAAACATCTGCATCCATTGCTTTCCAAGTATGTTGGACATACTGCTATAAAATACTATGTTGCCAGGGAGATTCTGGGAATTGAAATCCATCCTGAGGGTACTGGATATATGTAAGATATCTTATGAGTGGATAGACTTCATTTCAAGACTCAATAAGAGATATGTCTCATGACCAGCAGAAATGTTGCTATCTCTGCCATCACTATGAAACTTGGTGGAAGTAACATGTACAGTAGCATCCTTGTGTTAATTACTTTGCTATTTAGTCTTATTTTGGAAGACCACGATACTGAGGAACATATGCTAAATCAAAAGTAAAGTCAATTTTATACAAAATGTAAAAAAGGCTCCACTGATATAACCCACTGAACTGCATTTGCTGATTTACAAATATATTAAATGTATTCCAGTGTTTGAAAGAGTAAATATCTATGAGTAATCTGACACCAGTTGATAAATACTTGACAATTACATTCTTATTCAACAGTAATTAGTATTGAGCATGAATTAATAAAATGGTAGTTATTATTAGACATTTGACTGCTTATGAAAGAGTGCTGACACACAACAAATCTAGAGTCAGAAACAATATTTTAAAATGTTGAATTGCAAGTTTTAAAATCTCTCCATAGGAATTCAAATGGTAAGCCATGATGTTTAGAAATGGGCAAACTGCTGTACCATATTTGGAAATGAATGATTACTTTAATTTGGTGACACCTCACCAGAGAAATGCCAATTATTATGAAGGCAGAATTGTAATTGTGTTGGCATTCAATCTGGAAGCTATTAGCTGGGCCTAATATTCAGTTACAGCAGATTCAATTACAATGGTATTTTCTGAATTCTTCCCAAGAGAACAGAAATATGTATTTTTAAAAGGCACAGATAAACATTTGTTCAACAGGGGCAGAGCGTAATGCATGATCATAAGATTGTGAGTTCATATCATTTACCTGAAATAAGCCCCACAAAACTAAACAGGACTTCCCAGTAAAAATGCATATATTATCAAGCTGTAAAAATACTTGTAATTAATATTTGCATTTTTAATATCCAATGATTTTACTTTAGAACAGACATGTCAAACTCATGACATCACATGATGTCACGAGACGTATTGGGACAGTTTTGCCATTGCCGGCAATGGGATGGGCGCGGCTTCTACATGACGCATCCGGCCCGTGCACCGGCAGTTTGACACACCTGCTTTGGAACATAGTTCCATAGAGGAACCCAAGACTGTAAATATGGAAAGCTATTAATTATTAAAAGAAGATAAGATTGTTATTATTTTTATAAAAGTATCAGAACTAAATACCTTAAATATTTTAAAGATGCTGTCTGAGGAAGTCCAGGGTTTATTTTATTTTATTTAGAAAATTTATATTGCCACCTACTCACACATGTCGACTTAAGGCGGTTTACAGATATAAAAGAAATAATAACAACAACAACAATGCCCCCATCCTGGCAACAACACACATTCATACTAGCCATTTAACGGGCTCCATCCTGCTCTGGGTTCCCCAGGCCCGCTGGCAGAACGTCTTCAGTGCCTTCTGAAAGAGTGTTAGAGTGGAGGTCAGTCTAATCTCTGAGGGAAATGGTGTTTCAGAGACGGGGAGCCACCACGGAGAAGGTCCTCCTTCTGAGTCCCACCAGTTGTATCTCCTTAGGGGACAGGACCCACAACACTCCTTGCCTCTCTGCTCTAGTGGATCAGGTAGATGTGCCTGACAAGAGACTGTCCCTCAGATAACCTGTCCCAAGCCAGGAAGGGCTTTAAAGGCGACAACCAGCACCTTGAATTGCACCTGGAAGCAAATCAGCAACAATGCAGTTCTCCTGCAGGAGGTTACACATGTGCACACCAAGGTCTGCACAAAACCATGTGGGCTGCTGCAATTTGCACCAACTTGAGCTTCCGGATGCTCTTCAGTGGCAGCCCCAAATAGAGCGCATTGCAATAGTCAAAACGGGAGGTGACTAGGGCATGAGTGACCATGACTAGGGATTGTTGGTCCAAGAAAGGACATATCTGGCACACAATCCACAGCTGCAGTTGTGCAAAGGCCCTCCTGGCCACGAGTGACACCTGCTCTTTGAGCAGAAGTCACAAATCCAGGAATACTCCCAGATTACGCAGAGGGTCTGTTTGGGGCACTGCCACCCCATCCAAGTCCAAAAGGTGCCAATTCTCCATGGGCCAAAGAACCCCAAACCCAGGGCCACTCGGTCTTGCCAGGGTTCAGTTTCAACCCGTTGCTCCTCATTTAGCCCCTAACAGCCTCCAGGCACTGTGAGAGGGAGGTCACGGCATCACTTAACTCACCATGGGCTGAGATATACAGTTGAGTATCATCAGCATGTATGCAATGAGTTATGTCCGCTTCCTTGAAATATTTTAAGTAATTTAACATTAGCACAGAAGTACAATTAGAAATGAAGAAAAAAATGAGGAGAGAGGAAGACTTTAGAGGTAGTTTGGGAAACAACAAGCAAATTAAACTGTTCCACTGATGTCATATTGATACTGTACTCTAAGGAGGTAGTTTAGTGGCCCGTGAGATTACTGAAAAGTCACTATGAAAAACAGAATGTCTAATCCCATCGCTCAGTCCTAACCATGAGCTCTAATTACGGCACTGAGAAACTGAAAGCAGTTCAGCGAGACGACTAGCAGCCTGCCTCCCCCACTTTTTTTAGAGACATAGTATTGGATTTCAAGAGCTGTGAGCCATGCAGAAAGCTACCTCATTTTCATTAATACTATCATTGAAAGTAATTTAATGTAGCTATTTGAGGAATATATCAGTCTCCAGGCTTTTATCCAATATAGTGGTATTCTCGAGGAGCCAAGTGCATAATTTCTTATTCAAATGAGTTTCCTAAATATGGGGTGGCTGGTAAGGTCCATTATCACAGCTCACTGCTCTTATAAATACTATTCACAGGCTTCATGTGCCTTGGAGGACAAAAATGTTTACCTTTAAGTGAAATAAATCTGGAAGTACATTAGCCTTGCAAGAAGGTAGCAAACAGGAAGA
The DNA here is from genome assembly GCF_947247035.1 of Vipera ursinii. Lineage (NCBI taxonomy): Eukaryota > Metazoa > Chordata > Lepidosauria > Squamata > Viperidae > Vipera > Vipera ursinii. The sequence continues at coordinate 202,987,620 of NC_139512.1, forward strand.
GTAAAGTAGCTGAAAGAGGAGAATCTTTATACTAACTCAGGCTTCTGGTGTCCAATGACAGTAAAGTGCAACAAGGCAGGATTGCATCGTCCCAACAGTAAAAGTTGTCAGCACTACAGAAAATAAACCAAAAAGTACTTTTCCTCCTTAAAGATTAATTACAGATAGTACTCAACTTACCACAACTGAGCTCAAAATTTCTGTTGCTAAGCAAGACAGTTGTTAAGTGAGTTTTTCTCCACCTTTCTTGCCACGGTTATTAAGTGCATCTGGCTTCCCCCTTGACTTTACATGTCATAAGTCACAAAAGGTGATCACATGACCCCAGGACACTGCAACTGTCCTGAATATGAGTCAAATGTCAAGCATCTTTTCAGTGCTGTTGTAACTTCGAACAAGCACTGTTGTACAGGTAGTGCTTGAGTTATAAACGTAATGGAGCCTGCCAATTACATTTGTAACCCAAGGATTCATAGGAGTGAATCATGTAACTTGAATGTGACCACTCCCTGCTTTTGCCCACCCATTCGCTAATCGAATGTCTGGGTCATTAAGTGCACGAGGTATCTCAGGGTGAGGAAGGCCATGAGGGGGCCTACTGCTACCGACCTGACCCACTGAGATATCTCATGCTTCCCCTTCCCCCACATCCTGCCCAACTGGGTCATTTACCTTATGTAGATCTCAACGATCAAGGGAGCTGTCCCCTCTCCTGCTATGGTTTCACCTTGAGCAAAAGCTTGCTGAGGCCTGCAGGGGCGACAGATTGCTCTGGTCATCCTTGCCAAAAGCCTTTGCTGAAAATGGAGGCCAGGAGGGGCAGGTGTGTCCTTCTGGGCCTCCGTTTACAGCGGCCTCCGTTCTCGGCCGTAAAGACCTTGAGGAAAAGCCTTTGCTGCTGTAAATGGAAGCCTGGAGGGATGTGCACACCCCTCTCGGCCTCCCTTCTCAGGAGCCAAAGCTTTTTGCAAAGATGGTAAAAGGCTTTGTAAATGAAGGGAAGGCTTCGATGCTTCAGGCCTTCCCTCAGTTGGCAAAGCCTTTTGCCACAGATCTCATCCAGGCCTCCATTTGCAGAGAGCAGAGGCCTAAAGTACTGCAAGATCATGCAAGATCAGTAGTGCAAGATCTCGCACTATTGATTTTGTGTGAACTTGCAGTACTTTAGGCCTCTATTCTCTGCGAACACACCAAAGGCCTGAAGCACCGAAGCAGGCCAAGAAACCAAAGGCTCGCGAGATCTTTGCAAGGTGAGTATCCACAAGCCCAGTGCCTGGGGACACCTGGGGGTGGAGGGAATAGGCAAGGGAAATGTTGTAGCGCTTCTGTGGTCCTTCGTAAGGGTAAATGACTGCTGTGCTGTGTAACATTTGTAACTTCGGGATTGTGTCATAAGTACTTGGGGAGGGGGTTATGTCGTAACTTCAAATGATCGCTGTGAACTGTCATAACTCGAGGATTACCTGTAATCTTTTTGAATACAGGCCATTCAAAGACTCTTGAAACATTTGGATGGCAATAAAAATACATGTTTACATATACATTTCAATGGTAAATAGTAAAGAACTTCCAGTATGATTCTGCACATTGATGCTGAAATATCAGGAGGAAGATTTAATATTTTTTCCTTTCTTGAGGACTCCATTCTTCATAACTGAAAAACCTCTGATCAAATATTTGAAAGAGCTATATTGCGTATTTAAAATAAAAAGGCAGTTCCCATTTCAAGCCAAATATTGAGGTGATCAGTTTGTAAATACTGGTATCACCAGAGTCATCTTATAAGGGAGCTGGGTGACATAAAAATCCAATAAATAAATGATTGAAGACATTGTAATATTTTCTCCATTGTTCAATATTTGCAAAAGCAGTAATTAAAATGGTTTGTAGCACTAGATAAAACATGAACAAGGAAACACAAGTTGAAAAACAACTGGAGAAAGTATACACACCCACCCCACCCCCGTATAATACTTTTCTGGTGTTCTAAAGAATGGTTTACAACATTTACTTTACTGGGTAATCCCATTATAATAAGGAAGTAGTATCGGGACTGCCAAGAGTTTTTATTTTAAATAAAAAAGCAACTGATCCATCACTGACAGAAACATGAGTGAGGGAAGCAGGAATGCATATGTGCAAGAGAGAGAGATGTTTTCTAAGAAAATAGCAGAGCATCAATAAATATGCAGAGTTGCAGGATATGGGCATTAGTTTGTTAGAGATGATTTTTTCTAGTATTATAAAGATGAATTGATTATTCATAAAGCACTCACTTAAGTATCAAAATCATACACAGCCCTTCTCACTGTAGACCTTAACTTTGAGGAGTCGTGATTCTATTGTCTTATTCTGACATAAGGCAATAATTTGATTCTTTGACAAAGTCTTCATAGTGATAGCCAGGGCTTTTTTTTTGTCATAGAACACACCGGAATGGCGTTCCAGCACCTTTTTCTGATGGATTTTCCAGAGTTGCGTTCTTTTCCTATCGCTTCCCTTCCTATCCTTGTTTGTTTTTGAAAATGTCCCACTGGCGGTACGGTGCATGCGGGGTCTGCTCTGGCGCTGTCTGCCTCCTCTAGGAGGAGCACCACAGCCAGAGCGTGACTTGATTGGCTAGGTCAGACCATGTGGCATGGAAGCCAATGGTGGCGGTGGGAGACACATAAACATTGGAGGCCATCTTTCACGAAAGAGTGAGTGAGCCTTTTGCCTTCCCTTACAGAAGGTGAGGTGTGAGGTTAAAACGAGGTGAAGCGAGAGGCAAGAAAGGCGGCTGGTGTGGAAGCTTGACTGATAGCAAAACTTTGCTGTTTCGGTTCCATGGGTAGTTCAAAGGCTGGGATGTCTACGAAAATCTCTTTTTAGTCTTTTATACTTTATATTCAAACTGCAGAGGGGAAGAATAAGAGTAAAGCCAATCTCTTGTGATTTGGAGGTATTTCTATTAATAATGTATATTAATTATGTATTGGTCAGATGTAAAGATAGACTTACAGTATGAGGTTTGATCTGATCTATTTATTAAATTGGATTTAACTTAAAGGTAAATTAAAAGTAATCTCTTCACTGTTCACTGACCAAGCTTCAACTTTAATTTGTTTCAAGTCAATATCCATATTAAACTCCAAATGTAAATTTTTCCACCTTGTTTGACAACTTCTTAAAAATAACTCAATCTTTTACAAGCAACCAAATTTTGTTTTATTGGGCCAATTTCATTCCACATAGAAAGCTGATTTTCCACTCATTAAACTAAATGGGTATGCCAGTGGTAAATGTCCCAAAGATTAATAAAATGCCTTCTTGTAATTTAAAGCCACACAGTGCATGGTAACATTAATAGTATTAACTTACTTTGAACAAAATCCTAGTCCTTTAGATACACTAAAAATTGAAGGGTTTTTTTTCAACTACAAAGGTAAACCTTGTAGGGTAGGCAAGGCAGGTTGTATGACGTGTGTGAGTTCCAGCACTTTTTTTTGTTTACAAAAAAAGCACTGGAGATAGCCAATTTAACAGGTAAACCAGAAACAAATTTTGCAATTATCATGACCTGTGTAAGGCACTCCATAAACAGACTAGTTGTGAGAACAAAACTACGGTTAAATATCGTGAAAAACAGCTAAGCCGGTGCAAATATGAATGGTAAGAAAAGCTTTGGATTATTTAAGGCTTGAGTGTTTATCCTATTTAACTGTTAGCTGACGTAACAAGAACTGTCAGTTATTTAAGTAGCTGTAAAGTCAATCTTTGAAATAAATTTTAAATTGATCTTTTGCAGTAAAGACTGGTGAAAATCTCAGGAAGTAACTGAAGACTATTTAATTAAGTACCAGGCAAGAAAAAGTTATTTTGGATATAAAACCCCTGTGTAAATCTATTTAAAGGATTCCACGCTGATTAGGCACAAGTATAGATTGTTTCTCATTAACAAGTATGGGAGGAACTGAGGGTTGTGTCTTGATGCTTGAATGTTACACTTCTGTTTCTAGGTGTTTTGTTGAATTACCTGGGGGGCCTAGAAGGACTGACAAGGAAAGATGTTGGAGAATGGCAAATTTTGTGTGATCCTGTTAGTGACATTACGTTTAACTAGCAAACAACTGGCATTGTCTTCACATGGTTACTGTTCAACAAAAACAATGAGATATTTAAAGTATGCTCCATCAACACTGAAGAAAACTACAAGGCTCTGGAATTCTTGGTTACCTCCTTGGAGCATCGCTCAAGAAAAGGAGAACCACTGATATGGGATAAAGTAAATGAGGGCAAGCAGTCTTCATAGCTATTCCCTACTAAAGTAAAAATGTTAATTTAAAAAAAAATGTAATAACCCCCCCACACCCCTCCCAGATAATATTACCATACAAGACTAAGGTATTTATGTATGGCGATATATAATACCTACAGCATTACTGATATAACTAATGTTAAATACTTGAAAAAACGTTAATATTTCATTGGTTAGTTTGTGGTATATTAAAGGAACTGTGAAAAAATTAAAAAAATAAAATTAAAAAAAATTAAGACTAAGGTAACTTGAGCTTCAATTCCTGTTATTGTTCCTGAAGTGATCTTTATAGATTTTCACATATTTATTTATTGACTGATTGATTGAAAAGACTTCTAGGGCCACACATCTTTAAAAAAAATGGAACACAACAATAAAAAACCAGAAAAGAAAGAAATAATAAAACCAAAACTCGTCACCTCCACCATCCTTCTGCACAAGAACTTCCACAACTGTATTCTGTAGAATGTAATAAGGTAAAAATAAATGACACAATTGTTTGTTATCAATACTCATACATAAAATCCTTTGCCTAGGAAGTTGCTTTACAGCACCAGCATTTGTGTCTGTCTGCCTTGATTCACACACTGCCAATTAATTATCCTGTTTCTTTTACAAGGTGTTAAACAAGATCCCCCCCATGCTTAAATTAATTTTTACTCCATGCAAATTTAAGTACATATTATTTCTATAGTATGGCAATTAATAGAGAGCTTAAAGAGGATTATTTCAAAGTAGTCACTATCAAAAAATTTTTAAATAACAGAAATTGAAAATATTGAAGAATAACCTTCACTTAATCATAGGTCTCTTCATTATTTTTGGGGGGCAGATCTGGGGACAGTATATGAAGAGTATTATATTGCACAGTTCTATTTGGTAATTTTAATCTATTGAAAATGAATACTTATCCAACAGATTTCATTCAGTTAAATCATAAAATCATAAATAATACTGTAGGGGCCTAAGAAAGACATTAAAAAACCACACATTACTTTAATATCATTGACAAAAATATTTTAATTACACCAAACTGGATAAACGCTGTATTTGAATTATTATCAGTCTTATAATGTTACGTTCAGTGAGATTTATTCCCAAACAAATATGCAATCAATTTTCTAGCTGGATGGAAGACTTGGGGAGGGTGCCAAGATAGGAAGGCTGGGATAAAGAACTACAGTTTAATGTTTTGGAACCTAAAGAATGATGATCTTACAGTGTGTTTATCAGCTATCTCTGGCAACAAGTCATTATTTATCCCTGAAATAGTCTGTGTATAATTTAGGAGAAGTGTAAGCTTGCCTTTTGAATTTTATAACTACATCAAATAAGCAAGATTTAAAGTTTGCCTCTAAAGTTCCTTAACTACTGATAAAATTAATAAATTAGACTATTACCTTAATACAGCAATAGATCCAATAACAGGAAACTATAGGAACATTTTATATTTTCCAAAGCAATTAAAGCAATACTGTAAACAGTATTCTTAAACCCATGTGAGGGAAAGCCATAATTTTTTTGGGTGTGTGTGTGTAATCATTGCAATTTTTCTTTGTTTTTTGTGTATCTGCAATATATTGGCAGCTGGGGGTATTTTAATACATGTTGAAAAGTATTGGTGTTATAAAAATATAATAAACAATGGAAGGTAATTCTGTTCCACAAGACAGGCACCAAGATAACTGTCTTTGGGCTTAATTTTTCCCCCCCAGATGAACATGTAAGGATGAATAGACTAGCTCCACCCGCTCAATTCAGCTTCACTAATTGGATGAATATATCCCTGCCTGTAGTAAAAAATAGGGCAAGGAAAGACTTCAGGGAGCTGGGCAGCTCTTCCTTTTTCACAGGCAAAACTCTTACAGAACATCTGAGCAGGGTTATGCATATAAAAGTGACGTGCAGACTAATGTAATGATATGTAGGGGTGTCTGTGTGTGAGAAATGTACATGTTGTAATTGTCAGAATCCATTTATACCACATTCATAAATGTATGTTTAAAACATTATCCCCCCCCCTATGGATTCTGCCATCTCCCGAGGAAGGAGGAGCGCATGTGGATTCAGCCTGCCTTAGGTTATTTCAAAGGCCAAGGGAACCTTTTGAACTGGGGGGGAACAAAATGGAGGGTTAGAGAAGAAGGCATCTGGCTTGTGACTTCTTTTAATTCTGGAGAGGAAGAAAGCAATAACCATAAAGATTCGAAGTTCCTTTTTTCCCCCACGAAAGGGATGACATGAAGTAGAAGGATGGGGGCTGACCAAATGGGGTTGAGGGAAGGGGGGTTGAACCGGGTACCCTTTATAAAATCTCAATTTGTAAAACAATACTAAGTCCTGTCTTGTATTCCCACAACCAAGCATGTCCTAGTAAAGATTCCTTTTGGACTAGAACTGACTCCAAGAGTTTTTGTTTTCCTAAGACGTGGTTTGGGGTGGGTCCTGACAGTAATTTTCCAATTCTGTTAAAAGAATAGGCATGTAGAGTTCACTTACATTTAGGAAAGGACATATAATAAGATGAAGAAATAGAGAAATATATATACTGACTTAAAGAATACTTTTAGAATAGTGCACACTATTGTAGAATAACATATGAATTCATTTTATATAAGGCTTATTCTTTATAAAAACTGCTTAGAGTTAGTATTTTAAAGTATAACTAAGAACCAAAGTGCAGCCATGCTTAACCGAAGCATGAACTCTTGTTACACACATAGCTTCTAGATACAAAGCAGGCATTCTTATAGAAAAACAAGGGAAGACATAAATCTTTTATAATTGCGGATTATCCAGCTTGGGTAACAGTTCACCTTGTAGATAAGGCTATACCCCAAGTTAGCAGGATGTTACAGAAAAGGGAGTGAAGATCAGATAGAAGCAAAAGGGCATTTGATCTAATAATTGGAGGGTTTGGTAACTGTAATGGTTGCTAGGCGGTCGGAAAACATGTGACCAGGTAGGCCTATCAACTGGACTCACTTTGGAAGGACGTGGCATGATGTACAGGACAGGGTATAAAAATCTATGCAAAAATTGCTTCAGGTGTGGACTCTGGGATTTGCCATTACAAGAGTTCCACCGCTTTTGCAAAAGCTTTAATAAAACTTGTTTTGTTTTCCAACATCCTTGGAGTTGAATTTTTTTATTCCTCCCATGTGGAACATCCTTCCCTCTGAGGTGAGGTAGGCTTCGTTCTCCTGGCTTTTCAGAAGAGTGTGAAGATCTGGCTCTGCCAATCTGTGTGGGGCTCAGAGTGGGGTTCATGCAATCCTGGGGTGGTTAGTGCTCCGAAGGTGTTTCTGCCTTTTAATTTTTAACTTATTTTATCCGTGTTTTACTCAACTCTCGTTTTACTGACTCGGTGTGTACTGTGTTTCTATATCTAAATTTGAGAAATAAATGAATGTGGGCCAAGGTTGTCAATTAAGATGAAACTAAGGAAAACTGGATTATTTTATTCCTTTCACATCCCCCCGTTTTGAGCCCTGATCATTTTGTTGTAGCATCGATATGCTGCAGTGATCTTCCTTAGCATCCACCCACCTTTTTGGTTTTTAATTGGCTGCATCCAATTACACATCCACAGCCCTATCCTGAGAGACCCTAAGCCCATTTCTGCAGTTAATGGTAAAATGTATCATAGCACATTTCATTCTAGCAACCCTTACTCCAGCAATGGAGAAAAAAAAGAAGAAAACAATAATCCCAAAAGATGCCCAAGAATGGAAGCTGTGAACACAAATGTATAGCAGGCCAAAACCAACAGTGTAAAGCTAATACATACATTGGATGGCCTCATCACCAAAAAAAGTGTTGCCTTTGTGGGGGATAGGAAGCATAATATTGATGGATCAAAATAATTCAGTTTATCCTTCATGCATTTTTTTAAAAAAAACATATGCAGAAGGCACCTGCTGGCAAAGGAAGCTAATCAACCATATTCCACACCATATGCTTTCCATCTTGATTTTTTACAGTTCTCATATAAGCATGTTAAAATACAATCTGCCAAGCAAAAACACTTATGTCTCATAAACTATCTTACAATTAAACCCAAAAGATGACTACATGGAAGACAGAATTCCAACTCTCCAGAGCATATCCTATCAAACATGACAATATATGCTTGCAATAAATTATGTCACAACTCCCAGGGTTGAATTTATTATGGCTGCTATTTAGATGCCTTTGGCAACATTCTGAAGAATGTAGTGGCCCAACAACAGGAAACTACACATTGCTACATACCCCTTGCTCTTGCTTTTAACCTTCTTTCACTCATCTAATGCTGTTCTTCGAGTTTAATTACCTTCCATGGATGCATTTATATAAAGGATAACGCTATCAAGCTGACCATTGTACACAATTTTGCCATCAGATGGAACATAGCAATCCATAGGGTTTTAGCTCCATAGGATTTGCAATTAAATGCTCAAGTTATTTCATCATGCCTGAAATCTCAAATGCAAATCATAATCATCTCCCCAAAGATTAATATAATACATTTTTATGGTTCAAGCGATTCAATTAGTGTTTTTTTTTAAATTACACTATTCCAGTCAAATCAATTTTATTGCACAGGCCCTGATGACTAGAAATAATAACTAACTATATAGGTTTTTTAAAAAGCAGTAACTAAATTGCTGAAATAGCTTAAAAAGTCACAAATTATCCCTCCTAAAGCTACCCAAATTGAATTAAGTCTGACTATAATTTATTGATAATGTTTGTTTTCCTCCTATATGATTGGTTAAAATTTGGTTCATTCCTTTGATTAAGGACAGTCACACACTTGATGTTCATATATTTGTATATACATATCTATGTGTGCTTTAAAAATGCACTATTTTTCTCTTGGGTAATCATATAAAGGATATGAAAGAAGTCAGCAAATCAAATTACTTTCCTCATTTGCTCTTCAAGCAACATGTAAAAAATCCTGATTACTGTGGGTGCTATTTACATAGCTGTAAACATTTATAGAATACTAATTTTCTGTATTCAACTATTAGAATTTCAAAATTCTTGTTCATGAAACAAGACAAAGGCAAAGGTATCAAAATAACAAGGTTCTCTAATTACAACTTCATCTTTGATATCCTTAAAATTGGACTCCTGGAAGCAATATTCATCTATTTTGGATATCACCGTGTGCAGTCCCACATTGAGTGAATGACGATTAATCAGACATGCTGTAATTTATATTTCCTCCTCCAAGAACCTACGTGGGAAGACGCTGATTAGCTTGCAGTGACATATGTAGATGGCATATTTGATTTGAATTTGAAAATTCTTCCAAATAAGTTGCTTATAAATTATCCTAAACAGTGCTTTTTTTGTAAAAGAAAAAGGTGCCAGAACATTTTATTTATTTATTTTTATTTTAATCCCATTTATATCCCACCCTTCTCCGAAGACTCAGGGCGGTTTACAATTTAAGCACAAACCAATGTGCTTAGCAATAGCCTTCATTCTATGTATATGCCTGCTTATTAGGGCTTCCCCCCCAAGCGGCATTATTACAAAGTCAGCTTATTGCCCCCAACAATCTGGGTCCTCATTTTACCTACCTCGGAAGGATGGAAGGCTGAGTAAACCTTGAGCCTGGTGGGACGCGAACCTGCACTAATTGCAAGCAGCTGGTGTTACTTAAGGAGGCATTAGCCCACTGCTTCACCAAGGCTCAATGTCATACAACCCGCCTTGCCTACCCTACAAGGTTCCATCCAAAAAAGGTGCCGGAACTCCGTTCTGAGCGTTCTATGAGAAAAAAAAGCCCTGATCCTAAATGTTCTTATAAACAGGGTTAGAGGAATTCCTGAACTTGATTCATACTTCGTGAATGGCTACAGAGCTGGAACCACTATAATTAATAAGGCTGGTGTTTTTCATTAATAATACTGATTTCAGTAACCCATAGTTGGTATATCTGAGTCAGCTCACTAAAGGCTGATTTAAGCTCATTCCCAAATGAAGATTCCATGTTCAGTGTAATTCTGAATATGGGCTGTTGAAGGCTACTCTCCCCTTCATGTCCTTGCCCTGAAATCCGTGTGGGCGTATTGCCAACAGATCCTGGATCAGAGGGACCCTTAGTCTACAGATTATCAAAAACTTGTTTGCAAAATATTTCAATGCATTGTAATCAATATAAAACTTGTTGGGACAACCTTCTCCTACCCCAAGCATCTCTTTGTTATTTTGAAAACCTGAACTTTCTTCATTCTTCTAACTCACAGTTTCAAACTTTTTCAGACCATAAAATTCTTAGTATAAAACTTCTTGGAATTCCTTGATCAAAAGGGAAAGCTGTAATGATAGAAAGCTGACAATAAAATATACACTAAAATGTAGGTTAATTTCTGCTCATCCATAACGAAAGGACCAGTTGGGAGCCACAGGTAGATGAAAGTCCCTGCTTTCCCCACAAAGCTTTTCATCTGGCCTTGCTTGGGAGAAGGGGAGAGAGGCAGTGTTGGGGCGGGATGCAAAACATGGCAACTGTGCCCCCCCCGCCCCGGAGAATACTGTGTGGAGGCATTTTCCTAAGTAAAGATTATAGTCGTCATGTTCACCTTTCTGGCTGTACCTTACAAACATTTCCACGGACACAAGTGTTAGCATTTGTTTCTCGTGGAACCCCATCAAATTCTTACAGAACTTTTAGAGCTCCATGGAACAACAGTGTGTGTGTGTGTGGGGGGGGAACCCTGCTTTAAACTAATCTTTTTGCTTTATTCTCCTCCTCCCGGTTCCTGAGCTACTTAAGGCAAAAGACACACAAGGGAGATGTAGCTACATGTCATGGTTTACGGCAGGGGTGTCAAACTCAATTTCATTGAGGGCCGCATCAGCATTGCGGTTGCCCTCAAGGGGCCAGGTGGGTATGGCCAGGGTGGGCGTGGCCTACTGGGTGGGCATGGCTAGAGTGCATATGGCCCACTGGGTGGGCATGGCCAGCTCTACATCGTTCACATCAAGGGTGCCTATGGGGGCCTGGGCAGGAGTGGGACAGATCTGAAGGTCTCTGGCAGAAGGAGGGTCTCTGGGCCAGGGCCAAGGCAGTGGGGGCCATTCCCTCCCTGTTTCCAGGATGGCTTCGTGGGCCACATGAAACCACTTCGCGGGCCGGATCCGGCCCCCGGGCCTTGTGTTTGACATGTCTGGTTTACGGGAATGATGCTGCTTAGGGAACAATCAGATGGAGGGTGGAGAGGGAGCCTGCAGTTGCATAATAGCAGAGAAAGAAACTCAGAAAGGTTCTCTGTAACTTAGGCTATAAAAAAAGACAGCAGAGTTGTACCTTCAAACTTGCATGATTCTGTTAATATAGCCTGACAATAAAGCTGATTAGCCTATCTGTTTACGGTATGTTTCCTGTCTGGCCAACCCCCCCCGGCTACAATTAAAATAATGGTAGGTGGCTCAGTGGGTTAGGACGCTGAGCTTGTCGATTGGAAGGTTTGGCGGGTCGAATCCCGAGTGCCGCATAACAGAGTGAGCACCTGTTACTCGTCCCAGCTTCTGCCAACCTAGCAGTTCGAAAGCACATAAAAAATGCAAGTAGAAAAATAGGGACCACTACGGTGGGAAGGTAACAGCGTTCTGTGCGCCTTTGGCGTCTAGTCATGCCGGCCACATGACCACGGAGACGTCCTCGGACAAACGCTGGCTCTTCGGCTTTGAAACGGAGATGAGCACCGGCCCCTAGAGTTGGAAACAACTAGCACGCATGTGCGGGGGAACCTTTACCTTTACCTTTAGGTGCAGCAAAATCCCAGGGCCAATGGTACAGTTCCTTCTCCTATATGAAGTACTTGGTTGCTAAAATATTTCCGACAAACAGCTCAGTTTTCTTTCGAGGCATTCAAAAGAGGGATCCTGGAAATGTTCTGAAACAGCAGGTTAACGTACCTAGCTAGAATTTGGGGGTAATACTATCATAACTGGATTATTATAATTGGGACTTTCTATTATGAATGGCTCTCTCTCCCTGTCAAACCTAAGGATATATAAAATTTAACAGTCACTAAAGATATTCTCCACAGAATTCTTTCCAAAGTAACATTATTATAACAGTACATTTATTCTTGCCCATACATTCTTTATCTCTAAATATGTAGTCTCTCTCCAACTCTAGTTGGGCACTATATGTTACGTTGTTAGCATTCCATTTAACTGTTGTTAAACAACTGAAAAAAGTTAAATAGTTAATAGCGTGAAACAAAATGATTGCTGCCCACTGTCATAAGGAATGCCATTACAAAGCACCACAATTTAATCTATAAAGAATATCACTTTTACAGAGGGTGTTGGTGGAGTTGGTGGATTGCAGCATTTTCTTATTTTCTTAGGTATGCTGTAGGAGGCTGTGTTTGAAGGAGATTGCATTTTGCTCCATATTGTCCTATTTTTTATCTTGAATTGCTAGAAAAAATCTGTAATGTTTGGAGGCTACTCATTTCTTTTTAATAATAATGCTCTAAACCTAGACTTGAAATGTGCCCTCATGGTTTTAAGTATATCCTATGTTGGGGGTTGAGAAGACACACAGTGCCACCCCGTGCATGTCACATCATAAGAAATCATGGAAATTCAGGCCATTATGTTGAAGAATCAGTGAAACAACAGGGGGGAAAACCATTTCACAAACAACCTGTTTTCTTTGAGTCTATTTTACACAAACACACAGACAGATTTTAATTAAAATTTCTTCCTAAATGCAAAGGTTTTAATTTAATACAATGTATTCAATCTGGCTCATTCTGACAGCTATAATTTGCTTTAAGACTTGTGTCCTACAACCAATATGACATGACTAGATTGGCTTCCCTGTCTCTCCCCCCCCATCCCCCAGTATCCATCACATGCCATCCACGGTTCAGAAATACTATGAGACACTTGAGCAGAGAGAAGGAATCTGTTCCATTCTGGATATCATTTTGTCATTTGATGGATGTCATTGGATGTGCCTCCAAGCCAATCAATAAACCTAATTAAATCAGGAAAGAAGAACTGTTAAATATTTAAGAGCTTGCTTATCCAAAAATGTCCTTTGTTCATAGGACTCTTGTATAGCAAGCTGGCTGGGAAGTCTTGGTTTGTCAGGAGACATCCACATATATTAATTAGAAAATGAGGAACCTTTTTTTTTAAAAAAAAACACAGCAGAATTGACCATGTGAATTGCCAGGAGTTCATGCAGCTCCCCTTCCCCCCCCCCCCAGATCCACTGCATTTTTCCGAAACTTATCAAATTTAGAAACTTGAACTAAAGGGAAACTTCCTGACAGTTAGAACAATTAACCAGTGGAACAACCTGCCTCCTGAAGTGGTGAATGCTCCAACACTGGAAGTTTTTAAGAAGAGACTGGACAGCCATTTGCCTGAAATGGTATAGGGTTTCCTGCCTGAGCAGGGGGTTGGACTAGATGACCTCCAAGGTCCCTTCCAACTTATTATTATTATTATTGTGACACAAGGGGAAATACTTAAGTTAGCAGCTGGAACATAAGGGCTATCTTGCTTTATTTTTAATAAATATGTAAATAGAATCAGATCCTGTTTAATTTTTGTTCTAACCTCTTCCGTTATGTTTTGTAGGTTGGTCTCTGCCATGCCATACTGAGATAGGGTTGCCAGGTCTGGGCTGCAAAAGAATACTTTTTCTATATCTTTCTTCTGCCTTCTGCTGGTTGCTAGGATTTTTGCAACCCCAATATAGCGACTTTATTCAAAGTCCATGTATGGTCCACAATGGACTCTTCTCCCCAAGTCATACAGAGAATCAGATAAATGTACTCCAACTGAGCACATTTGGTTCAAAATCCTTAGGCTTTAGGTATGAGCCATGTCCTGCCTGCCTACCTGCCAGCTACAACCAAAGCACCCTTGGTGCCTTATAGGCCACATACACAAATCTTAAAACCTATCATAACATTCATAAACTACAGCTTTGCAGGCCCAATAAATTGGTGTTAATATGCTCTCAGTCAGCACCAATAAACACTTGAGCTATTGCATTTTGGAACAGCTGCTCTTTCTGAGTAGCCTATAAGGCTAATTCCATTTAAAGCACAACATAGTGTGATATTCAAGTTGAATGATGATGAGGACATGAATTGCTATAGCAATAAGACTTATATGCTGCTTCACAGTGCTTTACAGCCCTCTCTAAGCGGTTTACACGGTCAGCCTATTGCCTCCAACAGCCTGGGTCCTCATTTTACTGACCTCAGAAGGATGGAAGGCTGAGTCAACCTTGAGCCCAGTGAGACTTGAACTGCCAAACTGCTGTCAGTCAGCAGAAGTAGCCTGCAGTACTGCATTCTAACCACTCCATCACCAGGGCTCTTATAGCCAGATCTCTTGCTCCAAATAGAACCACAATTGGCATACCAACTGAAATTGGGCACAGATTGAGCAGTAGCCCTGAGCCCAAAAGGATACACCCCCCCAACTCACATCACATACCTACACCTTCATGGGTAGTACCTGCTCATCAAGCAGCAACTCTGATAGTAATGGAAACTTCCCACAAATAGCATCTTCACCCAACTAGGGTTCAACTTCAGCCTATTCTTTCTCATCAGACATCTTATGGCCTCATGCACTGGGGAGGGATACCAGCAGCATCTCTCTTACAGCACAAGGTAGTGGTTTCAATTAGATTTAGAAAGCAGAGAGCGCAGAAATGATGCCTGCTCCACCCTATCATTGGGCCGCTTATCACAAACTGAAACTGCTCACTCAGGAAGAAATGGAACCACTGCAAAACAAGATCTCTAGTTCCATACCCTGGTGGATGATATCAAATTGGTTTTAGTTAACTTCAGCTCATTTTCCAGTTGTTGTCTGCAGTTCTTTGCAATTTGAAAATAGGAACTTGAGAATGCCATGATTCAAAAAAAATGTAGTATTTATACATACTAAATATACACTAATCTCTAAAATAATATACACTAATCTCTAAAATAATATACACTAATCTCTAAAATAATATACACTAATCTCTAAAATAAAAGCAAGGAAACACAACATTATAGAATGCTTTGTGTAAATGCTTTTCTACAAGCAGTTTCAGGCAAATAAAAATAAGCTATCTTTGCAAAGTACTTGGCAAAGTACAATAAAAATCAGAAGAGTTCCAAAGTGATTACAAACAAAACAGTACAATACTACAGAGTAACAAAAAAGAATAGTTTAAAATATATACAGAAGTAATTCTAGCTCTCTAGTCCTCAATCCAGCAAGCAGCAGATCTTCCATGCAGCTCCGGGAAAAGAAAAGGTTGGTGCTGGCTGCAAAAATCTCCAGATCTTCTTTTGCCATGTGACCAGGAACAACAACAACCAAAAAACAAAAAAACAAATACAAAAAACACCTTCCGGCTTCTTGTAGCCCAGAACTGGCCCAGGCAAGTCACAGTGTTTAAATATGGCCATGGCTTTTTCTGTGATAGAACGCACGGAACGGCGTTCCAGCACCTTTTTTCAACAGAATTTGTGGAACTAAAAAAAGTTCAGCCAGACCTTCCAACTTTTTGTGGAAAAAAAAAAAAGAAAGAAAGATCTCACAAGGAGTTGGAAGGTCTGACTGAACTTTTTTTAGTCCCACAAACTCCGTTTGCCTGCAGCAGAAGAGAAACACGCCAGAGCTAGAAAGCAAGTGAGCAAAGAAATGCTTTCGGGAAGAGGGGAGGAGTTGTGCCGGGAGGAGAAGCGGCAGGAAATGGGGCTGCCATTTCCAGAAGGGAGAAGGGAGACGTGGGGCAATGCAGGGCAGCAAGCAAGTGCTGTTCTCTGCTCTGCACCCCTGCGCACAGCTGTTCTCTGTGAGACAGGTGACAAAGGACTGGCGGAAGGAGGCGGTGGGGGAGGCTTGGGCCGCCCGGTCACGGCGCAAGCCATGGGAGAGTTGGCGGAGGACAAGGAGGTGGCTGCTACGCCTGGGCAGGTGGCCTGTGGGTCGAAGCTTAAAGGAAGCCCCTCCAGCGGCGCACAGCGGCAGCGGAGCCATTCACCATCACTCCCCCTGGCTCCGAAACGGTGGAGGAGGACCGGGCCTACCCCGCCCATCCCATCCAACTTAGCATGGCAGTCCTTCTCGGGAGGGGATTGAAAAGTTGCCAATCAAGGAATGCCCTAGCGGGGGTGGGGACGCTGAGTTCCGGCACCTTTTTTCTTACAAAAAAAAAGCACTGAATATGGCCACCACTGCAGTAGAGACTGAATTCAAGTCACATGGGTACAGAGGCTTCTTATGGTTGCAGTTTTGAATTTCTAATGTAAGTACCCTTTCTGAATGAGTTCGTTTTTTGTGAAAATTCACAAAACAATCCTGGGGGGGTTACCTGTGTACCACTTATCTTAGTAGCTGCTGACATGATACAGGAAATGTATGCAATCTGTAACTCTTCGGTTTCATTTGGCCCTTGTTTTACTTCAATGAAGCCTTTGGCTTATATATACAGTATTTGCGGGTATTAAATCTATGGCTTTTTTTAAAAAAAATTGTCATCAGAAAGAGAAAGAAGGGGTTACACAACCCATATTTGTATATACCTCTCCACTGTCTGCTTCAGCCTGCCCTCCCCACTAGCCCCCCCCCCCACATCAGCGTGCCCTCCCCAGCAATTTCCTTTGAAGGAATTTTGCCTGTGCCAAATAAAAGATTACTCAACACATAATATAAAACTGAATAGCATTTCTGCACTCTGTGCTACATGGACACTATATAGCTTTATTATTTTATTCATTAATTTCTACAGCTCATAGTTTCAAAGCAAAATTTATTGGAAGGATTGAAATTAGCAGGAACTTAAGATCACAAATATATTATTATTATTATTATTATTTTTTAAAAAAACGGGATCATACTGGTTAAATAATCAATGGGTAATACCAGAAATTCAAAACATGCAAAGATATGGGGATGAATCAATGGTTTTTATGTTAGGATATATATATATATGTATATATAGATATATATATAGTGGTTAGTTTTACTAGAGAAGAAAGGCAAATGTTTCACTCACTTTCACTAGTCTCATACTCCATTTCTACTTCTGTTTTTCCTCCTCTCCTTCTGGTTCTTCTATGCTCTTTAAAACAAATCCAAGGATCGTTTCAATTTTAGATGAATAGCAATGACTAAACTAGCATATGACATTTTTACATGTAGCAATCAGTATATATTAAAAACTTAACAAATCAGAAAAAAAAGCCCATGAATGCAGTTTAGTATTAATTTTAATCTTATTTCTCCAACAGGTACATGCGTGTGCATACACACATACACAGACATACCAGGCAGTGAAGCCACTCTGTCCACTCTAATTAACAACATTTTCTCCATGTCACAAATCTGTGTGACAAGCAGAAAATAAATTTTAAGAGGAAGGAAGATATCCCTGCAAGGATAATGGCATCCCCTTCACCATAGAGAATGGATCCATCCATCATTTGGGATTTTCTTCTAGTACAGCTAAAGTCAGCCACAATTCAAATAAGGAAATTCTTTGACAGAAGATCTGCTAACAATCAAACAGCTCCAAACCTAGAGAAGCTAAACTGGCCTCCCACTCCCACTCCCACCCTACCCCACCCCACCCCTCACCTCAAATCGACATACTAAATTAATGAAAATTCTGTATAGGAGAAAACCATTCTCTTTTTGCTTTTAAGGAACGTATTTCATAGTGGTGAAAAAAAACAGTGTATAAGTAATTTGGCTGACCCTATAAGCATAAGAAGCATATTGCTTAGCATTTCCTGCTTTGAATTTTGCATGGCTAGAGTTGAGGTGGAGGGAAACGGATTAAAATATATCAGGATTTAAAGCATTTCTACTACAATACACCCAAGGTATTTTCTCTCAACTGGAAGGAGTTCTTTTGTTTCACTAACTTACCACTGTTGCTGTTTAAGGAGGAAATACCTTGAAAGTGAGTACATGTCTAAGAATAAGCTCCATTTAATTCAGTGAGGATTATTTCTGAGTAGAAATAAACTGTTCTCTCAAGTATTATTTTCTTCTGGGGGGGGGGAAAGCAAGACACAAATCTACCGTAACTTATTTGAATTAAAGAAACAACTATTATATAGGCATGCCTTGCTTATCAATCACACTTGGGACCGGGGATTCTGTGCTAAGTGTTGCAGTTTCTAAGTGAAAAATCATGTCATCATCTTGGATTTATGATGTCAGTTCTACTTCCATTGTAAATGGATTGCCATGGTTAAGTGAGACATTATGGGACTGCCACTTGCATTTTCACTTCCACATTCTCCATTAATTCTGTTTGTTGTTAAGTTGGTTGTGTAGATCACAGATGGCAATTGTGTGATTGTGTGACATTGCAATAAGATATGAGGAGTGTAGCAAAGCTGTTTTCTCCCAACTATTGTTAACTTCGAATGATTGCTAAACAAGGCAGTTAGTAAATGAGGACTACAGTACTGGAATGACCAAAACCAGCTTACTATTTCAGTTCTATCCATAATAAGATGACTTGCTGAATGGAAATGAAAAACATGTTATTTTTACTGCATATGTGTTGTGACCATCCCACCAGGAATTAGTTTTAACCTTAGCTTAACCATAGCCCATCGACTTTGGTTAGAGAAATCTGTTGAGTGTCTCCACTTTGCTCTTTGAATGTCAACCTCATCTTCAGCTGTAGATATTGTCTTCCCTCCTTTTGGTGGGATATGTAATCAAAGGGTGGCACTCTCCATTGTTTTCTACGAGGTACATTCCTGACATACAACAAACTCGAGATGATACCTCTGCTGAGAGCAGGTTGTTGATTCTAATATCTCCATTTAAACATATGCAGCCAACTCTTTTCAAAAAGTACATATTCAGCTCTACTTGGATAAGTAAGAGATGGAGAGAAAACAATTTTGAGATAATAGCCCATAACAGTGAAATTGTGTCAATAATTGAGCCTGTCAGAGTTCACCTCAGTTGTTGTTCAATTTCTATAATACAAGCTATTTTATACGATGTTCTAGTGGGAGCGATATTGAACATTTTTAGTTTTTAGATTCACAGATAAACATGCTATGAGACTGAAGACAGTCCAAACCTTCACTGAAATAGTTTCTTCTTACTGAACCTTATCAGTAAAGAAATGAGATAGAACATTTATGCATATGTAAACTAAAATGTTTTTACATATATGCCTGGAATTGGGGAAAAAAGAAGATTTGCAATGCTTTGCAAAGACTGATTAAAAAAGAAACTTTTCCTGACATCTGCTGGACTCTACTTTGCACCCACCTTTCAGGGCAAGGATGAATAATTAGTCATGAATTTCCTAGTATTTTTTTTCCACTATTGCAGGGAATACAAATGGGATGGAATAGACATGTTGCATTCAATGCAGTCAGGCATTTGTTTTATTAATAATCACCTCATGTAACATGTAGGTATGTATTACAGTGATATAAAAATTGCATAAGATTATACAGTTCAGTCTAATCTTTTTCAACCAGAAACTGGCATTTTATTTACTTGTATCCATGAAATTAAGTATTCACGGGATCTACTTGGCAGCAATAACTCATCATGGGTCCAGCTCCTTTTCTACCTCCCAAATCTTGTCATCTTTGGAAGATCCTCTGGAACAGATTGGATTAATTGCAGTGCAGCAGGAGAAAAAAAGGAAAGTCCAGATGACATATGATAGTATTCCCCTGACATATCATGTAGCCCATCAATTCCTTAAAATAACAAAAACAAAAACAAATAAGGGCTATTTCTTCAGGCTCTCTACCAATCTGAAGTGCCTCCTTCCTGAAACTGGAAGTAGGTCAATTAGAGCATCAAAAATTAGGTCTAATTTATAGGTGGTAAAACCTTTTTCAAATTTAGCTGGACTTGTGGAGACTTCATGGAGGTGCCTACGTTGTTTTCTTGGCAGCGGAGATAAAGTGGTTTCCTGACTTTAAGAATGTTTTGGCTTCCCAACCTGGCTTATATCTTCAGAATTCTCTGGAACCCTTCCATTCAACTAATCTGCTTAATTTCAGAGCCCACACAAGATCAGCCATTACTGTCACCTACTCAGACATTTATTAATGTAGAAACATAGATCATTTTGGATATTTATCTTCAGTTCTTGAGTTTATAATATCTACCCTAACAGTTAAAATACAATTTGGTAAATTAAAAACATATAGTATGATTTTGTGTGAATGTATATTCAAATTATTTTACAAAGAAATTAAAATAAAAAACTGACATAGACATTAGAATTTACTCCTCTTTGAAAAGGATTCAAAGAGCTTCTTCATAACAGTATGTGCAGAAAATCAAAATAAAAAGTTCTATATAATACTCCCCCAAACCATAATGAATGACAAAGTTTAGGGAAAGCATCATTTTGGGGGGGGGAATCAGCAATTAGAGCAAAAATAGGAGACCTGTAAAATAAATTCTCTAATGACTGGTAAGAAAAAAAAAATTGCAATGCTTGGTGTTTGTAATTATTTTGCTTTCTTTTCATCCTTTTTAATTTATGGATTTGGGGATCACCTCTCTCACCCGTCATCGCAAACCTATACATGGAACACTTTGAAACCAATGCCTTAGACAAATCTGAACACAAACCCAAACTCTGGCTTAGATATGTAGATGACACTTTTGTAATTTGGCCACATGGGAAAGAAAAACTAGACAACTTCCTCACACATCTCAACAGCCTACACCCCAAAATACAATTTACTATGGAAATAGAAGCCAACAACCAACTCCCCTTTCTGGACGTCTTAATCTACAAAAAACCCAATGGTTCCCTAGGACACACCATCTACCGGAAAAAAACACACACCAACCGCTACTTAAACGCAAAATCCCATCACCACCCGGCACAGATCAACTCCGTAGCGAAGACCCTCATCTCCAGAACCAAACGCCTAGCCGACAAAGACCACCTGAAAACCGAATTACACACTCTCACTAACGTATTAATTTCCAACGGATTCCAAAGAAGCACTATTACCAACCTAATCCAAAGGGAGACACAGAACAGGACAACGGCATCGCCCTCCTCCCTTACATTAAAGGCACCACAGATAAAATCAGCAAAATTCTCCACAAACACAATATCAAGACAGCCTTCGGCACTGACCAAAAAATAGCCAACATCTTAAGAAACCCCAAAGACAAGTTCCAGCTTGAAAACCAAGGAGTCTGTAAAATACAATGTAAAAACTGCCCAGCCACATACATTGGACAAACTAATAGGAGAATAAATGCACGTATCACAGAACACAAGAACGCAGTCAGAAAAGAAGAAAAAACTTCCAACCTTTTCCAGCACCTTAAAGCAACAGGACATGAAATTGACTTTGAAGGAATGAAATTAATCTCCAAAACTGAACACTACAATAAGAGAATAATTATGGAAGCCATCGAAATAGAGAAACACCCCCACAACATGAATAAACGTGACAATACCTCCTGCCTCCCATCTGGAAACTAGCCCTAGTCAACAAACGAGTCCCAGCCACAAAAACCGACACCGGACCCACAACAACACAGGACGCCACCACCAATCATCCTCACCAGACTCAAGCCCAAACCCACCCCATAGATGAAATGCAACCACCATCCAGAAGCCAAACCACGGCGGCATCTCCAGCTGCTGCACCCCCTCCCAACCCCCACACAAAGCAAACTGACACACACCATGAACACAAAGCCAGACCGCAAACTCGGAGCCAAACCAGAGCCTGGGATGTTACACCACAGCCTTCTGCTCAGGACATTACATCACAGAACTCAGGAGGTTACAATACTAAAGCTTGGGATGTCACAACACAGCCAACCACCCAGGATGTTGCAGCCCAGAACTCAGGATATCACTACACTAGAGCTCAGGATGTCATCACACAGCCCATCACCCAAGTCGTTACAACACAAAAGACTAATGGGCACACAGCCAATACCTCAGCCACACAGGTTGTTACAAAACAGCCGACTAAGCTGCAAACAATAACTCCATCATCCAATCAGGATGTAACAACACAGCCAACCAACCCGCTTACAGCAACAAAGCCAGCACCACACACAACCCCACCAATATTTGTAGAGAGATGGCAGCTCCGATCACGCTTTGCTCGCACAAGCACGAAGCTGAAGACACCAGCCTGAAGATGACAAGTGGGACCTCGTCGAAACGTTGCCAAGACACTCTCAATCTTACATGGGAAAAGACCCAAATACGCCAAGACCTACATACCTGTACCCGTGAAAATCTACGAACGAACACACACACACACACACACACACACACACACACAGTGAGAAATTAAAAAGAACCACAACTGGTCCAGTGATAGCTTAAAGAAATGTCATTAAAAACCAGGCCAGAACACTTATTTTTATTTTATTTATTTTAATTCCATTTATATAGTCTATATATAAATCTACATATAGTGTAAAACACAATTGATTCATCAATGCAATAAAGTTTGTCACATTTGTTTGAGTGTAGTCTGTTGAATAGGAAACTATAATGATCATCATTATTAAAATTATCATTATTACCTTTCACTTCCCTCTGTGACCTCCTTATTTACTATCCTCACCCACTCTCACCTCTTCATGAGAAAGCATATGTGACAAATATACCTTAACTGGCATATGGCTCCATGTATCTAATATTGTATACTCTTTGAAAAGTTATGTAATCATGATCATAATTCATCTTGTCAGTTGTCCCAGAATGCTTACATTTGCTGCAATCAACTTGCAAACGACTGCCTAGAGACTGAAAATTTCTCAGTGTCTCATCAATCAAAGCAGGCATTTTGATGTGATATGAGGCAGTTCTATAGCTTATTATTTACAATTTACAAATCAGATATCATCCATATGCAGCGGTCAAAAGGTTTTGATAGTTATATTGAATTTTGCTTTACTAAGTTATAAAAATTGACGAGAGGGGATTGCATCATAAATCTACAATGCCTGGCCTGTGTTCAGCTAGCTCACATTGGGAAATCTGCAATCTGCAGATGTTGTTAAAATGCAGTTATGTATGTAACTTTTCCCTGGCCCTGAATTAGAGGCTGTGGTTATTTTTCTTACTTGATGGCGGAAAGTTTTTTAAATTGGCCAAAATAGGCCTGGAATGTTGTCTACCGCTATAGGAACTATATACAGAGACGAGTGAAACCATTTCCCCAAAGAAGCTTTGGAAGAAGTTTTGGAACTTGTGAAAACATCCATCTCTTTGCCTCACAGATTGCTCTTCTTTTGATTGATTCTTGTTTTTAGTATTTTCAGTGCTCTCAAATGGAGACAAAATAATGTTTATTTTGTTGAATAGGAGACTGCAGAGAAAGGAATGTGATTCTAAGTACAGCTTCAGATAAAATGTCACTGGCAAAAAAGAAAACATGATTGATGCCAACTTTCAAGTAAGAGAATGGCAATTCAAAATATTTTGTATGCACATGCCAAAGCTACTAATTTTCTTCTCCACTGAACTTAGCTGCTAATTGCCACTGTCAAAAATAAATTGTAAAAATCTCATGCCACTCTCAGTAAATCTGAAGCAACTTAGCACCATGAAAATGGGGGTGGGAAAAAAAATGTTGTTGATATTTGGGGGGGATGCAATTTGTTTCAGCAACAGAGATGTGACATTTAAATGAATGTGCAATTTACCATGAAAGAGCAGTAGTCTTTGAGAAAGTCCCAATTTGCTCTAAGCAAAGGGTTGCCAAGAAAGAAAGACAAATCATTATGGATCGCTTCCTTTAAAATACTGACAGTGATTTTGAGTAATTAAATGATTGTGAATTCTGATATAAACTAAATTTGATCCACATCTTCCAGAACTAATCTGCAAATCAGAACCAAGACTGTAATTCTCTTCCTCAGCCTTCCCCAGTTAAGAAAGCTAAACTATCCACTTACATGGAAATAAATGCAATTTAATTCAATAGATTCAGATATAAGTACACCTGCATAAGAGTACAAATTATATTATCCACCGTCTTCTACATTTTCTAATTGTTCAGCTATCTCAAAATATATTGAATTTTTTTTATCAGTTTGTGGTATAAGAAAGAATAGAGAACGGCATTGAACCTTGTGACTTTATAGCAAAATTAGCCTTCAGGAAACATTTAGAAATGGGCATTTTGAGAGGAAGTTTGAGGAAATGCAGGTATAAATATATAAATGTCAAGCTGATTCATTCACCTAATTGCTTAAAAGGGAGAAACCACAACTGAGAAAACAGTTGATGGGGAAAGAATTAAGAATTTCTATAATCTATGAAGCCTTCTAGGTCTCCACTAAAGAACAATAAAAAGATCAGGAGATCTTGCAGCAAATATAGATTGATGACTCTCTGAAAATTATGAGTTATTTCTACACAAAAATATAAAATATACATACAGAAATTACAGTATTCCCTCGTTTTCACCTAAAGATGCTACAAATCAGGAAAATGCTTAACCAATCTCTTGAAGTCTATATATAACTTTAAGCTTTTGGTCTTGTTAATTGTAATGGGAAATCTAATACTAGGTATGGATACAGGACAGATTAGAATAGACAGACAAAAATGTTTAAAATCTAGGTTAAATTTCAATTGTAGAACTTGCTCCCTTTCAAATTTAAAAATAATAGGGAAAAAATGTTCAAACCAAGGTTTAGGTTGGTTGGTTGGTTGGTTTATTTATTTATTTATTGGACTTATATGCCGCCCTATCTCCCGAAGGACTCAGGGCGGCTCACAACAATAAAACAGCTATAAAAAACAGTAATACAAATATTAAAAAAGAATTAAATTATAAAGCCCCATAATTAATTACTAAAACCAATAAAATTAAAACAATATTAAAACCCCCCATCCTCAGCCCAGGTCGGCCAGTTGGAAAAGATACGTGTTTAGGTCGCAACGAAAGGACCGGAGATCTGGGGACATCCGAAGTTCTCAGGGGAGCTGATTCCAAAGGGCAGGCGCCCCAACAGAGAATGCCCTCCCCCTGGGGGTCGCCAGCCGACACTGTCTAGCTGACGGCACCCTGAGGAGACCCTCTCTGTGTGAGCGCACAGGGCGGAGGGAAGTCGTTCCTGGTAGCAGACGGTCCTGTAAGTATCCCGGACCTAAGCCATGTAGGGCTTTATAGGTAAGAACCAGCACCTTGAACCTCACCCGGAGGACAACCGGCAACCAATGCAGCTCACGCAGGAGGGGTGTAATATGGGAGTATCGGGATGCTCCCATCACAACCCGCGTGGCCACATTCTGCACCAGCTGAAGCCTCCTGGTGGTCTTCAAGGGCAGCCCCATGTAGAGAGCGTTACAGTAATCTATACGGGAGGTAACGAGTGCATGAGTGACTGTACGTAAGGCATCTCGGTCCAGATAGGGGCGCAACTGGCGCACCAGGCAAACCTGGGCAAATGCCCCCATGGCCACGGCTCCTATATGATGATCTAAGTTGGGTCGTGCATCCAGGAGGATGCCTAAGTTGCGCGCCCTATCAACGGGAGGCAACACCTCTCCCCCCCATAACCAAAGATGGTAAATCTTGGACAACACGAGATGCCGACATGTAGAGCCACTCGGTCTTGGCCGGGTTGAGCTGGAGCCTGTTCTTCCCCATCCAGATTTGTACCACTTCCAGGCAACGGGACATCACGTCGAGGGCATCACTGGGTTGGTTCAGAGTGGAGATGAAAAGCTGGGTATCATCAGCATATTGATGATACCTCACTCCGAAACCGTGTATGATCTCACCCAGTGGCTTCATATAGATGTTGAACAGGAGGGGAGAGAGGACCGACCCCTGAGGCACCCCACAATCAAGGGACTTCGGGGTTGACCTCTGTCCTCCTGCCAACACCGTCTGCAAATGGCCTGAGGGGTAGGAGGAGAACCACCGTAAAACAGTGCCTCCCGCTCCCAACCCCCGGAGACGTCGCAGCAAGATACCAATGGTTGATGGTATCAAAAGCCGCTGAGAGGTCCAATAGGACCAGGACAGAGGAATAACCCCTATCCCGAGCCCGCCAGAGATCATCCACCAGCGCAACCAATGCCGTCTCCGTGCTGTACCCGGGCCTGAGACCCGATTGGTACGGATCCAGATACTCAGTTTCCTCCAGGACCAATGGGAGCTGCCGTGCCACCATGCTCTCAACAACCTTCGCAAGAAAGTGAAGGTTGGAGACAGGACGAAAATTATTCAAAATAGCTGGGTCCAGAGCAGGTTTCTTGAGGAGGGGCCTCACCACCGCCTCTTTCAAGGCGGCAGGGAAACACCCCTCACTCAAAGAGGCATTGATCACTGCCTGGAGCCAGCCTCGTGTAACCTCCCGAGCCGCATAAACCAGCCAGGAGGGACACAGGTCCAATAAACACGTGGCGGCACTTAATCTACCCATTATCCTGTCCACTTCATCCGGAATCACAGGGTCAAACTCCTCCCAGATAATATTGGCCAGACCTGTCGCTTCCCCCTCGTCAGATACTGTCCAATCGGAGTCCAGACCGGTCCGAATCTGAGCGATCTTGTCCAGCAGATGTTGACTAAACTCCTCGGCGCGTCCCTGCAAGGGATCTTCCCCTGTCCTTTGATTTAGAAGGGAATGGGTCACCCTAAACAGGGTGGCTGGGCGATTATCTGCGGACGAAATGAGGGAGGCAAAGTAAGTACGCTTCGCCTCCTCCATTTCCACAAGATAAGATCTCGTAAAAGATCTTAACTGTGATCGGTCAGACTCGGACCGACTGGACCTCCAAACGCTCTCTAGGCCCCTCCTCCGGCGCTTCATCTCCCGTAGGTCCACGGAAAACCATGGGGCCCACCGGGATCTGCGTCGGGTCAGAGGCTGCAAAGGAACAACGCGGTCGAGATCCTCAGAAGCAGCCCGTTGCCAGGAGTCAACCAAGATCTCGACCGGGCTGTGGGAGAGGGAAGCAGGAATCAAACCAAGCACTGTCTGAAACCTTTCTGGGTCCATCAAGCGCCTGGGGCGGAACCACCTAGTCGGTTCCACCTCCCAGCGGCGGGAGGTGGCATGACGGAGGCCCAGCCGCAGGAGATGATGATCTGTCCATGAAAGGGGTTGTACAGATGGAGAAACCTCACCCAGATCATTAAGCCATTGCCCGGAGATAAAAAATAAGGTCGGGCGTGTTTCCCCCCTCATGGGTCGGGCCCTGAATTATCTGGGTCAGGTCCATGGCCATCATGGAAGCCATGAACTCTCGTGCCACTCCCGATGCCCCCCCTAGGGAAGGTAGGTTAAAATCTCCCAGCACCAAAAGTCTGGGAAATTCCGCCGCCAATCCCGAGAGAGCATCGAGTAGCCTGGGCAGAGCCGTTGCCACGCAGTTGGGAGAAAGGTATGTAAGCAACAGGTCCAACTGACCACCAGGGCCCCATCTTAAGAGGAGGGACTCACATCCGCCTATCTGAGGGGCAGTGGCCTCCCGCGGACAAAGGGCCTCCTTGATAACAACCGCCACCCCGCCGCCCCTACCCTGAGCCCGAGGCTGATGCAACACATGGAAACCTGGAGGGCATAAATCAATCAGAGGGACTCCTCCCTCTGAGCCCAAACATGTCTCCGTAATGCATGCCAGGTTATTGTAATGCCAAGACATTGTTCAGCAATAGAGCAAAGAAATTCATATTCTCCATCATATCTCTAGATTTCTTGATTGCCAGAGGTTTAGAGAATTACAGAGGACATCACCTTTTATATATGTCTGCTACTACATACATACATACATGAAAGTAAGCTAAGGCTATCTTCAATATGAACACACCAAGAAGATGCATGGTTTCCTTCCAGATTCTTGGAACATACATTTCTTTCCCTTTCTACTATATTTTGCTTCTGCCAAATATAAATGTTATAAGTACTTTTGTACACACAATTTGTCTTTTCAAAGGCTATTGTTGTTAAGAGTGTTTGATGTATATATAGTATATTCTGCAGTTTTGTATGTTATCCTAAGTTGAGGAAACACAGGCTATTTACTGAACACAATTTTAGGTTGGTTTTGTTTTATTTCTTCCTAATTAATTAGAGATGAAATCATTAGCTTGTCACATATGAAACAGACCTAGCAAATGTCTTGATGGAACTTGATCAAAGGGACTTACTATTAAGTAAATGAATTTAGAGTGCAGCCTTTTGGCAATTAGGTCTGTCTGTTTTTCTTCATAGTAATTAATATGACAATATGTGGTTATTAATATTATATTGCTACTAATGTGTTCAGAGTGGCCACCACCACCTATTATTTTAAAGTAGTTTTTAAAATGTAATACATACAAGCAATAATATAAATCAGATAATATATTAACAAAGTAAAAATCACTGTTTCATAACCTCAAATTACTTACTAAACCTCACTGAAAGGTATCTTTAGTTTCTGAAGAGCGAAGTTCTGAACTGTGATTTGCTTCTGGATCAAAATTTGAGTATCACACTGGAAACGTCTTGTTAGTATTTAGAAGTGAGGCTGAGACTGCTTAGACATCTATC
Source organism: Vipera ursinii (assembly GCF_947247035.1). Taxonomy (NCBI): domain Eukaryota; kingdom Metazoa; phylum Chordata; class Lepidosauria; order Squamata; family Viperidae; genus Vipera; species Vipera ursinii. The sequence goes on from NC_139512.1 coordinate 203,016,457, forward strand.
AAAGTAAACTATTGTTAAAATAATCTGAGTATTAGCATCCTTAAAAATCATCACCAGCACTTTAAATTAAACCAGGAATTAAATAGGGAGCTGATAAAGTTCAACTTCTTAAACCAGACAGATATTAGTCCTATTTTCAATGAATAAATACTTTCTTATCCATCTTCAAATGTTTTTATGAAATACCCTATAACACTGTGTTTATTTATCTTGAAAGTAATCAAAGTAATAGTAAGAAAGTTATGAGCTCCATAATTCTATAACCTTATTTGTTCTGTCCACAGTAGTTGAGATAAAGGTCAATAAATGATATAAGAGTATGAATCCCTTTTTCTGCACAAGAATATAGCTATAAAATTTCTCAGGCTAGTTCTAGAAAAATGTTTCATTTACAGATAGTGGCTAAATTCAGTTTCTCACCCTTGGGGAGGCAGCCTCAGTAGTAACGAATCATTCCTGGAAAAAGTCTTTTAATTCCCTTCGTTTGGACCACTGACATCACTATGGTATTACAATCACCAGATTCTATGGGACCTTTGACACAGCCAGCAACTTTACTCTTGTTATCCCCAACAGCAATCTTTACTGCTTCAACAATGTGCTCTCTTCACCAGAGAAGATATTGCAAAGCTTTCTAGCTGCAAGTGATAAAGAACTAAGATTATCATGACATCTATTCCTTCTCTTTCAGAAGAGTAGACCTGCATGAGGTCATAATGGCCAATTGTGTTTCTTCATCTGGGCAGCATCAGTATGAGATCACAATGCCCTTTCCTTCATTCCAGACCGGGCAGACCTCTCTATCAACAGAGAGATACCCTATGTTGTCTCTTCTTCTCTTGCTGAGCAGTATAGTAGTCAATTTCCTCCTCCTGAATGACAGTCGTGTAACATAAAGAGGGGTATTAGCCTCCAAACCATAGTGACTACCAATATGTCTTCCACTGAATTGGGTAACAGCATATGAGCAGGGAAGCAACAGCTAAAGAAGAGATGGAAATGTGGGGCATTATATACAAGAAACTTTGATTTAGGAAGATGCATTGGCACCAGAAGAGGCAGAAATAATGAAGATTTGGGAGCCACTTTAATACAACGAAGCACTGTCTGGTCAGATTCAGGCAGTTTGAGAAATAAATTGCTAATCCGTAGACAAGTGGAACCACAGCTGGCTCTAGCATGGCAACCTTGATAGAGTGGACATTCATCTTTCAAAAAGTGCCCCACAGAGCAGACTAAAAGCAAGATCAGGGAGTAACAGGAGGTGTACAGGTAACACACTGGGGAATGAGACTGGTATTGTTGAGCACTCCAGAACACTGGGATTTCCAGGGACAATGACAAATTCACTTATATCAATCAGTTGATATTTTGAACAGTCATTAACCGATATTCGGTATGCACAGGCCTATTAGAAACCAAAGTGCATATCTATATAACCTTTCCTTTAAAAATAACTTCTGTCTTATTCTAGAAATGAGAAAGTGGTTTATTTGGATATGATAATTCACCTGAAACCCAAAGGGGTTCTTGATGCTCATTTAGTATGACATTTTAAACCTTCTCAAACACTCACGTATTCATCCCCTAAGCAAATGTATACCAAGACAGAGTCAATTTGCATAGTATCTCTGTAGGGGAGATTCAATGCCTCTTTCCTGAAACTTTATTAACAGAGAAACTTGTTTTCTCTTCTTTTGTGAAAGCTACATAAAGCCTTCTATTCTCGAGAGAGCAATCAGCAAATCTCTGGAGTAAGGAAACCATTTGAGATTGTCCCAAGAGGTATATTACAGAAGAGAAGACATCAGGGTTAATATAGTAAACAAGGAGGAACAGTGTGTCTTTTAGATTATAACATGTTACCAAACCTAGTAAAGCAGGGGTGTCAAACTCGCAACGTCACATGTCGTGTCGCAACTTTTTTTCCATTGCCGGCAGTGGGGTGGGCACGGTTTCGGCATAACGTACCCAGCCCACGGGCCGGGAGTTTGACACCCCTGTAGTAAAAGTAACTATTATAGCAAGTTTCATCCCATTCAAGTACGGGGGACTTTTTTCCCCATCACAGTTTTTTTTTTAATTTTGATGAATGCTTTTAAGGTTTTTACTTGAGGGACTCTCGTCTCCCATAGTCTTTGCCCAGCTGATCTGATCTGGCAGACTTGGCATGTTCCAGGTTCTTTCAACTAAACAATGCCATCTATCTGGACCTCAAAAGTACACCTTCTCCGTAGCTGTGCCAGTCCTCTGGAATAAAGCTTCCCTTGAGATCTGAAGGGCCCTCATTCTGCTGCGATTTAGAAGACCTGTGAAGACCTGACTCTTCACCCAGGCCTTTAGTGAGGGAGTGTGAAGCCCCGTCCCCTTTGAATGATTCCGTTTTATCTCTTTGTTTCCACTATATCCATTTTTGTCAGACTTCTCATCTTTGCTTTCGCCTATTGTTTCGTCACCATTTTTTTCTTATTTTTTTAAAATATTTTTTAATCTGTAACCACCCAGAGTCATTGGAAGGTGGGAAGCATATATACATGTAATAAAATGAATAAAATAAACAAATGTAATATGTCTACAGGTAATCCTCGACTTACAACCACAATTGAGCCTAATTCTTCTGCTGCCGAGTGAGACAGTTGTCAAGTGGTTTTTGCCCCATTTTACAGCCTTTCCTGTCACAGCTGTTAAGTGAAACACTGCAATTGTTAAGCTAGTAACATCGTTGTTAAGTGACTCTGGCTTCCCCACTGACTTTGCTTGTCCGAAGGCCATAAATGGTAATCACATGACTCTGGGACATTGCTACTATCGTAAATAGGAGTCAGTTGCCAAGTGTCTGAATTTTGATCACATGACCATGGAGATGCTGCAATGGTCGTTAAGTGTGAAAAAGAGTCATAAGTCATCTTTTTCAGTGCCGCTGTAACTTCAAACGGTCACTAAATCAACTGTTTTAAGTTGAGATCTACCTGTACAGTATGTATAAATGATATATAATTTTATTTAAAAAATCATGCCATTTTAGCTACAGTGTGTGTAAAGGAAGAAAAGAAACTTAAAACTTTTTAAAAAAGAGATCAGTTCTATATACCGTGAATATTTATTTCATAGTATGTTCTGGTTCAAACTGGATATTGCTGGTCTATGAGTGATTAATTTTTCAAACCTGTGGCACTTTTGGACAGTCATTTTTCTCTTTCCATCAGAGATTTCAGCTCCCAGATTTATTTTTGGTTGTATTCATATTTCTGTTCAGGGACACAATTTTTAACTGAAGCCATTTTTTCTACAAGGGTCAGCATCCCAGCTAATGGAGATTTTAGATGCATTTTGCAAAAGATGGCTATCAATAGTAAATTAGTAAGGGATTATTCCAATTGCTCCTCATTCGTATGAATGCAATTTCACTAGCATTCCTGTTTTAGAAGATTTAGAATTGTGAATTTCTTAAAAAATGGAAATCATGATGTTAAGAATGTAAGAGGTTTCCTTTCCTAATACCAATAATACACAGATAAGCACATTTGCTTCCAAAAATTAACAGAATTAATATGCAGCTACTGTATGTCAACTATTCATGTAAAAGAAATGGTTCAATATGTGTTTATTTAGAAATAATTTTATAAATATTCTGGCAGGATAGTGAAGTAAAATATATGTACTGGGCTATCTCTAAAAATAAAGGGTCTGGAAACTGCAGTTGGTCCAAAATAGGACCAAGGTAAACCTTTGAGACACAATTTAAGATACGGATAACAGTGAAAAAATAAAATTATAGTGGGTTTCAATTAAACCAACTGATTTTTGCAAAAATCTAGATCCTGCAAGTAGTATGACAACCATGTGCACCAAATATAAATGAGAAATGAAACTTCTCACGATACAGAATTAATTCCAAGTGTTCTAATTCCTCCTAAGATTACATTACATGTTTGAGTTTACATTGGCGGGCAACTCTCCCTTTTTAAATATAAGGTCAAGAGATCACATTCAGTCTTGCAGAAAGTCTACATAAATGCATTTTATTTCATAACCTTCTTTCAGTGAAGGTTTATACTAGGTAAGGCTACACATCACGCCATTCATATGCAATGCATATGACATATGTAGCAAGAAATCAAGAGATCCACTACATTCCAAAGGATTAAAACTAAGATAGGAACCAGGCTAATGGTAAGAGATGCTAGGAATTCTACTTCCTTTGAAGAGCTAAAATTTCTCCACTCAGACCCTGCTACAGCCAAGATAAATTATCAATTAATAAGGAGTTAGTAATTATTTCAACTTTCTTTCTTGGCAAGTCACCAATGAGTTAGAAAATTCCATAAAACAAGATGCTCTATTATTAATTTACATAGCACTTTCCATTATGAAAACACACACACACACACACACACACACACACACACACAAACTCATATCACACAAAATGTGATGAGTATGTTTGGCCTCCCTGCCTTTATTGTTATCTTTTCCAGGATTTTAATTATATTTTATCATATATTTACACACCCCATGAAAAATACTTAACAGTCTTTGGATTACTCAAAGCTAATTCACATGTAATAAAGCACAAATACTCAGAATGCAGTTAAACTTAGCACACTTCCTTCTTCCCATCAAACTTTACCCACGCCCCTGCTTTTCATATGGTGAAGGAATTTGGGATTGTACTTATTATTTTGAACTTTCTGTCTGAATTTCCAATTCTCCATTTCTACTCTAAAGTATCTCACAATTACTTTTTTTTTCAAAACCTACTGTGGAATTATCTTGTTAGAGATATTTTGAGTACCGTATATACTTGAGTATAAGCCGACTCGAGTATAAGCCGAGACCCCCAATTTCACCCCCCAAAACTGGAAAAAGTTGGTGACTTGAGTATAAGCCGATCCGCCGTTCTGCAAGCCTCCACCGCCGGCTGCTTCGTTCCGCAGCGGAAAGAAGCAGGCAGGCTGCTTCGTTCCGCAGCGGAAAGAAGCAGCCTGCTTCGTTCAGGCTGCTTCGTTCCGCAGCGGAAAGAAGGCTGCTTCTTTCCGCAGTGGAAAGAAGCAGCCTGCTTTGTTCAGGCTGCTTCGTTCCGCAGCGGAAAGAAGCAGGCAGGCTGCTTCGTTCCGCAGCGGAAAGAAGCAGGCAGGCTGCTTCTTTCCGCTGCGGAAAGAAGGCTGCTTCTTTCCGCAGCGGAAAGAAGCAGCCTGCTTCGTTCAGGCTGCTTCGTTCCGCAGCGGAAAGAAGCAGGCAGGCTGCTTCTTTCCGCTGCGGAAAGAAGGCTGCTTCTTTCCGCAGCGGAAAGAAGCAGCCTGCTTCGTTCAGGCTGCTTCGTTCCGCAGCGGAAAGAAGCAGGCAGGCTGCTTCTTTCCGCTGCGGAAAGAAGGCTGCTTCTTTCCGCAGTGGAAAGAAGCAGCCTGCTTCATTCAGGCTGCTTCGTTCCGCAGCGGAAAGAAGCAGGCAGGCTGCTTCTTTCCGCTGCGGAAAGAAGGCTGCTTCTTTCCGCAGTGGAAAGAAGCAGCCTGCTTCGTTCAGGCTGCTTCGTTCCGCAGCGGAAAGAAGCAGGCAGGCAAGGCACGGAGATCCGGAGACCTGCCGACGTTTGGGGAGGTTTGGGGAGGTGCCCAAACCTCCCCAAACGTCAGCAGGTCTCCGGATCTCCTCCCCAAACCTCCCCAAACGTCGGCAGGTCTCCGTTCCTCCTGCCGACCTTTGGGGAGGTTTGGGCGCCTCCCCAAACCTCCCCAAACCTCGGCAGGTATCCGTTCCTCCTGCCGACCTTTGGGGAGGTTTGGGCGCCTCCCCAAACCTCGGCAGGTCTCCGTTCCTCCTGCCGACCTTTGGGGAGGTTTGGGCGCCTCCCCAAACCTCCCCAAACCTCGGCAGGTCTCCGTTCCTCCTGCCGACCTTTGGGGAGGTTTGGGCGCCTCCCCAAACCTCGGCAGGTCTCCGTTCCTCCTGCCGACCTTTGGGGAGGTTTGGGCGCCTCCCCAAACCTCCCCAAACCTCGGCAGGTCTCCGTTCCTCCTGCCGACCTTTGGGGAGGTTTGGGCGCCTCCCCAAACCTCGGCAGGTCTCCGTTCCTCCTGCCGACCTTTGGGGAGGTTTGGGCGCCTCCCCAAACCTCCCCAAACCTCGGCAGGTCTCCGTTCCTCCTGCCGACCTTTGGGGAGGTTTGGGCGCCTCCCCAAACCTCCCCAAACCTCGGCAGGTCTCCGTTCCTCCTGCCGACCTTTGGGGAGGTTTGGGCCTCCCCAAACCTCCCCAAAGGTCGGCAGGAGGAACGGAGACCTGCCGAGGTTTGGGGAGGTTTGGGGAGGCGCCCAAACCTCCCCAAAGGTCGGCAGGAGGAACGGAGACCTGCCGAGGTTTGGGGAGGTTTGGGGAGGCGCCCAAACCTCCCAAAAGGTCGGCAGGTCTGCGCGGAGGAACGGAGACCTGCCGAGGTTTGGGGAGGTGCCCAAACCTCCCCAAAGGTCGGCAGGAGGAACGGAGACCTGCCGAGGTTTGGGGAGGTTTGGGGAGGCGCCCAAACCTCCCCAAACGTCGGCAGGTCTGCGCGGAGGAACGGAGACCTGCCGAGGTTTGGGGAGGTTTGGGGAGGCGCCCAAACCTCCCCAAACGTCGGCAGGTCTCCGTTCCTCCGCGGCCTGCCTGCCTGCTTCTTTCCGCTGCGGAAAGAAGCAGGCAGGCAAGGCGCGGATGTCCGGAGACCGGCCGACGTTTGGTGAGGTTTGGGGAGGTGCGCGCGCACCTCCCCAAACCTCCCCAAACTTCGGCAGGTCTCCGGATGGCGGTGGCTTGGGAGAGGTGCGCGCGATCCCGGAAGCACCAAAGCCTCGGCCACGCACAAGTCCTCGGTAAGTTTTTTTGTTGACTGGAGTATAAGCCGAAGTGGAATTTTTCAGCCCAAAAAGTGGGCTGAAAAATTCGGCTTATACTCAAGTATATACGGTATTCTTTGCGGGTAGGGTTTATTTATTTGTTTATTCATTTCAAGTGATTCTGGATGGCAAGCGATCGTACTAAAGTGTGCATGGCTTGAACAGCACCTGCTTCCCATGAGGCATCTGGATCTAAATTTTCTCCATATGTGCCCCAGAATAATGTTGCAGGATCCAATCTGAGTCACTCATCGGGACTAGAGATTTATTCTTACTAGCTTTAGGACTTGTGCTGAAGCCCCATCCTCAGAGATCCTCTCTCTCTAGAATATATGCAGTGAGCTGTTCTATGTGTAGTAATTATAAGGTGCCTGGTTGTGTGTGGCTTTTAGTTGTTAATTGGGATGTTGATAACTGGCTATTGAGTGTTGTTTCCTTATGCAGCTGTGCCCTTGGTTCCTAAGTACCTGGTAAACTGGTGGTAAATCAGCACTCCTGTTGACTGACAAGGGGCTCATTTCCAAGGCATCAATAATTCCTCTGGCTATTTTTGTCGCTACTCAATCAACAACCTTAGTAGTTGTGAAATTGAATCATTGTAATGAACAAATTCTAAATTCTCCTTTCATACACTTGCTGCACTAGGAAGAATAACTAAAGAATGCTGCCAGAGGAATCCTTCCCACCTCTGATTTACAGGAAACGGAGTGGCAATGCCCTTTCTCCAATAACCTGATCTGATCTGGAGGAAGAGGGGTGCTCCAATGATGGCAGAACAATGGCAGTTGTTCCACTTGATCCGGGAGAAGCCTTCCAACTCAACAGGAGAAAGCTAGCCACACCTCGCTGACCAGCCCAAGCTACTAGTGTCAAGCCCCAGGCTCGACAATCAGCTGGGGGGGGATATCTTCCGATGCAGCCCGCCAACTGCCCGTTTTGCCACTGCTTGACCTGCCAGCCACATGCTGCTCCACCGCTCAGCTGGGAGGTCGGGACACCAGAGCCAACACCGCCAGCTGGCTGGGAACCCTGCCGATCAGCTGGGATGCTTGGACGTCGGGTCCGCCGCCAGCAGGCTGTGGGAGACCGCGGCGGCTACTGGAGGAGTGGAGGTGGCGGCTGCATCCTCCCGGGGGTGCCAGTCAGCTGGAAACGCCGGTGCCTGCGCTACACAGCTGAACAGCTGGTGGGCCTGGTGAATGCCCCTAGCACCTCCAGACTACTGGGAGGGCCTCCGCAGGCAGGCTCGGCATACTGGAGCTGAACCTCCCTCCCCCCCGAGCCGGCTGTACTTCCAAACGAAAACAGGAGGCTTACCGGACAGTGAAGCTGACGGCGGGATGGAGAGCTGCACGGATAACCAAAGGCTAACTTCCAGGATGCTGGTCAGCTGGGAAGGGAATGGTGGAGCGGAAGGGTACTTAGAGCCCTGGGAGCAAACCACTCCCCATGCTAATTTTGTTTGTGTTTTCAGCATCTGTTAAAATTTCATTCCTGTTTTCCGCTTTCCTGTGTTGTTCTTTCCTGTGTTGGTGTTGGGGAAGGCCAGGACTGTTACGGACATGACAACTAGCAGCTGAAGTCCAAAGGCACTAACAAGAACAACGGTGAACATGTGCTTGAAACTGGGTGAGGAGTTTGATCTTCTCTCTCCTATTTTATAACTGATTTCCTGGAAAAAATCCCCAAGAAGCAAATATCCTCCCAAAGTGAGAAGGGAGGAGACTACACTCCCACCCTCCCATAGATGGAAGCGGCGAATTAAACTCTTATGGGGAACAAAAATATATTGAAATGAGGTTAAAAATACCACAGTCTGGATAAATTTGAAAACTAAGAAAACTGCTGAAAATTCATACCTGAAAAAGTATTGATGAAATTATAAAAATTAATAACTCTTGGCTTTAAAAGTTGGAAAATGAACAGTGACATCTAGTTGAGGATTAGAGAAAACTATAGCTGCATTGATTCAGAATTTAGCAAGACACCCAGAAATAGTAAAAAAAACCAGCTGAGAATAAAGCATTGAGCTATCTACTACAGAGTGAAACTATGTTTAGAAACTGCTGACTTTATAGGATTATAAAGACACTGAGCAGCATTTTTAAGTTTAAGAACTGTTTGCAGAGAAAGAAAAACCTTGGTCTTTGGCTAATCTTCTAAAGGGGAATTCTGGAAAGCTTTCAGGTGGTTAAACACTTTGGGTTGAAATCTTGGCTGGCTGATAATTATAAGACCACTGAAAAGAAGAATTGTTACAAAATACTGTTTTCAGAGGCTTCCGGATGGCAAGGCGATGCCGGAGGCAGCCATTTCTTGGCTGTCAGCCTCGCAGCTCTGTAGAGCCGCCGAAAACAGTGCCAATCAGCTGTTCGGTGGCTCGGAAGCCCCCACCTCGGGAGAAGAGGAGGGGGTGAGCGTCCAGGTAGGGGTAGAGCTCTCTGGGGCTGCCAGAACTTAGAGTTTTGGCGGCGGAAGGATTGAGGCCCCCCGAAGCCTGGGCATGCTCCGGACTGCGAGGCGCCTCTGCTCCGGGTTTTTTGGAGCAGAACAGGGCGTTCGCAACCATCCCTGCTAGCAAGGAAGAGCTTTTGAGAACGAGGACGCAGGCAGAGCGATGCAGGAGATTTTGGTGAAGATGATGTTTTGATCTTTAACTCAATGGACTTTGCTGAATCTGCATGTGAAAGTGCGTAGTTAACAATAGAGGGTGAAAATGGCGGCTATATCTTCTAAAGTTCCTGCCCTGAGGCAGCAGTCTTCGGTGAATACTTCATTGTCCTCTGCATCTGAATTTGTATCAGCTTTTACAGCAAAAGATTTGCAGAATCTGTTGCAAGAGACTATGGAAAAGCAAATGCAGCAATTTGTTGAGATAATTGAGAAAAAGTTGGAGGAGAAGTTTACAGAGAAATTAAAAGAAATGAGAGCAGACATCACATCTGCAATAGAAAGCATGGTTAAAAGTATTGAGATTTTGGATGACAGAGTGGAAGATCTTGCTCAAAATGTTATTAGATTGGAAGCCAAAATGACAGAAACTGAAAATGTAATAGAGAAAATGGATTATGATTTGATTTCGACACAGTATTCTCAGATGGAGTTTGCTTTAAGAATCAGAGGCCTAATAGAAAATCCTAAGGAAAATTTGGAGAAAATGGGTTCTGAGGCTTTGGAAGGGGTGTTGAAGCGACCAGCAGATGAAATAATGCGAGATATAGATAAAATCTTCCGTGTTAATTCGTGGATCGCAAGACAAAGGAAACTACCCAGAGATGTGGTGGTTTATTTTACAAAGAGAATGATTAGAAATGAAGTTATCCAGGCCTCCTACAATATTGATTTTGTAATTGCTGAGCAAAAAGTTCTGATTTTAAAAGAGATCCCTGCAAAGATTTTAAGGAAAAGGAAGGAATTTGCTTTTTTGACACAAGAATTGAGATGACGTGATATTAAGTTTAGATGGCAAATACCAGTGGGCATGGTGGTGACCTATGAAGGTACGAGGTACTGTTTTACCACGGAGATTCAGGCACGTGATTTCTACAGTAATGTTTTAAAAGCAGTCCCCATACCATCTTTGGAATCTACAAAGAAAAAAGGTGTGAGAGAGTCTCAACGTTCCAGAGAGAACCCGCAAGTTGCTGAAGGGTTAACGCAGGCAGATGTGAAAGATATAGGAGGGGGTCAAATTTCATTATCACTGGAGAAGGCCAGAAATTGGAAGAGGCGTGTTACTTCTGGACGAATGAACCAAGCCTGAAGATTTAGTCACATAACTGTAAGAGACAATAATGTAATAAGGATTATGGGAATTGGAATTGCTAGAAGGACTAAATATTTGGGGATATATTTTTTACCTTTATAAAATAATTATGTAATATTTCGTGTTGCTTTAGTTCTAAGATGATTATGAAAAGTTAATTGGGAAGATTTGTAGTAGTGTTTATTGATATTCTGTAGGTTATGATTTGTTATTTGGGATATAAATTGTTTTCTTTGTGATTGAAGTTAATTTATAATATTTTTATGGGTAATATTGGAATAGGTAATAGAATATAAGAATATAAGAATGATGTGATTATATAAAAATTTCTTAAGTTTGGAAAGTAATCTATGGTATTTTAAGTTGTATAACACATTAGGATAATGTAAATTTAAAGCTTAGTTGGAATGAGGAATAGTTTTAGACAATTGATATAAATTGGTTTATTTGAGATTGTTTTTATTGGGTATCAGATTGGAAGGTATTATTTTGTATTTGAATAATCATTGATATGATATATATATATGTTTGTTTGGAATTTACCTATATGAGTTAAAGTTTGATAGTTTGAATAGTTTAGGATTGTTTGCGTAAGTTAGATCATGATTGTTTGTATTTTTATACCCTGTGTTTTGGTATTATATATATATATATATATATATATATATATATATATATATATATATATATATATATATATATATATATATATGTTTGGAGTTTTCTTATATGAGTTAAAGTTCGGTAGTTTAAATAGTTTAGGATTGTTTGCGTAAGTTAGATTATGATTGTTTGTATTTTTATACCCTGTATTCTGCTCTGGGAAGCGAGGGGGGAGGGGAAAGGGAGGGAGGGGTTGGGGAGGGGGGAGGGGGTGGGGGGGAGGGGGTTGGGAGGGTTTTTTTTTCTTTTTTTCTTTTTTTTGGTTTGTTAAAGATAAAATGTATTGTAAAACTTTTTAATAAAAAATACTGTTTTCAGAGATGTCTTGATAAGAACTACATAAGACTTGGTTGTTTGGATTTTAAGAAGGGCTGATTTGATAAAGCTAATTAAAGAGACTGTGGTACTGGTGAAAAACTACTTATTGGAGAGAGATAAAATGGATGTCGTATATTTATCTAAAAGTGATAGAAAACCACACTTAACACCTCCTCCTGAAGACCCCAGCTTGGAACATCAGAGATCTGCAGGAAAAATGACTCAAGACAAAGCAAACACATTCCAGGAGAAAATATATGCAATGCTGCGACAGATTCAAATGACAATTCTCTTAAAGCATGATGAGATTAAAAACAACTTTGATAACATAAATGAACATATCTCTAACTTAAACTTACAATTAAATAATGCTCAAAATGACGACAAAGAATGAACAAACAAATCAGACAATAGAATACAAACCTGAGGAAAGTGCCTCAAATATGGAAGCTACAAATGAAGGGAACTACAACTTAATACAAACAAAAGAAAATCCGCCAAATTTTGCTACAAGGAAATAAAAAAGATGTTTTAACTTCCAGGACTTCAAAACAAACTAATGGACAAAAAAGATTTAATAAAATGGATTAAAGAGCTGCCAGGAGAAGCATCAAAGCATGGGAGACCAAAAATGAATATTCTACTCAACTTGTCTTTTTTATCCCCAACAACATACAAAAATACAACCTGACAAACTAAACCTACTGATTTGGAAAGCAACCTGGCAAAAGAAGAAGATTAGAGTTAGAGTTAAGAGATGTGATTCAACTTACCAGATGGAATACTATAAGACTAAACACTTGTTTGAATATGGTTTACAAAATATAAATTTTGGATATAAAGAGGCCCTATAGTAAGATTACTAGATGGTTTACTATATGATAAAATACTTGTTTGAACATGGCCAAAAGAACAAAGCTTAGACATAAAGGGGCCCTATAGTAAGAGGTATAAGATATATTAGTAGTATAATACTTTTATAATATATGAAATGTAAAAATATTGAGGCAGTGTATTTGAATGAAAAGTTTGGATATTCAAAGCTAATGAACTTTGAGAAAAACATGACTGATAAGAGTGGTTTGAATACTGAGGGGAAATTAAGCTTAAATAAGAATCTTGAAAACAGGACATATAAAGACTTAATAAGATGACTTCTATAAATACAATTGAAACATAAGCTGATTAGAAAAGATGTTACATGTTGATGTTATTGTTATATGTACAAATACTAGAAAAATGTTTATACTCAACTTTGTATGTATTGAAAGTATTAAGAATATTTGTTTAATGTAGACAAACGGAGAATATTATCGAAAGAAGAGAGGATCAAGGAAATATATTATTAACCAACATATTGATCAATTATAGAAATTACTATTGATTGTTTTTAAATATATGAACCAGACAACACATTGTTCACAAAGCACTAAGGATTGTTATTGTAAAAAATTAATAAAATATATTTTAAAAAAAGAGTTGGACATGACTTAGCAATTGAACAACAGCAAAGTTATCACATGAGAATCTCCAGCTTATCCCTCATCCTCATCCTGCAGTGTATTAAATTTACCAGGTAAAATCTCCATGGAATAAAATGTGAATCTTCAGAACTCCAGAACAGGTACAATACAGAGGACCTTCTCTGTTGTGAGGTCCCAGTTATGGAACACCCTCTTCAGATGCCTGCTTGAAGCCTCTATGCATGCTTTTTTAATGCCAGCAAAAGATATTCTTTTTCTCCCAGGTATTTCTCTAGATTTGTATATTTTTTAAATATTGAAAAACTTTTACATTCTTTAGCAATTCTTTGGTCTTTGTAAATTGAATAGATTAGTGATGTTACCTATACGTAAGAAAATAAAGACCATACCCACCAGAAGACAAACTCTTTTATAAGTACGATGCTTTCAATCTGACATAAAGCCAATATACTGAAAGTATTAGGCTTCATCAGGATGCAAAGGATTAGGCAGTTCATCAAAATAAACAGTAAAGAATTATTTAAAATATAATAAGCTATTTCCTGTAGCAGCTTGAGACCTGCTGTCTGCTGCGCAGAAAGCTTCCAGTTGCTAAACTTCAAAGGAAGCTTTTTCATAATAGCCCCACTTTTTTTTTATTATGTTACACAGCCCTTAGTGATTTACCTCTGTGATACAAGCTACAGCCAGTCATCAAGCAGTAATTTACAACATGTGTTTACCTCAACCTCCTCCTTTATAGGGCAATGTCAGTTTAAGTAGCAATATCACTCCATAGCAAAATCAACAGAAAGATTAATTCCAATTATTTTCTTTAAACAAAGTTAAATTAATCTGTGTAAAATGAATTAATACATAGTTATTAGGTAAACTGTATAACATTTAAGAAATAAAACCAAAAGTTCCAAGAAAGAAGGTTCTGAACCTATACATTCAACTAAAATTGTAACTGGCTTCTGACCGATCCTTGTACTTTACAGCATCCCCACAGTCATGTGATTAAAATTTGGGTGTTTGGCATCCAGCATTTAATTAGGAATGATGCAATGATCACTGTTTGTGACTTTCCCAAAGAGCTTACAACAACAACAAATATAATAATAATAATAATAATAATAATAATAATAATAATAATAATAACTACTACTACTACTAGTAGTAGTAGTTGGAAGGGACCTTGGAGGTCATGTAGTCCAACACCCACCCACCCCGCTCAGGCAGGAAACCTTATACCATTGGACAATGCAGGAAACCAGATTGGCTTAACAACCATGTGATTCAATTAGTAACCATTGTGATTCACTTAACGACAATGGCAAATTTCCTAAAATCGGGTGCAGCTCACTTAATGACTGCCTTGCTTAGCGATAGATGTTTTGGTTCCAATTGTGGTAATAGGTTGGGGATACCTGAAGACAGCCTTGGAAGGTGGCAGATCCAGAATGCTTTAAGACAGATGGCCAGAGAAACAATAAAGGTTTTCTGCATCTCCATCAGGACATGAGCTTAGACGCCCCTTCTATGCAATGATGTTAGAATTCCTGTGATTATACCTTTTACCGACTGTGGCTTGATTAGTATGATTAGTAGTTAGATGTTGCAGTCTTTCTGCAGTTGCAATCAAATTCTTGATTATAACCACAACTACTCTTTACAAATATGTGCATTAAATAGCTTCCTGAGGGCATTTTTCTTTATAATCAAGACTTTCTAAAATCTTTAGGTAACTGGCAAAATCAGTAGTTTGTAAGCACACACCAACTTAATTGGGTGCTTTTACCTACTTTTAGGATGTGTAATGAACAGATAAAAGTTTTAGGTCATATTTATCTAAAATTACTGAAAATTCAAGAGTTTATAATTCTGTAAACACACTGTAAACTCTCTCTATGCCAGGGGTCCCCAACCTCCGGTCCATGGACCAATACTGGGCTGCAGCAGGCCAGCAACTGGGCCGCAGAAACAAGCAAAGCCCCATCTGCGGGATGCAGGCAGCACATAAAACCACGCCCCCTCTGGTCCACAGAAAAACTTCTCTCCACGTAACCAGTCCCTGGTGCCCAAAAGGTTGGGGACCTCTGCTCTATGGCTTCTGAAGAAAGAAATAGTAGGTTGAAAAGCTTTCTGTGAAAAGCAGACCTGATAACCACAGGGAAAAATGGAACTGGTGGGTAGAACCACTCTTCAAATCTCTCTGCATAAACAGAGCATGGGAGATTGACCACAAGTTGGTCTCTGGCAGGTTTTAAGCAATGGGAGACATGAGGCCTTTAAAAGAACACTGTTTTTGCATTCTTTATTTTCTTTTTCTTTACTATGTTCCTGCTTCTTTCCTTTCCTTTTTCTTACTATCTTCTTTTTTCTTTTACTTTGCACTTTTACTCTTCTTTCTTTTAGTCCATATTATTTTTTATTATTGCAACCATCCTTAAGTAGGTAAAATTCTAGTTCTTGTTTTTTTTTCTGTCTCGTTGCCTCTTCTCTTGAAGATTTCATCACCTTTAGCCAAGTCCATTTGTAATTTCCATGAAATAACTTCAGTAAATGTCTTCTATTTCAATTTTACAAAACAGTCCACCTCACTATTAGGATCCATTATTTATATGTCCTTTCTGATTTTCAAATGATCACCCAATTCCATTTGTACATCTAGTATTTCCATCTCTTTATTGTAACTTATGCAAGTCCCTTGGACTGCAAGGCGATCAAACCGGTAAGTCCTAGAGGAGATCAACCCTGACTGCTCTTTAGAAGGCCAGATCCTGAAGCTGAAACTCAAATACTTTGGCCACCTAATGAGAAGGAAGGACTCAGTGGAGAAGAGCCTAATGCTGGGAAAGATTGAGAACAATAGAAGAAGCGGACGACAGAGAATGAGGTGGCTGGATGGAGTCACTGAAGCAGTAGGCGTGAGCTTAAATGGACTCCAGAAGATGGTAGAGGACAGGAAGGCCTGGAGGAACGTTGTCCATGGGGTTGCGATGGGTCAGACATGACTTCGCAGCTAACAACAACAACAAAAATCCATTTTGATTGTTTTCAGTGGAGATTATTCATTTTCAGTAGCTCAAGGTCTTCACAAGCCCCCAAATCAAATATTTCCTTTAAAGTACTCAAGCTGTGCTTTAGTAATTGAACTTCAAAGTGTTCTTTTGCATTAAATAAGACTCACTTTTCCCTTTCTAATTAATTTCAGCCTTTCTTTAAATCAGTTTCATAAACCTTAGTATTTAAACTCTTAAAAAACAACTCTAGATCCCTGCTATATGTTGCAAAAAGTTGCCAACCCCCCCCCTTCAAAGTTGAAACTCAGCCAACTATGTGTAGGCTTGTTGTTCCAAATTATTTCAATCTTAAAGTGGCAATAAAAAAGTGGTTAAAACAATGAGGTTTGGTCAAACCTTGAGTCCATGAAAGGATGCATTTATGGCTCAGAGAACAATGAAACCTCACCACCTAGCTGATCATAAGTGGCTGCATGATCATCAATTTCTGCCTTCTTTTCACAAAAATCTACGGTTGTGGAGTACTTATGGGCAATTCCAGAGAGAATTCTGGCAGTCTGGCTTTCACATCCAGCTGCCTTTATGGCTATAAAGCTCCCACAATTTGCGCAAAGTGGACTGAGGTCTGGATCATTTCCAGTTGGGTTTCAAGCTCAGTTAGGGGACAGAAACAGCATTGCTTACACTTATCGATGATTCTGGTAACAATGGGAAGGGGGTAGATCATCTTTCCTTGCTCTGACCAGTTTCAATTTGTGTTGATAGGGAGAAGTCCAGCCCATGGCTGCTCCTTTGTGGTGTGCCATAGAACCTGGTATTTTCTCCACTCCTTTTTATCATCTACATGAAGCCATTCACCACAAGGGGAAGAGGCATCACCAGTAGGCTGAGGAAACTTAATTTTATATCTCCATCCTGGGTGACCCAAGTGCTGCTGTCATTGCTGTCTTGCGATACCCGGAGGCTATGGGGATCTGGGCAGGGGACAATAGGCTTTGGCTATGGGTGCATGGGGCTTTGGGATCCAGCCATTTAACATCTTTAGTTCTGGACGGGGTAGCACTGCCTCAAGACAGATCTAGTGTACAACTTGGGGTTTCTCTTGGACTCTTGACTCCTGCTTGAAATGCAGGTGGCAGTCATTGCTAAGAGAGCCTTTGAGCACTCTCCTGGATCAGGAAACCTTGTACTCAGGCTCTGGTCATCTTTAACTTGGATTAGTGCAATGTGCTCTACATGAACTACCCTTGAAATTATTTGGAAATGACTGCTGGCTCAGAATGCAGCTGCACAATTCTGGGGGGCCCTAGGACACCCCTTGTAACACCGTGGTTATGTGAGCTGCACTGGCTGCCAGTTTGCTTCTGGGTCCAATTCAAGGTGTTGCTTATGATCTTTAAAGCTCTTTATGGCCTGGATCCAGACTATCTGAAGAATTCACTCACTCCAATGGGACTGTGACTCGCACTGGGAGAAGAGACATGCTGTGAACCCTGTCAGGAAGTTTGACTGGTAGGGTCCAGGAAAAGAGTCTTCTCTACCAAAGCACTTGCCCATTGGAACCTCATATGTGAGATCAGATCTACCCCACCCTTTTGACATTCCACAACGACCTTATAAGTGGGATTTGCGGATTGGTCTGGGTCCCAGGTAGGGGTGTGCAATTCTGGAAGTAGTTCCAGATTAAATAGAAGATCCTACCTCCATTTTATTGTATAACCCTGTTATCTTAGCTACTTTTTAATTAATTTTAATGCAATTATTCTCTTAAAGGTAAAGGTTCCCCCGCACATGCGTGCTAGTCGTTTTCCGACTCTAGGGGCCGGTGCTCATCTCCGTTTCAAAGCTGAAGAGCCAGCGCTTGTCTGAAGACGTCTCTGTGGTCATGTGGCCGGCATGACTAGACGCCAAAGGTGCACGGAACGCTGTTACCTTCCCACCGGAGTGGTCCCTATTTTTCTACTTGCATTTTTACGTGCTTTCGAACTGCTAGGTTGGCAGAAGCTGGGACGAGTAACAGGCGCTCACTCTGTTACGTGGCACTTGGGATTCGACCCGCCAAACTGCCAACCTTCTGATCAACAAGCTCAGCGTCCTAACCCACTGAACCACCACTGTTTTATAATTTCATTTATCAGATTGTAAACTATCTAAGATTGCATTATAGAAAGATGGGAGGTTTAATTTAATAAATAAATAAAACAAAGAAAACTGTCGATATTAGTTTACCTTGCCTCTGTGGAAACATTTTTAATATTGCAGTTATAATCTTTAGTAAAATAACGTAGAGTTCAATAGAAATCCCTTTGGCACTAATGTATTTGGAAGTATTAGCCAAAAAAGAAATCTAATTATCATGCTGAGTATCACTTCAGATTGTAATATGCATTTTCTGTGACCCACTCATCGTTTGGATAAAAATATATGCAATGTTGGAGCAAGAACAAACCTGAAATAATGCAGCAGGACAAATATAAAACCAAGGAACAGTCATGCTATTTCACAACTTCTAATTTGTGACAGTTTTAAGATGGGAAATTTTCAATTGAGTCTTGTGTTCATGGCACCTTGGTTCATTCAAATGAAAATAGTTCTTTTATTATTATAAATACAGACAACCCCCCCAATGCATAGATTCATCCATTTTTTATTTCACTCAGTGCTGAAGCATACTCACTCAATTTTAAAATTCATTTCTATGAGTCCAAATACATGATTATACTTGCCCACAACTCAAGGGAATGTGCACATTAGTTAACACTTAGAACTTAGACCAGACATGTCAAACACGAGGCCCGGGGGCCAGATCTGGCCCGTGAAATGGTTTCATGTGGCCCGCGAAGCCATCCTGGAAACAGTGAGGGAATGGCCCCTGCTGCCTTGGCCCTGGCCCAGAGACCCTCCTCCTGCCAGAGACCCTGAGATCTGTCCCACTCCTGCCCAGGCCCCCATAGCCACCCTTGATGCGAACGATGTAGAGCTGGCCACGCCCACCCAGTTGGCCATACGCACTCTAGCCACACCCACCCAGTAGGCCACACCCACCCAGGCCATACTCGCCCGGCCCCCTGAGGGCAACCGCAATGCTGATGCGGCCCTCAATGAAATTGAGTTTGACGCCCCTGACTTAGACTTATATACTGCTTCACAGTGCTTTATAGCCCTCTCTAAGCCGTTTTCAGAGTCAGCCTATTGCCCCCAACAATCTGGGTCCTCATTTTAACAACCTCAGAAGGATGGAAGGCTGAGTCAACCTTGAGCCAGTGAGGATTGAACTCCTAGCAGTGAGCTGAATTAGCCTGCAATATTACATTCAAACCACTGCATCACCACGGCTCCTTATATTTAAAATATGAGCTATGGTAAAGAATGTCAGAACCTTATCCCAAAATAAGCATCTAAAATGCTTATAAATATATGTGCTCTTAAAATAATATGTAGAGTTCTGATATATTACATTTCATATAACATAACAATATAATATATAATTGGAATTTTCAATTACTTGCAATTATTTTCAGTGCCTTTTCCTTTGAATGAATCAACAAAGGAAAACGTAAGCATAGAAATATTAGTTTGAATTACAGGTCTTTACCTACAGAAATACATCTGACCTATAATTGGCTTACCTTTTAATTTAAATTTTGAGAAAAATTCATCAAATGAGATAGGGTCTGTGAGGTCATTACAACTGATGTGAAAAAGTTGAGAAGTCCATGTTTTATTTTCTTTCTTTTGAAATGCAATGCAATGATAATACGGTACATACAGGATAGAAAAATATGGGCAGTAGAACTGATGCTTGATTCATCTCTTAATGTTAGTATTTCTCTATTAAGAACCAAAATATTTCTTTTCCCTTTGGTTCTAGCACCCTTTCACTAATTACTGCATGGGTAAGCCTCAATCTCAGTCTGTCTTACACAACAGATGGGGCCATGAAATCTACTGGCTCTTCTTCCACTTGGGTACAGGTAGTCCTTGTGTAGCGAGGTGACAAATGGTGATGAAAAAAATAACTTTATGATCAACCCTCATTTTTACAACCTTCTTAAGTTTGTAAAACAAAGAAAAACTGAAGATCATAAATGGCAGTTTCACTCAATGTACACTTCACTTTATGACCTAATTGCTGGTTCCAATTGCGGTCACTAAATGAAGACTATTTGGAGTTCCCCAAAATCAGTGGAAAGGCAAGCCAGGCTGAAGTATACCCTTGGGGGAGCCCAGACCATGCTACTCTTACTACCCCCAATCTGCAAACCTACTACTTCCTGACTAGGCAGACTAGCATTGGCAGCCTCCACCCTAGACTCTCCATGCTTTGTTTAGTAGGTAGCAATAGGGCCTGAATTGGCATGGAACAAACCATACAAGCTTCTGAAGTGGTCAGATTAGTGCCTGCCCAGTATCAGAAAGGAGAATAACAATCCATAGTCCAAAATAATCAGGGAAATACAGTCAGGATGGCAACACCTCTTCGGTTTGCTCTTTAATTTATACCAGCCCCTCCATCTGCCAGGAACTGAAGTCATAGGACCACACAATTGTGGTGATTAATCCAATGGCTCCAGTCCCAGCAAACAAGCCAAGCACCAACTGGTGCTCGTGTGTCTTCTAGAAATCCAAATAATCATCATGAGCATAGGAAGGTCTGCAAAGCCAAACCGTAATCTTTACTGTTTGCTCTGGACTTGAGCTCACCATCCCAGTTCATACATCCAGAAGTCCCCCATATACCTGCAAGCCCTCTCATTCTATAATATCACAGAACGCACTCCCACCTCCAACAATCACCCAAACAATTTTAACAGAAGCAGCAACATAACTTATGTTAAACTCCATAACTGCATCATAAACTCCATCACTCACTTGTTGTTCAAGGAACACACACAAAAACAAACACCAGGGCCCTACAAATTGACACAGTGATTGCATAAAAAAGGACCTTATCCATTGCCTTTAAAATGTTTGGCCTTTTAAATATGCAATAGTGGTTGCCAGGATTCATATGCCTATAGCAGGGGTCCCCAACCCCCAGTCCGTGGACTGGTACCAGGCCGCGGCATGCCAGCAACCGGTCTGCACAAACAAGCAAAGCCCCATCTGTGGGATTCAGGCAGCACACAAAACCACACACTTCCCGGTCCATGGAAAAACCTTTCTCCACGGAACCGGTCCCTGGTGCCCAAAAGGTTGGGGACTTCTGGCCTATAGGATTTAACAAAAAGGGCAGGATGGGGGCAGGAAGTAGTTGAATCTTCATGCTGGATTACAAGCAATTCTTGTAACTTTTTCCCATGTAGATTAGTCATGGTTCTTCAGTAAATTCAGGTCTAAAACACAATCATGTGCATAGACGTAGAATTTTGAATACTGGTCTGGGTATCAATAATGCAGCTCTCCCAAATCTAAGACCTAACACTGCCTAGTAAGTTTCACTGATTGCTCATCACATGCATCAGTGCTTTAGCGACTATGAAAAAAGGTACTCAGAGAACAAGCAGATTCTTTATGGGCTTTGGCTCATAATCCTTTAGCTAATTTACAACCATTTCACTTGAAAAGAATAAGCTTATGCAAATGAATAGAATGAAGCTATCCAGTTTGGCACTGTGCAAAATTACATCATCAGCCCAAGCCTTACAAAGAAATCAACTAAATTGTTGAGATTTCACTATAATTTATTGCACCCGCCAATCTTAAAATTTTACAAATGCTCAAATCATGACTACTCCCAAAGCCCAAAGATAGTACAGGTTTTGGGGCGAGAGAGAAAGGATTTGGGTTCACTGCTTTGCTGTGAATGTTGTTTAAACAGCATTTTGAAGTTCCCAGGACCCTGCTTTCAAACACAAAATTAGCATAATTTATTAACAGCTATTTCATTTTTTTGTTATAAGTAAGAACAAGAACAACAAGTTTCTCCTCTTTCTCCCTGGGTATGCTTTGCCTTTTCCAATGCAATTAACGTGGTCATTTTTGCATAATTATTTTTTGTTCTGTTTTTTCCCCCCTGTTATTGCTTGCTTTGCTATTAGTGTATTGCTAACTGCATTTCAGTGCAAAGCTGTAGCTGCTGCTCTTGTTATGCAGTGCACATTGGACAATATTCTCTTTTGTTTTATACAGAGTTTGTACTGGGTAATTTGTATTATTATATACATTATGATAAATCCTCATTTCTTCCACAAAAGTTGGCTTCATCACACTGGAATATCCTTTATCATTAGTTCCATGCCTCCCATGACTTGCTGAGAAATACCACCCAGTGGTAAATATTATAAGCATATTATTCTGCAGTGTTCAACACTGTCCTTAAAGACAAAAGAAAAACTGAGTGGTTTGGAACTGAAATGAAATGCCAATATAGGTATTTGAGAAACATTGCAGCAATATGCAAACCATCTAGAATGGGATTTATTTAGACAATAACTGCTTGGAGTCTCTAGATCTAGGTAGGATATGTTGTTGAGTAAACAAATGAATAAACACACAAAGATAAAATGACTGAGCCAGTCCTATCCTCTACAGCAGGCATTTAAAACTGCCGGCCTACGGGCTGGATGCGTCACGCCGAAACCGCGCCCACCCCATTGCCGGCAATGGGGAAAAAGCCCCGATACGTCGTGACCTTACGAGTTTGACATGCCTGCTCTACAGAAAGGAGAAACACTCTACAAAAAGATTTTGCTTTGAAAGACTATTAGTAAGATTAAAGGCGGCTATTTTTTGGCTTAAACGTATTAGGTTAATTAGTATTTTGAAACATATTTTCTACATATGCATAGTTTACGGTATGCTCTTTTAAAAATGTGTTGCACTTACTTTGGCTTCACTTTTTGCTTTTTTAGTTATGCTACTGTTGTCTTGCATTGAAGGCAATTTTTTTTAACAATCAGGGGAAGATGTTAGTATTTTATACCTTTTATTGAACTCGAAGATCTGAAATAAACTCAAAACTATTTATCTCTATCAACAGCACTGTATGTCCTATAAAGTGAACATGTACATTATAATTCTGTTGGATAAACCTTCTACCTCAGATGACCTCTAATTCTCATGCCTGTGAATAATAAGGCATAAATCAACAAGCCCATCTTTTCATTCAGTTGTTTGTACTTAGCACTCTCTTAATAAAGCAATTCTGAAAAAGATGTCCCTGTTATGGTACTGGGAGGGGGGTCTGTTTATATTATGGATATATACATTACAGGAGTGTTCTTTACCATTCATGTTTCTACATTCATTTACAAAATTACATATTTGTAATTGTTAAGTGAGAAACTAGTTAAGTGAGTTTTGCCATTTTACGACTTATCCTGTCACATTGGTAATGTGAATTGCTGAAGTTGTTAAATTAGTAACACAGTTGTTAAGTGAATCTGCCACTAATACATTAATTCTGGACTGAACTCAGTACCTCTAATCTGTTTTATTTTTTTATAACAAATCTAATCTGTTGAGAAAATATAAATTTAAGATCTTGGATTGTCAAGCATCTGCAATCATTCCCAATCTGGAAGTTCTATGCGTCAAGAGTTGTGTACTTTAACTCCTTTCCTCAAATCGGTAATGGATGTATTAAAGAACACTAGGAAAAGAGTTATGTTTTCAAATGCATTCACTTTGTTACAGTGATGAAGAACATGTCCTCATACTCCTTCAGGCATCTATAATTGGAAACTGCCTTCTGCATTATTGAATTTCTAATATCTGCACAAGTAAGGAAGCAATTAGAATTAGAGGACACCTCTAGATTGCTGGACAGGTAGGGTAAAAATAGGTCAGCCAAATATGCTCCACACTGACAAGAGCTGTTCTCCCATTAACAAGAAGGATGAAAATCTATCTAGGCTAAAGTATGCCTAAAATGAGTTTGCCTAACAAGTTTTTAAAGTATAAGAAAAGATATTTGGACTAAGTAGTATCAGTTTTTTGCCATACAATTCCTCATGTCAAGCTGCTGGGATATAGGTTTCACAATGTGCTCACCAGTGTTCCCTGCTCCAC
Organism: Vipera ursinii; assembly: GCF_947247035.1. Classification (NCBI taxonomy): domain Eukaryota; kingdom Metazoa; phylum Chordata; class Lepidosauria; order Squamata; family Viperidae; genus Vipera; species Vipera ursinii. The sequence continues at coordinate 203,040,578 of NC_139512.1, forward strand.
TTTTTCCAGCGTAAGAAAAACAAGACATAGAAAACTGCTATTAGAAAGGAGGCAGATCTACTCTCCACTCCATGTAATTGAGTAAGAGGAGTAACTAGGGCCTGTGGAAGTCTATGTAGGTGCCAGAGTCCATCTGGTGTCTATCCATAAAGATCCTGTTTTCCTGATTTGCTCCACATGGCTGATGTAAACATACTGTTCAGAAGTGAGAGGAAGTGGTCTAGACCAGGGCTTTTCAACTTTTTCACCCATTGAACCACTTTCAGGATATGGCAGCATCCGAGTTCCACCAGTCGCCTAGCAAGGTGTCAAAAACTTGACCAAAAAGAAAAAAAGTAATGAAGTACAGGTAGTTCTCGACTTACAACAGTTCGCTTAGTGACTGTTCAAAGTTACAATGGCATTGAAAAAAGTGCCCCCCAAGCCACAGCCGAGCAAGACACCTGCCTGCCCGCCCGGCAGCGCTCTTCCTCCTGTCTGAGGTTTTCATTGTTGTGAGCATTTCTGTTGAGGATTGGCAGCGGGGGTGGGGAGGTGTTTGGTTTTTATTCCCCCCCTCTGCTGGGTGGTTGTAGCAAGTTTTGGTCACTTCACATGATACTGTGACCATCATAAATATGAATCAGTTGCCAAGCATCTGAATGTAAATCAGAAGACCCTGGAAATGCTGCAACGTTCCAGCTGATCGGTGCTTCTTCTGGGCTCAGCAGAAGCACCAGGATCAGTGCTGAGCTCCAGCTGGAGACTGGCGCAGATCCTGGCGCTTCCACTGAGCCCTGACAGCCCTGCAGCTCCAGCCATCTCTCGCTCAGGCTTGTGCGGTGCTGCCACCGGTTCAGTTCATTTCCCTCCCCCGCTACCACTTTTCTAGAATGGTCGCGTACTACCTGCCAGGTGCCAGTGTACCACAGGTGGTACCCATACCACTGGCTGAAAAGCCCTGGTCTAGATCAGTGGTTTACCCTTTGCCTGTTCTGTAGTATGTTCTTTCACTATGTGTACCGCAAATGTACAGGTAGTCCTTGACTTAGAATGACAGTAGTCACTTAGTGACCATTTGAAATTGCTATGGACCTCCAAAAAAGCTATAAAAGACCCCGTTTAAGCAGCTCCTCCTGCTGTCATCTGATTGCATTGGGTGCTTGGCAACTGGCCTGCATTTTCAGTTGTTTGCTAACCCTAACTTTTTTTTGGTGCCACTTTGTAACTTTGAATAGTTACTAAACGAATGGTTGTAAATTGAGAATTACCTTTAATCTGAGTCGTATTGCACTCCAATCCACTGGTTGCTAAAGTTATTAACCAATGGAAAACAAACTTTCCTTTCCAATATTTAACAATGCTACCTCACGTTTTCTCTTCCTGAGAGATGAGTGGTGAAAAGTGGAGTCACTTGTAGAGGTTTCTTCCTGAAATTGAGGCATAGTGACAGGAAAAAAAGCTAACTTCCCAAGTTTTCTTAATAAGTTCAGTTTTTTAACTTTCTATTTTTCCACAGCTAGATAGTATTTAGAACAAACTGTTTTGGGGGGGGAGATGCGAAGGCAGAGATTTCCCCATGTGTGATAGCACTCACCGTCTTTCAATTCTAAAAAGTCAGAGTTAAGATTTAGCCAACCCAGATTATCTGGAAAGAGGATATGAATTCCAAAATGAGATGATTTTAATGGCTTAAGCAGAGTGTGCAAATGCTGCACAGATGGTTTGGCAGCATACTGCATCAGATAAATCTTGTTGGTAATGTGTAGTTGGGCAGCAACATTTCACAGTCTACAACTGAATTAATTTGCAGCCACTGTTGTAAGAAAAAGTGTATGCCATTTGTGTTTGATTTCTTGGTTTTATTTTTGCACACATCTGGAGCTTAGTGACAGTACACGGGGAAAAACTTAGGTATATGACAGAAAGCCGATTTTTAAATTATCTGTGCCTCTAATTTTGATTTTGTTCTATGATGCCAATGATACTAAACTACAGGAATTCAGTGAAGCTGAAGCAGGTTCAAAATATGGGATTCAGACAACTGACAAAGAGCTTGTATAAGGCTGATTAAATATCTGTATCATGCCTATTTATATCTAATCATAAAATACCTTAAGCAAGCACATTTCCAGATAAGTGAGCTTGAAAGAATTATCAGGTATATACTAGCTGCAGTTCAGGAAAGTGGGAAATCTGCCTTCTGAGTTTCAAGGTGACATGGTTGGTTATATAACTGAGAAAAGATGTATTCATTGTCCAAGCAATATAGAATGTTGCAGTATCGAATGCTCCTATTGAGGATATTCAATTCCTTATCCTCTTCCGCATGCCCCCACAAAAATACAACTCTTGCACTTTGAACACCTTCAATACTTGTTGGGCTACTAGGGAGAAGGGAGATTCTACAACTATATAATGAGGGTTTTCCATTTCAGAGTTCATTAACTGTGGACTGTTCTTCATTAATTCTTGAGAATTGATGCATTTTGGCTGGCATCCAAACTTAAGAGAATGGTTATTGTTTGCAACAAGAGGCATATCTCTTTTCCACATTTAAAACAACATGTACATTCCAGGTCCTTTTTCATATTATTGGCTTGTATAAGAACTTGAGCCATAAGAAAACAGAAGAGGAAAAATGCTCTCAGACTCTGACTTGAATATTATATTAACTCTACTTTTCTACCTTCCAGGACTATAAAATATAGCTACGGTAATCATTTTATAATTTCCATCCACTAAGAAAAGGTCTAAGGTAAAATTTTACCTATTTTCCTATGTGATCACAAGCATAGTGGTTAGAGTAACTGTAGTGACCCTACCAAGAAAACAGACTAAAACATTTATATGACTGCCTTTATTTGTTAACTGTCAAAAAACACAACCAAAAAGTCAATGAATTAATGTCATGGATGGTATCATCTGCCAGAATAAGCAATGTGACCATCGGAAATTAATTGCAGACCTCCTGACAAGACACTGGGAAAACTAACAAAACAAATATGATATGTTCAAAGTGCATGTATACGCCATCTGCTCTGCTGAGAAGAATAGACAAGAATTCAAATCATGCCTCATAATATCTGCATCTTGAAAGGGTATCTTATAGCATACTATATTCTTTGTACTTCGATAAATTTGCTGAGACCAGAAAACACTGAACTTTCTTGCATGTTACAACAAAACATAGTAAATGTGCTGTTTTTTACACAACTATCAATATATTGCACCCTCTGCTGGTCAAAGATATCCCCAAACAAAATTATAGCCATTTATCAATCTACAGCTTAACAATATCCTTGATGGATGTTATTTCAAGAATACACCTGTGCATTTCCATACCGTGAAATATTTGTATATCTACCTGATATCAGCCTCATACTCATTAATTATAAACTTATTAATACTCAAGTTCTCTTACCTTGGGCTTTTCATCCAGTATTTGCTGACGAATCTCCTTGTGTTTCTCCACAAGTTTTTCCTGCCTTTTGGTCTGGGCATCTTCTAGCTGTAATTGAAAAACAAAGTTTACTAAAATTCACATGCCTATTTGATTTCCTCAGTTTTACACTCAAGAAAACAATATAATTATCTTGGGTAAAAACGTTTTAGAGAACATTTTGACATAAAATAATGTTATTATTATTACAATAGTCAACTTCTTTCGTGTTAGACTTCAAGGGATCTCAGTAGATTTGTTTCAAATTTAAAAGTTTTATTAGCTGGAAATGTGCAGCTGAAAATGGAAGATACATTCTTAATATATGGTGATTATCTGCAGCATTTAATTAGGCCAAGTAGCCAGAATTAACTACAGGGCACAATGTCTTTAAAAAAAAAATCTAAACACATTTATGTTCCTGCAAATCTCTTGGACTATGTTGATAATTTTTAATACCAACTTCTGTGTCATTAGGTGAAGTGCCATATGCTCTGAAGAGAGTGAATGGCTTAATTGGTCACTGCTAACCTTAGAAAAACAGGAATTTTTTTCAATAGATAAGCAAATGACAGAGCTTTGAAGAGATGAGAAAAGGAAGGAGACAGGCACTAGATACTGATCAGCATGCTCATTTTATTTTTAATTCTATTTTATTTTTAATTAGTTCAATGTCTGATTCTCAGAGATGCCTTGACAAATCCCTGCAGTTTACTTGGCACGGTTTTACCAAAATGATTTGCCATTGCCTCCTTCCTAGGGCTAAAAGAAAGTGATTGGGTTAAAGTCATCCAGCTTTGTGCCTCAGGCAGGACTACAACTCATAAACCTCCTTGTTTCCAGCCTGTTGATGCTTAACCACTACACCAAAATATAGCTTGCTTATAAAGAATTCTTTTCTTCATATATGTTATTGGGAAACATTTCCTTTTATAAGTGCTCCATTTGATTTGTCGCAACATCTTACCGCAACTAAGTGACCTTTTTACCTATTTCTGAACAGCACTTTGGGGGCATAAGCTTGTCATGCAACAACACAACCTGGAATTCAAAGGTATTATTTTTATTCCTCTGAAGTATGCATATCTGCATGTATGAACGTATGTTATGTGTTGAACAAGTTTACATAGCCATTCATCTACCAAAGTACTCAAAGTATCGGACATAAAAAACCACCAAAACCAAAATCACATTCCATAGCAAAACAAATAGCAATTGAAGTTCCACATCTGAAACATAATTGTTCAACTTCTCTGTATTCCTTATTTCAGTTGTGGTGCTGTTACATTTGCAGCAGGTAAGATCTGATCTGCCTCCAGAGAATCAAGGAAAATGGTAAACTAAATTTATAAAATTTTAGCACTATCTGGACATTGGGACTACAAATTGTCTCTGCACCAAAAAATAAGTACTGCTATAATGTTGGGGTTCTGCTATTTCAAGTTAATTACAATGTGCAAATCAGCCTAAACACTGAAATGTATAATATAATATTTACACCAAGGTGAATTTATGTTTTACGCAGTAGACTTACTCTTTTAATGTATTGTACCACCTCTTGAATATACGAGCGAATCATTTCTGTCTTCTCCCTGAGAGGAAAATTAAAAATGATTAATCCCATTCATTTTTAAAATGAGTTATTACTCATTATCTGCCATAAATAATTTGTTTATAAAATAATTGGTAAATTTCACTGAGAAAATCAGAGCCAAACTTTACATACATTGTCCAGTGTATTTTTCATCAGATTTCAAAATGGTTTACTTCTTTATTTCAAAGGGATTGTGTGCTCTTTGTCATGTGTTATTATGAGTGCCATTATGACTGATTGTATAATACCTTGAGGATGATTCAAACAAAAAGGTAAGTTAAGCTCTTCTAAATAAAAGAAAAATAATGCGCAATCACTGTTGGAATCTATAATACTGTTGTAGTGTATGCTGCTAGCATACACAGGAAATGCCAGCGCAGCAGGGGGCTGGTCAGCTCCAGGCGATAACCGCTGAGGCGGGAAAAGCCGGACGGAGCAAGTTTGACAGCCCCCGGCATGGTCAGCTCTGGCGGGAAGCCAGGGTTTAAACTTATTGGCCACATGCACTGGCGGGAAGCCCAGGTTCAATTCTATTGGCCATCATTCACCTGGGCAGGTATAAGAAACACCAGGCAAACCCCTTTGTCCCAGATTCATTCCTGATCCGAATAAAAGAAATACTACCCAGCTCAAGTGTCCGTCTCTCTGTGCGACCACGCGACTTTGCACTGGCGACGAGGATGGGACCCTGCATCGGACAACGCTAGCCGCGGACGGAATCCAATCGGCAGCCCCGGATCCAGACGCAGGACAACCGAGACGACAAGATGACACAACTGGGTCAGTATCCCCTTTTCAATAGCGGCCGCCCTGAGGAGTGGGAAGCCTTCGTGGGACAGATAGAATGCTACCTGAGGGCGAACGGGGTGAAGGAGGACCGGCAGAGAGCGGCGGTACTGCTCTGCAGCTGCGGCACAGAAACCTACCAGCTGGCGGTCGGTCTCTGCGCACCCGATGACATCCACTCCGTCGGTTACAACGAATTGCTGGCGAAGCTGTCTGAACATTTCAAGCCCGAGACGTCCGAGATCGCCTGGCGGTATCGTTTTGAAAAACGGGATCAGCGACCAGGTGAGTCTGCCAAACAGTATATGGCAGCTCTGAGGCTGGCAGCTCGCCTCTGCAATTTCGAAAATCTAGAAATTAGGCTGCGGGATTGGCTCGTTTGTGGGGTGAGGGACAGGAAGCTGCGCCAGAAACTTTTTGCTAAGCAGAAACTGACCCTGAGGGATGTCCAAGACGAACTCCTAGCCTGGGATGCAGCCGAGGAGCCCGAGACGAGGGAAGGCGGATCCATCCACCAGGTGAGAAGAGGCACCGACGCAGACGGGGCTGAGCTGGAGGTGGATGCCATCAACCGACCTCAGCGATCCTTCAACCCCGACCGAGACAACAGAAAAGAACCGAGACCAACCACGGCAGGCGAGAGAGACCAGGAGTGCAGATGCGGAGCGAGCGGACCCCGGTCTACCCAGCCTCACGGTCACAGCGTGAATCGCCCTCGGTCTACCCAGCATTGCGGCTGCAACTCCCGGTCTACCCAGAACAGCGGTTACGGACAGCCCCGGTCTACCCAGTGCTCCGGCTGTGGCGCGAGCGGCTCCCGGTCTACCCGTTGTGCAAGCTGTGGAGGACAGCATCCCCGGTCTACCTGCCGTTTCAAGTCGGCGAAGTGTCGGTCGTGCGGAAAAACGGGGCACATCGCGGCGGTCTGCAGAGGCAAGCAGCGGGACAGCCTACACGAGGTGGAAGCCGAGTTCCAGTATGCCACAGGTACTGGGAAGCGGTCGTTGGGTCTGACTGTGAGTCACACGTCGGGACGGCCAGGCGTTTTTAAAACAGGGGCTCCTGCGGCGCTAGCCCGAAAAATAAAACTGAGGGTGAAGCTGCAAGGGGTCCCCTGCTTGATGGAGCTGGACTCAGGGTCAGCCGTATCCATCATCTCCGCCAGAACATTTTTAGACATTTGCAAGCGGAGTGGCCAACGGGTTCCCTTGAGAACATCCAGACTGACCCTCTCTGACTTTCAAAATGCACCGATCAAAATCCGGGGGGAGGCGTTGTTGTGGGTGCAGTACAAGGGATTCAAGGGTAAATTAAGTGTGTTGGTCGTTGAGGGCCAGCGGAGTAGCCTTGTGGGGTTAGGGTGGTTTAACGCCTTGGGCGTCAAAATCACAGGGATTAATCAAACACGGAGCCATTTGTCCCTAGAAGCAGTCTGCGAGGAATTCGCGGACGTGTTCGATGGGCAGTTGGGAAAGTACACGGGTCCCCCAATCTCATTTAGACTAGATCCCCAGGTACAACCCATAAGGATGAAGGCGAGGCGTGTTCCATTCGCGTTAAAGCAAAAGATAGAACGGGAATTGGATAAGCTGGTAGACCAGGGGGTGTTAACGCCAGTGGAGGGAGCAGATTGGGAAACTCCCATCGTAACGCCAATTAAAGCAAATGGGGAAATTCGTATCTGCTCTGATTATAAGGGGACGATAAACCGAGCTTTAAGTGCCCATTCCTATCCGGTCCCTGCAGTCAGCAGCATCTTAGCGTCCCTACAAGGCGGGTCGGTGTTTGCTAAATTGGATCTCGCCCAAGCTTATCAGCAATTGCCGGTAGACCCAGGGGCTGCTAGAGCACAAACGATCATCACTCACAAGGGAGCGTTCCGGGTAGACCGGTTGCAGTTTGGGGTTAGCGTAGCGCCGGGAATATTTCAGGAGGTGATGGAAAGGACGCTTAAGGGAATACCAGGGGTTTGCCCTTATTTTGATGACGTCCTAATCGCAGCCAGCTCTCCGGACGTGCTGGCGACCCGTTTAAGGACGGTCCTTGAGAGGTTCAGGGGGGCAGGTCTCAAACTCAAGAGGGAGAAGTGCAGGATTGGGGTCCCAGAGACAGAATTCCTGGGGTTCAGGATAGATGCTCAAGGCATCCACCCATCTGCATCAAAGGTGAGGGCAATCAAAGAAGCCCCTGCTCCCAAAAACAAGCCTGAATTGCAGGCGTTCGTGGGGCTCCTCAATTTCTACCACACATTCCTGCCTCATAAAGCCTCAATTGCAGAACCCCTACATAGGCTACTTGACAAGCAAGCGCCTTGGGAATGGTCTGACAAACATGCAAAAGCATTCCAAACACTAAAAAACATGTTAGCAAGCGATGCCACTGTCACCCATTTCAGGGATGATCAGCCAATCTGTCTTGCGTGCGATGCATCCCCTTATGGGATTGGAGCAGTGCTCAGCCATCTCAAGGAGGATGGAACTCAGGCTCCCATCGCCTACTACTCCAGAACCCTGTCAGCTGCAGAGCGGAACTATGCCCAGATAGACAAGGAGGCACTGGCAGTGGTTGCTGGAGTAAAGAAATTTCATGATTACCTGTATGGCAGAGATTTCATAATCTTCACAGACCATAAACCTTTATTAGGACTATTCACAACTGAGAAACAAACACCACAGATTTTGTCACCTCGAATGCTAAGATGGTCAATATTTCTCTCTGCATATTCTTGTAAATTGATACAGACCAGGGAAGGAGATGGGGCATGCTGATGGTCTCAGCAGACTGCCCCTAATGGACAGGGAGCCGGACCCAGCACTGGCTGCCCAAATCCTGGCAATCCAAGAACTGCCAGAATGCCCCCTCAACGCAAAGGACATAGCCACAGAGACACCAAAAGACAGGGTTCTGAGCAGAGTTCATTCATGGGTGAGTAGTGGGTGGCAAGACAAATCACCCGGGCAAGAGTTCACTGCTTACTTTTCAAGAAGGTTTGAACTGTCCACACACAAAGGGTGCCTTTTGTGGGGAAACAGAGTCATAATTCCCACAAGGCTCAGGGAAAGAGTCCTCCAATCACTACATGAAGGACACCCAGGGATAGTAAGAATGAAGGCTCTAGCAAGGAGTTACCTGTGGTGGCCAGGGTTGGACAAGGAGATAGAAGCACAGGTAGCGGGGTGTTACACATGCCAGAGGACACGGCCAGAACAACCACACGCACCAGTCCATAAGTGGGAGGAAACACACTCACCCTGGTCCAGGGTGCACATAGACTACGCTGGGCCATTCCAAGGTCACACATTTCTGGTAGTTGTGGATAGTCATTCAAAATGGCTTGAGGTGGTACCTGTAAGCAGCATGACATCAGCAGGGACCATCCAAGCATTGAGGGGGATATTTGCTACACATGGGTTGCCTGATGTAATCGTGTCAGATAATGGAACGCAATTTACTTCCTCGGATTTCCAGGTGTTCCTGAGGACCTTGGGGATTAGACACGTCACCTCGGCCCCCTTCCACCCTGCCAGTGATGGATTGGCAGAACGATTCGTGAGAACAACAAAAGATGCACTCAAGCGCATAGTACAGGGAGATTGGAAGCAAAGACTAGCCACATTCCTCCTTCACCAACATGCAACACCTTGCACTGCCACAGGCAAAAGCCCAGCGGAACTCAGATGGGGGAGACGCCTCATTACAACTTTAGACAGGCTCCATCCAGACAGAGTAGCCGCAGACACCGGGAACCCCAACATCAAGACACATTTTACCTCAGGGGACCTCATTTGGGCCAGGAACTACAGTACGGGTTATCCATGGGTGCCAGGGGAAATTACAGAGCAAACAGGGCCCCTTTCCTACAGAGTAAGGGTGGAGGGGGGACTCCTGTGGAAAAGGCATCTGGATCAACTGAGGAAAAGGACTCCTGAAAGGGGGGCAGAGGACACACTGGGGGGTGAGGAGGAAGATCCAACACAAAAGCCAATACAAACACATTCACCAAGGAGGATGGTTGGGGGGGAGCAATGGCAACCCCTGTACAGGCTGGAGTCTGATAGAGAAACCAGGCAGTCACCAGGAATCAGCAAATCACACACACAGACACACAGCAACCTTCCTCAACAGGAGCTTCAGGAAGGAATGAATAGCCACGCCACCATTCCTCCGGAAGAACATGTACCAAGAAGGTCAAGTAGGCCACACAAAGCGCCAAGCTACCTCGATGACTATGTACGTTCATAAGGGGCAACAGATCAACAAGTGTATCCATTGTAACCGTGTTTTGTAAATATGTGTATATAGTTGGAGATGGTATGACAGAGGAACATCCTCACTATGGGGGAAGGGGTGTAGTGTATGCTGCTAGCATACACAGGAAATGCCAGCGCAGCAGGGGGCTGGTCAGCTCCAGGCGATAACCGCTGAGGCGGGAAAAGCCGGACGGAGCAAGTTTGACAGCCCCCGGCATGGTCAGCTCTGGCGGGAAGCCAGGGTTTAAACCTATTGGCCACATGCACTGGCGGGAAGCCCAGGTTCAATTCTATTGGCCATCATTCACCTGGGCAGGTATAAGAAACACCAGGCAAACCCCTTTGTCCCAGATTCATTCCTGATCCGAATAAAAGAAATACTACCCAGCTCAAGTGTCCGTCTCTCTGTGCGACCACGCGACTTTGCAACTGTACTGCTTTATTTTTTAATATAATATGTGGAGCGCCAAAATAAAACATACATTTTTTAAAAAATTAGGATTTTCTTCTATTGTGTTTCAGATCTTCTGCATACAAGTTAAGGTGAAAGTTGAAGACTGCACTTACTCATCCATCTGATTTCTATCCTTGGACTTTGCTTCAGTGATCTTCTCTTGCCTTTTCTTGTCCATCTTTTTCTTCAGCTCTTTCTTTTCTCTTCAACAAATCCAGATTTGTTTTTATGAAAGAAGAAAACAGAGCAAAAGTTACACTATACACATTCACCCAGAAGTGACTCCCTCTGTCCTGACAGGGGATTATTCCCCTCCAAGTACATCTAGAATGGTAGTCAAAAGAATTGTTAAGTAGTTTTTACCTTTCACAAATCTCTTTCAACTTCTTTAGTTGATTGCTTTGGCATTCTTCTGCTACATCTGTTAGCTTTTGTATAAGCTTAGGAGGGGGAAAAAACAGATATGTCATAGACTGTACCAGCCACACATTCTGTTGATAAGTATTGCACAGATAGTCTTCAGGTTGTGACCCTAATGGAGACTGCCATTAAATAATGTTAAATGAACTGCCTCAAGTAATGACCAGCCATACGTATTCTCCTCAGTGCATTCATTAAAGAGTGCACTGGTCATTAATTGAGGGTGGGGGAGATCCTGGGAGGCCTAATGCAAGCACCAGCCCGCCTGCCTCAGGTCTCCCCCACCCCCAGATACTGGGCTTCAGCACAGCTGGCTGTCTTGCCAAAGAGAAACATCTGGGAAGGAAAACCCTGTCTTACCTCTTTCCCAATTCTGCCTCTGCCCTTCCTCCTGCCAAGGTGTTCTGGGGCAAAAAAAAAAAAGAACTAGTTCCCTAGCCTTTTGGAGCTTTTGGTGTTCGCCCATCAGCTGTCTACGGGGAGGCAACAAAGCTGCCTCTCTAGGCTTTGAGAAAAGGCCCCTTGCACAAAAGGCAGCTTCAGGACGAGCTTCCAAAAACCCTTTCCTTCCTTAACACCCTCCCCACCTTCCCCCAGAAAGCCATATTTCTTTTTTTTTTATTAAAAAGTTTTATTGAAGTTACAATATTAACCCCTCCCCCATATTTCTTCAATAACAAAAACATAAAAAGCTGGTTGGGATGTACTCGCTGATTTCCCCCCCCCCTTTTTTTTTAAGATGCTAAAACTAAACTCTCCCTCTGCCTTCCAACCAATATCCCTTTTTAAAATCTTACCTTGGCTCCAGATGGAAGAGTAGAGGAACTAAGCTAGTAAGGCGAGAATTTTTTTTTCTGCAACTTTTTACTCCTGAAGTAGTAGTAGTAATAGTAGTAGGAATAATAATAATAAATCCCTAAAAGTTGTGCCAGAAAACGGAGGACGCTGGGTCTTTGCAAGTTTTAGCTGTCTGTCAGACTGCCTGAAAAGGGCGGCCTTCAGGCAGCCAGGCGGACAGCTAAAGCTTGCAAAGACCCAGCGTCCTCCATTTTCTGGCATAACCTTCGGAGATTACTTTAAAAAAAAAACAAAAAAAAAAAACTTCAGAGGAAAAACAGCTGCAGAAACATTTTGTCTCCTTGCTGGCTTGGTTCATCTACTCTTCAGCCAGGAGGGAGTCCAAGGCCTAGAGAAGGAGAGCTTTGCAACATAAGTAGCCGCCATTTTAGCAAGGAATTGTTCCTGGCACAGCTGCTTCCAGGAGTCCTGGGGAGCAGGCCTAGGTGCTGCAGGGGAAGACGGGCAGGGGAGGACAGCGCAACATCCCCAGGGTCTGTGGTAAGTGTGAATGACCACTGGAGTGCTGCATTTGTCATAGATTTGAAAGAGGTTATTTGTAGTTTTGGGGTGTTGGTTGTTTTGAATGGCAGCTAAACGGCCTGTTGTTTCTCGAGGACTACCTGTATAGTGAGACTTAGGGTTTAATCTGCTCCACTCTCAGGATGGGTGCTTAGTCAGACAGCAATTGGTAGGCAAAAACTTCAGGAAGGACTAGGATAGTCGGGGGACATTTCCCAGCTGTGCAAAGCTGGAGAGGATAATTAGGCAAAATAACCAACCCAATCACACCAGGCCAGCAAAGCACCTCAGGATTATAGAAAGGACCAGAAAACAAAATAGCCAGAATTAGCCCTGGATATTGCCACATCCATTACCTGGATCAACATTTTTTACTCTGCCCAATGGTAGGGACAGTCCTACATATATAATAAATGGAAATAATTTGCCCCAAACATGAAGAGATTTCATTTTTTAATCTAAAATCTGCCTTTAACCAGAACCGGACTCTGGGTCTATACAAATTTGTTTTGTTTAGGTCTTGGACCTGTTGTTAAGAACTGATTCTTGATTAATCTAAATTAAGATTCTTAATTCAAGGACAGATAGATTTTTGCTCCGAGTTACTTTCCAATCTCATCCAAAAAAATCAGGAATGAAAGCAAGAGCACTTTTCTCTTTTCCTGTTACTGAACAGATGCCTAGGTCACTGAAACTTTTCCACTGATCCCAAGCCGGCGCTAATGCCTTTCTTGGGAACATTCATGTGAAATTGAAAAATACTTTTCAATAATTTTTCAATAATAGGTTTTTAAGAAGAAATTGGTCAACAATTTGTCCAGAGTGGTATGCAGGGCTTTTTTTCTCATAGAACGCTCAGAACGGAGTTCCGGCACCTTTTTGGGATGGAACCTTGTAGGGTAGGCAAGGCGGGTTGTATGACATGTGTGAGTTCCGGCACCTTTTTCTTTTACAAAAAAAGCACTGGGTATAGGTCTCCTGCTTTTGAGCACGGGGTTGGACCAGAAGACCCCGGAGGTTGCTACCAACCCTATGATTCTATGATTCAGGATCAGATAGGTTTTCCGTATACTGTATAGCAACATACTTTTGGTGAGGAGGGATAAGTATTTAAATACCAGTGGTGTAACAGGAATTTCATGCCTTTTAGCAGAAATTATTTTACACCCATACTTGTGAACTCTGATGCCAGTTCCCTATTCTGGTTCATAAGGCTTAATAAATTAGCAGATACTAATCTATTTACCATATTATACAGATGGAATGAAGTAGCCAGTCTTGTTAGAATATCATAAATTCGGACAAATATACCGGGACAGATTGAAATAATATAATAGTAACATTCCATTGTCTTATTCTCTTTCTTCTTGACATTCCAAAGCATCTATTATTATCTGAGCTGACTCTTCATTTGGCTCAAAGGGCTGCTCCATGTAGGGTGCCTGAACCACAGCTGTAAAAATAACTACTGCTCTGGGGACAATAAATAAACAATATTGTTTTGTTCTTTATAGCTTGTATTCTAGCTTCCATTTAGAACACATAAATTTACAGAAGGCTTTCCGGCACAAACAAGTAGCTACTAGAAGACATGTTGGTGGTATCAAAGCTCTTGTTTTCAATTTTATAGGCCACGCTAATTTAACTGCTCATTTTGAAATGCTTTCTGATCATTTAGAATGACAGCACTGCATTAGGCATAGCATGATAGTCTAAGTTTCAAAGCCAGAAAAGGCAAAGACCTCCAAGCAATAATATAACCTCCAAAACAATATATTAGAGCTCACGTTTTATTACTTGTGGTGAGCCAAACTGAAAGGTTTGCATCTGCTCTCAATAGTCACAAATATAGAAAGTAGGAAAGGCACTGACACCAAAATGATTACCGGTAAATAAATAACTTAATATAAACCTATTGTATTGAACCAACAAGTCTAAATGAAGTGTAATGTATATTTCTGGTTGCCCTATCTTAAATACCTGCCGCACACACCTGTTCCAACTGTTCCTCCCATGACAGATGGAGATATTTGTCAGTAAATCCATGCATAATGCCAAGGAGCACAGCAATGAGAGGGATTACAGAGAAACCTCCACAGGTAGGTTCTGAAGTAGCCAAACCTAGGTTTGTATAACAGTGTTTGCAGTAATATTCATCATAGAAAGCAGGGAAGCAATTTTTATGTATAGTACATACCAATTTGATATGTGCTTGTTTCTGGTACTTTTCACTGTAATACTGTTCTTGTCGAAGGTTCAGTAGCTGCTGCTGTTGTTTTTCTTTGAGCTCTATTAACTTTTGTGTCATTTCTGAATCAAGGGCAGCTAACTCTTGTTCAACAGTTGAAAGGCTATGATCTGGGCTGCCAGTTTCACTTCTATAACACAATACAGAATAATAAATACAAATTGCAGCAATACAAATTAGAGGTCCTGTCCCCCAGATGACCCCCATTATCCCATTAGCCAATATAACATTGACCTATCAAAGATTGTTTAACTCTATTTTTCCTTATCTTCTGCAAATGTGTAAATATGCATCTGGTGTTTACACATGTATAAAGAACTCTTAATTTCTTGAAATATGGACAGTGAACAAAGCATCCAGATAGCAATCATGAATTTAATTCAAATTCTCTGATACCCCTAAAAGAAAGCTGGAAACAGCAGTGGTATAACAAAAAAAGATGAAGATTAGTGGAGATTATTTTTGCCGGGTAACTAAATTGATGACATTTCAATGAATATTGGAGAAATAAGACAAAATATTAAAGCTTTGGGTTTCATTGGTTTCATCCAATGACATTATGAATGTCATTGAGATTAGCATTATTTCACAATTCATAAAGCTTACCAAATCAATTAGTTCATTTAAAAACAACAACTGAGCATCCCCAAACTGCATAGCATCCTAATGTGAAACTATTTAATGAACTCCAAACAGCAAAGTTCATAAAGACCAAGGATTTGTCAAAGGAAAGCAAGCTTGGAACAACATACAAAACCCAAACGAAAAAAATAATCTGTGCAAAATAGAAACTGAACAAAACTCCCCAAGGAACAGTGGGATATTTCTGATCTTGGGAAAGAACTGCTACTATAAAAGTGAGGTGAGAAGGGGGTGCAATGAATGGAGCATGTGAACTAAACAGAGCAACTGCAAACTAAATAGTAACAGTAGTACATTCCAACCCCCCCATCCCAAAAATTAAAAGCGAGGGCAATGTAAATGAAATGCATCTTCCTGAGCCCTGACAGTTATATCAGAGATGCTTTTAGTTCTACCCAGGTGTTAAGCCAGTTGCCTAGGAAACCACAAGCTTAAAAGGAGAGGTGGCTAAAAGACTGACTTCCATCTGGAGAAAGGTAATAATGAAGCCCTGAACAGAATGTGAGATTTGTGCAAATATAATAAAATAATAAAATAAATAAATAAGGAAGAAGGGTAGCAACTCAAATCTAGAAACCCACTCTTGACAGTGCTGTAATGGGTTGAACACAGGTAGAAAATGGCTTAAATTCACTGGCATTTAATTTTGACCTAGTTACTGGGTCTGATGCCCAAAAGGTGATGGGATATGATGGGAGTGAGGATGTGCAGCCTCCTGAGCTCCGGCTGGTGTACTTGAATGCCAGGTCTGTCGCTAATAAAGCTCCTCTCATCCGTGACTTGGTCGAGGGTGAGCAGGCGGACCTGGCTTGTATCACGGAGACTTGGTTGGGCCCAGAGGGACGGATTCCTCTGGTTGACCTTTGCCCACCAGGTTTCCGGGTGCTACACCGGCCTCGGGCTCAGGGTAGGGGTGGGGGTGTGGCTGTTGTCATGAGGGAGACCTTGTGTCCGCGGGAGGCCACCGTTCCCCAGATAGTCGGGTGTGAGTCTCTCTTTTTGAGATGCGGCCCTGGTGCGCAGTTGGGCTTGCTGCTGGTGTACCTTTCGCCTAGTCACATAGCAGCAGCCCTGCCTGAGCTTCTCGATGTCCTCTCTGGGTTGGTGATTGAGTTCCCGAAACTTATAGTTTTGGGGTACTTCAATCTACCATCGCTGGGAGGATCATCTGAGTTGGCTCGGGAGTTCATGGCTTCCATGACGGCCATGGACCTGACGCAAGTAATTTCGGGACCGACTCATGAGGGAGGCCACACCCTTGACTTAGTTTTCTTATCTGGACGGTGGTTAGATGATCTTGGTGGGGGCTCCCCAATTGTTATGCCCCTGTCATGGACCGATCATCATCTCCTGCGGCTGGTCTTCCACTTTTCCACCCCCTGCCGTGGGTGTGTGGAACCAATTAAATGGTACCGCCCCAGACGCTTAATGGATCCCCAGAGGTTCCAGGCGGTGCTGGGGTCCCCACCTGCCTCCCTTGCTCACAGCTCGGCAGACGCCTTAGTGGAAGCCTGGGAAAGGGCAGCCACTGAGGCTCTTGACCGAGTTGTACCCCTGCGGCCCCTGACCCGGTGCAGATCCCGTCGAGCTCCATGGTTCTCCGCGGAGCTCCGGGAGATGAAGCGTCGGAGACGGGGCCTAGAGAGCGGTTGGAGGTCCAGCCGATCCGAATCCGACCGATTGCGACTAAGAACCTATACTAGGTCTTATCTCGCTGCGATAAGGGAGGCGAGGTCTAACCACTTCGCCACCCTTATCGCGTCCGCAGATAATCGCCCGGCCGCCCTGTTTAGGGTGACTCGCTCCCTCCTGAATCAAGAGGTGAGGGAGGAACCCTTGCAGGGTCATGCCGAGGAGTTTAACCAGCATCTGTCGGACAAAATCACTTGGATTCGGACCGGTCTGGACTCTGACTGGGCAGAGTCTGTCGAGCAGGACGCAGGCGGTCTTGTCGATATCACCTGGGAGGAGTTTGATTCTGTGACTCCGGAGGAAGTGGACAGGATCATGGGGAGGCTGAGCACCACCACATGTTTATTGGACCCGTGCCCTTCCTGGCTGGTCTATGCAGCCCGGGAGAGGACACACAGCTGGTTCCAGGCAGTTATATCGGCTTCTTTAAACGAGGGTAGCTTCCCCGCCGTCTTGAAAGAGGCGGTGGTGCGGCCTCTCCTCAAGAAGCCTGTATTGAACAACTTTCGTCCTGTCTCCAACCTTCGCTTTCTTGCGAAGGTTGTTGAGAGTGTGGTGGCGCATCAGCTCCCTCTGGTCCTGGATGAAGCGGATTATCTAGACCCGTACCAATCGGGTTTCAGGCCTGGGCACAGCACGGAGACGGCATTGGTCGCGCTGGTGAATGATCTCTGGAGGGCTCGGGACAGGGGACATTCCTCTGTTCTAGTCCTATTAGACCTCTCAGCGGCTTTCGATACCATCGACCATGGTATCTTGCTGCGGCGTCTCAGGGGATTGGGAGTGGGAGGCACGGTCTTACAGTGGTTCTCCTCCTATCTGCAGGGACGTTCACAGTCGGTTTTGGCAGGAGGGCAGAGGTCGACCGCGAGGTCTCTCATTTGTGGAGTTCCTCAGGGGTCGGTCCTCTCGCCTCTCCTGTTCAACATCTATATGAAACCGCTGGGTGAGATCATTCGTGGTTTTGGAGTTGGGTATCATCAGTATGCTGATGATACCCAGCTTTTCCTTTCGACCCCAAACCACCCCAGTGATGCCCTCAACGTGATGTCCCGTTGCCTGGAGGCGGTTCGGGTCTGGATGGGGAGGAACAGACTTCAACTCAACCCCGACAAGACTGAGTGGCTTTGCATACCTTCATCCCGGGTTTATTCGGACATTCCATCTCTTGCTATGGGGGGTGAACTATTACCCCCCGTAGATAGGGCTCGTAACTTGGGAGTCCTCCTAGATTCACGGCTCACCTTGGAAGATCACATAGGAGCTGTGACTAGGGGGGCTTTTGCCCAGGTTCGCCTGGTGCGCCAGTTGCGGCCCTATCTAAGCCGGGATGATCTATGCACGGTCACTCACGCGCTCGTGACCTCTCGACTAGACTACTGCAACGCTCTCTACATGGGGCTGCCCTTGAGGACCACCCGGAAGCTCCAACTGGTACAGAATGCAGCCGCGAGAGTTGTGTTGGGAGTCTCCCGATACTCCCACGTTACACCTTTGCTCCGTGAGCTGCATTGGTTGCCAGTTGCCTTCCGGGTGAGATTCAAGGTACTAGTAATGGTGTTCAAAGCCCTACATGGCAGGGGGCCGGAGTACCTTAGGGAACACCTGCTGCCGGCATCGACTTCCCTCCGCCCTGTGCGTTCCCACAGAGAGGGCCTCCTCAGGGTGCCACCGGTCAGAGAATGTCGACTGGTGGCCCCCAGGGGGAGATCCTTCTCTGTGGGCGCCCCGGAGCTATAGAATCAGCTACCGGTTGAGCTCCGGACGGCGCCCGATCTTCGCTCCTTTCGCCGCGAGCTAAAAACATACTTTTTTGAACAAGCTGGCCTGGCCTGATGAGGGGATTGGGGGGGGGTTGTTATTATTATTTTATTGGGTTTTTAAGATGTATTTTAGTATATGGGCATTTATTTAATCTTCTTTTTAACTTTTGTAATCCTGTATTTTTATTCTTGCCCTGTTCACCGCCCTGAGTCCTTCGGGAGAAGGGCAGTATAGAAATATTATTATTATTATTATTATTATTATTATTATTATTATTATTATTATTATTATTATTATTATTATTATATGAATGAGGGCCTTCCTCTCTCTGATGGACATTCAGCTCTATGCATGCTGCATGTAACTCTTCTTCCCCAGCACCACCACGTGCAACATCTTGTAAGACCTTAATACTGAAAACATTTGCCCATTTCTCTCCCCCACACATATTTTTTGTGTTAAAAAATCTAATGACATAAGTCAAGAGACACTAAGCGCTTCTTTTAATTCTCTACCTACTTAATGACTTGCCTCCAGAAGTTGTGGGTGCTCCGGCACTGGAGGTTTTTAAGCAGAGATCGGAAGACTATTTGTCTGAAATGGTATAGAAGGTTGGACTCCAAGGTCCCTTCCAACTCTTATTCTGTTAATACAGGCCTGCCCAGAAGGCTGTTAAGATCGATAACTGTTTTTAGTCATTTTTTTTCTTAGCATCACTCATAACTACATACCCTACCAACCCCTGGATCAATTTGTCACTGGCATGAATGACAGAAGCTTCCGCAGTGGTTTAATGTAAAGCAGTGCAGCAGAGATTACTTCACTCAGCATAATAGAAGCTCCATCTTGTCTGGAAGGAGACATGAGACATGAGACCCAATCAGGGAGTACGCTATTTCCAAGAAGGTAGACATACTTTTTCTTACTGTCTCTTTTAGCTGTCTTCTCTAGCACTGCCCTCCGTCGCAGATAATCATTTTGAATTTCATTATATTTTGTAGTATGCTCTTTTATAAGATCTGTTGTTTTTTTGTGATGTCTCTTCACAAGATCCTTCATTTCTTTGTAGTGCTTCTTCTGAAGTTTCACAAATGCCTTCTGTTGCTTTAGCTCCTCAATGGTTTGTGCTTCAACTTCTGCAAGAATAAGAGGAGTGGTGTTATCACTGCACAACATTAGACACGCAGGGGATATGCCTAGTTTTATCAGGTTTTCGCCGCTATTGCATGAGCTTCATTTAAAAGCAACTCTCTTATTCCAATAGAAGAGAAGTATATAAGAATGCTAAGGACTGAACTATGGGGTCCTGGAGCTCTTGGAGCTTGGTTATTTAGTTGTAAACATTGCCCATTTAGTAACATCAGTGAAATTGTGGGGTTTTCTCCCTGTTTATATACAATAGCTTGCGCTGCCTGTTTTGATGAGAGTATGGTTTTTCTCCTTGGTAGATCCTTGATGTGGATATTTTCTTCTTCTTCTTGATTGTTTCCCTGGTGTTAATCCCTGGTTATCTGAGTGCTGGCTGCTAGAGAGGATGTGTTTTGGTATCTTTTTTTTCCTTTTTAGTTTTTTATTGTCTCTTGAATGATGTATAATTATGATTTATTTCTTTGTGTATATTGATGGCTGATTTGAAATTGAGACTGAGTCTGCCTATGTGTTGTAAGATTAAGGAGTTTTCATTGGGTTTTCTGACTCCTAGTTCTTGTTCATGGAAGTACTCTGCCAGTCTTCTACCTGTCTATCCAGATAATGGTAGTTACAGTTTTTACACTGTATGTTGTACGTGATTCCTGTTTTTGTTTCTTCTTGGGTTATTGCAGGGATCTTCAAACTTGGCCCTTTTATGACTTGTGGACTTCAACTCCCAGAATTCCTTAGCCAGGCACACTGGCTGAGGAATTCTGGGAGTTGAAGTCCACAAGTCATAAAAGGACCAAGTTTGAAGTCCCCTGGGTTATTGGGTCTTTTGGTTACTTATGTCTTGGAGGGTTTTGGTTGGTTTTGTGTGCTATGGCGATGCCATGTGGTTGTAGTAGGCTTTTGGTTGTTTTTTATATGGTTTGATGTATAATTCTTTTCAGAACTTGTGTTTGTTGCGCTGTAGTGAGTTGAATAATTAGATATTTTTTGATAAGGTTGTATGGTTAGCCATTTTGTTGGAAGATATTGTGTAAGCAGTTTATTTCTTTCTTTGGGTGTTATGGGTTACTGTACTCGTCTGAAATCATGAATATAAATGCACTGCATTTGTACTTGGCTGGATTACTGCAGTGCTCTTGTACTGCATTGCATTTGTACATTGCGCTGCACACTGCATTACACTTGTACACTGCACTGTATGTGTGCTCCTCTGAATTGCACAAGTACATATCTACTGCAGCAACTTTTTCCTGTCTTTATGTAATCTTATCAGAATTATATAATTCAAGAGACTCAACTTGTATGAATTATGTAATTCAGGATATTTGAAAGATAAAGATATTTCAATTCTGTTTATTCTGTTTCATCAGCCATTGTTGTTTTGACTACAGTTGCATCTCATCTGGAGACAGACATACTAGTAAATAGCCCCCACATTTATTAATACATTCCACAATATAAAAATGACCCAGTTCAGTCTTTTTTTTTTACAAAAGCAAGGTATATTTTATGTAAGTACATCTATTATTTAGTTTGGAGAATTCTAAGTTATTTCTGGTATGTAAATTTATAACACGTTCTTCACATCATATCAAGGTACAGGTTATTCATAAGGTATACAAAATATTTATATCTCAAGATGCACCTTAGCCATTTTTGTGCAGGCAGATTTTACATGTAACTCATTGCTCTTTGCTGTGTTCCTTTATTGTTCCTTCAGAGGAAAAGGATAAAGATATCCATCTGTGTATGCTCATATATACTCACAAGAGCTTTTGTATATCATTAAGATTTTTTGTTTTGAATATAGCTTTTGCTCTCAAGTGAATGAATTTATACAGCAAATTCAAGAGTTATTTAATCATGCCATGTAGAAATTACTGATGCTTGGAGGGAACTCTATTTAATCTATTATTTGCATTGCTGTTTATATCCTGGTTTATCACATTCAAACACATGCAAATGCATCCTGGACCCTTAAATTTGGTCTCAGAACTAAACTCGGCATCATCTAGATCCCAATTATTCATCCTATCAGGATTAAACTGATGCAGTCCAGTAATTTGGGCTTACTCTTTCATTTTTAAATCCCTTAAATATATAATTGTTCTTTCTATATGATGGTTAAGTACCACTAGGGAGGCATTCTCAATAATAAAGAAATTAAAATAGCTATTTGTATGTGATATGCTTTGTCTTGAAATACTCCCATTAATTTGTTTAAGAGATACTGATATACAGCACCATCATGTTTCTTACCTGTCAGGACACTCTGAATCAGATCTTCTGTTTTGGCTGGGACTTTCACAGAACCTAGGTGTAAATAACATCAAAATTTAAACTGGTCTGAAATGAAGAATACAAAACCTTACAGAGAGGCATTTTTCTTATTGGCTCTAAGAGCCAGAGCATATAATGCCATCCTTGTTGACGCTGTATTGACAAATAACTTGTTCTTATTTGTTCTTAGCTGCGGGCCAGGCTTCCCCAACCGCTACCTGCTCTCAATTCAATCTGCCCTGCCTGTAATAAAACAACAGCTTCCTAGGTGCTGCCCCTCTGTAACTAGGTTAACATCAACATGGAAGCAGTTTTTTCAGCAGCCACTCCAAATTCAGAATTGCTCATTGGCTGAAGCTTGTCTAGTCCTAACTCTGAATCTTCAGGCGTAAGATGAAGTCCTAGTTTTATTTTGTTGATCTACTTTTTAGCTCCTACGTCCTGTTGACTGACTGAGGCTTTGATGTATTCATTGTGTTTTTGTGGCTTTAAATACAGACTCTTGTTTTTCATTTATATTAGCTGCTTTGAAAGCGTCATAAGAAAAGTAGGCTAAACATGTTTTAAATACTTCCCTGGAGCAGATGATAGAAAATTGCCTCTTCATTATTTGATAGCATTAGTTTCTTTTCTTAATGTGTGAGTATATATTTAATGTTAAATTGGGGCTGTGCTTCAGTGCCAGCATGCAAGTCACATTATCTCTCTGTGTTGCTCTTACCCCATGCAGGATGAAGAAACTATTGGCTCTGTTATCTCTGGGCTAGTAAGAGCACTTACCTGCATGCCTACGTTACCCTAGTGGTCCAAGCTATTTAGAGTCACTTATTGAAGTTGAGGTTGGGTGTTCAGGGAGATACATACTTACAGATGAGTGCTATGGCGAAACATTGCTGCTATTTATCTCAATAATAAATAAATTATGCATCAGTCCTCCTAGTTATTTTGCCCCGTGAATGTAAATAGGAAGGCATGTTGCCTCACTTTGCCACTGCTGCTTGTTTCAATGACTGCCAAGAGGAGAGGCTAGCCATTGTGATTTCACACTGATGTTGCCCATGTCACAAGGCATGGTCTTTGTGACCTCAAAATGATGCTTTCTGTTTAAAGGAGAAAGTCTGTCCATTGGGACCCAAAGCAGATGATATTTAGCTGGGGAAAACGATCTGCTCGTGGTTAACTTGTACTCAAGAAAAGCTAAAGTGGATGGGTACCCCATCCTTTTAATCCTGTTCCTAAGACTGGGTTACAGCAGACTTCCCCTGTTCGGGAGCCCTCCAGATTAATGGACTTCAGTTCTCAGAAGCGGTAGGAATCTAAGGACCCCAAGAGGTATTTTTGTTTCCCTTGCTCTCTTTTGGACATTGTTCTTCAAGGTTTTCCATATCCTTTTGGAATAAAAGCAGGGCAGAATATGCTTCTGTAGGCAATAAATAGTTTATGAAATCTTTGCAAACAAAATTACTAACATTCTGAAATGGATGCTGCTTGCTCAGTTTAGTAAGGTAAACCCATTGTAAGATTATCTGGGATTACTTTGTGGGATCCAAGGGAATGAGTAGGAAACTTTTTACTATACATTTTTTTTGAAGATAGGAATGGTTCCTTTACAGTCAACACAATGATCACTTCCTCATGGAGAGTCATCTCTTAATCCAAAAGCCTGGAGAACTTCCTTTCATTCTGCAATCTTCACTTTCTGATAGATTTTGCAGAAGGTGATAGGGTTTCAGCTACAAAAGTTCTAGAGGTAATTATCTGGACTTCTTTGGTTGCAATTCAGATCAGGGCATGGGACTGGGACAGTATTAATTGTTTTGGTGCATGACCTACCTACTGTATCCCACTAGATATCTTGGTAGCATTCACTACCATTGATCATGGTATGCTTCTGAATTGCCTGCAAAGAATAAGGATTGAAGGCAATGAATTGCAATGATTCCATTTCCTGAGTGGATGGTTCCAATTGGTGATCATGGCGGAGGAACATACTAGCCCATGGTTGTTCTAATATGGGGTACTGTAGCAGTTATCTCTCTTCCATTTTATTAGTATCTACATAAAACTGCTAGGAAAAGCCATCCATCCATTTGAGAGAGGACCTTCAATATGCTGATAATAATTACACTTTGCCAAGGTGGTTCTTGCTTAGTGCCTGAAGGCTGTGAAGGGCTCGAGGAGATGAAAGAAACTTAAATTCCAGCAAGATGGAGTTGCTCTTCATAATTAAACAATCTGGCTCACTTTTGGCATCAGTGTTTGCTCTGTATGGGCGACAGATCTATGAGCTTGTGCATTCTCTGGACTCAGAATTCTTGCTTAAGTGGTAGACAGAAGTGCCTTCAACACCACCCAATTTGACATTCAACATCCTTGATACGGGGCTGCTTTTGAAGATGACTAAAATGCAATTGCTGTAAAATACAGTTGGTCTGGCAATTAACACTGATAAGATTGGCAGAATGTCTACAGTGGGCTTGTCTGAAAGCATTTCTATAAATAATAGCTGATGCATAAAGACTTGTACCTAGTTCATTTTTACGGTACATAATGGAAGCATAGATCTAATTAGAGAAAATTGATTTTTCAAAAAGAAATTCATATATTTAGAGATTTTGAACGTTAAAACATTATTCTGGGGATTAAAATGTCTTAATCCTGCATTGGATATGTTCATTATTTCTTTCTTAATCTGCTAAATGTGCAATCTCCAAAGACTGAAACTTGGCTGTTCTATCCTTGCTTAGTCCTAACTATTTTTCCCTTGAAAACTGAGTCTGAAAGATCACACGCTAGAGCTGAGTTCTTTAGCAGGGTCGGAATATCAGTGACCTCACATGTTTTGTTCTTCTTTAGTCACATTGGCTCCAACTATCCTAGAACCAAACTTTTACCATATAGCTTTATTTATTTTTTATTTTAATTTTAATCCCATTTATATCCCGCCCTTCTCCGAAGACTCAGGGCGGCTTACAATTTAAGCACAAACTAATGTGCTTAGCAATAGCCTTCATTCTATGTATATGCCTGCTTATTAGGGCTTTCGGGGGCCCCCCAAGCGGCATTATTACAAAGTCAGCTTATTGCCCCCAACAATCTGGGTCCTCATTTTACCTACCTCGGAAGGATGGAAGGCTGAGTCAACCTTGAGCCTGGTGGGACGCGAACCTGCACTAATTGCAGGCAGCTGGTGTTACTTGAGGAGGCATTAGCCCACTGCTCCACAGCTTTAACTGTGACTGCAGCAACAGCAACAACAACACAAACAAAATCTCTCTAGCAAATGGTTTCCTAAGGTATAAACTCTGGTCACATTCTTGATAAAGCACTAGAGCTGGTCTAAATAGGGCACAGCCAAATTCTGCTATGGAATATATTTAGCATTCTCTATCTGCTCTCAACCGCCCGCCCGCCCCCCCAGTTCATCTGATCCTTCACCTATATCCTAAACGTCTTCAAGATGTGTACACAGAAGACAGATTTTATCTACACAACACCCCCGTAAGACTCAGAAATTACCACTTCCTCATGGTCGCCTCAGGAGCTTCCTGGCTGAGTAATGATAGCCATGGGTCAGAACCAATGTAATTATCTAGCCTATATTCTTTTATAATTTTATTTCTACGTTGCTCTTCCTCCTGGGGACACCTGCAACAGAACACAGATCACTGGGTCTAGAGAAGCATGCATTTATTCAAACTGGCTTTGTCATGCTACTTCTCTTTCTTTCTTTTTTTGCACATTGGAAGGTAATAAGAGAGATTTTGTTGCAAGCATTGCTTTCCAAACAGTCACAGATATAGATGTATTCATCAAAAGTGATACAATCTTGTCTTTTTGGCCAGGAGAAATTTAGCTATCTTTTTTTTTCAATACCGGTATAAGAATAGTCCCAAAATCATGCACTATAGCACAGTTCTTACCCAGTGCTGGTTGGCTTGGAACAACCTGAGTAGAAGATTTAGGGGTGAGAGATGTAGTACAATTTACTCCATTTTCTGCTGGTGTAGGTTTAGGTTCATTGTGAGCTTCTGAAGGTACATCTCCTTGTTCTGCCTAACAATTCAAAACATTCCCCATAAAATACAAAAAAAGGATTTGCGATTAGAGAACTTGCATGAGGTTTTTGCTTTCAACATGTACAGATTCCACCCATAATAAACACCAGTATTCCTGTACTAAGATTTATTCAAATTGTTCCTTGTTGAGAAAATTGTACCTCATCTCTTCTCATTTCACCATCAAAAAAGGCTTGCGAAACAAAATAAATCTAGCTGCCATTATTACTGTTCAACTCTTCTGATTACGTGCAGGAAAATGAGGAAGGGTTTTAAAAAAACTTGAAATAAAAAAACTATCAATTTAACAAATAAATAGGAACAATCCAATTTCAAAATTAATATATAATTAATTAATAAACCTGAATGAACACAGACCCCACCTGGAAAGCTACAGAAGCTATAGATCATGTTCGTAAAATAAACTACTAATTTTAGCTATAAAGAATCACAATGTCAATTAATCCTGCCAATGGAAAATGACAGTAACACACATTTTAAAGTCAGTTTCTTTCATTGCTTTTCATCCAGATTTATTATCCCTGAAATCAAAAAGAAAACCTAGGCTTAGGCATCCCAGTAAGTCAAGATCATCCAATTTCTGCCTATGGAGCTCTGTAGACTATTATGTTTTAAGGTAATAACTGCGCAAATACAAGGACATCAGCAGAATGCACTAGTTACCACTTAACACCATATGACAGAGAATGATTTCTTTCGCTTTCCTTTCAGGATTGTGTCCCAAAGGTCTGATTACTAATTCACCTCTGAGGCACAGCAATAGTTCCCAGGACAGCTTGCCCATAATTATATTCAACAGATAAGCTTATGTAAACAGTACCTCCATCCTTGCCGCATGCTTGGATGACTATGCCTGTACCGTTCAACCTGTTTAAACATTCCCCACAACCTGTACTTCCTTGCCAGCTCTCAATGCCCATGTTTAGAGCTCATTCCTTTTTACTAGATACTAATCCTCTCCCCCTTGCTTAAGATCCTATTTTATCAGAGGAGACTGAAGATTCCTGCTACACAAATGGAAGGGGGAAGAAGATCCATAGTTACAGAGCACTGCTAAGCAGTTTGCCTCCTTGAGGTATGAAAATTTATATAAGGAGGACCTGTTGCCATGGTACCTTGTTGGATTAGCTTCTCTGGAGGTTTTCATTAGCATTCTTCACTGGTAATAAACTGATGGGAGGGGGCGGGAGACAGCTCTTTTCTCAAAATCCTTCACCTTTTTAATAAGAATGTATAGGTTAAACAACAAGATGGGATGAGTGAAACTGAAAACTTTGTTTTTGCACGAATGATCATTACACACTACCGATAGATTTTCCTCCCTGCTCCAATTTAGTACCTCAGAGGATATCAAGCGTAAATTGACTCTGACTGTCTACACCTTACAATATATCCAGTCTCACAAATGTACGAATTATCTGTTTAAATTTCCTCCCTAAAAATTAGGGCAAGGTAGATAATAAACAATTTATATTGAATTTTGTTTGTTGGCACCTACTGAATAAAAGGAAGAACAATAACAAGGTACAATAAATAAAAGCTTGGCAGCTTGGCAGATTAAACCAGCTAGCTCATAGATACGGGCATTTATTTGGCTCTTCATTACAAAGATATTTATTTTGCTGGAACAAAAATGCAGTATCTTAAGAGCTGCAGAGAAGCTGCTTACAGAAG
Organism: Vipera ursinii; assembly: GCF_947247035.1. Taxonomy (NCBI): domain Eukaryota; kingdom Metazoa; phylum Chordata; class Lepidosauria; order Squamata; family Viperidae; genus Vipera; species Vipera ursinii. The sequence goes on from NC_139512.1 coordinate 203,068,384, forward strand.
CATTGATGTAATGCTGAATTACAGCCAGAGCAATTGTTTGTGAATGGATCCCTCACCTGGTGCTGAAAGATAACTGCATCTGGAGCAATGCAGCAGATTTATCACACAGTCTAGTGCACATAAAGCAAGAAGAGAAGGAGGAAGATTTCCTTGGGGATGGGAAATCTTAAAAAACAGGTGTTCAGACTTGTAGAATTATAACTATGCCACGCTAACTCAAGCATGATTGATGAAGATGAATAAAACGATTGAGTAGTGCTTTATCTTTCTTTTCCTAATTTGGGATTTGTTGTGGTTTGCATTTTTACTTTTCGAAGCTGTTGTACCTAGAAAACATTCAATTACAATAACTGGAGGAAGAAATCTGTATGAACAAGGCTAAGAAGTACAAGTTGACCAGCTGACCAGCTGACTGTGCTCCGCGGCGCCGACCAGCTGTTTGTCGGCTTTTCGGAGGGCCCCGGCTGCTCGGAGGAGTTTGGGAGAGCCGTGCAGGCCCAGAAGAACTGACTGAGCCCCGTGCTGTGTTTTCGGCGCCGACCAGCTGACTGTTCTGCGGCGCCGACCAGCTGTTTGTCGGGGCCGCGGGAGCTCAACGAAGCCAGAGGGAGCGGCTGTGCTGTTTTCTCTTTAAGTGCTGTGTTGTGCTCTCTAAGTTTGGAGTTTTGGAGGTTTGGGAGAGCCGTGCAAGCCCGGAAGAACTGGCTGAGCTCTTTCCAGTTGCTCAGGAGCCGGATGCTGGTTGATTTACGACTGCTATTATGAACTACGGCTTGGAGCAGCGTCAGCGTTTTAAGCTGGAGTTGTGGAGACGGCCCTGGTTGGCGTCTGGGACGGTTGGCGGTGAGGGAGTTGGAGTGCCGCGACCGTCTTGGCACGGTGACTATGGCTGGGTGGAGTATGGACTTTTATGCCTGGACATCTGGAGGCATGGACTATTATAGCTCACTGGACCATATCCTTGAGCCCCACTCTGTGACTTTATGGGTTTTTACCCTAATCCATCTCGCTGACTGGTTTCCCCTATTGTCCTCCCTTTTTCCTTTCCCCCTGGGTTGTAGAAGGTGCCGGGTGTATAACCACTGTGAGAGAGTGGTTAAGAGTCAAGAGTTTCCATCTGTTCCGTCTTAGAGGTGAGAGCTCTAGGCGGTATCTCTTTCCCCGGCTGTATATCTCAGGCTGCTCCCCGGTTCTGACCGTTGTGAGAGAACGGGGATTGTCCCGGGGTTACCCAGCTCTAGTGGCAGAAGAGCTGGGTTTGCAGTCTGGATATTCTCCTTCCATGTTAAGATCCTCCCATTTTATTTATTTTATTTATTTTATTTATTTTGATCTGGGTCTGCTTTTGCTGTATTACCCAATTATCACCATGGTTTTGAGGTACTCCAGGGGTGCAATACAGCCTTACCTTTTAATTTGCCTCTTGATGACGGGCCCGATTGTTGGGACCCTGAGAGATGGCCGGGCAGAAACGGGCCTAAGATATAAATTTAATAAGAGGCCCCTGATTACTTTTTTAGCCAAATTTTTTGTAGGGTTAGGGAGGGGGGAGGGTTGTGGTTGGCTGGAGAGGGGGGGTAATCTGCCAACTGCTGTTCAGGCCAGGCCCAGGATAGATCGCGTTGAGGGGGAGCCGGGGTCGGTCATCTCCGGAGCTGTGGAGCGGGTCGTGGGATTGTCAATTCCCACGACGATAGGGAATGGCAGCAGGTGTAAGATCAGAGGGCCGTATCGACCTCCGGGAGGGCCTCTCCGCTATCTACAAGCGGTGAGGCGCTCCGACCCTCTGTCTTTGACCCAAGGTTCTGGGAACGGGGATGTGCAGCCACCTGAGCTCCGGCTGGTGTACCTGAATGCCAGGTCCGTTGCCAATAAGGCTCCCCTCGTCCGGGATCTGGTCGAGGGTGAGCATGCGGACCTGGCCTGCATCACGGAAACCTGGTTGGGCCCAGAGGGTGGTATCCCCCTGGTTGATCTTTGCCCACCAGGCTTCCGGGTGCTATACCGGCCTCGGACTCAGGGTAGGGGTGGGGGAGTGGCTGTGGTTATGAGGGAGACCTTATGTCCGCAGGAGGCCACCGTTCCTCAGATAGTCGGGTGTGAATCTCTCCTATTGAGGTTTGGTCACAGGGCGCAGTTGGGCTTGCTGCTCGCGTACCTTTCGGCTAGTCGCGTAGCAGCAGCCCTGCCTGAGCTTCTCGATATCCTCTCAGGGCTGGTGATTGAATTTCCCAAACTTATGGTTTTGGGAGACTTCAATCTACCATCCCTGGGAGGAGCATCTGAGTTAGCTCGGGAGTTCATGGCTTCCATGACGGCCATGGACCTGACGCAGGTAATTCATGGACCGACTCATGAGGGAGGCCACACCCTTGACTTGGTTTTTTTATCTGGTTGGTGGTTAGATGATCTTGGTGGGGGCTCTCCAATTGTTATGCCCCTGTCATGGACCGATCATCATCTCCTGCGGCTGGTCTTCCGTTTTGCCACTCCCCACCGTGGGGTTGTTGAGCCAACTAGATGGTTCCGCCCCAGGCGCTTAATGGACCCTGAGAGGTTTCAAGCAGCGCTGGGGTCCCCACCTGCCTCCTCAGCTCACAGCTCGGCAGATGCCTTAGTGGAAGCCTGGGAAAGGACGGCCACGGAGGCACTTGACCGAGTTGTACCCTTGCGGCCCCTGACCCGGCGCAGATCCCAATGGGCTCCATGGTTCTCCGCGGAGCTCCGGGAGATGAAGCGTCAGAAACGGGGCCTAGAGAGCATTTGGAGGTCCAGCCGATCTGAATCCGACCGATTGCGACTAAGAACCCATATTAGGTCTTATCTCGCAGCGATGAGGGTAGCGAGATCTAACTACTTCGCTGCCCTCATCGCGTCCGCAGATAATCGCCCGGCCGCCCTGTTTAGGGTGACCCGCTCCCTCCTTAATCAGGAGGTGAGTGGGGAACCCTTGCAGGGGCGTGCCGAGGAATTTAGTCAACATCTGTTGGACAAAATCGCTCGGATTCGGACCGGTTTGGACTCCGACTGGGCAGTATCAGACGATCAGGACACGAGCGATCTTGTCAATGTCACCTGGGAGGAGTTCGATCCTGTAACTCCGGAGGAAGTGGACAGGATCATGGGGAGGCTGAGCTCCACCACATGTTTATTGGACCCGTGCCCTTCCTGGCTGGTTTATGCAGCCCGGGAGGGAACACGAGGCTGGTTCCAGGCGGTTATATCTGCCTCTTTGAGTGAGGGTAGTTTTCCTGCCGCCTTGAAAGAGGCGGTGGTGAGACCTCTCCTCAAGAAGCCTGCCTTGGACCCGGCTGTTTTGAATAACTTCCGTCCGGTCTCCAACCTTCGCTTTCTTGCGAAGGTTGTTGAGAGTGTGGTGGCGCATCAGCTCCCTCTGGTCCTGGATGAAGCGGATTATCTAGACCCGTACCAATCGGGCTTCAGGCCCGGGTACAGCACGGAGACGGCATTGGTCGCGCTGGTGAATGATCTCTGGAGGGCTCGGGACAGGGGATATTCCTCTGTTCTAGTCCTATTAGACCTCTCAGCGGCTTTCGATACCATCGACCATGGTATCCTGCTGTGGCGTCTCAGGGGATTGGGAGTGGGAGGCACGGTTCTTCAGTGGTTCTCCTCCTATCTCCTGGGACGCTCGCAGTCGGTGTTGGCAGGGGGGCAGAGGTCGACCGCGAGGCCTCTCGCTTGTGGAGTTCCTCAGGGGTCGGTCCTCTCGCCTCTCCTGTTCAACATCTATATGAAACCGCTGGGTGAGATCATTCGTGGTTTTGGAGTTGGGTATCATCAGTATGCTGATGATACCCAACTTTTCATTTCGACCCCAAACCACCCCAGTGATGCCCTCGACGTGATGTCCCGGTGCCTGGAGGCGGTCCGGGTCTGGATGGGGAGGAACAGGCTTCGACTCAACCCTGACAAGACTGAGTGGCTGTGCGTACCGGCATCTCGGGATATTCAGGATATCCCACCTCTCATTATGGGGGGTGAGTCATTATCTCCTGTAGATAGGGCTCGCAACTTGGGAGTCCTCCTAGATTCACAACTCTCCTTAGAAGACCATATCGTAGCTGTGACTAGGGGGGCCTTCGCCCAGGTTCGCCTGGTGCGCCAGTTGTGGCCCTATCTAGACCGGGATGCCTTACGCACGGTCACTCATGCGCTCGTGACCTCTCATCTTGATTACTGCAACGCTCTCTACATGGGGCTACCCTTGAAGACCACTCAGAGGCTCCAACTGGTACAGAATGCAGCCGCGAGAGTTGTACTGGGAGTCTCCCGATACTCCCATGTCACACCTTTGCTCCGCGAGCTGCATTGGTTGCCAGTTGTCTTCCGGGTGAGGTTCAAGGTGTTGGTAATGACCTACAAAGCCCTTCATGGCATGGGTCCAGAATACCTTGGGGAGCACCTGCAGCCGGCGTCAACTTCCCTCCGCCCAGTACGCTCCCACAGAGAGGGCCTCCTCAGGGTGCCACCGGTCAAAGAATGCCGACTGGTGGCCCCCAGGGGGAGAGCGTTCTCTGTGGGTGCACCGGATTTATGGAACCATCTTCCGGTTGAGCTCCGGATGGCGCCCGATCTCCGCTCCTTCCGGCGCGATCTTAAAACCCATCTCTTTAAACAAGCTGGCCTGGCCTGATGGGACGGGGTGGGATTTTTATAAATGATTTTAATTCTAAATTTGTATTAATTTATGGGCATTGTTTAATCATGTTTTAATAATTTTAATTTTTGTATCTAATTTTTATGTATTGCCCTGTTCACCGCCCTGAGTCCCTAGGGAGAAGGGCGGTATACAAATTAAATAAATAAATAAATAAAGTTAGGTAATCAGATATTATAGACAGATTTGGAGGAAAGGGTGATTGATTGACTCACATGTAAGGTTTACACAGTAAATATCGGGATTTACGCCAGAGAAGCTTTGATCACACACCCACACAAACTTAGAATTAAAATTAAACAACTAGCTGCAGGATCTAATATTTTCAATAAAATGACAAAAGCAGTGTCATGATGTACACTCATTTAAACAAAAACATAAGGGTTGCAGGATTTGGGTTTGGCTAGTCAAGAGAAAAGAAGGACTGGGGGTACATGATAGTATTCCAGTATTTGAGAGGTTGCCACAAAGAAGAGGGAGACAACTTATTTTCCAAAGCACCAGAGGGCAAGACAAGAAACAATGGATGGAAACTGATCAAGGAGAGAAGCAACCTGGAATTAAGGAGAAACCTCCTAACAGTGAGAACAATTAACCACTGGAACAGCTTGCCATCAGAAGTTGAGGGTGCTCCATCACTGGAGGTTTTTAAGAAGAGACTGGACGGCCACTTGTTTGAAATAGTATAGGGTCTCCTGCTTGAGCAGGGAGTTGGACTAGATGACCTCCACGGCCCTTCCAGTTCTATTCTGATTCTGACATGTTAAGAGCATATACAAAAGAGATGGACTTTATGGCACAGTGGTATGACACTGCCTTTACTGGTGGCCCCCTTGCCTCCCCATCTCTGGTGGATGTCTCTGTTAGAGGCAGTTTGTGTAAAGACATTTATGGGACTCAAGAAGAAAATATTTTTGTAGAAAACCACTGCACTTAATATTATTAACAATATTTGTAGTTTAAAAAGTTGATAATTATTAAGAAAAATATTTTTCCAGTCATGAAAATTAAATGAAGTGTGTTCCATGTCTAAGCTTTTTTTAATTTATAGAAATTTAAATGTATATAGTAAAAGTGGCTCTCATACACACACACACACACACACACACACACACACACACACAAACGTTGACAGAAGCATGGAGAAATATACATTTTATGTTAGCAATGCAACTTTCTGAAGGAAGACTTTGACTTGTAAGGATCACTTCTCTTATGCTACATTTTGGGAAAATGATTCTGGGGGAAAATATCCATTCTATTTCTTATAATAGCCAATTACACTGAATAAATTCACATCATGTTACAAAACATGATGGAATTAGATTTTACCTGCAAAGCAGAATGCAATGGCTGAAACTTTCAGAACAAGCTTCTGTTCTTGTTACTACAGTATTTTGTTTTGTTGCTACATTATTTCGATACTGTTGGAATAGGGAACTAGATGGGGAGAAATAGGCTTAGATTCATCTCAAGAGTTACTGTGGATTTGGAAGCCAATTGAGACTAGAAGTAGTTGATGTATGACTCTGGATACGTATGACCCATGTGTGGGCCTCCCTGGAAGTTATCGTTCCTGACTGAAAAATAGATGGGGGCCATACCCAGGAAGGCTCTGCCTAATTATCTCATGTGCCTTTTCTAGATTAGAAGATCTTGTCTGGATCTGGAGGCTTTCAATGCAGTTCCTTCTGTCCTTTTCACCATATGGCTACAATATTGCTATGTGCTTTTTATATTGGGCTGGTCTTGGAGATACATTCGGAAGCTACTGGTGGTATAACTTGCAGCAACCTAGGTAGTTACAGGAACATTAAGGTTCACCATGTAATATCATGAGTATGAAGATTGCAATGGCTGCCAGTTAGGTTTTGGGTGCAAGTCAAAGTATGTCTCCTTTAAAGCCTTACATTATTCAGAGTCTGGATATATCTACGACTGCCTCCTCCAAAGTAAATCTGCTATTTAATAGGATCTTGGAGAGAAAGCCCCCAGACAGTCTGACTACTGAGGTAATATACTTTTATTAGATGGGTGGCCCTATAAATTATTTAAATAAATAAACTTTGACCCAAGATTTCAGACTTCTCAGTGATACGCTCCCCATCCCTCTGGAAGCAAACAAGCAAGCAAATAAATAAATAAATTGTTCAAATGACCAGCTGTCTGCAAGGAATATAAATTCTTCCATTCCCCACCTTCTGGTCAGAGCTGAAGAAGCTTCTTGGATGAGAAGCAAAATGTCTTCAAAGAAAAACAAGAAAGTCCAGCTGCCTCTTGAAAAAGCACCTTTGGGACAACCATGATCTGGATGACTGAGAATCTCCATAGACATTTCAAATACCAGTTTATTCAATAACATTACTGAGCTCTGTGTGTGTGTGTGTGTGTGTGTGTGTGTGTGTGTGTGTAAATTGAAATATCAGCACTTTTGAGCTAATGGAATCTGTCCACTGTAGAACCAAGACCAGCCACATGAGTGACTCCATAATTTCCTGCATGTCTTCTGATTATCCCACTCTCTGTAAAGGAGCAACTCTCAGTGTAGGGCGTACAACTTAAGAAAATATTTAAAAATTGACTTGTGTGGACAGCCTTTACAATGCTCAACTGACCCCTCTTATTTAATCAAGACTCCAATTCTTACCTCCTTCTTTACTTCTTCTTCATCTTCTAGAGTCAGTGCTGCCAGTTGTTTTGCTCTCTGCTCCATCAGGTTTACGTATCTGATTGGATTAGATAATGCCTCAATAACATCTGCAAATGAGACAGATTTAGAACCCAATGCTGCTTTGCATCAAATAGTATCGACTTTTTATAAAAACTGATCTGTCTTAAGGTTAGGCTTATTTTTATATTTATTAATATGCAAAAACAGTTTAAAGAAAATAGGAGTCCAATGCAACCAGAGGAGGGGAGGTTAAATTCCAAGTTTGACATAAAAAGCAGGGACAGGTGCGGGAAGGAACAATATCAGTAGTTTATAGCATAGCAACATGAAACCAAGGAACACAGTTCAGGGTCTTCAACAACTGAGCACCTCCTTCTAGCTCTACTCACTGTCTCAGGTTTTGAATGCAAAGGTTTAATTAACATTAGTTGTTATGGATGCTGACAATATGCTTCATATACAAAATAATTGTAAATTAAATTTCTAATTTATCTTCATAAATTTGATAGTTACCTGCGAAGGTATCAGGTACGTAATCTTTAACCTCAATGTATACAAATATGGCTGGCAACATCAAGGGCTGATTCCTTTCATTCCTCAGGCAAATATAATGATAACCTGGGGGGAAAAAACAGTGGGACAGCTACTCTCTCTGGCCCTCCATTTTTCTTACAAATTAATGAATGCAGTGCTGCAGGCAATAAAAGCACAGATCACGAAAAACTGATAAATGTTTAACTTGAGTAAGAGTTAACATTCAAGTTCACGAAATTAAGCTGTAAAGAACAAAGGTCCATCCATCACAATATTTTTGTCTGCCTGAAATGCCCAATGACTCAGGAGACTCCATGTGACTAGAGACACTTCCTTTCACTTGAATCTTTATATTATGAAAGCCACCTTTTGATTAAAAATCTGGAAAACGAACTGTAACACTACTGGCAGCCATTTTGGGTCACTACTTACAGTATAATGTGTTCCCACAATGCAATTGTGTCCCTTAGTCCAAAAAGAGTGGGAAGACCTGCTCAGGTGCTTGAGTGGCAATATAGTTATTAGGAGAGCACATCATGAGAAAGGCAGGGCTAGATGAATCAAAAGTTGGAATTAAGATTGCCGGAAGAAATATCAACAACCTAAGATACGCAGATGATACCACTCTAATGGCAGAAAGTGAAGAGGAACTGAAGAGTCTCTTGTTGCAGGTGAAGAAGGAGAGTGCAAAACTTGGGTTGAAACTTAACATTAAGAAAACCAAGATCATGGCATCTGGCCCTCTCAATTCCTGGCAAATAGATGGGGAAGAAATGTAGGTAGTGACAGATTTTATTTTCCTGGGCTCCAAGATCACTGCAGATGGGGACTGTAGCCAAGAAATTAAAAGACGCTTGCTCCTGGGGAGGAAAGCCATGGCAAATCTAGACAGCACACTAAAAAGCAGAGACATCACCCTGTCAACAAAAGTGCGTATAGTCAAGGCTATGGTCTTCCCAGTTGCAATGTATGGCAGTGAAAGTTGGACCATAAGAAAGGCTGAGCGCCAAAGAATTGAGGCCTTTGAACTCTGGTGCTGGAGAAGACTCCTGTGAGTCCCTTGGACCGCAAGGCGATCAAACAGGTCAGTCCTAGAGGAGATCAATCCTGACTGCTCTTTAGAAGGCCAGATCCTGAAGTTGAAACTCAAATACTTTGGCCACCTAATGAGAAGGAAGGACTCACTGGAGAAGAGCCTAATGCTGGGAAAGATCGAGGGCAATAGAAGAAGGGGACGACAGAGAATGAGATGGCTGGATGGAGTCACTGAAGCAGTAGGCGTGAGCTTAAATAGACTCCAGATGATGGTAGAGGACAGGAAGGCCTGGAGGAACATTGTCCATAGGGTCGCGATGGGTCGGACACGACTTCGCAGCTAACAACAACAAATAGTTATTAGGAAGCTCAGAAGTAAGCTCAAAGAAATAAGGCTTAACATTTGCTTGTTGTTGTTAGCTATGAAGTCGTGTCTGACCCATCGCGACCCTATGGACAACGTTCCTCCAGGCCTTCCTGTCCTCTACCATCTTCTGGAGTCCAGGCCTACTGCTTCAAACATTTGCTACTGGAGTGTTATAAATGGAAAATACCATTTTGTGTTTCAGGCTTGTAACTGTGTAGAAGCCCTCTCAGAGAATGAAGACGTCATGAAATTAGACAAAGGACTGTCCTTTGTGGGCCAGTCCAGAAACTCATCTCAGAAGTGACCCAACCTGAAATTGAGGGTTTGTGAAAGCTTCCTTTCCGATACTGTATGTCCTTTCCTAAATGGTCAGGGTACGTTTTGGGATCAGGGTTCAGTGCCATTTCTCCTGCAAACAATATCCACAGGAAGGAGCAGCAGCAATCTTGGCTGGAGAGTATGGGGGAAGGAGGCTGATTCAGCTGACCTGGGGCTCAACATGTCACTTCTCAGTAAGTCCTGTCATAGTTATATACTTACGTATGCAGGAAACATGTTACCTGAGTTCAATTTGTCTTGTTCCTTCTTTCAAGATTAATGCAATAACAAAAACCGCAACAATAACCCAATCTCTACCTGGTCGAATTGCTGATACTGGTAGTATCCGATGTCCAATAAACTTTCCTCCTTCTTCATAAGCAGCTATCCTCAAACATGCTAGAGAAGGCAGGACCACCTGAAGAGATATTTTTTAGTGTTTTAATGGTGCATTACATATACAAAGTTGGAATAAGAAATATTGTCACAGAGATACCGGTATTTCTGGAAACTATTAACAGAATACTACTACTACTACTACTACTACTAATAATAATAATAACAACAGAATACTACTACTACTACTACTACTACTACTACTAATAATAATAATAATAATAATAATAATAACAGAATACTACTACTACTACTACTACTACTACTACTACTACTACTAATAATAATAATAATAATACTATTATAGCTGGGAAAGCAGATAATAACAAGACCTGGCAATGGATAAGATCAGGAAAGTTGAAGAAAGAGACCGAAGGACTGATTCTGGCTGCTCAAGACCAAGCCTTAAGGACAAATGCATACAAAGTCAAAAGACAGCAACAGACAGTAAGTGCCGCCTATGCAAAGAAGCTGAAGAAACAGTGGACCACCTGGTAAGCTGCTGCAAGACAATTGCACAGACTGACTACAAGCAGCGGCAACAATTGAATTGTGCATAGAATATGCTTGTAAAATATTATGAAATCCATATCAAAAGGAAACCTAGTACAGGGGAAAACTATGTTTTTAAAAATGGATAAACTACACATTCCTTTATTGGCATCAGGGTAATAATACTCTCCCAGTTGCCCAATATAATCCTGTTGTCAATTTCTTATGCCTGATATAACAATGGTGTTAAAATCGTCTGATTCCATAATTTTGGAATATAATTTCAAAATAACACTGACACCATTAATTTGAAGACATTTACCAAGACATCTGCCTATAGATATCACAGTATTTTTCCTCAAAGAAAAATCCTCAAATCCCAAACTGGACATGACCAAATCATGAGCAGACCCCTCAAATTTCTTGCATTGCCATCCTTTTGATAATTCTTTCTTGACACCCACAGACTTGATATACAATCCTTTCATGGATTAATCTCATGTCCAAAGAAACAAATTTAATGTTTTTAAAAACTGAGATTTATGTTCCATTATTAAATATTCTAATTCCAAAAGGCATAAATATCAGTAATTTCACCTTTAGAAATATATTCCAGTTGCTAATATAATTTTGAAACTGATTTAATTTCAAAAGCAGAGACATTATAAAAAATGATGGTATCAGGCTTTGCGGCAACTAAGGTGTTTGGTTTATATTGAGAAACCAATACAGGCTTAAGCTGATAATATTGGCATTGATGTGTTTTACACAAAAAAATTATATCTGTTACTTTTGAAAATCTTTGAATCAATTACTTTTTAATGATTATTTTAACAACTTCAACAATTATAACTAGAATTTTCTTTGCCTAATACAAATCAGTGCCAATATTACCAACTTAAAAATTTGTTGATTTCTCAGTATTTAACTCAACTCTCATTCAATATCAGACTCTATATAATAGAATGTTTTTCCGCCTATTTTTACTTTTTCCACAAAGGTAAACATTCATTTGACTTTTTTTAAAAATTCCATTTATATCCCGCCCTTCTCCGAAGACTCAGGGCGGCTTACAAGCTTAGCAGTAGCCTTCATTCTATGTATATGCCTGCTTATTAGGGCTTTCACCCCCCCCAAGCGGCATTATTACAAAGTCAGCTTATTGCCCCCAACAATCTGGGTCCTCATTTTACCTACCTCGGAAGGATGGAAGGCTAAGTCAACCTTGAGCCTGGTGGGACTCGAACCTGCACTAATTGCAGGCAGCTGGTGTTACTTAAGGAGGCATTAGCCCACTGCTCCACCAAGGCTCCACTTAGCATCACTATTCAACAACAACTTTATTGATTAGCCCTTGGGCTATATCAAAGTGCAAAGTTCCAGCAACAAACCATCACCAAACATCACTATTCAATCTACAGGCTAATAAAGCCCAAATATGTCTTAACTGCATGTAAGCCAGGAAATTAAATTCTTTTTTTTTTTGCTGCATATTAACCCAAGAAATTGTTACGAGCCTAACAGAGAGAGATAATAATTCTCCATAAAGCCCATATACACTTAAAATTCTCATTCTAATTAAATATAAATCGAATCATATTTTTGATAGTCTGGTAAATAAAAACCTCCTTCTTCAAAAAATAGTCTCAGCTTAGTCAAAAAAATCCTTGTGAACCTGCCACATTAGTTTAAGACAGATAGCATAGGAAAAGGTATACTGCCAATATAGGATGATATACCCACTGAATAAATATACATTATATCTAAATATAAATATATATAATGTAAGTTTGCATCATGTTCCAATTCTGAATATAAATACATTTTTGGAGTACTATTTCTGTCTCATTGAAAATCCATAACTAGATCACTAATACTTAAGTTATCGAAAGGCATAGTAATTTTTTTTAAAAAAAATATGAAATGTTTCTGCATAACTTTTGGAAGACTGGTAAAGTTTATCAAAGCAATGTGTCAATCAAATCTCTTTGGAGAATAAGGTATACAGCATCTACATATTCTTAAACTGTATATTTGTTAAATAAAATCACGACTCCAGTAACCTTAGTACTATTATGCCAATATATCATAAACCCATCAAACCAATTTTTTTTTCTTTTAACAACCCTCTAATCCTTTGCATCAGGTGGAACTAAGTGTTTACTGGCCGGATGCCCTTCCTGGAGCCTACGCAGAGTTTGCAGCACATATTTTCTCTGCACCCAGAGAGAAAAATATCTGTCACTATCTAGGATCGAACTCCACAGCTTTCTGATTGTGAGGCGAGAGCTCCACCTCTAGGCCACAATGCAGCTTGCTATCAATACCAAACCAATATAAGACAGAAGATTTTTCATCATAAAAAAAAACTCCTGTAAAAGGATAATGTCCTGTCAGCCCTTCAAAGTAGGTCTTGTCACAAGACTGACATCACAAGAAATACTAAAACTTGACTTTGTATTGGTACAATAGCAGAATTTTGACAATATGACAGTGTTTCTCCTTGTCTTATGCCAAAGAGAGTGAAGACAGAGCAACCGTAAGTTTCTTTCTCTCACTTTCTTGTTTTCCAGGTTGAGCTCAATTTTTTTTGCTAATAATCACCACACACCTTCTGTCTCTTTTTGCTCCTCTATACCTCTTCATTGCATAGCTTTTAAAAACAATTTTTAACCTTACACATACTTTATATTTTGGCTTAATAACCTAAACATTGAATTGTAATAAAATAAATCAAAAAGGGCAAGCCATATTCGATGGCAAAATATGAAATGAAGACAAATATAAAAATTCTGAGCTATCTAAAAATAGCAACCAGTATACTGGTATACTTGGGTAAATTAAAAGGAAAATGAGTATAAACAAAAAAACATAAAATGAGAATAAAATAAATGACTTCCTAGGAGACTCTATTTATTTGCTGATTTCTTTAAAAGATCTGTATCATAGAGCACAACTCTGGGTAGCTCATAACAGCAATAAAGCCAGAAACATAATAAAAACTGTAACAATTGCCTTAGCCATGAAAGCCAGCTGTGGGCGACTTTGAGCCAGTCACTGTTACTCAGCCCAACCCATCTCACAGGATTGTTGTTGTGGGGAGAATAGGAGGAGGAAGGTGTGTTGGTGATGTTTGTCCCCTTGACGTATTGATAAAAATAATAAAGATGGAATGTAAATAAATATAAATAAATAAAAAACAAAAATGAAGACCTGGTGCCTCTGTTATTCTTCTGAGATGCCCCAAGAAACCATCCATAGGCTCCTCACTTTCTACTTCTATTGCATTCGCTGTCTGACCAACAAGTGCCAACATTATTACTAAAATAATAAAATAAATACTGATAATAAAAGAGCAAGACTGGAAAAGAAGGATCCAAATAAAATGCAAATACGGCAGCCATATAAGTCTTATAAACAAATCAATAAGTTCAACTAGAATAAATTACATTTTATCAGTTAAGCACTTAGGAATCTAAAATTAAAGGAAGAAATTTTTCTTTACAACTGAAGTGGAACAAAATTAGAGCAGACAGAATTTTTAAGTGATACAAGTTGGCAGAATATAATAGCCATGCATTATTCTTCAAATACTAGTACCAACCTTCTTAAACACTATGGCTTCTTCTTCCCATACAGGATTCACAGCATTGCCTTGAGATGTCTTTGTCTTGAGAGCTTTTCTTCTCGTATCCACAGGCAGACCAAACATATCCACTTCGACGTAAGTTCCAACTTTTTTGTCAGAAAGTAACTGCCCAGAAATGACCTAAAAACGAAAGGTTGAGATATTCTACTAACACACCTTTGCTGCGATTCAACACATACTGGCTAAATTACTTGCTTTCTTAATATGTGAAGCTTATAACAAGAGAAAATGTACAACAGTGCTTGGTTTGGGAGAGTCTACCATCAGTCCTTCACCACAGACTGATCACTCTGTAATTGTCTTGGAAGGAGTACTTATCCCAGGCACCTGTTGGACCCAGCTGGGCTTCAGAAGGAGCTGGGGTTGTACAGTTCAACTGGGAGCTTGAATTAGATTGGGCCTACGTGGCTCCCCTCTGTTCACAAACATTTTGAATAACAAAATGATGGAAGAGGCATATACAGTAGAGTACCATTGGAGGACAACAAAGAATGATCACACAGGTTAGAGACTTTTTTCAAGATTAGTTTGTGGTGATAAAATAGCAGAAAGTGTGTGTTTTTCTTCCTTTATCAAAGTCCAAATATAGCCAGTTGGCAACCCTACTGAGGTGTGGAGGATCGTGTCCCAATTTGGTAGGACAGAGTCTGTCATTACTATAGGGCCATTGTGAGGAATAATCTAGGCATCTGTTAGATAAAATTGCTCAGATTTGCTTATATAAGTCTGGCTTTGTTAGCTGGGACGAGCTTGAATTTGCTAGTCCCAAGGAAGCAGACAGGCTCCTTAAGGCTGTGGGTTTTACCAGCTATATATTGGACCCCTGTCCATTCTGGTTGGAGGCCTCCTGGGAGGTGACATGTGATTGAGTCCAAGCAATGGTAAATTCATCCCAGGGAGTGGATGTGATCCTGCTGATATTTAAGGAAGAGATTATCCTACATCTCCTCAAATATCCATAGCTGGCCCCATCACGCTGTACAATTTTCATCCTGCCTCCAACCTTCCATTTTTAGGGAAGGTTGTTGAGAAGGTGCTTATATTGCAGTTTTAGAAGACCCTAGAGGAAGTGGATTATATGGATGTCTTTCAGTCAGGCTTCAGGCCTGGATATGGGACCAAAATGGCATAGACTTGCAGATGACCTATAGTGGGGATGATGCATCCATCTTTCCTCTCCTTGATCTTTCAGTGGTTTTCAATACTGTCAATCATGACATTCTTCTACACCAGTTGAGCGGGTTAGAAGATAGGAATGTAGTATTGCAATGAATTTTCTTCTTCTCCCAGGACTGGTTCCAGTGAATGTTCATAGGAGGGGGAGATAACTGGCCCTTTTTTGTGGGCTCCCCTCTGATAATAATGTCTCCCTGCTCTTCTGTATTTTTTGACTACTGGCTCCTTTACTGTTGATGGTTGATTCTAAAAGGCAGAAGCTATCCACCACTTTGAAATGTTCATTATCAATTCTAAGGCTAATTATTTTACCTTTGCCATCAGTTTGATCTTTTTATTTAATTTAAATCCCTTTTTTACCGTGTTCCTTGACTTTGTTCCTGATGTGCAGATCCTTTGCATTTTTATCTGTTGGTGTAGTGTCACCAGCACAGTACAGCTTGTTGAAGTTTCTTTCTCCAGTTTTAAAACCACATTCACCTTCTTCCAACTCATCTTCCTTTAATATATATTCAGTGTACAGGATGAATAAATAAGGGGAGCATATACAGCCTATTTAAAATAGTAGGTAATTTAAGCTTGCTTTCCTGTCCAAACATTTGTATCATCTTCCTTTCTTCAATTTTGGGCATAATTTCTATTTTCTGGGTTATAAATATCTGAATGTGACTTGTTCAATATGCTTATAACAAGTAACTTGCATATATGAGATTC
This sequence comes from Vipera ursinii, assembly GCF_947247035.1. Taxonomy (NCBI): domain Eukaryota; kingdom Metazoa; phylum Chordata; class Lepidosauria; order Squamata; family Viperidae; genus Vipera; species Vipera ursinii. The sequence goes on from NC_139512.1 coordinate 203,084,417, forward strand.
ACACTTTTTAAAAATATTAGGAATATGTTGTTAAGTGCATGAGAAGTTATTTTGGTCTTTCAGGTTCAATATGCTTATAGAATTTAGCAGATGAGCAGCTGGATACCTACCTTTACAGACAAAGTGTTTGCAACTATCCCATCTACAATACTCTCCGTAAATGGATCAAAATGCTTGTCTGGTCTTCTCATGAACTCTGGCTTTAGTCTGTATCCACTTTTGCCATTATATTCATACATCCCCATATTTATTTGCATAGACAAATCTGTATAACAAATAATTGTGTTATGGGATATTACACAAATATATGTTAATGGGACAATAGAGAAAGCCTAACAAATTGACAAAAGTACGACACTGAAATTTAATGGCTTCCTATGCTCTTTAAAAGCTCAAAGTTAATATACTAGTCTATCTGTAAAAATAAGAAGCTAATTTTCCATTCAACATACAATATTTTGTCCTTATCTTCAGGTTTATTAAAGTTTTTTTAACCATATCCAAGACAATGATAAATAGATTTTCATGAACATATAGATTGGATGTTTCTGAATATGCTCAACAACACGTAAAGTGCTGTGACTTGTCTAAAAGTGTTGTGATTAATCATAAATCTTCATATTTATGCTGCTCACTGAATCTGTGCAAAATAACAGTTCAATTGCATGGACTAAAACCAGCTGGATGAAGACACCTCTTAGTCTTTGTCCGTGGTCTCATTACATTATGTACTGAATTTTTTTTTAAAAAAACCATTATCCCCTCCAGGGGGTTGAAAAAGATTCTATTTAAGTTCTGGTCTAATTTTTATTTACATGAAAGGGAAGGAGAGACAATGTCACCTGCCTCACTGCATGTTTAGCAGTTGTAATAAAGCAGAAGTGAGGTAGTCAACTGCTAGAAACAAATCTCTCTGATAATTAATAATTGCCAACCATGCTATCAAACTCATTAAAACCATGTGCCACTTTTTAATAAAGCAGAGAGTGCTTTCATTTTTATTTCACACCAACTGATCTTCTTTGAAATTATGGATTCTCAGCACTGAATTGGTAATACAATTCTGAATTGGGTAAATGAAAGGCTTTCTACATTATGTCTGTGATTCAGATGGGAACAGAAACAAATGAACAATCACTTGCAAATATTAATTTCCTACTGCCTATATTTACATGTTTCTTACCGCTCATATTCATATGCTTATATTTCCTCAGATATATTGCTTTTATTAAAATACGTTCCTCGTATTAATATCACTATAGAGCTAGGCTCATAATTTCCATCAAAGAAAATCCAACCCATCTAATGAAATAAATGGTAATCATAATTTGCTTAAAAAGCTTCTATTAACAGAGATCACTTTATTCATGCCACAGTTTTAAAGAGGCAATGGTTTCAGGAGACGTATGCATGACACTCTTAGTATCTTTAATTTTTCATAAACTAGTTACTTCATTATCTACTATTCCTTATCAGAAAACATACAGTAACATAGACCTTACCTACAGTTTGGAAGTTAAGAGCAACCATTTGACAGCCTGCATTCCAGAACAGCTGAGGCATGTAATTTGAGGAATCAACGCGTGTCCCTTTTGGGTAAATTCGGCTCAGCTGCATTTTATTATATCTAAATTGTGAATGGTTAAGATAAAATACAGCTGGAGAAACTACTAGATTAAATGTTTACAGAACAAATTATTTGTTAATTTTTGAAAGAAATGGTAAATGCCAGATTCAGCGTTGGCTTTTTTTTAAAATTATCTTTATAGGTAAAAAGTTGTATCTGGCCTTAAAATTAAAATAAATTTGATTTGATAATAGGGACGGAACTGATTCTGAGAATAATGGATTCTGATTTGCAAAATGAGTATTTTTTTGCTAGGAAATATTGCAGGAAAGAGCTAAAATAAACCAATCCAAACTTCTTTGGATTTGTAGATAGCTGAGATAACCAGCACTCACATGTACTCATCCACGCCATCATGACACAGTGAGCCTTGTCACTCAGAAGCAACTAAGCAGATGAATGGGCACTTCTAGAAAAAGGTGCCATCATACATGGCAGTAGAAGAGCCTGAAAAATGCTGCTATCATTATATAATAATATTGGCTTCATAGTCCCAGAAAGTGCCGATTTATAAAATCAGAAGAACCTCTATAAATTCTGTTTTGTATCTATGACTATTTTGACTTCTTTATATAAAATATATCAGTCAGAGATAAAAAGAGTGGTAGAATCCAAGGCCTGATCTTATTTCTTGACAGCCTGAAAATAAATCTACAAACTCAAGATAAACAAATAGATTAAAATATTCCAAAAATACACCTATATATTTTGGAATAGAATTGTTGCTCACTTGACACAAAACATGATAAATGGGGGCAAGAGGAAGACTATAGTCTAACTCAGGCATGTCCAAAGTCCGGCCTGCGGGCCATTTGCGGCCCGGGGGGCGGTTTAATACGGCCCTCTAACAGCCCTCCCTGCTCTGTGTAAATGCGGCCCTCCCATGGCCCTTCCTTCTGATTGAGGGCGGCAAGCAGAAGACTGTCTGCCACAGGAGGGAGGGCGGTGAGAGGGCCGCATCGGAAGCCCAATCCTGACGTCACCGCCCAAACTTGGAAGACGAGCGTACAACGTGCGAGTTTGGAGTTTGGGAAGGTGAGGAGATTTGGAATTTCTCTCAGGCTACTTTAGCTGTTGGAATTGCTCACAAGATTGGAAGCTCTATCTCTCTCTCTCTCTCTGTGTGTGTGTGTGTGTGTGCACGTGCGCACATTCTGTGTTTTACAGCCATTTTATGGGCTGGGATGTGGGGAGCTGGACAGGGGTAGGTAGGGCCCTGGCCTAGCAGAATTTGTGAACTGGTGGAAATGTGTGAGCTGTTACCAGAAAGTCTGATCTTGTCAAAGCAAATAATACAGTTTCCATCTGCCAAGGTCAAACAGAAGCAGAATCATGCTTGCTAAATTTTAAAATTTATTTAAAATTCATTGTGAAAACTCAGCTGTCAGTTGATCTTAATGTTATAAAATGAAAAGTATGCCATTTGCAATTAACTTGGCATAAAATAATTCATTTGCATTTAATTGCAATTGTTCAAAGAATGTTCGGAAAAATGTTCGGCCCTCCAGCATGTTCACTTCATCCAATCTGGCCCTCTTTGAAAAAAGTTTGGACACCCCTGGTCTAACTATTGGAAACATGAAAAGCTTCCTCATATAAATGGAGTCTTAAATTGAAAATGTCAAGTTTCATTGGCAGCTACTTTTCAGCAGTAATTATGTTTCTTATCACCAATTAATGTAGTTGCTTTGATTTTAATTGAAAATATGTCATCTCTTCAATGCTAAATTTTGTCCATGTAGAATCCATTCTGAGAAACTATAGATATATCCAGAATATATAATTGATAAATACTGAATTAGGAATGTACACCCCATTCATTTCTTTGTTGCTCTTCTAACTTTTAATTGAAAAGGATGAGTACTTTTGTGTTAGGGTTAGGTCACCATGAACTCGTAGAGCAAAATGGACATTGCCAAGAAGTACTTGGGTATAGTTAGGAGGGCAGTGAAATTTCTAGCCTGCCCTATCTATGTTTCCTGGTAAAATATATGAGAAAATCCCTTTGGAGGAAAATTCCACTTCGGGCTAGGTCACCATGAACTCATAGAGCAAAAGTGACATCACCAACAAACTCGAAGTTCTTGAGTAAGGTTAGGAGGGCATTGACATTTCTAGGTGGCCCTATCTATGTTTCCCACAAAAATACATGGGAACATCCTATTGCAGGAAAATTCCACTTAGGGTTAGGGTTAGGTAACCATGAACTTGGAGAGCAAAATGGACATTGCTAACAAACTCGGAGTGCTTAGGTATTGTTAGGAGGGCACTGACTTTTCTAGCCTGCCCTATCTATGTTTCCTGGTAAGATACATGGGAAAATCCCACTGGAGGAAAATTCCACTTAGGGTTAGTGTAAAAAAACATCTGATGTATCTATCAATATTATTTTGCTATCCAATTACTTATATATAGTGGTTTTGCATGCATGTTTCTTCAGCCTAAATTAATTTTCAGTAATGATCCTCAGTAGCCTCTATTCCTCAGGTAGGAAGTTTTTCTAAGATATTTTTCTCAATTTCAAAGATACTCCACAAACTCGACAGGAGATTTTGTGAGCTGTTCAAGTGCTTTGGTTTCCACAAAGGAAGACATTTCAAAACTCTTGTTTCGTTCTGTAATTTAAAAAGAAAAAAAGTCACGTTTTTTAAAATTAGGATTATGCTTTATGTTGCTCAACATAAATCAGTACATCTAGCATCACACCAAAGCTTTATCTTGTTCATGATTTAGTTCCCAAAGAGGTCAACTAGAAATCCAGGAATCCCTGTAATTAAGAAAACCATAATAATTTATGCTCTGGCAGCAGCAGTCCATACATTTCAGATACTGAAGACAATAGAAAATTCTGTTTGCAGTTTTCTGTACACATTTTTATCTGTCTTCCCACCATTTTACATTGGATGTGCCTGGTTTTTAATAATATGACTGGGGCAATACTTACAGGTAGCTATCATCTAGATCTGCAGTATTCAAACCATGTTCCCTGGAGGTCCAGGGTTTTATAGATTCATCCAGGGATTCAACATGACTATCTAAGGGCTGTGTGGTCTTGTGTGATCTTTATTCCTTTGTTTTATTTCAAAAAAGAATAGCCTGTGACAAGGTATTACATAAATATTATTTGCTACTGTACTCATATTTAGAAGGGTTCCTCAGGTATCTGAAGTCTGAAGGCCACTGACTAGACCAATGGTTTGCTGATTTTCGAACCGTCTGTATACTGTTTACACAACAGCAAATTGAAGTCATACTAATTAAACTATGCTGCAAATGATGCCTATGAAAGTTTAATCACTGCACATTTGGAAAGTGAAGTAGGCTCTAGAAAATATTGCTATCAACTGAACTGCAGGAGTTGATGAAAAACCAGTAGTGTTGATTTAAAACTTATAAAATGATCCACTTGAAATATTTTAGTTTGTTAAGAAATGGTACAAAAAACACAGTAATGACTGGGACAGATTTATGCCCCCCCTCAAAATAGTGCTAATGAATACTAAAAATAGTGAACAATGGCATTTATCTCAGATAATGGATAATATCAAAACTTCGTAATCCAGAATTCAACAATACATGGAATAATTTTATGTATGAGAATTGACAGAAGTATATTTTGCGGAAATGGGTTTATTTGTTTAATATTAAAGAGTGTAAACCTGATGAATTTTACAAAACTCAGATTCACGCACAACCTAGTCACCTCCTGTCTTGACTACTGCAACATGGCTTACGCCCGGGATATTTACAGGACCGTCCGCTGCCAGGAACGACTTCCCAATCGCCCTGTGCGCTCACACAGAGAGGGTCTCCTCAGGGTGCCGTCGGCCAGACAATGTCGGCTGGCGACCCCCAGGGGGATGGCCTTCTCTGGTGGGGCGCCTGCCATTTGGAATCAGGTCCCCTGAGAACTTCAGATGTCCCCAGATCTCCGGTCCTTTCGTCGCGACCTAAAGACATACCTTTTCCAACTGGCCGACCTGGACTGAAGATGGGGGTTTTAATTTTGTTTTAATTTTGGTTTTTAGTGGGGCTTTGTAAATTTAATCTCTTTTAATATTTGTATTATTGTTGTTTTATTGTTGTTAGCCACCCTGAGTCCTTCGGGAGATAGGGCGGCATATAAGTCCCATAATTAAATAAAATAATTAAATTAAAAATGTTCATAGACATGCCCTTGAAAAGTATCCAGAAGCCCCAGTTGGATCAAAATGCAGCGGCCCATATGGTTTTGTGCAGACCCAGATGTGCACATGTGTCACCTCTCCTACAGGAGCTGCATTGGCTGCCAATTTCTTTCCGTGTACAATATCAGATACTGATCGTTGTTACCTTTAAAGCCCTACATGGCTTGGGACCAAGTTGTTTAAAGTATGAGTTCCTAGTTACATCTACCCGATCCACCAGAGCAAGAAGGCAGGGAATGTTGCCGGTCCATTCTCTTAAGGAGGTACATCTGGTGGGACCTAGAAGAATGGCCTTCTCCATAGTGCAGGGGTGTCAAACTCAATTTCATTGAGGGCCGCATCAGCCTTGCGGTTGCCCTCAGGGGGCCGGTTGGGTATGGCCAGGGTGGGCGTGGCCTACTGGGTGGGTGTGGCTAGACTGTGTATGGCCTACTGGGTGGGCGTGGCCAGCTCTACATTGTTCGCATCAAGGGTGCCTATGGGGGCCTGGGCAGGAGTGGGAGAGATCTGAGGGTCTCTGGCAGAAGGAGGGTCTCTGGGCCAGGGCCAAGGCAGTGGGGTCCGTTCCCTCACTTTTTCCAGGATGGCTTCGCGGGCCACATGAAACCACTTTGCGGGCCGGATCCGGCCCCCGGGCCTTGTGTTTGACATGTCTGCCATAGTGGCTTCCTCCCTTTCGAACATCATCCCCACAGGGATTAGACTGGCTCCCATTCTGATACTGTTTCGCAAGGCCTGAAGACCTGTTTTGCCAATGGGGCTGGGGAAACCAAAGTGGGTTGAAGCCCATCAAGTGGCTTGTTTGATTGATTATTGTCATAGGGGGGGGGGAGTTATTGTTTTTACTGTTTATCAGGTTGTGATGTTGTGTAAGTTGCCCAGTTGCTGAGAGTGAGTGGGCAGCCATATAAACTCTCTAAATAAAACAAAAGATATGAGACCGCCATACTGATTATAATTACAGAGTGTCATTTGAGACAAAAGTATTAAGGGCACAATAACATAAAATAGGAAAAAAATGGGGGGGGGGTCAAGCTGGCCTTTAGTCTTTCTCTTACAACTGAGACACTTTCATTTTGGGATTACAATATTCTAATAGCAACCACTAAGAAAGTAGTAAAAAAGCAGAGTGGAGGAGAGGATCACTAGAACAACCTGCAGAGAGAGGAATTACATCAGATTTACTTCAAAAAGTGTTCAAGGAATTCAGTAGTAAGTTAGCTGACTCACTTGAAATTAAATTGATAGCTACTGAAAAAGAATGAGTCAAGGACTGTAAAGATGAAACAGGAGAGGAAGGAAGTTAAGGTGGAAAGCTCTGTAAAACGAAGTGTCGGGAAATGTAAAACTAATGATAAAGTGGAAATTCTGGACAGTAAGGAGTTGTAGACAGAAATCTCCTTCCAAGGAAACCAGATAATTTGGTTTCAATGGAATTAAGAGAGAAGGAATTTTCTTTGAGATTTAGAGCAACCCCAGGGGATTCTGGTGAAGATATTAGAGAAAGGGTAATTAAAGCTTCAGGGAAACCCCTTATGAACTTTTTGTGTAAAATAGAACAAAATGACGATTTTGATGATTAGACAAGATAGATTATAGAAAGAAGAGAGTTGTGTTGTAACCTTAGAATCAATTTATAATTGTACTTATAACTGCTGTAAAGATTGGAAGCCACTTTGATTTTTTTTATTTTCCATTTTTCTTTTGCTCTCTCCCCCCCACCCCACTTTCTTGCCCTTTTAGCCTTTTATGGTTTCTTTTTATTTTCTTCTACTGATCTTATATTTATTTATTAAGAAAATGTATTTGGCCATGCAACCGAGGAGTATGACTCCAGGTGACTTATAAGCCCAGTACAAAAACCAGTATTACTTAGTAAATTTGCTAGTAAAAATCATATATGATACAGATAAAGAATTGGCATAAGCACTTGTAGCAGCCTTCTTCAATTTTCTGCTTTTCAAATGCAAGGGTGTCATAATTCCCCCAAATTCCCATCCAGTATGAAATACCCCACATGAAACTTTTACGTGCAAGCATTGATTCAATGATCTTCCAAAGCAGACAAGTAACATGTGTCCAGAGTTTAACAGTGTGTTTCATCATTCCCATTCGTCACCAATAATAAATTCAGTCAAGTGTAAACATATTTTGAGAAAGCAAATAGAGCATAGTGTAAGTATCACAGGCTGCTTAACAGGAGTATTGGAAGCCGTAATTCTTATCAGCAGGGCACATTGTTAATTCAGTGGATGCAAACTTCCTTTGAAAAAGTTAAGAGATGAAGACACAATTCTCTGCTCTATCAAATAAAATGAAACAGGACAGGGTCTCAACAGTGTTCTGCTCTAAGTAAGAAAAATGTGATAAAGTGTATTTCCAGCAAGGTAATTTTAGCAATAACCAGCTGGAAATCCTAAGTATGGGCCATTAATTTCAAATGAGTGATTTAAAAATAAAAAAAAACCAATGTAATGGTTTTGGATTTTTGTCCTGTGTTGTGCCCATAATTGAAAACACTTTGCAGAAAATAAAAGCACCATAAAGGAAACTTAAGAGAAAAACATTTAACACTTCCTTCCTTGCATTGTGGCACGACACAACCACTACCACGGTACTACTTTTAAAGTACTTGGGAACATAAACCCACCTTGCACATCTTATGTCTCTTTAAACTGAGAGGAAGAGGATTTCCTCTCCTTTTTACACTGTTCAGCTTGTTCATTTGCAAGTGAAAGCATTCCTTAAGAAGTTGCCAGAAGATTTCACAGCTGTCTTGTAGAAAAAAACTGAAATCTTCACTCTTCAGAGGAACTGCCAAAACATCTCCATGTAACTTGAAAGCTAATCCACTATTAGCAAATAGTTGGCACTATATAACTTTTCAGTTTACTACTACGTCTTGGAAATGGAAAAAAAGATTGATGATACAAGCTACACCCAACCAACACTAAATGGTAAGGAGTGAATAATCCACATACTTACTGTTAGAGATCTCAAATGACTCAAACTTTACAGGCTGTATATAATTGACTAAGTTTGACATTTCCTCAGTAGCCATGGCCTCACTTCCAGCTGTCCCCTAGAACAGAGTTAAACTAATATTAACGGAATGTTTTTCACTAAGGCTGATTGAGCTTCTAGAGGAGCGAACAGTTCTGCTCTTCTCTTTTAAATGTTTCCATACCTCAAAGGCAGTGGAACACATTTAAGTCCTAAAATCTATCTAAAATATGATGTAGTAAAAGAACACACAAGCCAACAATTTATTTTATTTTACTTACTCAGCTTTGTGGAATTAATTCAGTTCCCTAAGCAATATAACATAGTACATGTGGAGCAGCATCCCTACATATTTCAGTATCTGCTCTCATTAAGGACTGACCATGCTCTTTTCAAAATAAAAAGCCAACAAAAGTTATTTACAAATGGTTGCAGTATCAAACTAAATTAGACAGGGTGACATAGAATAAAGAATTAGAATGTTCGGTTCGTGAATATCAATAGGAAGCCTTTTTTTGGCACCCATCTTTTCCATTACTCTAGATTTAAATATTCATAAAAGTATGTGTACATCGGACTCTTATACCAGAGGTCCCCAACCTGTGAGCCACAGCCCACTACCAGGCCATGGGCTGTTGGCCACTGGGCCGCCTGAGTGCCTGGCCACACGTGTACACACCTCCCACTCGCGCTAGCATCACAGCGGCATACGGGCAATAGCAATACCGTGAGCATCGTACAGGTGCTAGCATCACAAGTGCATCCTCCTCGCACACTAGCATCACGGTGTTGTGCAGGCGCTATTGTCACGAGTGCACACTCCCCAACTTGCATTATCATCGTGATGGTGCACGGGCGCTAGCATCGCCCAAAGGTCGCACGGGAGCTCGTGGCCCTGTCGTGGGCCCATTTGTGCACCTACTTGTAGTCTGTTTCGCGTGTGCATGCACATGTAAAGGAATCTCCACACCCCCCTCCTGCACCAGGCCGCCAAGAAAGATTGGGGACCCCTGTGTTATACAGTATGCCTTTTTTTTTTAGAAGAACAGCTTTAACTGGCTATTGAGAAAGTGGTCCATATGATCTGATTATGTGCTATAATAAGCTATAGACAGATTCATATATGAATCTTGGAAGACTTTATTTTCTACATTTTAAAGACATATATATATATATGGAGTTTGGAAATTAATGGATGGATGATAGCAATGGAGCCTGCATATTGTTATGGTAAAGGTAAAGGAGTCCCTGCAGATTTTACTCCACTAGTCATTGCCAACTATAGGGGGTGGTGCTCATTTCTGTTTCGAGTATATTAAGCGAGCGCTGTCCAAAGACATTTCTGTGGTCATATGGCCAGCATGACTTCACGGAGCACTGTTACACCTATTTACATGCATTTGCATGCTTTCAAACTGCTAGGTTGGCAGCAGCTGGGGCATGGACGGGAGCTTTACTCCATCACGTGGCGCTCAGATCTTGAACCTGAGCTGCTGGCTTTCCAGCTGATGAGCCCAGCACCTTAACTGCTGAGCCACTGCAGCGCCCATTAGAAGTAATTTTTTTAAATTATGGTCACAAATTACTGTAAGGCCAGAAGGAGATTCATTTGCCAACAGCTATAAATGGTCTGAAGACCTCACCTTGCCTTGTACTTTTGAACAAGCATGTGTCCAACAACATTTCAGTTACAATTTTACCTTTCTTGTCTACTAGATATAAATATTGTAATATATAAATACTGTAATTCTATGACATTATACTTGTGCATGTATCAGGGTAATTTCTATCTTTAGACCAGCGATTAAAAAAAAATGCCATTTGGCTTACGGCTGGGTTTTGGTTCTTACTATCCACAAGATGGCAGTAGAATACTGACTCCTGTGGATAACTATGTGGACGTATTTCCAAGTCATACCAGGATAATTTGTACTTCAAAATTATTCATTCCTTACTTCGTCCATTGAAGATTTTTTGCAGTCATCATCATAGTCATCATCCTCGTCACTCTCTATTTCTGCTTCACCTGCAATATTTTAATTGGCAAAGAGAAATCTTAATGGGAACATCAGCCAATATTCACACACGTTTTTATAAAAATACCTTTGTTTCAAAGCAATTGCATTATTATAAGGCCTACGGCACAGATGTTTTCCTTCCAAATTATTTATGAGGCAAACAACCAAAACGGTGCCTTCTGTAACAAAAACAAGCAATCAAGCAAACAAACAAAAAAAAACCCAGCATCATGACCCTACTTGCACATTTTTGTTTTTTTAATATTATGGAAATCATTATCTAAGATTTCATTTTCCACTGATGATTCAAATGGTTCTTCACTTCTGTCTGAGACGTAAGTGTAAAGGCTGCTTCCATTATTCATAGCTTTACCAGATACATGCATAAACACACACAATATATACACAGTATTATCCAACACCCTAAAATTGACTTCACCCTCTGCTCGTTTGTGGAGATGTCTTCAATTAGCCATGACTTATAGTGGAAGTTGATCTAATAGTAAATCTCTTAGTGGCATTGCAAGCTTTTTTTTAAAGATGCTAGTCAGGCCTCTTTTCTGTTTGAGGTTTCTGGGCCTTGGGATTGATGGCATGACCTCTTTTAATGCTTTTATTTTTAATGCTACTCTGTGACCGTAATAAAAATAGATTGATTGGCCTCTTGCTGGCAGTTTCTGTATCTTCAGAATACAGATGGCATTTTCAGAAGTCATATGGCATCCTCCCCCCTTTTGTATTCAGGAAGATTTTATTTATTTACTTATTCATTCATTCAATTTCAATAGTTGTCCATCTCAATCCTAATGACTCTGGATGGCAAACAACATCATAATACTTATAAAACCATAAAAACCTATCATGGAAATGGAAAACCTTAAAAAGTTAATGGAAACATTCCTTCTTCAACAAACTTTCAGCTCTAGCTGACTGGCTCACGTACATTTCTCTTATATTTTTAACTGGCTTTTGTATTATTTCTTGACTGTTCCATTTTGTTGAACACTATCCACATACCCACACATACGAAAATGCTTCAAGGGGAGGGTAAATCAAGAGTGATATGGAAGTGAAAATACTATGCCCATTCCTCTCTGGAATTCACACATTATGTGGGGTGGGGTCTGTGCAGGCTCTAGCTCAGGGGTAGGCAACCTCGGCTTTTTTATGACTCATGGACTTCAACTCCCAGAATTCCTGAGTCAGCTATGCTGACTCAGGAATTCTGGGAGTTGAAGTCCATGAGTCATAAAAGAGCCGAGGTTGCCTACCCCTGCACTAGCTGGTAGATCCAAAGTCTGCCCATCACTGGTATTCCTTTCTCTGCCCCCCTCTCCCTTTATGAGTCATGGAAACATGTTGGTGTGGAATCAATTATGGAAGCCCTAAAAGTTCTATAATTGACTTCAAAGTCTGGGAGGGAGTGGAAAGAATTTGCAGTTCAAGCCCAAAACCTATGAAGTAAAGCTGCACAGTTCTTCCCAGTTCTCCTTCAGACAGACACAATAGATTTATATCCAACAATTGCAGTGCATGCATTTCAGAAGAAATAATAAACACCACCCAACACAAACTTGCTTCCCCAATCAGTGTTATCAAAAGCTATTGTTTTAGTTAGCAAACTCCTTGTGCATGACCGATGAATAAGTCTTTAGTTGTGTGTGAGTGCTTGAACAGTAGTAGGCTTAAAGGGCCTCACTGTTACTACATTTTACTCTTTTATGTGCAAGGTAGGATGAGAAGGGATGGGCTGGAGTGGGAGTAGGAGTGGACAGGACTGTTAACTTAAGAGTACCTTTACGAATTATCATCTGGACTTGGACTTTAAGGCTCTGTCCAGTATGTACTAATTGAATAGGATTATGCAAAGTGCTTTTACACTGAAACAGGTAATTACTCTCTCCAGCCTATTACTGTGGTGAACCCAGAGTATTTGGCATTCAAAGCATTTTTTCTGATCTTATGCTTAATACCTTTCCCCAAATTATAAGTAAAGTAGCTGGGATAAAATGAGTTTTGACTTTGCAAATGTGCACTCTCACAGAAACCCTTCATTTCAAATCAGGTGAAATGAGAACGGGATAGAAGGAAAAGCCTAGTTTTTGTTCCTTATGATAACAAAAGCACAGTTTCGTTCCTAAGCTGATTATTGATATAGTGCTGTTGAATGGGTGCTATGACATCTGCAACTATATACCTTCCAAAGAATCTGTTTCTCAGCAGAGATAAAGTGGTGATAAGTATAAAGGGATGACAGCAAATATCTGTGATCATATCATTCAATCGGAATACAGTCAGAAGGGGCCTTTGAGGTCTTCTAGTCCAACTGCCTGCTCAAGCCGGAGACCCTATACCATTTCAGACAAGTGGCTACCCAGTCTCTTCTTAAAAACCTCCAGTGATGAAGCACCCCACAACCTTTCCTTTATTTTTAAAAATTCGCACGTTACATTCTAAGTATAGTTGCTGTTCAATGGGGGAGGGGGTAAAATAAACAGCAAAAACAGCAGTATTTCTTTCTCTGATGAAATGGGAATGCTGTGAAGCAAGAAAGAAATCAAATTACTGGTCTAAAAAGTTCCAAGAGCATTTGATAATGAAGCAAAAGGAAATAAACGGTATTTATTTTTCTGAGCAACTGAGGGGTATGGCTATGTCTCTTGGCACAGAAGACAGAAACAGGAACTCTTTTGCTACTACAAGTGGGCAGCTCCTAGAGCTGATATTAAAAGCTGATTTTTTTAAAAAAAACAAGTTTCTGAATGGATGCAAACAAGTGAGAACTTGGAAGCAATACTGATACGTATGACATAAAAAGAAGGATGCTGCTGTCATGGAAACAGACTGCAGGGAGTCAGACACATTGGCGTAAGGCTGGCAGGAATCATGAGACTTGCATCGCACACTCACTGGACTATGTTCAGCCTAAACTGTGGGCAACAGCTAGAGTTAGGGCTTGCCAATGTTACACCTGGTATCTAGGGCTCTGACTTCTACTTCCTCTTGAAAAGCAAATTTGCTAGCCCACTCCAATATTAAGATTATTCAAAATATGTCTAGTTTGCAAACAAAATTGTTTTTCTAGATGTAACATTAGAATATGAAGTAGATTTATGATATCTCTTTCAGGTTTTTACGCAACGAGAACAAGCTGAGAGCCGATGAGCTTACTGCCCTCTGCATTGGGACGAGTTCTTCAATAAGAGAATTTTAGATTAGTAGCAGAGCACTTGCTTTGCCTACATAAAAGTCCTTAATTCAATCCTGGGAATCTCTACAAGGTTGCTTGTTAGTATTTACAATATTAAGCAGATGAATCGATGCTGTGCTTTAAAATAAGAAATACCCCATTATTTTTACCTGCTCCCGGGGAAGAGGGTTCAAAGCTACTGGATGCATCACTGCAGGCATTTGAAGCTTGTTCAGAAAGCTTCTTTTTTGCGCTTCCATCCACAGACTTGTGGGACTTCTTTTTGTTCTTCACCAGAATTTTGTACATCAGGTCTGCTGGGCTAGGAAGTGGAATTCCACGTTCGAGCTGATCGGAAAGAGATAAGGATAACGAAGAAATCTCTTTGAGAAATATTTACTTTTAATTTCCCTGATCTGACTTTTAACAGCAAAATTATTTAAACAAAGCCTATCCTCACACATACTATTTAAGATTATTTTTCTCTTTTAATGGCTGCCTTAGTATGCTTCCGTAGACAGGTCCTGATCTCAATAAATGTTTGCTGCCTGCTACATTTTCATTCATTGCAACATACTACACATTTGATCTACACACATACAATAATACTATACACCTTCCACACCACTAGCAGCAGATATTAACCCAATCTTTGTATGGTATACCCCTTATTATCACTCTTGTTCAATAAGCTAAAAATGTAATATTAACATACTAAATCCATACTATATGGATTCCTCTATAAAATATGAGTCACATAGTCACAATAATTCCACAGAAAAAAGTTTAGCTTTTTAAATTCCTTTTCTTGGTATCTTTAAAGCACATCCTATAAGCATATGGTACTGCTTTTACCCACCTCTATGCTATTTGTCTATTGGGACAAGAGACAATTTAACCTGTTGTTCTGTCTGTGGTCACTTTAGGTTTCTAATGAATATTTTTAATGTCCTGTCTTCAGGTGGTGTTCTGTACCATAAGTGAAAGAAAAAAAAAACTGCTAATGCATTTTGCTAATGTAGGATAATGCATGTACATAAGTACAGAATAGGATTTTTAAATTACATAGTAAATTTTCCTGCTATCCTATTAGATAATTTTAAAGAGGGACTAAACAGGTACATAGAAGATAGGGCTAGCAAGAGCTTACTAATCCTGATGACTGTTTGCTAGCTTCATATCACAGGCAACCTGCCATGGACATCAGCTATGGAATAACCAGGGAGGAAGTCTATTCCCTCCCTATCAATAAATCTGACCTTTGTGAAGGGATAAGGTTGATCACTTTATGTAAACAGAATGCTTGGCTGGATAACTGTTAGTCTGATCTAATTCTTAATATTATCAGGTGTGTCTCATCGTTAATTGTACTACGAATATTTGCACAGCAAGAATAAGACGAAGTGATTACACAGCACAAGATCCCTTGAATGTGTGAGATAGCACTAACAACTCACTTGTCAATGGGATAAAATGATTAGCAAAGAGAGATCTGGAGGAACCCACACCACCAGAATGTACTAAACAGGGCTTTTTTCCTCATAGAACGCTTAGAACGGCGTTCTGGCACCTTTTTTTGCAAAAAAAAAAGCTCCCTCTGAAAGCCTATTACAGGGCTAGGCAAGCTTGGCTCTTTTTTATGACTCGTGGACTTCAACTCCCAGAAATCCTGAGCCAGCCATGCTGAGGGGAAAGGGAGAGGTTTCCAAGCTGAGCCATGCTGGCTCAGGAATTTTGGGAGTTGAAGTCGTTGAGTCATAAAAGAGCCTGCACTAGAGGAGGACATTAAAATTATTTACAGGGTTACTTCTTTAGGAACTAAACTTTTAGAATCTAAAACAGCTAATTCAAAAAAGCCAACAGAAAAGAACCTCACATTTTTCATCTGCTACTGTCTTTTGGAAGGTAAAATTAGATAACAAAATAATCTATTTCCTATGTTAACATCTCTGCAATGAAATCAATAAAGGTAACAGGAAAGGAATAAGAAACATTTTTCTCAGTGTAATATGTCTAATTTAGCTGATGCTAGAAAAAATAGTATCTTTTGTACATACTCTTGAAAAATATTTTGAATCTAACCATCTATTACAACTAAACCACTTTAAATTAAACAATTCTTAAGAATGAAATATTTTTAATTTGGACTTTACTTTTACTGTTTGGACAGTTGTGTGTTTTGAAAAATAGATTATTTAGAATCTAGTTATGTTGCACTTCAGTCTTTAAATAATTAAACTAGTATATACATAACAATATATGATGTTTTCCATGGTGAGCTTAACATCAATAACAACATTTATTAAAAAGGCTAAAATAATTTCTGGTGGTATTATCTGTACATTAAAATTTTGTTTAGTCACAATCTTTCCCTTTTCACATTCTGGAAAAGCAGTGGTCATGTATCCTAGCAGAAGATGTTACATATGTGTAATAAGCATAGTCAGTAGCATATGCCTTTTTAAAAATATCAAACATGCAAAGAAACAAAAATAAGTCCAAAATATCTGTATTACATCCAGAAATGCCATCTTTGCAACCAATATTTCTCATCCATAACTATGGCACCCTAAGGATACCTGCATACATGCAAATGCTTCTCTGAGATCAGTAATGCAGCAAGGATTGCTTTTTCCTTCCAGTAACAGATTGCTGGGAAATACCAAACATGGCCTTAAGAATTCCAATGTTTGTTACAAATTTTTCTGGATGTGGTTGGAAAGAAGCCTAGAAATGCCAGCACAAATACATCACAATTGCTGAATGTGCACACGCAACTAATTACAATCTTCAATTATATGTGATATATCCAGAGCTTTTTTTCCCATAGAATGCTCAGAACGGCGTTCCAGCACCTTTTTTTGTGCACACACACACACACACACACACACACACACACCTGAAGGAAACTGTTCCGGAGAGCCAAATTCTCCTCAGGCAGCGACAGGCCTTCAGATGGCTCAAATCGAAGGAAATGCGATCCGTACAGGCTAATTTAAAAGTGGGAGGGTAAGAAGGGGCGAGTGTGAACAGGTTGCTTAGCAACCTGCTTAAACAATCTTTGCAACTTTCAGCTCCTGGTGCCTTGCCTTTTTTAAACTGGGAAGTTGAAAAAAAAGGCTAAAAAGAAGGCAATAGAGTGCTAATCAAGGAAAATGTATAGATATAGCCAGCAGACATTTAGGGAACCTTTTTTTTTCATACACTGTTCGAATTTTGTTTTAATGCCATGGTGATACACGAGTCTTTTTTTTTAATCCCAAAGCATCTGTTCGTTAAATACAGTATAACAAAGTTTTGGATGATGGAATTATTTTTTATCTAAGGATAAAAATAACAGCTCTTAAATCTGTTATTTTGTTTTATTTTTGCACAAACAAGTTGTATAATTTGCATTTGCATTCATTTACAAATAGAATATGTTGTTAAAATGTATTGGTGTTGAAATAATTAGTGCACACATATACCTATAACCAGTTTATTGCATTTGGCAATTGTACTAAAAAAATCTTATTGTCAACCAATATAATTCATTTAATTTGAAATCAAGTGAAAAATTATTATTATTATTTAATCTCTTTTAATTTATTTTAACGTTTGTATTGACTGTTTTTTAAATTTAATTTAATAATAAACTAAACTAAATGCCCTGTAAACCACCCTGAGTCCTTCGGGAAAGGGCGGTATATAAATCTAAATAAAATAAAATAAATTAATTAATTATTTTATTAAAACAAATTAATGGCAATTCTTTTATAAGAAGTTGCCTCAAACAAAATGAGTTTGACATGCCTGCTCTAGATAGTTTATTTATTTATTATTTTATTTTATTTATTTATTTTATTTATTTGATTTATATACCGCCCTTCTTCCGAAGGACTCAGGGCGGTGTACAGGGCAATAAAAATAAGAATACAGGATACAAGATTTAAAGTTAAATGATTGTGCCCAATGTAGTAAGTTAGTTAAAAATAATGTTAAAACCCCAAACCCATCAGACCAGGCCGGCTTGTTCGAATAGATAAGTTTTTAGATCACGCCGGAAGGAGCGAAGGTCGGGGGCCATCCGTAGTTCAGCCGGTAAGCGGTTCCAAAGGACTGGTGCGCCCACCGAGAATGCTCTCCCCCTGGGGGTCACCAGTCGACATTCTCTGACCGGTGGTACCCTGAGGAGGCCCTCTCTGTGGCAGCGGCAGTAGGTGCTCCCGTAGGTAATCCGGACCCATGCCATGTAGGGCTTTATATGTCATCACCAGCACCTTGAATCTCACCCGGAAGGCAACTGGAAGCCAATGCAGCTCACGGAGCAGAGGTGTAACATGGGAGTATCGGGAGACCCCCCAAAAGAACTCGCACGGCTGCATTCTGTACCAGCTGAAGCTTCTGAGTGGTCCTCAAGGGCAGCCCCATGTAGAGAGCATTGCAGTAGTCTAAACGAGAGGTCACAAGTGCATGAGTGACTGTACGCAAGGCATCCAGGTCCAGATAGGGTCGCAACTGACACACCAGACGAACCTGGGCGAAGGCCCCTCTAGTCACAGCTCCTACATGATCTTCTAAGGAGAGCTGTGAATCTAAGAGGAGCCTTATCTACGGGGGGTAGTAACTCACCCCCAATAGTAAGAGATGGGATAATCTGAATTTCCTGAGATGCCGGTATGTACAGCCACTCAGTCTTGTCAGGGTTGAGTTGAAGCCTGTTCCTCCCCATCCAGACCCGGACCGCTTCCAGGCAACGGGACATCACGTCGAGGGCATCACTGGGGTGGTTTCAGGTCGAGACGAAAAGCTGGGTATCATCAGCATACTGATGATACCCTACTCCAAAACCACGGATGATCTCACCTAGCGGCTTCATATAGATGTTAAACAGGAGAGGTGAGAGGACCGACCCCTGAGGAACTCCATGAACGAGAGGTCTTGGGGTCGATCTCTGCCCACCCGCCAACACCGACTGTGAACGTTCCAGAAGGTAGGAGGAGAACCACTGAAAAACAGTGCCTCCCACTCCCAACCTCCTGAGACGCCGCAGTAAGATACCATGGTCGATGGTATCAAAAGCCGCTGAGAGGTCTAATAGGACTAGGACAGAGGAACAACCCCTGTCCCGAGCTCGCCAGAGATCATTCATCAGAGTGACCAATGCCGTCTCCATGCTGTGTCCGGGCCTGAAACCCGATTGGTACGGGTCTAGATAATCAGCATCTTCCAGGAACAGAGGAAGTTGATGCGCCACTACGCTCTCAACAACCTTCGCAAGAAAGCGAAGGTTGGAGACCGGGCGAAAGTTGTTTAAAACATCTGGGTCCAGGACAGGCTTTTTAAGGAGAGGTCTCACCACCGCTTCTTTCAAGGCGGCGGGAAAACTGCCCTCTTTCAATGAAGCAGTTATCACTGCATGGATCCAGCCTCGTGTCCCATCCCGAGCCGCATAAACCAGCCAGGAGGGGCACGGGTCCAATAAGGACGTAGTGGAGCTCAGTTTCCCCATGATCTTGTCTACCTCGTCCAGAGTAACAGGATCGAACTCTTCCCAGATAAGATCAACAAGACTGTCCATGTTCTCATCGTCAGATTCTGCCCAGTCGGAATCCAAACCGGTCCAGATCCGAGCGATTTTGTCCAGCAATGTTGGCTAAATTCCTCGGCACGACCCTGTAAGGGATCCTCCCTCACCTCTTGATTAAGGAGGGAGCGGGTCACCCTAAACAGGGTGGTCGGGCAATTATCTGCGGACGCGATAAGGGTAGCAAAGTAATTAGACCTTGCCCTCCTCAACGCCGCGAGATAAGACCTCGTAAAGGACCTTAGTCGCGATCAGTCGGATTCGGATCGGCTGGATCTCCAACAGCTCTCTAGGCCCCGTCTCCAACGTTTCATCTCCCGGAGCTCCGTAGAAAACCATGGAGCCCACTGGGATCTGCACCGGGTCAGGGGCCGCATGGGTACAACTCGGTCGAGTGCTTCTGTGGCTGCCTTTTCCCAGGTTTCCACCATGGCATCGGCCGAGCTATGAATGAATGCTCCAAAATAAATTCTAGACCAGGCCTGTACATGCAGCCTACCAAGCACCCTTGGACAGAGCACAGACTTTTTAAAAAAAATAATAATAAAATCACCACCACTGCCCTGAAAGTCATGTTGCCTAGTGCCTCCATGACTTACCATGACCACGAACTCCAACACTATAGATGCTCCTCTAGCCACAAAATCATTGATTAGCCCACCAGCATTCCTTTGCAGACCACAAAGATTTTTAATATATCAGTGTGGGCCTTTCCCTTCTACAAGTTGCACAGACCTCTTCTAGATTTCCTTTTGTCTTTCCGAGTTAACTCCTTGGTCTGTCATTGAGCAAGAATTGACTTTGTAGGGAAGCATATTATCATTTGATCTACATTTAACATATGTTCTACCTTTATTTACCGATTATATAATATTTGTATGCAATCCACGTGGCAAGGTTTGGGGCAACTTACAATATTTTTAAAATCATAAGATTAAAACATAAAAGCAGGGCTTTTTTCTCATAGAACGCTCAGAATGGCGTTCCAGCACCCTTTTTTGCACACACACACAAAAAGCTTTTGCACAAGCTATGCTACTCCCTCTATTGGCTTTCAAAAGCCTATTGGCTTTCGAAAGCCAATAGGAATTGCTGCTGAGCATGCCAAAAGACCTGGCCGGCAAACATTGCACCGGCAAGTTGTCTGCAGCGAAGGCGAGTTGGCAGGAACTTTGCATCCCTCCCTGCTGCCCAACTATACCATCTCAACTAGGTAAGTAAGAGAGGACAAGGAGTGGGAGGTGGGTTCTGCGGAGTCCATGTGCACTCCTTCCTTGTGCTCACCTGTGTCAGCCAGGCTGGTGGCCTACCTGGTGCTGGACTTGTGCCACCGTCGCCTTGCCCTGTGTGCCTAAGTGGCCACCCTGCATCACCTGGCCCGCACTGCCTCCACCATCTGCCCCACGCAGCCCCGCCATATAGAGTGGGCCCTGCTGCTCCCACAGCACCAGCTGCACCACCAACACCCCTCGCACCTGTGACCACAGCAGCACCGCCCCCCCACCTCCTGTGCCTGTCAAGATGAGAGTTCTGGCACCTTTTTTTTTAAGAAAAAAAGCACTGGTACTAAATATGTATCTTTTACTTAAAATCATTAGTATCCTAGTAAATAACACTTGATGTTATACCTCTCTGGCTTTATATGTTTGATTCCATCTGGGACACAAAACTACTCAACCAAAAAGCAATCTAAATTACACTGAAGCATTCTTGCTGGAACATCTTACAAAGGAGATTTGTTAAGCTTTCACATGTAGACTTGGTATGGATAGGATAAGGTTAAGACACTGCTTAAGAATCAATTCAAATTAAAAAAAAATCAGAATATACCTCTTTACAAGTCCCTGTTATATTTTTTCCTGTGAAAGCATACATTATACAAAAGGGGTATGTGCTTCAAATATATTTCAAAAATATATGTCCTTCAACTCTCAACCCACTAAATTAAAAATAAATGAACAAAACAAATCAGCACAAGACATTTCCCATAAATAAATAAATTTATTATGTTGTAAGAGATGAAGGAACCACAGAAACTTAAAATTCTACATGAAATAATATCTTTGTTGACTAGTCAAGAAAGCTAAATAAATAAATATGTACTTACTGGGTATTTTTCTAGTGGCTCCATCAGCAAAGCATCTCCAAATATTAATCTACAATATTCTGCCATTTTTGCCTGCTGTTTAGGGCTAAATGTGGAAGAAATTGTGAAATTAAATAAAGCTTTTTTATAATGCTAGAAACACTAATAATGGAGGATATATCTTTTAACTAGATGAAGAGATGTAATTTTCCGATCCTATCATCCTAAATTGTACTCAGTGATCTAAAGTCATTATGCTATTAATTCGACTTCAGCAATAGCTTTCTTGCCATATTTTTACAACAATCAGCACAATAAAGATTCTCATTTGTAGTTTGTCATTAATAGAGATAAAAGGAAAAAATGAAATTGCCTCATATACATACAAGAAACAGGTGTGATTAAGAGAATACAGAAAATTATTTTGACATCTACCTACTCTTAAAATATTTATATCGATCTACTTCCAATAGAAGAGAATATATGTAATGGGGTTGAACTGCTGAGTCCTTTGGGCTCTCTGAACGTGGTTGTTTGCTTGTAGACATTTCATTACCGAGTTAAATAACACTGTCAGTGTAAGTGTGTATGCGGTTTGTGCTGTGCTTTCTCCCTTATTCTCACTCATTCTCACATTAAGATCCATTTCCTTTTTCTGTGGATGTGACCCATGTCCTTCCTTCCTTCCTTCCTTCCTTCCTTCCTTCCTTCCTTCCTTCCTTCCTTCCTTCCTTCCTTCCTTTTCCTGTCACTTTCCCCATTTACTTTCCTTGTAAGAAGCTTGCAGGGAGAAAGTCAGCAGAAAGTTAAGTGACTGCTGCTAGCTGGGGGAGAGAGCAAGGTTGTGTGTGAGGGTGAGGAATAGTAAATGCGCGAGAGGTATCGCATAGGTTGGGAAGGTTGTGCAGGTGTGTGCCTAAGATACCACATGAGTCAGAGAGCACACATGGGTGGGTGGCAGAGAAGGCTTCCCCTTCACTTCCTTTCTTTTCCCTTCTCAACAGGCAGATAAGTGGCTGCTGCTGGGTTGGGAAGGAAGTGAGGGATTGTGAAACTGGCTGGGAAATTGTCACAAGACTTTAAAAATGAAGATCATGTGACCGCAGTAGCTGTGCAGACTGCAGTGACTGCACAGCAATAACTGGCAGCACTAAAGCAATCACAATGTTCTCAAATTTCATGCCCTTGAAAGTCATAGTTTCTGGATTTTGGACATATTCTGTAAGTTAGCCCATTTGAGGTACTGTGATTTAAAACCCACTGCCCTACCATGCATCATTTCACCCAATAAAAGATTGTAGTTTTAATAATATATAGATTTACAGTTACCCCTAAAGCTCTGAAAAAGCTAATAACTTAAGTTTAACTGGGGTATCTCCCTTCACAAGTAAATGCCTGAGAGGATAAGAAACATTCATTAAAAAAGAGCTGCACCACATTTTAACAGGTTTGTTTTTACCTGCAGCAAAAATCTACAACACTCAAATATTATTGGTGATTCTTACTGGAAGTTGGCATTCTATTCTGTTGCCAGCACTGGGAAACCAAATTCTTCCTTCTCCCTTTGGCAAATTTGATTCCGCCCCCCAATACATTAAGCAATTTGCTACTGCACTTTCATGCTGCTCAGTTCCAAAATGATTTTGAGCATCTTACAAACAGTACAGAGAAGAAAGAATTAAATGGGGGGAAATAGGCCCATGCTAAAAACCATGCCAACTGACATGCAGAGAAACTGCTAGCAGCAACAATCACCTACTATAAGGGTGGGACTCCCCAAAGACTTTCTAGAAAGTTGGTGCTTGGCACATATGAAGGGGAGAAAGCAAAAAAACCAAAAAAAACCCCCAACCCCTTTTGCTTCATGAGTAGAAATCAATATAGGAAACTGGACATAGCTGACTGAAAACATTTCTACAAAATTTTAAATTACTTACGAATCCACATGATTCTCAAAAGACAAGAGTATAGGGAAAGGAGATGTCTTAAATGCACATTCAGCAATAGCTTCTATGACCTCCTAGAAAGGGAGAAACAAAGAACACATTTTCCCTTGAGAAAAGAAATGATTTAACAGGCAAGCACAAAAAGTTTTCATAGTTCCTCTGACCCACACTCAAGATTTTTTTAATTCTTAAAAGAACAAGGCAGTTCCAGCACCATTAAGTTTATCTCAGTGTGACTGGCCTTCTAATCTTCAAGCCCAGTAAAATGCTGTTGGCGTGTGGGAGAATAAACAGTAGTTTGTATTTAAAAATGTGTGTCCACAGGGCTCACAGCAGTTTTCCTAAAGCTTCACTTTTAGAGATTCTTTTGTGTAATAAAATAGTTATGTATTGCCAGGTAACCTTTATTGTATTTAGAGAAAGACTTCTTTTCAAATCTTTTAATTGCCACTCTTTAGACGTATGTCTGAGTTGAATAAAGCCTCGAGTATCTGACGGAACAAAAGAAAAGTAATGCATGTTAAACTGCAAGTTGTTCCATTTTGGCTTAGCATACTGCATAAACCCATACACTATAGTTGGTAGTATATGTATGAATCTACTTAGTGGTGTACTAAGTGTGCCAGGACAACAACAAAATCTGGTGTGTAACACAAGGGGGATCTTTTTAAGATACTTCTAACCCTGATTAGTTTTTGTTTATTCCAACCTGAAGCCATTCTTACCACCCACAGCAGCCAGAAACATGCTTGAAAAATTTATAGGCTGGGCCATGTTAGTTAATCTGACATAACCTCACACAGTGATTTTACTTAATCTGCTATGTGATGCTTAAATATTTTTTTTTGGGGGGAAGGCTTTTCAATTACTAAGAATCCTCCCTGCCACCCCTCCCCCACACATGGATTTATTTGCTGAGGGAACAAATAGAATGTGTGAAAAACCAGTAGGATTTAGCTGAAATGGAGACTGCTTCTGTAGAAAATGATTTAGGTTAAGGTTGCCTTGTCTTTTTACAAATTTACTTTGCCTGTGGTTTTTTTAAAAAATGTTTCATCTAAGTGGCTTAAACTATTCCTATAAAAAAAACTGCTTTCTCTTTCCCAAGGTATGGCTTAAAACTTTGATGCAGGACTGCAGCTTGATATAAAGTTATAGGACTATTGATATAACCACTGAAGTACACATTTTCTTACATAGTGATAATTGTAATGAAAAATTATACAGCTCAGCAAAGATATGAAGATTTACACGTTCGCCATGTTTACCTTACCATGGCTTTTAAAATTAGTTACAAATTGCCTTGGCTAAAAGGCAGCCTAGACATCTACCTATTCAGTTAATAAAAATATATCATATAATTCAACATAATTACACAGGATAAGAAAACATGATGAAGCTTGCTTTATTAATTGTATTCAGATAATTACTTATCCACTAACTGCCTAAGAGGAGAGAACAGAGGTGGTTTTTAATTTACCCTAGATAATTTTTTAAGGAAAAAGGGGTGCATGTATGTATATACACATTCTATAAGCAGAAATTCTGTTCCTCCAGGTCACAGACACTGAAGCAACACAACATTTCACAAAACAACAAAAAGTTTGGCTTTCATTTCTCATCTGATATTATTTGTCTGAAGAGCTTTTAATTGGTGACTGCTGCTAATTCTTTTTACCCAATTCAGTAATTTTAACAAATGCACTAAAAATTTAAGCTAAAATGCCTTCATTATAATTTTGCCGTGCAATGTAAAGAGAATGTATACATATAACAAGGAAAATCAATAGCATGTAAATTTTGCAGCAGATGCTTTTAACATAGCTAACCATCAGTTAAGAAAGAGCAAATAGGATGTAAAAGGCTTCTACTAATTGTGAGGCTTCTATGAACCTTTCTGGAACAGCTAAAGTACACAATATTCACCTTTTTACTGAAAAATGGATTAAACAAGCTAATCTAGATCTAACACAAATCTGTTTTACAAAGAAAGGTTCAGGGGGTAACATGTTCATTATCAAGTGCTACAGTTATGAAATCAAAAAAAGAATTAAAAAAAAATCAAATTACATAACTCAAATTTTGCACTAGGTTTGTGCCTCTGCACATGTCATATCTACTTGTCAGAAAAATGAGCAAGCTATAAAAATAAAAGCAAGCTATTACATGGGCCACCAAGAAAAGGGCTGATTAATGGCTCTGACGTCAGACACTGGTACCTCAAAATTGTTTCCCCTGCCTGCTAACAGATTACTTCTCTTTTAGTTTGCTCCTACTGAATCAGGAAATGTCAAGATGAATAGCAAAGTGGCAGCATTATGTTGAAAGAGACATTCATGTATGCGGTATTACAGGCACAATAAGTCTAAGTCAAAATATCCTGACATTCTTCATCATTTCCAGTGAAAGAAGTCAAATTAAAAAAATAATAATTAGAGAGGAACAAAATCTCCGATTCATGTGTGGGATGTGCACGACTCTCTAACACTAGCATTTTCAGAAGCATTCTGAGATTAAAATATATGTTTTAAAATGGCCAATTACTAAATTAAAACACCCTCTTTCTTGATTATACAATGCCAAGAAAAAAGCTTACATAACAATTGCATCCAAGGAATGCTTGGTTTCTAGATGCCACTTTTCTGACTTTTGTTTCATTTCTACATGTGGATGGCAGGCGAAAGAGATTTCTGTTGAAGGAAAACTGCTCGGTAAAGCAAGGAATCCATCCAAGCTTCGACAGGGGGCATTGCTCTGCTGGGCCTCACTTCTTTGTCTATTTCACTGGAAAGCTCAAAGATGAGGTGGCTCCACACACTGGAGCAGCAGTAGTGCAGACGTGTAACATACATGGCAGAAAATGTCCTTCCCATCAAGTTCCCCTTTTTTTATTATTTGCATATTCCACAAACCTTTGGCAGGATTGCAAGGAATAACAAACAAAACCAACCACAATTAATTTAACAATAATCCAAGCAACACAGTGACCATCAGCCAATTCACAAATCTAGCACTAATGCGGAACAAATAAGAAGTTACAGCTGTTTCAGTAGAAAATTAAAAAAAGGCGGTAACTTCATGAAAAGAGTGTTCTGAATCTGGGCATGTTGTAACTATTCACCACTCACTTGATCATAGAAAAATGAAGTACAGGTTTCTGTTACTATTTGTTACTGTGTATATTTATACACAGTCTGTTTTGGCAGTCAGAAATCCAAATCCATTAATAGCAGACAATCATCATAAACAATATATGCAATTAATGAGATGGTAATATAAAAGTTAGGAGCAAAACATTGCTTCCTCAGATGTTGAAATTGGATATGGTAATCAACTTGGGACTTACGATTTAGCACTGAATTATTTAAATAAGTAATGTCAATTATATTCTTCTGGTTGAGGCTGTCTCATATTTAAGTTTGTGTATAGTCTGTGCATACAGGTTTTCCCATGTGTCTAGTTGATGACTGGCTCAGATGGTACATCTATTATAATGATGGACAAATCACTTCCTTCAGATCACTAGCAACTCTTTTCTAATTTTCTGCCAAGAATGCTGATTGTTCCAAAAATGTGTGCACAAGTGAATATTTAAATCCTACCACTCACACACGATTCATATCCAATAATACACCGCAGAGCTTGCAAGCACTATTCTTTTATGTCATAAGGACTGTCCTTCCTGCTGTTTCTTAAAGGCAGTTTTCTCCCTGAGAAAAACAAATATGCTTATGTGATCCAGGTCTATAATAGGAAGCTTCAGTATAGTTTACATGAGTCATTTGAATCATTTAGGCATATAGGCTGATGCTACATAACCTTGGCTTTGCCAATAATATCTGATGGAAGTCATGTTTATTCAGGGTTATATCTCATAACGCTATTGTGATTTCTTGCTTAACAAAGGTAATTGGGACTGGGATTTCCATTGCTAAGGGGTGTGGCTGTAAACCAATGCAGTTGGAACTGCATTGCTTAGTGATAGCAATCCCCAAAATTCTCACTGCTGTTGTTAAGTCAAATTCCCTGGTAGTTAAGGAAGAACTTCACATGGCTACAACTTGTGACTTCCTTCTGGCTTCCCACAAAGTCAATGGGAAAACTGCCGAGAATTTGCAAGTCCCGGGCAGCTCACAAAGTGGGCTGGATGGTGGGTATGTACTGTACTCAGGAGGAGATGCTAAGACATCACCTGACTACATGAAGGTTGGGGAAGAGTTGCTGCAGTATCACTGCTGGGCAGGGGGTGCTATGGGAGAATAAGTGGTGGGAACAGCTTGCACCCTTCTCTGTAGGCTTCCCTGCAGACTTTGCTTCTGGAAAACCAGCAGGAAAGGTTGCAAATGTTGATCTGCAGGATAATGCAACCATCAAAATCGTGAGTTGGTTGTCACGTGCCCAATTCAGAATGATGTGACTACAGGGTTGGTGCAATGGCCAGAACTTTGAGGACTGATTATTAGTATCACTCATGTAGCATCATTGCAACTGCTGCTTTCAATTTAAAGGTTGCAAAAATAAAATCTAAATCTTTTGTTTGTAAAATTACTATATTTGTCTTCCAACAATCAAGTTAAAAATAATGTATTATATATTATAATATATTATATATGATTATTATATATTATATATTTTTATTTTCAATAATAAAAATGCATGCTTCTAGGATCCAGGACTACTTGTTTTATTATTTTAAAAACTGTTTGTTTCTCTCACTACCGTACCTTTTACTATATGTATATAAGTATGCATATACATATACTGGAAATAGTATTATTTAGAATGAATGATAAAAACCTTAGAGTGGTAATACAGTAAAAAGAAAATTAATTAAATCACCAAAAATGAGGTGAAACAAGACAAAATTTAGATGAACTATAGCACAGCAAAACTGCAATCCTAAAAAGGCCAGAGGTAAATCTTACTGAATTGTATGGAATATAGTCCCTACTTAAGCATGTACAGATTGGAACTAGAATGTTTCATTATAATCAAAGGTTACCATGTAAGAGAGTTACTCTTGTATTCTATAATAGCATGATAAGAAAAAGGTTGATTAATAATAAAATAATTTGCATGGCCCTAATAATTACATTTTGGGTGAAGAAGGAGAGCGCAAAAGTTGGCTTGAAACTTAACATTAAGAAAACCAAGATCATGGCATCCGGCCCTCTCAATTCATGGCAAATAGATGGGGAAGAAATGGAGGTAGTGATAGATTTTATTTTCCTGGGCTCCAAGATCACCGCAGATGGGGACTGCAGCCAAGAAATTAAAAGACGCTTGCTCCTGGGGAGGAAAGCCATGGCAAATCTAGACAGCACACTAATAAGCAGAGACATCACCCTGTCAACAGAAGTGCGTATAGTCAAGGCTGCGGTCTTCCCAGTTGCAATGTATGGCAGTGAAAGTTGGACCATAAGAAAGGCTGAGCGCCAAAGAATTGAGGCCTTTGAACTCTGGTGCTGGAGAAGACTCCTGCGAGTCCCTTGGACTGCAAGGCGATCAAACCGGTCAGTCCTAGAGGAGATCAACCCTGATTGCTTTTTAGAAGGCCAGATCCTGAAGCTAAAACTCAAATACTTTGGCCACCTAATGAGAAGGAAGGACTCACTGGAGAAGAGCCTAATGCTGGGAAAGGTTGAGGACAAGAGAAGAAGGGGACAACAGAGAATGAGGTGGCTGGATGGAGTCACTGAAGCAGTAGGCGTGAGCTTAAATGGACTCCAGAAGATGGTAGAGGACAGGAAGGCCTGGAGGAACGTTGTCCATAGGGTCACGATGGGTCGGACACGACTTCGCAACTAACAACAACAACATTATATATATTTATTTATATGTATATTCAGGATCAAAAGGTTTGTCTATATATTTTTCAAGCTTAAATTAATCATTCGAGGTAAAATATATGTTACTTGATAAAATTACATTGTATGACCTATTACATGGGATAGAAGGCTCCTAGCTCTATTCAGCAGAAATAATAACAAATAACATCTACAAGATATACCATTATTATCCCAGGTATATAGGAATGGGTGATGAGGACACAAAATCATTACTAATTGGCAGTGGTGGGATTCAAATATGTGAAAAACTAGTTCTCTGTGTGGATGCCGCTTCCGGACGTCCATTCTGGACCTCGGCAACAAAAAATTAGCTACCGGTTCTGCCGAACTGTTGCAAACCACCTGAATCCCACCACTGCTTATTGGTAGATAGCAGAAAAGAATGGAGAGAAGGGCACATTTTTATAGACAGTTACCAACTGTGCTGAAGAAAAAAGGATGAAGAATTATAGATAGCAGTTAGTAAAGGGGTAAAAGGGATTTCAAACACGATGTCCTGAATTCTGAGGCATTGTCTGAAGATATTGTACCTTCAAAGTATATTTTCTGTTATTAATCAAAAAACCATTGCTATGTAAAATCTGCAAGCTAAATCATCTCATGAATTACATACAGATAGACAGGGGTGTTTGTGTGTGTGTGTGTGTGTGTGTGTGTGTGTGAGAGAGAGAGAGAGAGAGAGAGAGAGAGAGAGAAAGAGAGAGAGAGAAAGAGAGAAAGAGAAAGAGAGAGAGCACAGTTTTGATTTTTGGATAGATTCAATATTAATGATACCATACACACACATACAAAGCGGTCTCTCTCTCTCTCTCTCTCTCTCTCTCTCTCTCTGTGTGTGTGTGTGTGTGTGTGTGTGTAAAAGGTCAACTGAAGGAAAGAAGATCAACTGAAATTACAACAAAGGAAGTCTGTCAAGCAGCGATAATATACATCATGGGATAATTAGCCATATGTTTTCCTGTAACTGCCTCTACCTCATTGCTTTAAATTATAAAAAACTGAAGATTAAAATATTTTGCTTTTCAAGGAATATCTAGCTTCAGTTAACACCATCGCGTAATGATACCAGGATACTTTTGCAAAGACTGAGACGGGGGAAAAAAGTCATCCAAAATACACCAAGAATACCTGAAATCTGCCCTATTTTGTTACTGATATGAAATCAAACTTATTTTACTGTACTCCCAATACCATAATTCATGTTTTACTTTCCTCATGCCCCTGAATAAATGTGTTTTTTTAACATACACAGAAAGATGACATGCACACAAATGACCTCAGTAACACATCTGCAGATATAGGCAACTGTGATGATCATTGTTATCTCCCTTAGTAAATAACTTTTAAACTATTCTGCTGCTATGTCTGTCTGGGGAATAGTGCCAGGCTGAATAAAATCTTAAAAATGCCCAGACATCATGACCTTTTTCAAAACTAGCCTAAACAGTCCATCTTTGCCTATATATTCATGTTTTTTTTAAAATCCCATTTATATCCCACCCTTCTCCGAAGACTCAGGGCAGCTTACAATCTAAAGCACAAATCAATGTGCTTAGCAATATTACCAGTTTTGTGAGAATTGTATACCTGTCATTGAATTGAATCGTGCCTTTTCTGGATTGAAAATATTGTTTTTCATCTCCTTAAAAATGCTGACGCCAAATAAGTTTTGTAAACAGTTTATTAACTAAATGTTTCAGCTGAAATAGCTACTTCTGTTTGTACCAATACTAGTTAATTAAAACTGGCATTCTACAGCAACCTCAAACTCCCATTTATCATTCTATCCAATACTGGGCAGTAATTTATTTTTTTTCATTTTGGGATCTATCCCTCTCCAAGAAGAACTGGGGATCCTATGCAACAAAACAGAGAATTCATCAGATTCACACCTAGCAATACATTATGCTGTAAACTTCTGTGTACATGCATTTTATGTCTCCTGGAAGTGTATGAAAGGGAAATTTTTATTGCATCATAAGAATCATGCATTTCATTATAAAAGAGTTAATTTGATCAACATTTAGATTTATTTATAGTTATTTGCAAGTATGGAGACATAAGCTATTCTACATGCATGTAGACAATTGAGTGTGATATAAAAATGCTTTATTTAACAAAGATAGGCTTAAAGTCCTTGGAGTTGAGTTAGATGCCGGGTGTCGTCATGGATGCATGCATGCAATTTTCTCAACAAAAATACGAAAGGAGTTTTCCACTGCTGCTTTCAGGGATTGCTTTACTTCTTATTCTGGTCTATAATCCCTGAAGATTTCAAAATTTACACCATTACAGCACTGCCAGATGATCTGCAAAAGTTCCTTTCACTACTTAAAAAGTGATAATTATTTTTTTTTCCAAATGAGTACAAGGATGGTCTGGTCTCACTCAGAAACCAGCGAGTTAGTTAGCATCTTATACAGATAATCATTTCTTAATGTTAAGTATAATGGAGCAAAATATTAAGAATATAGAATATAATTAAGATAATCATTCTTTTATCTTTGTGTCATTTTCTGCAAGCTTATATACAACCTCATTATTATAAAAGTTAAATAATGCACATTGGCTGGGCAACACTCCAGAAATAATTTGGGGAAAAAAATGCTTTGAGTGCATAGGAGTGTGAATACAGCAACAGTCTACATTTTGAAAGCAGTCCATTTGTACTGGAGTCACACAGCCTCTTATGAAATGGCCTGATAATTGAAATCCCCGCTTTTTTTAAAAAAAACCTTTCTCTATTGAATTGAATTTCTAACCTAGGCATTATTTGTTTTTCTGGAGACATTCTATAGTCACCTGTAGGCATTTTATATGTGCATAAATATTCTATTTTGTACTATCTTTTTACATTAAAACACCAGGGAAATGTACCTTAAAGGATATTTCCGTTGTCATGGTGAATCCATGTGTAATGACCGGCTCCTCTTCAGCAGTTCGGCCTTTCCAGCAGTCCAGCTCAACACAGCGGCAACCAGACAACAGCACTTGACGATACATCTCTACAGAAGAGTTGC
This sequence comes from Vipera ursinii, assembly GCF_947247035.1. Lineage (NCBI taxonomy): Eukaryota > Metazoa > Chordata > Lepidosauria > Squamata > Viperidae > Vipera > Vipera ursinii. The sequence goes on from NC_139512.1 coordinate 203,116,909, forward strand.
CGGCTAGCTGTCCAGCTGCAAACAAAGAAGATGACCCTGAATCAAGATACTCCATTCTGGACTAATGGACCTAAAGCATATTGTCTTGAAAGTGTAGAAGTCTGCACCATCTATTTTTCCCAGTGCCAAAAGACAAAAGTGATAAATGGATAAACTTAAACACACTCTTACAGGGAGCAGAGATAGAAAATGACAAAAGGGGCAAAAAAAAAATGGAAAGATAATTAATATTCTAATTGTTTTAAATGTTTCTATTTTTTTAAGATGCTCAAGAACATATTTCATTATACATTTTGGTGGCCTAGTAAGAAACACTGCAGAACTATACATAGTAAAGAAAAAAGCATGAAAGCCTCTTTGTGTTATTTAATGGCATAGCACATCTAATTTCCGAAAAGATGCAGTCATGCCACTTAAAGGCAAGGTGGCTGTTAACAGAATAATCTCTTTTTAAAAAATGGTTGTCAAGTATACATAGTTTAGAAAAAGCTGCAATCCCTTGTAACTCATCACAGAAGTTAATCAGGCCTTCAAATCGTTCCTCATCCCCTGGAATTTTATATGCAACTATGTAAACTCTTTTACAATAGCCAATTGAACACCTAAAAGTCCTTTACTTACTCAAAGTGAAGCATCTTCAAATATTAGAGACAGGTTTTGTGGCTTTCTTATTGAACCAATCCCCGTTTAAGGATACTATGTGTCTAACTACTAAACAACTAATTAAATGAAGTTTAGGTCATCCACACATCCACAATGATACACTTAATGAATCTTATCCCTATATATTGTGTTTCTCCAAAAGTAAGACATACCCCTAAAATAAGCCCTAGCTTGATTTTGGGGGGTGAGCCTAATATAAGCCCTACCCAAAAAATAAGCCCTAGTTTTGGGGTGAAGCACACGCCTAAAAATGAGGTGGGGGTGTGGAGCTTACCATTGCAGCCAGGCCTCCCATGGATTGACACTTGCCTCGCTGGAAAGAGCAGCTTCATTCTGCAGCTGAGAATGAAGCTTGGCCTGCATTTCACAGGCAAGGCCTCTGACAGTGAAATGCACACCGGAGCTTCATTCTCAGCTGCAGAATGAAGCTGCTCCTTTGGCCGCAGAAGAAGTGGGCCGGCTGGGGGGGCTGTCAGTGCTGCCACTGTGAGGTGAGTGGAAAAGACACACACACCCCGAAAATAAGACTTGGTGCCTCTTTTGGTGGCAAAAAAAGACCAGGTCTTATTTCCAGGGAAACACAGTTATAAATATTAACTGATACGTATTTATCTTGTATCCTTAGCTTAAACATTGCAAACTTTAGTAAGACAACAAACAACACCTGCAAAACAGCTAAATGTCTAGAATAGCAGCGAATGCTGCTGGCTTTGTGTCCAAAAATAGTGTCAAAGAAAATTTTCATGTTGAGTTGTAACATTCTTGAAAACTACCTCTGAATAGTGAAGAATCAAAGTAAAGTTGCTGAATAATGTTCAGATACCAAGCCTGACACTATGACTATAACCACTTTTCCTTTTTTACAGAACAAAAGGGTCCTCAGGATTTTGCTAAATTATAACCGTATCCACCATCAAGCAGTACAGTGGCCTAGATGTGAAGATGTCTGTCTCCCACTTGGAAGGTTGATAGGCAGCGACAGATCAGGGTGCAAAGAGAAAATATCAGATGTGAAGTCTGCATAGGCGTCAGGAAGGGCATCTGGCCAGTAAATACTCAGCTCCATTCAGTCGTCCTGACTCCATCTTGAACCAAGGGATTACAGAGTTTTAAAAAGAAAAAAAAATAACCATATCTATTATCATTGATAATTCTGGATGGAAGGGCAGAAGCTCTACTTCACTGACAACTTATAGGTGCAAAGTATTTTCCATTTGGTATACAAGATCAATGGGAGATAAATGGCAGGAAAAAAGGCAGATGAGCATCTAAATGTCAACAATGAACCGCTTCAGATTCAATAACAAACTCTTCGGCATTTGTTCCTTAACTTTTTCCTTTGGTCATCCAAACAGACAGAAAGATACTTGGTTAATAGGAGACTAAAGCCTTATCACAGGATAGCAGCTTCTTTATTCATTATCATGTAATGGGAAGAGATTATGTATATTCTTTTCGGCCAAGAATGGGCAGACTCTGAAGCTGAATTGGCTAGACACAAGAGGATGCCTGCTAGCTTGCAGCTGAGATCCAAGGAAATTATTTTTAATTCTTAGAAATGGTAGTATAACGTGGAAACTGAAAAGCACTTATGGGACTAGTTTTGTGCCTCTAGTGCTTGCTTAGCTTTGGAGCCTAAAGAAATCAGCTGATTGTTTTCATCTGTTGAGAGCTATTAGGTGGCACCAGAAAATGAACACAAATGCATCTGTGATATTCACCCACACTGATACACTGAACCATTTCATTACATAGCTTAGCTTTTCACACTTTAAAACATTGCGTCTGTACTAATGAAATTTGGAAACACGTATACAAATGCTTTTACTCCAGCACTGTTGAGAGGAAGAGAGAAAACCAGAATGAAACCTTTAGACAGTGGAAGATAAAACAAACGAAACAAGAGATTAGCAATACTTCTAAGCTTTCCCGGATACTATGATATTAGCAATGTGACTTTTTTGCGTGTGTGTGTGTGTGTGTATTGTGTGGTGGTGGGTGACTGGGAAATCCAGTGTTCCTCAGGGTGGAGGAAGTACCAACCATGCAGTCCTCATCTGCACGGAAGACGCAGTTCTTCTGTGCAGGAAGCAACCAGGAATTACTACCGTTCATCTTTCTGCATTTTCCCCTGTAACTGCTTTGTGCTTTCAGAAAGAACCTTTGGGAAGAAAGCTTACCCCCCCCCCGCCACTTACTCTACATGAATGTTTCCTTCTACTTGGAGGTAAGATATTCTTTCAATCATCTCATACATACCATGCCTTTAAGGTAGAATAGGAGGCGCCAAAGATTGGATGTAGAGGCACCATCTAGCCTGCAGTCTAGAGATCTGCCACTCAAGACATGGAGAATCAATTCTGCAGGATGAGCTCTGCATCACTTTACACAATGGGGACAGGAGTGCAATGACAGAATAAATATGCCATATAAAACCTTTCTCGTGCAGAAAAAAACTAAGGGCTTAAGAAGATCTTCGGGTGAGACTACATTGCCCCTACCACTACCTCTATTTCTCTTGTGAAGCATTTAATCACCTGGGCCTCTCATCTGAAGTAGCAACTTGCGCGGACCTTTATATTCAGCTCAGCAATTATTCAGCTTGAAGAAGCATTTCCTTCAATTCGCAGGCTGTTCAAAACAGTAAAAAGGGAAAAAAAAAGCTTTCCAAGGCTGCTCCATGGCAACAAATCGGTGAAGTTGAGAGAGTATAGCTTTTTAACCTTGCTTTAAAAAAAAATCGAGAGAAACTTTTTTATCTTTATTGTTCAGATGTTTAAAGACCCTGTTAAAGGTGCCACCATTCTAAAAATGACTACTATTGCGGAGGGGGGGAGAAATCAGTCATGAACGAGCCTCTTGACTGAATGGTGTGCAAGGATGGACTCAGTTTTATGTTCTTCAAGCAAATATTAGCAATGCAAATATTTCAGCTCCCATTCATGGACATTCACAGCCAGTGTCCGTGAAACCAGATGGCAATAAGCTAGGTTGCTTTTGATAATCCTCATTCACACTGCCAAAGCATATACTGATTTCAAAGCAATCCAGGCCTAAAAATAGACTGCTGCCTACTATTCGCGAAGACCCATACTGTCTTAAGACACCATTCCATATCTGAGGAAATCTTCAGCAATGAATAAAACTGAAAAAGGCATCAGTTCTTTCAGAAGGAAGGAATGTCTCGTGGTAATTTGTTACTGAAGTGGCATAAAACTTTAAAAGTGAGGCAGTAATAAAAAAAAGAGAGATATAAAGCCACCATCACGTATGAAAACTTGAAAATGTCAAAATAAAAGTTAATAGAATCAAACAGTTAAGACTAAATTTAGATCTAGAGATAATTTAGCAAGGAGTTAATGTGGACAATATTTAGTGACTTATACGGTATTTTTTATCAGCTCGGGTAAAGGTGAATGAACGAGTTACATGAGCAAAAGTTACAATGGTTTTTGTAGTCTCATCTAATGGTGTTCAAGAACACAATATCACTAAAATGTAACCCTACAAAGGCATCAGAATCTTCAGACTTTCTGGACTGGGCCCTCTGCCTGGTACCTACCATGTACCATCTCCTTGACTTACAACAGTTCATTTAGTAAAGTGTTTGAAATTACAGCAGTACCGAAAAAAGTGACTTACGACAGTTTTTCACAATTGTGACCACTGCAGCACCCCCTTGGTCACGTGATCACAATTCGGATGCTTGGCAACTGACTAATATTTATGATGGTTGCAGTGTCCTGGGGGCGATCAGCTATTGCGAACCTCTGGAAAGCAAAGTGAATGGGGAAGCCAGATTCACTTAATTGTACTACTAACTGAACAACTGCAATGATTCACTTAACAACTGTGGCAAGAAAAGTCGTAAAACGGGGCAAAACTCAACAAAACTCTCACTTTGCAACATAAATTTTGGGCTCAATTGTGGCTGTAAGTCAAGGACTACCGGTAAACTAGGGAGCCATACTAAACTCATGAAGCACATTTTCAGGCTTTTCTATAAAGCAAGCGTTCCTGTAGTACCTTCTCCAACCCGGCTATTATAGCTCCAACTGTCTTGGAGAAGTCAGTACATAAAGAACAAGAAAGGTGTCTCTTTCATAGCTTTTAAAAATTTGAGGCCTTCAGCAGTTCTGTCCTGACTGGGCTATCAAATCCTGGATCTCTGGCTAAGGATCTTTATGCTACTAAAACTCTTGTGACGGCCTTTAACTGGATGAAACGTTACCACATAGGGCAACCATTTTTGAACGGAGGGACCTCACACTGGCTAATGTATCCAAAATCTGGGAGCCATGACTCCTGAGGGAATGAAATTTGGGAAAGTTGTGGCTGCTTCAGTACAACTAGCTGCGGCTCCACTGCTAGGCTACTGCTGCAGTCACCTGGCTTTCATTTTTAATGTTCTGCGATAGTTCCCTACCCAGTCTCACAATCCCTCACTCCCTTTTCTCGCCCAGCAGCAGCTACCTACCAGTTTGCTAGGAAGGAAAGGGAAGGGAGGATGGAGGTAGATTTCCAATGATTCCCACAAGGAAACTGAATGGGGAAGCCAGCAAGAAGTTGGAAGTTGTCCTTGCTCCCGCTGCTTTTTTGCCTGCCCTTGGTCATTCTGTTTCTCCTTTTAGCTAAGTAAAATATCTTTAAAACAATGGCCAAACAGGGCCTGGGTTGTCTTGTTTGTAATGGTTACTGGAATCTTACACGATGTTTTGAAGCAATCATAAAACTGACTTTTAACTATAATTTTAATAAATAATTTTATTGCTCCAGGTATATGGTTTTTTGCTGCCCTTGTTTTAGCCGTTATCTAGAGCAGATGAGTGAATTCCAGTGGGTCAGTGCATTGTGTATTTTCATGAATGACAGTGGTTTTCCCCAACACTTGAGAAATCAGGCAGTCACTAGAGTTTCTCTCTAGTGCTAGTGAACACTTTCTTGCATAATGTTGTATCTCACACTATATTCTACTCATTGCCATCAAAGAAACGGGTGCGTTATCAGTTTTCTGATTAAATATCCCACGCCATTAATAACAGGGTGACACAATGCTACAGTCAATTTCAAGATGTGTACATGGCCCATTTTAAGGTATGTGCTTGAAAGTAAAGTAACTGGATGTGACATCCAGAAAAGATCACCATGTTGTTATCACATCTTACACGCTGAGTCAATTTCAAGATGTGTACATGGAAGTAAAGTAACTAGATGTGATATCCAGAAAAGATCATCATACTGTTATCACATATTATATGCTGACATTCAGCACTCATGCTTCCCTAGCAAACCTTGCTATGACAATCCTGAAGTAATTGCAGGAAAAACATGAAAGAAGTTTATCAGCTACAGAAGCTGTATAATGCAACAGCCATGTTTGGCTTTTAAAAAGCATGTATGTACACTGAACTGTAAAATCTTAAAAGAGTGTGCTTTCTTAATCACACAGATAAATGATCATTGTTCTTTAGCTTTTGGCATTGCAATATGAGGTGCTATATAGTCAGTCCTTCATTGTGACAACAGTAATAAAGTAAGCTGATAGCTAGGAGAAATCTATAGCAAAACCAAGTTCCAAATTAAAGGCTGGAGGCTATGTGAGGGAGGTAGGGATTGAAAAACTACTCCCCCTGTTTTTGCCATCTAGATGACAGATCAAGTATAGGATGAAATCTCTTGGAATTATTTTTCTTTTTTTTCTCCTGATCGATGGTAGCCTTGGATTATAAAGAGTATTCTTTTCCTAAATGTAAGTAACCAATATTTAAATAAATAATCAGTGCTCGTACTGCCAAGCATGTTTTCATCAGACTAGTATCAAAGAAAAGGATCAGTGTAAGACAGAGCTTTTCAACCAGTGGTACGAGTACCACCTGTGGTACATTGGCACCTGGCAGGTGGTATGCGACCATCCTAGAAAAGTGGTAGCAGGGGAGGGGAATGAGCTGAATCTGTGGCAGCACCGCACAAGCCCGAGCAAGAGATGGCTGGAGCTGCAGGGCTGTCAGGGCTCAGCGGAAGCTGAGGGGTCATCAAGTTTTTTTTATTTAAAAAGTTTTACAATACATTTTGACTTTAATCCCCCCCTCCCCCACCCCTATCCAACCCTCCCTATCCCTCTCCCCCACTCCCTCCTCCCCCCCGACTTCCCAGAGCTAAATACAGGGCATAAAATCAAAAAACAAGCATAAACACCCCTATGTTATCAACAATAAACTATAAATTCTCTCTCTCTCTAGCTCATATAAAATGAATACAAACAATATTAATATTACAAATAAAGTAGGAAAAAAAAGAGGAAAACAGAAAAAGAGCTTTACTCAAAATAAATTTTCTTAATCCCAGTCCTTATTCATATTAATTTCAAAAAAAAGAAAAAAGAAAAGAAAAAAAAACAAAGAAACTTTCACCTGCTATTTGCATTCTCCCACCTTTCTCTAATTTCCAAACAAATTCTCAGTTACACGCCAAAAGCGCCTATCTCTATTAATCTTAATAATCTCCAACCAAACTAAACTATGATCAAAAATAGTTCTTGCATGTATCATGCCAAATGTCTCACAGTTCCAAATCATCCTTAAGTTCAAATAAAAGTTCAAATACAAAGAGTATATAAAAAAAAGATTTAGGCAATCTCTAAGACAACTTGCTGTTAATTAGGAGCTTACATACCCATTCTTAGTTCAACACATACTTTAAGTCCATAACCCTAATATACTTTTCTAACAAGCAATCTTAAATTGTGTAAAATATTAACAAAAAGAAAAGAAAAAAAAGCTTTCTTTCTCCTCTATAATAATTTTACTCCATTGACATTCTAATCTAAAAATTAATCAGCAATCTCAACGCCCCAAAACTTTTGGAGCACCTCTGTCATGACCCCCAAAACTTCTTTAGACCGCTCTACTCCCACATCTTCACTGTAAGCACACTTTGAAGATTCCATAACTTTCTGCTGGTCTTGCTCTTGCTCTCGTCTCGCTCTTCTTAGGGCGGCACGCGTCTTCTTCTGGCCTCCTGCAGCAACCGATGAAACTGTGACTTGATCCCCTCCAACACCATTGTCCTCTGTCTGTCTATCTGCAACGTCTTGAAGCTTTCCCCCACCGTATCCTTTTGCAGCTTCCAAAAATGATAGGGGGTTGCTTTTAACACATTACTATAAAAATCACGTGCCTGAGCCACAGTAACCAAACGATGTCTTTTACCTTCATGCGTCGCCACCAATCCAACTGGAATCTCCCATCTAAACTTAATATCACGTTTCTTAAGTTCCTGTACCAAAAATGCAAAATCTTTCCTTCTCCTTAGGATCTTCGGAGGGATCTCTTTTAAAACCAAAACTTCTTGCTCAGCCACTACCAAATTAGTATCATAAGCAGCTTGAATGACTTCATCTCTCATTACTCTCTTTGTAAAATAGACCACCACATCTCTGGGTAACTTCCTCTGTCTTGCAATCCATGAATTTACACGAAAAACTTTGTCCATATTTCCCTCAATTTCAGATGCTGACTGACCCAGTACCCCTTCCAGAGCCTCAGAAATCAGCTGCTTTAAATCTTCTTTACCATTCTCCTTTAAACCCCTAATTCTAATAGCATACTGCATCTGATTATACTGAACAAGGCTCAATTCTTCGTACATTTTATCCCTTATATTTTCATTTTCTAATACCTTTGCTTCTAATATAGAGTTCTTTTGACTGAGATCCTCCACTTTTATATCCAGCTGTAGCACACATTCAGCTACGGATTCAACCTTAGACAAGATGTCCACCCTCATTGCTCTCAGCTTCTCTTCCATCTTCTTCTCCAATTTCTCCATTTTCTCCTCCATTTTCTCCTCCAGCTTTTTCAACTTTTCATCCATCATATCAGACATCAATTGTGCATGCTTTCCAAAAGCGTCTTGTAAATCCTTAAGCGTCAATGCCGGGGGAGATGCAGGAGGAAGCAAAGCTTGCAATGAGGTCTCTTGCACCAGGGAAGATCCCGCATTCTGGAGAGCTTTAGAAGTTTTAGCCGCCATCTTCCCCCACTTTCACTTATTACGCACTTTCACTTTGAAGCTATAAAATCCATTCAGCTAGAGAGTAAAAATAAAAGAGTCCACTTCACCTTGACCTCCTGTACCGCTCTGCCTGCATCTTGATAATCAAAAGTATTTCCTTTTGGCAGGGGTGGTTGCTAACGCCTGGCTCTGCTCCAATAATCCCAGAGCAGAGGCGCTGCGCAGCTCGGAGCAACCCAGGCTTCGGGGGGGGGCTCATCCTTCAGCCGCCCAAGCTCTCAGCTCAGGCGGCCCCGGAGAGCTCAACCCCTACCTGGGGCCTCACCCCCTCCTCTTCTCCCGAGGAGGGGGCTTCAAATCCATCTAAACAGCTGATCGGCGCTGTTTACGATGGAAAAACACAGCTGCGGAGCGGGCAGCCCGAAAAAGGCTGTCTTCGGCGTCGCGTCGCCACCGGAAGTCCAGGGGTCATCAAGTTTTTGACACCTTGCTAGGTGAATGGTGGTACTCGGATGTTGCCATATCCTAAAAGTGGTGCAATGGGTGAAAAGGTTGAAAAGCCCTGGTGTAAGATACCGGCTTAATGTATCATAAATTTAGAAAACTACTTATTAAGATAATTGATAAGTGAACTACTACAAAACAAAATTGTGCAAAGAAAAGAAGGTTGAAACTTAAGAAAACAAATGGAATGTCACTGTAGATAGTTAAAATGATTCTACTTCTGTTAATCCATCTTCCTCCATCCCTTTCATGCTGGTACTTTAGGAACTGCTTTTAAAAGTTATATAAGAGCTTGAATATTTCTATAATCCCCATTGGCATAACTTCACAACAGTAAGCACTTGGGATGCTATAAAAAGAAAAAGATTAAATCATTTAATAGCAATAGATAGAATTCATATTCAGGAAATCTGGTGCTACCGTATTTTCTGGCGTATAAGACGACTTTTTAACCCATGAAAACCTTCTCAAAAGTCTGGGGTCATCTTATACGCCGGGTGTTAGGGTTAGGGGCGGTTTTATTGTCCGATGTTACAGGAAAAACCAGAGGCAACACCCCTCCACACATACACACACGCAGGCAACCTCAGCAGCTCATTGATAGGGGGGAGGAAGGGGGAGAGAATCACAAAATTGCTGTCTGTTGTCAAGCCCTGCGGGCCCGACACTACACAGGGGGTCTCATTCCAAAAACAAGCCCTGCTTCACCTACTCACCCCCTTCCCCACTGCACACGGCTCGCTCCATGACCCGGCGCTCCAACAAACAAGGGAGGAGGTCGCCCGTAATCAGCAAGCCCGACTATCAGCTGATCGTCAGTTCCTGGCTCTGCGAACCCGACGACCAGCTGCTTCATGGCGTTTGCACGCGCCTGCATCACAGGGCTTTGCTGAGGACCCCGCTGGCACTCAGGAGGACAGCCCAGTCTGCCTTGCCGTACAGGGAGCCTGGGCACTACAAAACATGCTAGCTGTTCCCTTGCCTGCTGACGGACCTGTGCCAGGACTGCATGCTACAGCCTGCGCGCTGGAGGCAAGGGCCTGCTGTTTTCCATCGGTGTCAGATGGACTGAAGCCGGGGACTGCTGGACGGCAGCCCTGGGACGTGTGGACGAGCCCGCTGGAGCCAGATACGGATGGGGGGGAGTTGGTTGGAGAGGGATAGTCACACACTGGGAGCACGTTAGCATTTTCACCCGGGTTGGGGTAGAGGGGGGTTGGAGAAGAGTCACCCAGGATACTAACAGCAGCAAGGTTTACAATGCTGAAGTTGTTGAGAGTCAGAAGCATGTGGAGGTTAAAGAAACCGCAGGCAGGCTCTGGATGCTGGAAGTGTACTTTGTACATTGCTAAGCACATTGATTTGTGCTTTAGATTGTAAGCTGCCCTGAGTCTTCGGAGAAGGGCGGGATATAAATGGGATTTTTTTTAAAAAAATTGCGTCTTGGAGACAGGGAGGGCTGGGCAGGCAGGGAGGGAGAGTGAGCTGACCCACCCAATCCAAGCAGACTTTTTATGCAGTGGGGTAGTCTTATACGGCGAGTATAGCCCAAACCCTATAATTTAACAGGAAAAGTAGGGGGGTCGTCTTATACACCCAGTCGTCTTATATGCCGGAAAATATGGTAGTCTGAAAAATATATCGTTATTGGTGCAGATGTGATTCAATAGGTAAAGTTAGAAAAGAGATTACTACTCTTCTAGGTAACAATCTAATATGTGTCTATATTTCCAAGTCCACAAGTGAAAATTTACTTAGATCAGAGAACAAAACACCACTATAGAAAAGGCTCATGGGCAATTGGTTTTATATATGGTAACTACAGAAGGCCACTGTAAGCATAAAGATGGAAGACTACAGAAACACCATAATGGAGGAATGGATTGAGAAGGTGTCCGAGTTTGCAGAAATTTCTAATTTGATTTGTTTGATCAAACTGCAACTACTTTTATAACAGACTGAAACCCTTTATGGACTTTTTGCTGAAAATGAATAAAAGTGAACTGATGATTTGGTGATTTATTGATTAAAAAGGTTTGTCTGTGGCAAGAAGAGAACCACGATATGCAATGCAGGAGAGTGGAGATAATAATTGCTATGTTTGTAACTGCTGCAAAGAAGTTCAGAATATGCTTCATTGATTCTTTTTCTTTCCTTTTTCTTGTCCTTCACTTTTAACCTTTTACAGTTTCTTTTTCCACTTCTTTTATGTTTCTGAAGTTTTTTTAAAAAAAACTTTATAGAATGTTTTAATAATAAATATCTTTCTAAAGAAAAAGATGGTATGGGTATTGGACAAACAAAAACTACAAATCTTTTTCCATCTCTTTCTCAACCAGCCCATTAGCTCTGTTGGGAAACTTGCGCTTGAATGGATTTATACAGAAGGAGCTTAATGGGATGGATAGACTTTCTTCGCAGCACCCTGGGCTGCAAAGGCACATACTTTTAAAAAGGCAGAAAGAAGGTGGCTTCCTCCAGCAGAAGGCATATGGCGTTAGGCTGGATCAGAGAATGGGATGGCACAACTATTTAGACCCACTGGGATGCCTCTAGATTGTGTAGTATAGAACAGCTGGACTGAAAGATGGCTCACTAAGCATTTCAGTATACTGGTACTTGAGTGACCTGGATATTAAAAAATATACTAAATTAAACACCACATCTCCAATAGGAGACACCCCTATTATTATTTAAGGATTCCAGCAAGCACATTTTAATGAAGTACACACACACACACACACACACACACACACACACACACACAGATACATACATATATATATATACATACATATATATATATATATATATATATATATATATATATATATATATATATATATATATATATATATATAGGTAAAGATTCTCCCACACATGTGTGCTAGTTGTTTCCGACTCTAGGGGCCAGTGCTCATCTCCGTTTCAAAGCCGAAGAGCCAGCATTTGTCCAAGGATGTCTTCCGTGGTCATGTGGCTGGCATGACAAGACGCCAAAGGCGCACGGAACGCTGTTACCTTCCCACCGTAGTGGTCCCTATTTTTCTACTTGCATTTTTACATGCTTTCGAACTGCTAGGTTGGCAGAAGCTGGGATGAGTAACAGGCGCTCACTCTGTTATGTGGCACTCGGGATTCGACCCGCCAAACTGCCGACCTTCTGATCGACAAGCTCAGTGTCCTAACCCACTGAGCCACCACGTCCCTTATATATATATATATATATACACACACACACAATTTAGGACGGCAAAACTCTTGTCTGTTCTCTGTACAGCCCTCTTTTGTGAAGGAAGCAAAACTGCTAGCCTTTCTACCAGTGCTCATAAGAACTCTCATATCTGCTCATATGCATAACTGGCCACCCAATACATTAGAAATCTTGATAAACTCTCTATAAATACTGTTGAATCAAAATGCACTTTCTTTTATAAGTTAGAAGCCCCATCCTGGGTGATGCTTGGAAGGTTAACTTTCCCAATGGCCTTCGTTTGTTTTCTAATATTGTTTACTATTGTTTCTTATTGTACCTCTAGTATTTTCCTACACTGGTATTGTATTTTAGCCTTTTTACTGTAAGATAGAAAGAAAAGCCACTTAGAGCCCTGCTGGATTGGAGCAACATGTGAACCCCAGTAAGTAAGTAAATTGAGGGTTCCCCATATCTAATGTTGATTTATTTCCACTTCTGAGATTTATCAGACTTCTTCCTAAAATTCTCTTCATTTCATTTTTTTTGCATGCATGCTTTTTTATTGCAGCCATTATAATAAGGAATCATAGCAGGATAAGGAACATCCTGTATACAATATAAGCTTTATACCGTAAAGTATCAAGAAGAATCAATGACCTTTACTTCTTTTTATATCCACTGAGTTGAAATTTCTTTTAATTTTGTATTAAGTATGGTGTATGTTCATTAATGTAAGAGTAATCTGAATCACCTTACACATCTGAAAAACAAGGCTGCTTGTTTGATAACTCGAACAGGGATAATACCCATCATTATTGCAGGTAACAGTTACAAACTTGTATATATGCATACATATAAACATACATGCATACAATTTATAAATCTTTTTCACTGAAGAAACAATCGTGCTCAAATTTGCTAGTTGGGGGTTGATAGGAATTAATCTACCATCTAGAGGGTTACAGATCTTCCCGCTCTTTGTATTTCTGCAAAGCCATTTGTATCATCTAGAAATCATGTTATGTTGGTCTTCTTTTAGCATGGCCACCCTTTTATTAAGGTATTTAAGCTACTACCGAGCATGCAAATATTCCTGAAAGTTTCACCACCAGACATAATCCACTTCCATTTTATATTAACTCCGCTGCTTAATACAATTAAAAACAATTTAGCAGGCATTTTATTCATTCAACAAAGCTGAATGCTACAGATAGTCCTTGACTCAAAACCATTTGTTTAGTGACCATTACAGCAGCACTTAAAAATGATTTACAACTTGTAAGAAAAGGCCGAGGGGGGACATGATAGCAGAATTCCAATATCTCAGGGGCTGCCACAAAGAAGAGGGAGTCAAGCCATTCTCCAAAGCGCCTAAAGGCAGGACAAGAAGCAACGGATGGAAACTCGTCAAGGAGAGAAGCAACCTGGAACTAAGGAGAAACTTCCTGACAGAACAATTAACCAGTGGAACAAGCTGCCTCCAGAAGCTGTGACTGCTCCAACACTGGAAGTTTTTAAAAAGAGACTGGACAGCCATTTGTCTGAAATGGTATAGAGTTTCCTGCCTGAGCAGGGGGTTGGACTAGATGACCTCCAAGGTCCCTTCCAACATCATCATCATCATCATCCATCCTCATCCTCATCCATACAATCATTGCAGCATCCCCACAGTCACAGGACCAAAATTTGGGTGCTTGGCAAGTGGCATATATTTACAATGGTTGCAATATCCCAGGGTCATGGGATGACCATTTGTGACTTTCCATTTGACTCTCTTCGGCAAAGCCAATGGGGCAATCTGTACTCACTTAACTGCAACGATTTGCTTGACAAGTGTGGCAAACAAGGTCATAAAATTTGGTATACAGCTCACTTAGCAACTGCCTTGCTGAGTGACAGGAAGTCTGTTCCCAATTGTGGTTGTGAAGTTCGAAGACTATCTGCTCTTGTCAAATGAATTCAACAATGCAACTTTAGCTGCTGCAACTTGAAAATAAAATACTGCCGGTGGTAGTCATGATTTATAAAAATGCAATGGAATTAAATTCCATTTCAAGCCACTGCTTCTACTGTATTTTTTATTATTATTATTATTATTATTATTATTGGTATGTGAATAGAAGCTAAACATCAAAAGGCGGGGGGCGTAGGGTGTTTTTGCACAATGAGGTTCTTCTGGTTATTCATCTTCACAGTAAACACTATAATTTGACCTAGCCAAAAAATGTATACTAAACAATATTTAGGACTATCTGTTCCAAGCCAGTTTCTTAAATTACACATTTAGCCATAGCATGAGCAGAAACTGGCAGTCATGAGTCTGGGTGGAGTTCTTTCAGTCCTTGCTTAGGCCAATCAAAGATATGGCATCTTCAGCTCTGATCACCACCAACCAAAAAAAAAAAGTAGGACAACAAATCTGTAACGCTGGTGATCTCAAAGCTTCCCTTGTTTTCACATAATAGTGTTCTATGTAAAATAAAACAGACTTATGTCAAGAAATACTTATTTACTGTTGTGTGGCTATTTCAAAGCATTTCCACCTAGGGGAAAGCCAATTCTTTTCATATTTAAATATGAACTTTGATTTTAAATATAATCACATTTTGAATAATACGCCAAACTGCCTTCTAATTACAGAGGTACAAGTTGTTTCACATGTACAAATGAAGCAAATTTCAGTTAACACACCGCGACATAAAAATGTAACATATAGCCTTTTTTTAAAAAAAAAAACCATACCTTTTGCACACATAAAAACTAAAAAGTCTATTAAAAACAACTGAGGGAAACAAAAAAACCCTGCATTTCATTAAATATTCCTTGATGAAGATTAATGTTGCTGTCCGCATACCAGTGTTCCTACATGTCTTTGCTTAGCCCGTGTTTCTAGTAGGTCTCGCCAGGTAAGATGGAATGTGTAGCTGTGGTTCAGCAAGTTAAATATATAAATTTGAACTTGTTTTATAACTTTCAATCCTACTCACTTTAGGTCCATTAACCTGACTAAGAAACTCCACTTTCACTTAGTATTCAAGAGCTATGATTATCTAACTGTAGGATGCCTGGTATTCCTAAGCACTGGGCTGAAAAGCAGAGTTTTCAACTTTGAAAGTCAAAACTAGAAGCAAAACAGTTATGATTCATTGCCCACATTTTAAACTCCACCACTTCTGAGAATAAGACAGAGCTGCACACACTTCCCTAAAATCTTGGACACATGTTCGTAAGACCTCCAACTCTTGTTTCCCAACCATCGTTTCAACGTGATAGATGAGTGAAATAATAAAAGGATGATTATATTACCTACATTTAATTTTTATTAACCTTTAATATAAATAAAATTAAACCAAATTTAGGCTTTGCAATTAATTCTAGTGCTTTTTGTGACTGAGTGATTTGAGTGATCCAAATGTCCACTCAAAAATGTATTTCTACAAAGTATGCATTTACAGAGATGATGATGATGATGATGATAATAATAATTGACAACTATGTTGCTCCTCTTGAAAAACTATTTTTAAAAGGTAATACTTGAGTGTGTTAATTATATTCTCACACTGCTTCCTTGAATATAGTGTGGCTTATGTGTTTTACAGAAGAAATAAAGAATGTAAAAATAACTAGCACACACATTCTCCCTTGCAGAGTTAGGAGTCCTCTGTCAGTAACAGAAATAATGTAGAAAAAAAATATGGGTCTCCAGACAGGCAGCTTCCTTTCAATAGGGAGGGATTTATTTTTATGTGGGAACAGTAAAATTTAGTTTTATGTGGGAGCAGTAAAATGTAAAACTTAACTGAATGCAGTCTCAAAAAATATATCAAGGAAAAGCTTCAGCATTTGAATATTGATTTGTAGGATGTGCTCAACGATCAGTAAATAAAAGAAAATTAAAAAGCTTTCAGATGTTACTTTGTTAAATGTATTGTAAGGCTAGCAGTTCCAACTTTTATCTGTCACAATTCATCTATTTCTTGTGAGCTTATATGGTAAAGGAAACCTAGTTTCTTGTCCATCATTAGTGAAGAAAGTTCACTAAATGACTTTGAGCCCTTCATTTTCTTAGCTTAAACACTTCACAGGGGTTAGAATAGAATAGAGGTGGGGGGACCTTGGAGGTCTTCTAGTCCAGCCCCCTGCTCAAGCAGGAGGACCTATACCATCTCAGACAGGTGACTGTCTAGTCTCTTCTTAAAAATCTCCAGCAATGGAGCGCCCACGATTTCTGGAGGCAAGCTGTTCCAGTGGTTAATTGTCCTCACCGTCAGGAAGTTTCTCCTTAATTCCAGGTTGCTTCTCTCTTTGATCAGTTTCCAACCATTGTTTTTCACCCTTCCCTCTGGTGCTTTGGTGAATAATGTGACCCCCTCTTCTTTGTGGCAGCCTCTCAAATACTTCAAACCCAAATACTGCAGCCGTTCTTCATATGTGTGTGGCAGTGCTGAAAAGTATGTCTTGGTATCATCACATCCCAAAGATCTTGACAGATTGAACACTGGCAACAAAATGCAATTCAGTAGCAAGAAAATTAAGATCTTATACTTAGGCAAGAAAAATCAAACACACAGGTATAGAATAGGCAATACCTAGATCAGGGGTGTCAAACTCAATTTCATTGAGGGCCGCATCAGCATTGTGGTTGCCCTCAGGGGGCCGGGTGGGTATGGCCAGGGTGGGCGTGGCCTACTGGGTGGGCGTGGCCAGCTCTACATCGTTTGCATCAAGGGTGCCTATGGGGGCCTGGGCAGGAGTGGGACAGATCTGAGGGTCTCTGGCAGAAGGAGGGTCTCTGGGCCAGGGCCAAGGCAGTGGGAGCCGTTCCCTCACTGTTTCCAGGATGGCTTTGCGGGCCGCATGAAACCACTTCACGGGCCGAATCTGGCCCCCAGGCCTTGTGTTTGACATGTCTGACCTAGATCAACATCAGTAGCTGTGAGAGGATACACTAAGAATCCTAGTGGACAGCCACTTACGTATGAGCCAGCACTGTACTGCAGCTGCCAAAAGAGCCAAAGTAGTCCTACACTGCATCAACAGAAAAATAGTATCAAAAGGACATGAAGTATTAGTACCACTATATATTGCCTTGGTAAGACCATATTTGGAATACTGTGTTCTGTTCCGGTCCCCACAATATAAAAAAAGATGTTGAGACTCTAGAAACAGTGCAGAGAAGAGCAACAAAGGCGAGTAGGGGCCTGGAGGCTAAAACATATGATGAACAATTGCAGGAACTGGGTATGTCTAGACTAATTAAGAAAATGACTAGGGGTGATATGTTCGAGAGGCTGTCACAAAGGAGAGGACAATGTGTTCTCTAAAGTATCTGAGGGCAAGACAAGAAGCATCGGATGAAAACTTATCAAAGAAAGATCCAATCTGGAACTAAGGGAAAATTTCCTGACAGTGAGAACAATTAACCAGTGGAACAGTTTGCCTCCAGAAGTTATGGATGCTCCATCACTTGAGGTTTTTAAAAAGAGACTGGGCAGCCATTTGTCTGGAATGGTATAGGGCAGGGGTAGGCAACCTCGGCTCTTTTATGACTCATGGACTTCAACTCCCAGAATTCCTGAGTCAGCTATAGCTATAGCTGACTCAGGAATTCTGGGAGTTGAAGTCCATGAGTCATAAAAGAGCCGAGGTTGCCTACCCCTGGTATAGGGTCTCCTGCTTGAGCAGGGGGTTGGGCTAGAAGACCTCCAACATCTGTTTCCAACTCTGTTATTCTGTTAAATAAAAATACCATTTGAACCAGAATATTACAAGGCATTATATACATGATCTAAATCCCTTTAATTTATTCCAGACAAACTAAAGACACAACAACAGTATGCAAACAAGATAAACAGAAATGTAAGACAATTGTGGTTCTTCTCCTTTTTGGCAAGCTTGACTTGAGTGAAAAATGAAGATCCTCCCTCTGCCTTCTGCTCTTGGCTGATCTGCTTGTTCAGTCACTGCCATCAACATCTCGGTCATCTTGGCTAATGAGAAATGGATCATACCCTACTTGTGCTTCCTAGAAAGCTGACAGCCTTTTAAAAATCTCAAAGTTTTTACTAAATATACGATATGCATGCTTCTGAAGTGCAGGCTTAATTTAAAACAAGCTCAACAAAGACCAAAGCATTGAAAATTAAAGTTAACACGGCTCACAGCAGTAGATTATTATTTTATGTCTAAGACCATCTTGAAACAAGGGCAAAGCTGGGGGAAAAAAGTTGATGTGGGCAGATAAAATTGGCAGTGAGAAATTGCTCCCCGACTCACTCTGTATGTATGTGTTTGTGTGAAAATGGGTAAAGTGGCAGTCTTAGCTCAGAGACACAAGCTTCGTGCACTGCATATATGCATTGCTGAATGTAAACAGAGAGTAGGGCTTCTATCACCATGCCATATCCACCATTTTGCCTAATTTGACCACCCTCATGGACATTGCTGGACAATATCCATCTTTCAAACCTGGAATATATAGGTTTGTATACAGAATATACAGAAAATCAATGTTATAAAAAAAAATCTAAAGAACTTATTTTTAATGCTGTACCTGTGAGGTAGGTATTATGTGAGGAATTGATAAAATAGTGAGACAGAGGCTGGCTCATATCTTCATTCAAATCCAGTTTCTCAGGTGGAACAACTCCATTTTCTTCTCCACTTAAGTATCTCATAAATCCATCCACTGATATCTGTCCTGGGAGAAAAAAAATTCAAAAGTCATATTCTTTACCTCCAATATGCTCCACTTGCAGCTCCTAGGCTCATTTGGATTAATAGTTCTACAAGGCAAAACAACACATTAATTCTTCTTTCAGCAGCAAAATAGGTTTTATGGTTCCTTCCACCTTTATTGCTATTGATCTATTAATGACATTCAACCAGATATCCTCCAGATGTCTTGGCACTAAAATTCCAAGAAATCCCAGCAAATATGGCCAAGTTCTTTTCTTCTAAGAATTGGAGATAGAGAAATAAATATAAGTTTTATCTAAGTCAACCATGCTCGCTCTACTATGTATTCCTCAGACCGTATTAAACAGCAAATTTCTCAGTGCTCCAAATGTCATAAAAAGATAAGGATCTCATTGCAAGGGAGGAATGCCTCTTGCTTTCATCAGATTTCTTTAATAACCATTGCCTGGGAAGGTCAAAATGAGAAAGAGAAAGAAACAACCAACCCATACATACAACATGGCTTCATAACATTTCTCCTTTGAGCTTTATATTTTAGTTGTCAAGAAAAGGAAATAGTTTAATGAAGGAAGTTTCAGAGTAAGTACTTCTTCACAAGAAGAAAACATGTTCCTAGAAATCTATGAATCTGTGTCCTAGTGATTATAGGGCAGATTGACTGCACTATCTCGATTCTAGTAACAGCCACAACGACGGTGTTTTCACAATATTGTTATCCTAATGCCCCATGTACCCATGTGATTTACAGCGTGACTTCTGCCACCTTTAGTTAGGCAATCACTCAACAAAGGAAATAAACATACTTTATATTGCAGAAACAAGTTTGAAAGTTGTTCTCCAGATTCTCTGTTTGGGTTGAATTTAAGAATTCAGAAATTACATATTCAAAAACGTCTATAAAATATGTCATCACAGGCTGGCGAACATCCCAGCCGGCTCAAGGATGGCTGGCAAGCTCCCCAGTTGCTCTGGTTATTAAACAGAGGAGGTTATTAAACAGAGGTGGGTTTACATATGAAGAAATATGATTAAAAGACGTTATTCTCAGCTGCAGCTTCATGTAGCTTCCTGAAGTTCTGCCTAATCTGTCTTTTCAGAAAACAGTCTCTTCTTTTTGTATATAATTTTTTTCCAAAAGCATTCATATTTAACATCAGAAAAATAAATTATTACACTGCCTGTTCACAAATAAGCCAGAATTATGAAGAATTCTAATTGGCCTGTGATTTAGATGCATCCACAATTTTTTGATGTTCCCATCTTATCAGAAAAATAAATTATTTTTCTGACAAATGGGAGCATCAAAAAACTATGGATGCATCTAAATCACAGGCCAATTAGAATTCTTCAGAATTCTGGCTTATTTGTGAGCAGGCAGTGTAATAATGCACTTACCTTCCTAATTGGCTCACCCATTTTTCAATATAGAGATGGGGGAATCTGTGATATGCTTATTGCTGACCAAACCATGCAACCTGGCTTGTTTACCTCCCCAAAGACTGAACTTTGGGTTTCTTAAACCAAACTGAAGTTTTTGGTTTCTGACCCTAGACTGCTCTAAGAGGGATACATCAAAGCCAGTGGTTCAGATGAGACAGCAAATAAACTGTAGATGAAGCGATCTGGGTTTGAGGATAAGGGTAATGCTTATTTTCTGATACAAAAACCTGACTTAATCTCTTATCCGCTCAGCTGAAGCACCCTTTGATGCCTCAATTAACATTAACTTCAACAAAATTAAAAGAAAATGTTTACATATTTTCCAATTGCAAATGCAATTCATCTGATTGCAGAAGTTACCTTCTTTGTACTACTTTTTAGCAATAAATAATGAGATTATGAGATTATTAATGTCTCCTGGGGGACCATGCCAAAAAGAATAAACAATGTCAACATTTTTATTGAGGAATAAAATCATTCATGCTATGATATAGACGTGTTAGATAAGGACAAAAAACCAGGAAGAACTTCAATACACCAATAGCAATAAATTTAATCCACCATTGTTTGGGACTACTAGACCCTGAAAGGAATAATCTACATGTCTGTTAATAATGCATACTCACTTCTATACCTCATATTCTCATTAAGATTGTTACCACTTGCCCTATCCAATAATAAAAAGCTAAACAGTTTCAAAGTATGAGAAATATAGTATTCTCCCCCTGACTTACTGCCATAAAAGAACTGAGGGAAGTGACCACTCAGTTTTGCAACTGTGATACTTAATGCTACATCTGCCAGTTATTTCATGGTGAAAGGCCCCTGCTAGGAACATTTCCTAGGCCACTTTTGGGACAGAGGAGAGCCAGTATTTAAACGCAGACTGAAAATAAAATAATCTGCTAGACTGAATGCCCAGCACAACATCCCTACTAACAATCTTTTTTGTCCTGATCAATGAAAGCAGCAAGGTTCCAAAATGGTAGTAAATCCAAATCTGTGCTCCTTCCCAGGTGCACAGAGAATTGTTTGGCACACTATTATTGTTGGTCTAATGAAATGCCTGTGGGTCAGTAATTTAAAAACCTCCTCACAATCTGCTATTTCCTGAGGCATAAGCACAGCAGCTAAAATAAGAATAAACTAAATAATAAATATGACAGTTTGGTCTAGTGGCCACGGCAACAGGCTAGAAATCAGGAAATTATATGTTCTAGTCCCACCTCAGCCATGAAAGCTGGCTGGATGACTTTGGCCAGTCACTCTCCCTCAGCCCAACCCACTTCACAGGGTGGTTGTTCTGAGGAAAATAGGAGGAGAAAGAAGCGTTAAGTATGTTCGCTGCCTTGAGTTATTTATAAAAATAATAAAGGTGGGATTAAAAAAAACCTTTAAATAATTTGGTTTCAAGGGCAGGCTTATTATATTTAAGTGATGACAGTGGTATATCACAATGTGAGTAATCCTAGAGCCCATCGCTCCATCTTGTGCTCTTAAGATGGCGCTTCGAACTTTAATGTCCTCTATTTCATCAACTGCTGTTACTGACATAGTTTACTGTTTATTATACAGTTAGGTATAAATAAAGCAAATTGGGGGAAAAAATGCTTACAGAAATGCCTTTCCTTCTAGTAATCTCCATCAAAGAGATTAAGTTTAAAATGTCACTTTGAGGAAATCGTTTATCAGTGTTGATGTGGTTCTTCCTTAAAAAAAAAATCGCCAAGTTAAACTCTGGTGATTGGCATTGGTATCTGGCCCATTAAATAGGATCTGCATGATAATTCTTGCCGCCTTCTTCCCTTCTAGATTTCTGCTGCTGACTATTTAAATGAGACAGACGTGAGTCATCCTTGAGTTATATACCTGTGTTGCCCCTTTTATTAAAAGATAGGCTCCTTCACTTACAGTTTGAGACATACAGAATACACGTTACACGTATACAGAAAGATTACCTACAGTATAGTCCCTTACCTGAAGTAAATAGATATCTCAGTGGATTTTATCTATCTGAACAAAAAAAGGTTAGGCCAAAGACCCTGGTGATCTAGTGCAGACATTACATACCGCCCTGAGTCCTTTGGGAGAAGGGCGGTATACAAATTAAAATAATAATAATAATAATAATAATAATAATAATAATAATAATAATAATAATAATAATACCTGAGGGAAAGGGACCAGCCATTGTGACCTCACACTGATGTTACCTGCCTGAAGGAAGGACATTGGCTATTAACGGCACAATGATGCTACTTGCTGGAAGAACTCTAATTTACACTATCAGAAACAGAAAGGCCTTTCTTTTTTGGTGAAAATGGACATTTTATTATAGTTTTAAACTAGGAGTCAAATGTAAGTATTCTTTAGATCAGGGGTGTCAAACTCAATTTCATTGAGGGCCACATCAGCATTGTGGTTGCCCTTAGGGGGCTGGGTGGGCGTGGCCAGGGTGGGCGTGGCCTACTGGGTGGGCGTGGCTAGAGTGCGTGTGTCCTACTGGGTGGGCGTGGCCAGCTCTACATCGTTCACATCAAGGGTGCCTATGGGGGCCTGGGCAGGAGTGGGACAGATCTGAGGGTCTCTGGCAGGAGGAGGGTCTCTGGGCCAGGGCCAAGGCAGTGGGGGCCGTTCCCTCACTGTTTCCAGGATGGCTTCGCGGGCCACATGAAATCACTTCACGGGCCGGATCTGACCCCCGGGCCTTGTGTTTGACATATCTGCTTTATATCCTTGGAAGAAGAAGTCAGAAGTCATTCTTTGTATATATTCGTGTTTTCCTTTCTTTGTCTTTAGATCTTTTCACACTTTTACTCCTATTCTCTTTTTATCATTTCTCGTTAGCTGTTGTTTTATGTGTATGCTGCACACATGCAAAATGCAATAAAATTATTTGATGAGAAACACAGGGATCTTGAACTATCAAAAGTAAAGAGAAAAATCGATTTTTATTTCATATCTTTACAGAAAGATATTAAATTCAAAAAATGAATTAGCTACAATGAAAATTAAGTGAAATGTTCCATTTCTAGCTAAATATGCCATACTTATTTTTCTCTTGCTAGAAAATAGGAAATCGGGCCATGATGTTGACGAGCCCACTTTGGAGAACTTTATTATATGTTACTGCATTGCTGCTAAGAGATTTGTGTTGCTTTGAATTTATTTTTAGATTGCTTTTTCTTTATTATTATTTAAAGTTGACTGTTAGCCGCCCAGAGTCATGTGTTGAATGGGTAGACATATAAATGTAAATAATAAATAAACACAAGGATAGCAGTCTTCTCCTAGCTGCTTTCCAGCTATCTTAGCACCTCATTTAGAGTATGCCAAGTTATGAAATGTTTCTTTCACTGGAATCAAAGGAAAGGAAAGAGATAACATTCTCATTCCGGGAATGTTATGAAAACAGCTGCAAGAAGCCGAGGTGAGAATCAAGATTTCTACGCAATTGCAGGTAAGTATTAAAATAACTAGGATTTGAAGGGAGGCAATAGTCTCCTGTCTGAACCGAAAAAAATTATAGTTCAGTGAGGAAAGAGCAAAATCTCTTATCATTTCAGTTAGAAAATCCAGGCTTAATCTCTACCCTTTCAAAACACTGCTAGCAGTAAAAAGGAACAAATCTCACCATCAAAAATACTAAAGCTACACTTGCCTATTTCTGTATCATGGACTACAAATCTCTTGCTATTTGTTAACTCACAGCACAGATGTTTCATTTTATATTTCAAACTTATCTTCTTGATCTTTTTAATTAACTAATGTGAAGTGCTTTAGCTTCTAGCTATTTGAGAACTGCTACATAAACAGTCATGAGGATTTCACATTACAATAAAAGCTTTCATTAAACTCATAAGTTAACCTCATTAACAGGGATACTTGCTGTAAAGAAATGGAAGTCGATTTATTATCTATTGATACAGAAAGTATTCAAAGATTAAATCAAGTGATAACAAATAACTCTGAGCATTGCAATGGACCGAGAATAGATTCTCCTTTCTTCCTTCATAATAAACTGAATACTTAGAGAGCATTCATGTCAAGCATTAATTCAAGGCTTCCAATAGGACATAGAAAACTCTTATGACTTCTCAAGTCAAGGTAATTAGAGCTGATATCATCTTTATAAAACTGAATTTAAGAAAAAAATACAAGAAAAATGGATCAGCTTAGCAGCAATCTATTTGAAAAAAAGAAGAGAGAACTCAGGAATGTAAGCTTTTGTTTTGTGCCATTTTTATCCCAATATATATATGATCGTGCGAATAGAAATTTCTTCCTCATGTGGTGAGCTCTAAAACAAAGCAATATTTTCTAATTGCTTGGTAAATAAATTAGTAAAAAAATAAGTAACACAAGAAGTAAAACAGGAAAACACAGTAACAAATAGCAAAGAAAAATAGATGATTATCTCACATCTGGACTATTGTAATGTGCTATACATGGGGCTATTCCTGAAGAACATTTGGAAGCTTCAACTGGCACAGAGTGCAGCGGTGTGGGCAGTTCTTGGCGTTCCTAGGATGACCCATGTTACACCACTGCTCCGTGAGCTGCACTGGTTGCCAGTTTGTTTCCAGGTGCAATTCCAGGTGTTGGTGATTACGCTTAAAGCCCTGCATGGCATGGGTCCAGGCTACTTGAGGAACCATCTCAGCCCACTGGGATT
The DNA here is from genome assembly GCF_947247035.1 of Vipera ursinii. Taxonomy (NCBI): domain Eukaryota; kingdom Metazoa; phylum Chordata; class Lepidosauria; order Squamata; family Viperidae; genus Vipera; species Vipera ursinii. The sequence goes on from NC_139512.1 coordinate 203,142,099, forward strand.
GGCCCATCCCACCTGCGCTGGCAGAGAAGGCATGATGTATAATAATAATAATAATAATAATAATAATAATAATAATAATAATAATAATAATAATAATAACAACAACAACAACAACAACAACAACAACAACAACAACGTTGGAAGGGACCTTGAAGGTCATCTAGTCCAGGCTCCTTCTCATGTAGGAAACCCTATACCATTTCAGACAAATGGCTGTCCAGTCTCTTCTTAAAAACTTCCAGTGTTGGAGCATTCACCGCTTCTGGAGGCAGGTTGTTCCACTGATTAATTTTTCTAACTGTCAGGAAATTTCTCCTCAGTTCTAGGTTGCTTGATTAGTTTCCATCCATTACTTCTTGTCTTGCCTTCAGGTGACTTGGAGAATAGCTTGACTCCCTCTTCTTTGTGGCAACCCCTGAGATACGTGGGTCCCATCAGTCAAGGAATTTTGGCTGGTGGGGTTCAAGGGAAGGGTCTTCTCTGCCATGGCTCCAGCTCTTTGGAACATCTTACCCTCTGAGGTGACAATGCCTCCCATCCTTCTGTAGGAGCCTGAAGACCTAGCTCTGCCAGATGGCTTGGGGCCCTAATGGGGGAACATCATATTGGAGGTGGTTGTTGAATTAAAAGGCATTTTCAATATTTTTCCTTTGTGGCTCCTTTGATTCTGCTGATAAACATCATGTGGACTTAGCCTTGCAAAATTACTTTCATGGAGGCCTTGGTTATTATGAAGAATGACTTTCATGGGATGTGATTTACTTCAAACACTATATTGAAAAATAACGCTGCGTTATTAAAGTATGTTCCACATGGAAGAACAGCCTCCCATGCTTTGTGCTTCGGCTAGTGTGGCCTACTGTCAAAGTAAGAGACACGTCACTCTGGATGCAGTGCCCCCGGCAAGTGCTTCACATCCTTTCACAAATGGAGGTTTATAAGAGCATGGCTCAGCTTTGTATAGATTAGCAGTCTTTCAACAGAGAAAATATAAGGGTTAAATGAAGACTCAGATAGTATCACAGCTCAGTCTGGGTATGTAATTCTAATTCAGCGCTTTAGAAATAAATTTTAACAGCAGAATGTTTCCAGAGTATAAATGCTTAGTTCAAATTACTACAAATTCAAATATATAATTCCATTATGCGTAAAATATGTTGCCTATTAGGAATACAAGCCATTCAACAACATTGGGATGAGGCTTTATTTGGATTTTTTTTAAGGGAAAAACCCCTCAATTTAAGTCAGAAGCAAGATTTATGAAATGAAAGATTCTTGTCTTCTATAGGAAATTCACAAATGCTTTTTTTTTAAAGAGAGCCAAATGCAATTTGAAGAATAGATCAGATCTTTGAAGAAGTAAAATGTGGCCATTTCCAGAAATATAGATGTGTGGGTTTTGATGCTAGTCTGAAAAATCATCAATTAAAAATATTAAATATTAAAGAGAAATCACTATTACCATAAATCTAAGAAGGGCTGGCAATAATCACATTTTTCAAACAGCCTTTAAAAAATCAGTGCCGCACATTTGTACAGATAGTCCTCGAATTATGACCACAATTAGGCCCCAAAATTTCTGACTTAAGTGAGACATTTGTTAAGTGTTTTGACCCATTTTTTGACTTTTCTTGCCATGGTTGTTAAGTGAATCACTGCAGTTAACAAGTTAGTAACCTGGTTCTTAAATGAAGCAGGCTTCCCCACTGACTTTGCTTGTGAGAAGGTCTCAAAAGGGGATCACATGATCCTGGGACACTGTGACCATCATAAATATGAACCAGTTGCCAAGCATTTGAATTTTGAACACATGATCATGGGGATGCAGCAAAAATCATGAAAAATGGCCACGTTACATTTTTCAATGCTGTTGTAACTTTGAACACTCACTAAATGAACTGTTGTAAGTCGAGGACTGCCTGTACTAGACTTATACCTCATGATATGGCTGTGGTCTGATGTCACGACTCCCTTGGAGAATTGTCTGATGAACACTCAAAATCCTCTGAAGTAACAGATTGTATCAACTCATAAGAGATGCAATAGAAAGATAATGTTCTCTTAGAAAAATGTTTAGAACTATTACTACATTTGCAGAGGATTTTCATTCAGTATCACCAATTGATCTACTTCATATTCCTGGGGAGGGTTCAGCAGAGCATTGAAACTTAAGTAATGGCCAAGCTTATTATTTTGTTAAGATTTGCAGCAGGTGACCTCACCCCTCATTTATGCTGAGGCAACAAAGCTTTATCACAAGCAGGTCATCTAAATTAAGGTATTATCCCTTTTGATTAGCCTAACTCCTTACTTGGAAAACACAGGCAACTAATGTCCTTTAGAGATCCTTTCTTAGAAAGTAGATAACCAACAAGAGAAGAAACAATACTAATTAAGGAGAGAAGCAACCTAGAACTAATGAGAAACTTTCTGGGAGTTAGAACAATCAATCAGTGGAAAAACGTACTTCCAGAAGTTGTGAATGCTCCAACATTGGAAGTTTTTAAGGAGAGATTGAACAATCATTTGTCTGAAATGGTATAGGGTTTCCTGCCTAAGCAGGGGGTTGAACTACTAGAAGACCTCCAACCAGTGGTGGGATTCAGCCAGTTCGCACCAGTTCGGCAGAACCAATAGCTAATGTTTTGTTGCCCAGGCCCAGAATGGACTTCCGGAAGCAGCATCCACACAGAGAACCAGTTGTTCACATATTTGAATCCTTCCACTGCCTTCAACATCCCTTCCAACTCTGTTATTCTGTATACCCTTTACAGTAGATACTTATTTCAACTCAGTTATATAGTCCACACCATAAGTCAGATGTTGGATCTTTCCTTTCAACTAAAAGAGCCTTGGTGGAGCAGTGGGCTAATGCCTCCTTAAGTAACACCAGCTGCCTGCAATCAGTGCAGGTTCGCATCCCACCAGGCTCAAGGTTGACTCAGCCTTCCATCCTTCCGAGGTAGGTAAAATGAGGACCCAGATTGTTGGGGGCAATTAAGCTGACTTTGTAATAATGCCGCTTGGGGTGTGTGTGAAAGCCCTAATAAGCAGGCATATACATAGAATGAAGGCTACTGCTAAGCTTGTAAACTGCCCTGAGTCTTCGGAGAAGGGCGGGATATAAATGGAATTAAAATAAATAAAAAATAAAATAAACTGAGAAGTGGCAGAATCATAACTGCTTTTTCTTATTAGATGCATCACTAAAAGTATGCACATTGATTTTCATCTGTGCTTTTAAAAATAACTACCCAGAGCATTATAAAATTGGTGTACATAAAGCATCAAATACAAGCTAAAATAAAATATTAAAGAGAGAAGACTAAAAGCTGAAAGTTGCACCATTGTACTGCAAGGTAGGAAAATATAGCTCCATGTAATTAGGCCTGTACAATTCTTCGCCTGATGGGTTGTTGAAGTACAACTTCCAGCATCTCTAACTAGCACCTGATTCTCCTGGACTGGAATGTGAATTAACTGAGGTTCAATACCTTATGACATGGCTATAGCAGATATGTGAACAATATTTATTTGTATAAGCAGGATTGGAAGTTATAGCTCATTATACTTCATATTCCAAAATGTGAACGCCTTTAACAGTTCCAAGATACATATTGCTCTTGTCCTTGCTCGGTTGCCATATTAAAATTCCAAGAGAAATTTGTATAATGACCTGTTGTTTTATTAGCACACATAGGTCTTTTCATCCGATTTTGCCAATAGCTTAAACTATGTGTACAATAGTTTCATCAGAGTATGCCCCATTGTATCTATATGCGGGATACTATGATATATAAAGCACTGACAACAGTTGATGTTTCAATAAATTAAGTAGCTATGTTAAAGCTACAATAAAGTATTCTACCTCACCTTGGTCTTGCTCACAAGGAGCTTATGCAGAAAGCTTTAAATATATTGAAGCATTTGTTTATCGATATTCCAGGGACTTTGTAATACCTGAGCTGCATTACTTATGATTTTTTAAAAAATGTGTATACATTTCTTTATTGATTTACAGTATATAGCTTCAATCCACCACCACCACCTTCAGCTCTGTCAGGCTGAAATTTCAAAAGAAAAACAGAATAGAAAAAAATTAAATCCAGGTTGAAAATAACAAAATAAATATTAAAATCATCTAATACTTGAAAGCCTGGATTTTTAGCAATTTCTTAAACATTGAGAGAACAGGAGACAAACACCAGTCCACACTTTTGGAACAGCACAAAAAAAGTAGTCTTCTTGGAGATGACAGAAAGACCTGAGTCTGGTTAACAGGACATATTCTAATTTGCTGATATTAAGAACTAAATTTTACAATTTTACAGAAAGTCCCTTACACCCTAAACCAGGGGTAGGCAACCGTGGCTCTTTTATGACTCGTGGACTTCAACTCCCAGAATTCCTGAGCCAGCCGTAAAAGAGCCACGGTTGCCTACCCCTGCCCTAAACCCATTTCAATTTTGAAACTGTGGCCAGTAAACCAACTGCTAATTTCAAGGATAGCCAGCAATGACAAAGATTGTTCTTTCTGTTTAATCATCGTACTTTGGAGTTTTTTAAACAGGTGCCCTCCAGGTATATAGTAAAGTAAAGGTAAAGGTTCCCCCGCACATGCGTGCTAGTCGTTTCTGACTCTAGGGGCCGGTGCTCATCTCCGTTTCATAGCCGAAGAGCCAGCGCTTGTCCGAGGACGTCTCCGTGGTCATGTGGCCGGCATGACTAGACGCCAAAGGCGCACGGAAGGCTGTTACCTTCCCACCGTAGTGGTCCCTATTTGTCTACTTGCATTTTTACGTGCTTTCGAACTGCTAGGTTGGCAGAAGCTGGGACGAGTAACAGGCGCTCACTCTGTTATGCGGCACTCGGGATTCGACCCGCCAAACTGCCGACCTTCCGATCGACAAGTTCAGCGTCCTAACCCACTGAGCCACCGCGTATATAAACTCCTATAATTCCAAATCATGATTCCAAATCATAAAGTTGGTTTATCTAAGAGGATGACAGAAAAGCAGCTTACCGCTAGTGAAAGAGATCAGAAAGCCATCTGGTGTGGTGGTTAAGGCATCACACTATAAACCTGGAATCTGTAAGTTCTACCTAGTCCTGCCTAAGGCATGAAGCCAGCTGTCTGATTTTGATCAGTCGTTGCCTCTCATTTGACCAGTCACTCCCTCAAGAAAGGAGGCAATGGCAAAACACTTCTTAAAAAACAACTTTGCCTAGCAAACTTCAGGGACTACTAAAGGCAGTCGCTAGGAGTGGAAGGAAGGAAGGAAGGAAGGAAGGAAGGAAGGAAGGAAGGAAGGAAGGAAGGAAGGAAGGAAGAAAGAAAGATTGATTCCTATTCAACTTATAAAGCACTTTTCAGGACTTTGGAGGAGAAAAAAATCAACCCTTTGTAGGGAAGTTAAAGTGTTGGGAGAAAAAAATAAAGCTACATGTAAAATCCCACTTTAATTCTAAAATTAAGACATTTTGGCTCAGTAAGTCTCAAAAACTACAGTTGAATTAGCCTTTTGTTAATTAGCTCCCTTTCAATGATGCTTCCTCTCCCATACCTAATCAGCTTGTGCCTATTGTCATGGAATTGTTTCAAAAGCAAGGAAGCCTGCAAAATACTCTTAATGAAAATAAAACCAGAATGCTGCATAAATACAACATTATGTTAAAATGCCAGGCAATTGCAATGCATATGCTTAACTGAATGTAAGCATAGAATCTGGCAGAAAGCCCAGTTTTGGTCAATAAAATTATTACTGGTTTCCCTAAAAAAAATACTTTTCCTAGGAAATGACGGAATGCACTTCTATCTCTTCAGAAGCCCACTTAGCATAACTACAGGCAGTCCTCAACTTATGACCATAACTGAACCCAAAATTTCCATTGCTAACCAAGGCAGTTATGAAGTGAGTTTTGCCCTGTTTTACAACTTTTTTTTGCCACAGTTATTAAGCACTCCAGTTGTTTAAGAAAACCACATTGTTGTAAAGCACATCAGGCTTCTCCCATTAACTTTGCTTGTTGGAAGCAGCTGGGAAGGTTACAAACAGTGTTCACATGACCTGGAGACTACAATTGTCATAAATACATGCCAGTTGCCAAGTGAATTTTGAGAAGGTGACCCTGGGCGTGCTGCAACGGTTGTATGTAAAATGGTCATTAAGTCACTTTTTTCAATGCTGTTGTCACTATGAACAGTCACTAAATGAGTAGTTGTAGGTTGAGAACTACCTGTGCCACCTCATCAGTACAGAGGAGACTGTACTAAAACCACCACTGGCATTATCAAGCAGCAGAAATCTTTTGTTGCAAGTCAATGATATAAGGATGGTTTTCTAGATCAGGAGTTCCCAACTCCCGGTCTGTGGACCGGTACCAGGCCGCGGCATGCCAGTAACCGATCCGCACAAACAAGCAAAGCCCCAACCGCGGGATGCAGGCAGCACACAAAACCATGCACTCTCTGGTCCATGGAAAAACGTCTCTCCACGGAACCGGTCCCTGGTGCCCAAAAGGTTGGGGACCTCTGTACTAGATTATCCCTTCCCACATACTGTATGCTCCCCTCCCCAGTTTTCAAATTCTAGTAAATAAATTATTGTCCTGGTGATTACATTTACATTGCTCTGAATAATCTATCCTATGAAATGAAAAGCATCAGGGAAGCTTAACTTGCTTTGTTCACTCAACAAACATATTTAATCTGTAACTACTGCAAAACCTTAAGTAGGCGTGCTAGTAACGTCTTTGAATATGAACTGGTGTGAGCCACAAGGCATATCTGCCCACTGTAATTGCTTGGAGCCAGAACTGTAATATAGAAAAAAATGACCAATACTGACCTTTCTTTGCCAAACTATTATTGGGTTCATATTTTTCAATCAGTTGTTGAACCTGTTCTTGCTTCAAGGGCGGATACAGAATTTCATTTAACCGTGGGTCTCTCTGCTTGAAGTTTATAAATTCCATCATCTGGTCCACAGTTAGATACGGTCTGCTCTTTGCCCCTCTGATAAAAAGAAAAACCATTGAAAGATAAAGAAAAAGAAAAGCAATGTGAGCAAGCATCCTACCTATCTTCTTCTGTTATGTTTCCTGGGTGTGCTAATACACACGAGAACAAGCTCTTGAAGCGTAGGTTTACACTGATAATGGACTAGTTGTTTGATTATATTCCATTTTATTGAGCTTCATGTAACTTCCTCCTCTCTCCCACATTGTATTAAAAACTGGAAGGGATGGAGAATGCTGCCAAGGATGCTAAGTCTATAACTCAAGGACTATCTCTAAGCCTGAAGCTACAATGCAGAGAGGATTGATAGGCTAACACTTACTATTAATTTTACTGGATCTAAAGTAACTATTGTTCCTGAATATCTGCCTTCATTGTTTTGCCTATACAGGTAGACCTTGACTTACAACAGTTCATTTAGTGACCATTCAAAGTTTCATCGGCACTGAAAAAAGTGAGTTATGACCATTTTTCACAGTTATGACCTTTGCAGCCTCCCCATGATCACGTGATCAAAATTCAGAGGCTTGGGAACTGGCTCATATTTATGACTGTTGTCATGTCCCAAGGTCATGTGATCCACTTCTGTGACCTTCTGACAAGCAAAGTCAATGGGGGAAGCCAGATTCACTTAACAACCGGGTTACTAATTTATCAACTGCAGTGATTCATGTAACCAATGAGGCAAGAAAGGTCATAAAATGGGGCAAAACTCACGTAACAAATGTCTCACTTAACCACAGAAATGTGGGGTTCAATTGTGGTCGTAAGTCGAGTACTACCTGTAGAAGATATAATATAAAACAACAAAAATCACCTTCTTTGTCCTTTTACAATCTAACCAAAATGTGAAAGGAACAAAAAAACACCAGAGATAAATTACATGTTATGGTTTCTTTGCTTCTCTGGGGCTCATGGATCCGTGTGAAAGGCATTGGAAAATGCACATATTAATTGGGCACAGATGAAGTTTCTTCAAAACATTTTCTAGGGGAACAAGGGTCACATGAGGAACAGTGAGCATATGAACTAGGCAGAACCACATCACAGATGAGTAGTACCGAGTTTTCTATATATTCTCTCATTCTTGAAGAAAGACAGTTCCCTGCTGTTTTCAAACTGATTAGCCACTGGTTTTTCTTCGCAGAAGTATACGGAGTATGTAAAAAATGAATTCTAGGTCCACAGAAGTTCCTACGACCGCAAGTTTCCCAAACGTGATTTGTAAGATGCGATTCTTTTGTAAACCATTAAAAATTCAATCATGCCTTTCTCAATGTCATATGGGACAATTTGTTAAAAGATGAAAGCATCCCCATAATGATATTATTTTTTTCTGTTTGATCCAAACTCATCAGACCCTCATTGGCTCACTTCGAACAGCCACTGCCACAAGTTTATACTTGCAAATAGGCCTGCCACTTTTCCTCATATTATCATCAAATGCCATCAAGACACAGTGCTGCAGAAGCAGCATCTACCGACATCCTTTAGGGAGAAAATAAAATTATAGAGCTATAGCTAAAACGTCGGAAAAACCAGACTAGGAAATTCTATGTAACTCATAACTCCTGACAAAAGAATATGTGTTTAAAAGCTCTGACACCAATTTTTAAAAATTGGAGCAATTTTGAGAGGAAAGATTTAAAATACAGAACTTGAAGAGAGTGTGGTAGCAGAGAAAAGAATTTAAACATTTGTCCAACCAGAATTGCTCCATTTCAATCATGTCCTCCTCCAACTTTCTTTCTCTCTCCAGATAATTCCAACTGTATCCATATTGGTGTCAGTATTCTCTTTCATGCATCTACAGTTAAAGTCCCTCTAAATTCCAAGGAATTCCATACCGAAGGCATGACTATTAAAACCATAAGGAAAAGGAATACATCTGATATTCATTGTTAAACTGTTTGGGTTTTCCGTAACATTAGAATATGAAATAATAGCAGCTCAGCTGTCAATTTAATTTTATATTGAATGCAAGCACTGACAATAGGCACTGTACTACATTGTCTTCTGACTTATCTTTCTGTTATGTTGAAAAGATTATCAAGGCATGTACTGCCCAGTGGGTACCTCCTGACCACTTTGTTTACCTGGAGCTCAAACCAGTTATGTCAGAAGATAAATATAATCTGACGGTTACATTCCATTAGGAATATTGTATTGTTAATGTTCAAGAGATCAACGAAAGTGGTCGAGCCTTACAGAGAAAAGTTGTGACTCTCAGAACAGCTGATACATTAAAATAATAAAACAAAAATATCCCAAACTCTGGTGATCAAAGGATGATGCTAGAACTGGAAGAAAGCAATTTTCCATTGGGAAAAATATTATAACAAATACAGAAGTGAAGAAAAATGTAGGTTTCTACAACTCCTTACAGTTCTAGGAAGATGTGGTCAATTTCAGGTCGAGGACACAAGTTGCTCAAAAACTCCCTATATATTTCTGGAGTGAAGTCCTCTTGAGGAATGGAATCATTCTGGAGAGGAATTAAAACACAGCATGTAAAGTAATGATTTTTCAAAGTTGTTGTTCCTTCTCAATTGTTCAGTTTTTTTCAAAACTTTCAATCTGCTAACAGTTCTACTAAATTTCTTCTAATTTACTTGGCTCTTGTACCTCCTTGGTGTTTTGCTGAATATTTGTTACAATCAATCTTTATTTATGGTTACAGACCAGAATTAAAAATTAAAATGTTAAAACAAAACAAAACAGACATAATAGTATATTACAGTTAGTGATGAGATGGGCATCCAAACTCTGCCTAATTTTACGGACAATATAGCAGAATTTAGCTATGTTCAAAGAAACTATATCATACTGATCCAATAGTAATCATTGTACATAAAAGAGACCAGAATTTCCCAGATATTTTGTCAGATAAAGAGTTATAAAATGAGTGCATGAATCTGTACAGAGGTTGCAAAACACATAACAGGACATGAGATGTGGTTTCAATGGCCCCTTGTCCACTGGGGAACAATCTCAGTTCATATGGGACTTTTTTGTATTGACCCTCCAGAATTGCTGTGGAGAGACCATTACAACATGCCAGAATAAGAGTCCTCTGAAATTTAGAAACAGTTAATATAAATGTCTCACGGGTTTGCGAAGCAAGGCCTGACTGCTCAAGAAAACATTCTTGGGTAGAACAGACAGATCCTGTTTGACTTCCTAGTTTTTAATATATTGTTTAAATACACCAAATGCATGCTCCTAGCCCATCAGTGAGACCTCCTCCAAGTTGCTGGAGTATTTTTAATCCGTGTTGATTTACAATTATCTTCCATAAGGAGGGGGCTCAGATCTGCATCCTATTTTCTTACACCCATTTACACCCAGCATCCTTATTGAGTTTCCAATATGACTTTTTTATTCCTCCAGCAAACAGTCAGTATCATATTCTCCCATTTTCAATGGTGCAAAAAAACAGTATCTCAAACTATACTTGAATACCTTGAGACTGTAGACTTATCAGGAAAAGAAAATGAAAAAATGGAATGAAATTTTGATTTAATGGGTCAATTTGAGAAGGGGCTGTCTTTTAGTCTTGGAGAGTGCTAGATGTGAAGCTTTTAAATCAATTTTTCATAAATATCAACCTCAGTCCAGTTTGTTGTCATACAACAATAGTAGAACGTAAATTATATGTGGTGGAATTATTCATTTTCCCAACTTCAAAATTCATTTTTCTATAACCAATAAGAACAAGAATGCATTGCTTGCACTGCATTATTTATTTTCTGTAAAAGTTGAAATAATATAAAACAGAAATATAACCTATGTATCCCCGGAATAACTGTCAAGTTAAAATCAGCATTTCACAATTACTATCGTAAAAATATTTCTACCCGTCTAAAAGAATCACAGGGAACATTCTTTCAGCTATGCTGTTAAAACCAAAAATTCACAAGTTTCCATTACTGACCAACTTTCACAAATTGGAGCACTGTATGTCATCTTGATTGCTTAACTGAACAGCTTCCAAATTGCTAGATTTACTAAAAGAGACTACTTGAAATATGGAAGAAATTTATAACAAAGATCAACAACTGCTGGAACGGACCTTATGCTAAAAAAGAAAAAAAATGGATTTATTTGACCATAGTTAAGATGGGAGATGTCCTTTTGATGTCCATCTCCCATGTTAATGTGTTGTGTATTGAAGTTATTTGTTTGTTTTTTCTTAAAGGAGAAATGTCTCTGTTGTTGAGGTTAAACTTTAGATTTAGATGAGGATAAGGTAAAGGTAAAGGTTCCCCCGCACATGCGTGCTAGTCGTTTCCGACTCTAGGGGCCGGTGCTCATCTCTGTTTCAAAGCTGAAGAGCCAGCGCTTGTCCGAGGACGTCTCCGTGGTCATGTGGCCGGCATGACTGGACGCCAAAGGCGCACAGAACGCTGTTACCTTCCCACCGGAGTGGTCCCTATTTTTCTACTTGCATTTTTACGTGCTTTCGAACTGCTAGGTTGGCAGAAGCTGGGACAAGTAACAGGCGCTCACTCTGTTACGCGGCACTCGGGATTCGACCCGCCAAACTGCCGACCTTCTGATCGACAAGCTCAGCGTCCTAACCCACTGAGCCACCGCGTCCCTATTAGATGAGGATACTGGGACCTTTTTATGCTTTTTAAAGGGAGTTTTGCCTACGGTTGAGAAATGGGAGTTTTATATTTGTTAAATTTAATATTTTAAACCTCTGGAGTTTTTGCTGACAATTGGGTAAGAAGAAGATGTAATTATTTGATTCGTTTATTACTAAAAGATGGATTATGGAATTAAGAGTAAGTGATGAAAAGAAAATTAGGAGATTGTACTTCTGATGAGAAGTAGCTACCTTAAAGGGGGAAAATTGTATTCTTTTTATTTCATCAGTTGTTTTTTAGCAAAAATATTTTTAAAAAGACTGAGCAGCTCCCATATCTGTAAGGTCCAAATGCTATTCTGATCTGGTTAGACTGGAAACATATTAATTATTAATGGATGTTTCATTTCCTCTCTGTCTCTTTATCTGCCACCAGATAGTGAACTCCCTTCCTATTCTTACCTTATACTTCCTGCCAACTAACTGTTGCTGTATTGTCTTTATTTCCAAATATTGCTCCAAAGAAATTTTCTCAACTATCAACGTAGTTTGAAAAGGTCATCAATTTGAATGCAAGTGACTGGAATTGAAAACCATTTCAGAGCCAATCAAGAAGTCTTTTCTGACAACTGTAATTTTTTATCCATTATTGGTCAATCACAAATCTTTTCCATATAAATCTGGTAATTTAAAATGAATCTGTTTACTGTTTAATAGAAATGCAGCATTTCCCATCTATAACTCTCTTTTTTTGGTAGCTGATTACAGTTTTTTTAAAAAAATGTTTTAGCATTTTAAAAAAGAAAATCTGGCATGTCTCCTTATGGAGAAACACTACATTACGTTTTTGTTATCTTGTTTCTGTTATTTCCCATAATAACTGAAAAAATTAATTTCATTTAAATATTTGTGTTAAAATTATTTTCCGTACAAGTGAATCACATTGCATTTAGTTAATTGAAGGGTATGCATGCCTCCAAAACCAATAAAGTCCTTTCAAAAGTCTAACAACCCTCCCCCCCCCCTTCAAACTATGCATCTTTTTGTTTCACTTTTATTCTGATCTGGTAAAGCTATCAGCCAGTTGAGGATTTTTAAAATATTTTCATGTTGTTATCTTCTTAAAATAAATTCTTATTTTTTCAACTACTTTCCAACATTGCTTATAACATGCATTGGATTTCTTTCATTACACTTTTACTTCTTGCTGAAAATTAAAGTTATGCTATTCACGAAATCCCCTAGCCAAACTGTAACTCCAACTCTGTTCTTGTCAAAGTCAACCCTAGATGTCTTCTAAAGTAGGGGTGCCCAATCCCCGGGCTGTCGACCGGCACTGGGCTGCAGCATGCCAGAAACTGGTCCATGCGAACAAGTGAAGCCCCAACTATGGGATGCAGGCAGCATATGAAACCACAACCCCTTCCGGTCCGTGGAAAAACCTCTCACCACAGAACTGGTCCCTGGTGCCCAAAAGGTTGGGGGCCACTTGTTCTAAGGTGTAGGGCTCCAAATGCATGACTCATCCTGACGTAATCATGGTGAATTGCACATATATTGTGGGACACTAGCAGAAGCAGCATCAGTCAACCACTGCAGTGAGATAACAAAGTGTAAGGGAGCAGACAGAAATGTTACTCAGTGGCAGAGTTCTGCGGAATAATAAGTACATGCATTTTGAAAAAAAATGTTGTTCGAAGGCTGTATAACCATGTACAACTTCTCATACATGACATACCTCCAACAGCAAATACTTTTACACATTGCCTCTTATTTATCCAGGGTTTTTTCAACTATTTTGATACGCTGACTAGCAGCTATTAAATTAGTAGTTCAGTATCACAGCCATTTAGCATTTTGTGATTGGGACTGTGCTTGAGTAAGTATTTTTTGTAAAAGTACAAAAATGTTCTGATTTTAGCTCTTTTAAGTATATTAGGTCTTTTCCTGTAAGCTAGTATATCCTCTTGTATCATTTACTCTTTCAAAACTTTTAAACTTCTCAACCTCTGTAACCATAAACTGAATTGGGTTTAAACTTAGTCATTATTTATTTATTAAATTAAATCATGACCAAAATTATTTATTTATTTTCATTTTGAAGAATTTAGTTGCAGTACCTAGCTGTGAAGAATAAAACTAAGCATTCACCTAAACAATTCTAAAAAACAAACTTCTCATCTTAAATTTATCTGCTGAAATAAATAAGATGCACCAACCTATTCATCTTTCTCGGTTCAAACAAATCTTTATTTTTCCCCCTTACTATATCAATACAGAAGCTGGCTACTTCAATCTACAGACATATGATTGCAAAATTAAGATGCCATACCATCATAATCATTTTTGATGGGAATATTTGGATTTGCATACCAACTATTCTCCAGGAGTGTAAGTGGTTTAAGCACAGATCTTCTTTCATTTTATCCATATAAATACCTTGTATAGAAGACTGGTCAGAAACAGAACATTGATTTCATTTGTATGCATTGTCATCAGAATCTTTATACTGTATGTTTTCAATTTTGTAAAGCTTTTATAATCAATTTTAATGGATTTTAAAGGATTTTTTTAATTCCACCTTTTTCATATACAACTCATGATTGTTAATATGTAAATATTTCTTCCCGCTCCTATTTTCCCCACAGCAACAAACATGTGAAGTGAGTTGGGCTGAGAGTGATTGGCCCAACTGGTTTTCACGCCTAAGGTGGCACTAGAACTCACAATCTCTTGGTTTCTAGGCCAACTTAACCATTACCCATTTTAGCTATTATGTTACATTATTGTTGCACAATTTGTTGTTCACTCTTTTGCTCTGATCAATGGTGAAATATATCATTGTATTTATTTATTCATCCTGTAAATTTCCACGGGAGGGGTCAATTGAACCTGGGTCTCCCAAGCCTAGTCTATCTTCTTAACTAGATGATAACCAGTGATAGAAAGACTGGACAGAAAGAGATTTCATGAGAAATCTACGTATTTCATGCTCTTCTACGTATTGAGAACAATGCAACCACACTGGCAGCAGGAAAAGGTCAGGCAAAGGTGAGTTTGCCTACAGAAAATGTTTGCTTTTTATTTTCCCCCAACCCACTTCACAGAGCAGATAGATTGGAGAGAAAAAGATTTCAAGAGAGTACTGTAAATTGTCTGTGTAGCATGCCAACGGATACCAGCCCCAGACTGCCAGTTTGACATTGCTTTCGATGTGTAGAAGAGCAAATATACTCTCTTGAAATCTCTCTCTCCAATTTTTCTGCTCTCGTATTCCTGTGAAATCCCTTCCTCTCCAATCTCTGCTCTGCGGGAGGAGAAGAAACTATAAGTCAAGACAAGACTAGTACCGCCTATAATGACAATGTCATGATTGAGGTATGCTGTGGAGGCAGTAAATGAGCTGTAAAAAATTTTTCAGCACCACTGTATTTTCAAATAATTGCTGAATGAATGGTCAGTAAATGAGGATGACATGGTACACACTCCAAATTAAAAATACACATTCTGCTTCTAAAGTCTCAATGTTAACAATTATTACATGTAAATGAAGGGTGTGAACCATATAACATTTAGCTTTTTGCACTAAGTATTATACTTTAATGGGTTTCTATTTCTGTAGAACATTCAAACAGTTAATTCTTTGCTACTCAGGGAAAGTCACTGACAAATTTTGCTGTAATATACTGTGTAATATACTACATTATCAGAAACATGATAAAAATCATTATGTAGAAAGTATCAAGAGAGATAACAAAAATAATTAAGCTTATGCAAAATTATAGAGAGTGGATGGGTAAACATTTGCTTATGGGAAGGTACTCCTGAAATGTCAAAGTAAACATAAAAGGTTTTGATCAAATATACAAGAATGTAGCAAACGTACGCCTAATTTGCTTAAATACTGCTGTGTTGAGAGAAATTCTAAGATAGGAAAGCCATAGCCATTATTTATCTCTTTGCTTTGTACAACTACTAAGGAAATAAAAACTGGCTATATAAAAGATACTGTTGTCAACTTTCTTACTTCTGTTTTTTGTTAATTTGGGGTTGTTTTTTTAAATAGACAGGGCCTTTTCCCCCACAACATCCCAGTGACTGGAAAAATTCCCCGGAGCCAATAGAAAGATCAAGTGATGTTCCACATTTGCCTCCCCTCTTTAAGATATCTGCATTTCATGTTGGGTTGTCTTTCAAGAATAACCTAAAAGCTTTAGCTATGAAGCTTTCAAAAGGAAAAGCGAGAAAAATACGCATCCCATTAGTTGATAAATAACTTCATTGGCCACCAAAAATGGGCAGAATGTTGACTTTGACTGAACAAACCAGAGGCCATCTTGAACTAGAGTATCTGGAATACAACTTCCCCTTTCAACATTGCTGCTTTAACATTAAATGTGCCCAACTTCATCTCTGCAGCTTGTGGGTGGCTATCAGTCAGCCCATTAGGCAGACCAGAACAGAAAATCAACTCTACAGGCTAGAGTTGACTAGAACTATATCTTATTGAGATAGGCTATAATAACAAAAGCTTGCCAGCATGATTGTGCTATATCTCCTCCCCAAATTTATCCCAATGAACCAGAGGGAGTCTGTCTGAATTACTTCTGAATGTTATCTTGCTTCCCAGGACATAATTTTCATCCCTCTTTGCTTATGTAACAGTTCTTGCATATTTCTGTCATGGTAATTTCCCTTCCTCTTTATACTATTAAAGCTGCATAATATTTTTCTTGGTGCCTTTTATTTTTGGAGAATTCTTAACATCCCATATGCATCTTTGTGGCATGTAGGAGGAAAGCTTACTAATCAGATAATCCTCAGTGTCTCTCCCCATCAGAGGGAATCAGCGTTGCCTGCAAAAAGAGACTGATGAGACACTTTTCCATACTGAATGCTTTTGTCTACTGTCAGCATGGATCAGGATGTACGTGAAGGCAAGAATTAAATAATTTTACATTTTTCCTACCACAAAGACACATTCCACGTTGATTAAACCAAAAGTTGGCAATATATCATATATCCTCACACATCTGCTCACCAGGCTCTCTCAGTTCCACCTACCCAGGAGTTTCTCCATCTCTTGTTTGGCTATCAGTAATCAGCACTGATTTCCCTAAGCACTTATTACAAACTCTGCTTCTGTTCAGGTTTTCTATGGCAAAGTTGCTTCTACTGTTTAACCTTATGTCTAAAGATTTACAGTGCATTTTTTAAAAAAAATGGGTGTTTTATAATGTAGTCCTTAAAAGGTTTTGCCACCCATCCCAATTTTAAAGATGGGGGCATACATCATTTCAGACTCAAGATTTCACTCTCCGAAATGTGTAGGAGACGAACTGCCACTGAGAACCACCCCTAGAGCTCTTCTTCCTTAGATTCAGATCGAAGCACTTTAGACTCTTTTGGGGAAACGTATGACATGATATTCTCTTGCCCTGCTGGAATTTGGCAAAATGCTGAATACATTTCTCCAGAACATCAAAATCCCTGTTGAGGCTCTGACATATTTTTCTTTTTCTACCCCAGTGCTACTCGTTAAAACAACAGCCAATATCTTTCAGTAAAAAAGCCAGTTAAGAGTAGATACAGCAAATTTGCTAAGCTGGAATCCCATTAGAATGCTGAGCGATAGGATGTGCCCAGAGACTAGTGTATAAGCTTATTGGTGCTTGAAAAATTCTAGAACTGACACACACTAGAACTAATATCAGAGTGGCTGGATTGCATGGCTGGAAGAGAAGCAGTGGTCAACGTTTCTTATTTAAAGCAGAGGAAAAAGGTTTCAATACTTACTCTAGCAGATGGAAGATTACAAGCTTCCAGTGCAGTCTCAACACGCTTTCTGTCAGAGGAGAATAAGCGATAAATGCTGCAAAATTAAAAAAAGAAGAGTAAGGGTCTTCACTAATCCCTCATATATTCTTGATCTGCTGGCATCACACTGTCCAAAAGATTGCCCCCCCTCTCTGTCTTTCTGTCTCTGTCTCTCCAATGAATTTCTGTAGTTGGCTATCTCTTTATTCATCTACTCAATGCCATCTAAATATCATTACTCTCCATCTAACTTTAGAACCAATTCAGACATTACAGAAAAATCCGTTTGAATCTGTTACCCTGCATTATTTGGGACAAGGTGACACAAGCAATGTCAAGTTGTTGAAGCTTAGGATGCACAATTTTTCAGACTGAGTTTTATATATTAGTAAGATATATTTTGGATGTAGGTAGAGGTGTGGAGGATTCTGTTAGAATGAATTTGCTAGAAGATAGTTCTTGCCCTTTCAGTTCTGCACGTGTTATACCCTGGACGGTATCTCTTTACTCTCCTACCATCCGGTAGGAGATATAGGAATATAGCCAGCCGTACCAACAGGCTGAAGAACAGCTTTTATCCGTGGGCTGTTAGGCTTTTGAATGGGATATAATCTTATGCAGAGTTGACTTGGGAGGCCGGTGTGTGGTGTAGTTGGTTCACATAGTGTGGTGGGATGGAGGGTTTGTTGTCACTGTGTGTTGGGGGGAGAGAGCACAGGGGGAGGCTCAGCTAATCTCAATGTACACATGTTGTACTTTGACAATAAAGGTTTATTTATTCCCTACCCTGAACAAAGTCAAATAATATTCTAGAACCATGTTGGAGATCCAGCTGATATTTATGAAGCACAGCTCTTGCTATCACTCACTTTCGACCCACACTAATGGAACCTGGGGTTCAGCAAACACCTGATTTACATCCCTACCCTACAGATCAAATGGCTGATATCAATCTGTAGCCTCCTATGCTTCCATGTTCATATCTTCCACCTAAATAGTAATCTAGGAAACTACTGGGCTGCCATTAGCAAACAAACTGAAAAGTGTTGCATATCCAATCTGTACAAAATAAATCTGATTCACTCAACTTTATTTTTATGCCCCTCAGCCATGGTCTTTTCCAATTCTTAATTTCTGAAACAAAGATTTTGTTCCCACTGTGGCGGCTAATCTAACCATGAGTTGTATCCTTGCACACTACAATTGGAAATCCCATATGATTTGCCAGAGACATTATGTTGCCTAAAGTAAAGGATTAAATTCCCCGCCCACCTCATTCCTGCTATTCCACATAGGGAACATCAATCAACAAGTAGTTGATCATACATCAACATTGATTATGTTATACTGTACTTAGTTGCACTTGTGGATAGCAGGTTAATTGAGAGTGCATTTCAGACTAGCTATATGAGAAACATGACTCTTCAGTCTGACATCTTGCCACTATTCTGGCTCAGTGTATGGTTAACCCAAGGGAGGCTTCATAGGATTGAATGCTCTTCTCTACTTATATTTCTTTTACAGAACAAAAGTTTCCAGTCGTGCCTTCTTTGTCACATGCTAACTCTCTATCTATGTTGGCATGTCTGTGTGTGGTGTGCAGAGTTCTTTTGTATGGTAAAACAACCAAAGACACCCCCCCTTCCCATGTACAACCTGAAATGGTATAATCCAAACACAGCTTGACCATCATACAGTGAAGAGTACTAAACAATGATGAAATTTCACGGCATGCTTCTATTTTTAAATGGTGCCTAGAATGTCAGTTTCATAATACTATAGAACATGCAATGACATTTTAAAGCTTCCAACAATCCAGTCATAATTGAGAAAGAACCTGTGGCTCAGCAAGTTAAAACAACTGCCTAATATACAATCAGCCCTGGTTCGAATCTCAGATAAAGGGTATGACTGACTGATGAGAACATAAAAGAGTTCGAAATGGCCATCTGGTAGCATATGGATGTTTATGATTGTTCTTTGTTTTTATACCCTGTACTTAGCTCTGCGAAGTGGGGGGGGGAGGGGGGAAAGGGGGGGAGGGGTAGGGAGGGATAGGTAGGGGGGAGGGGGGGATTGTTAAAGATAAAATGTATTTTAAAACTTTTCAATAAAAAAAAACAATCCAGTCATAATGGAACCCAACTTACTTCTTCAAATGGATACGCCCATCTGTAGTGACTTGCAATTTAAGTTTTGTGTACCTAAGAAAATAATGTGTTGTTGAGAAATCATTGCAACAATATTAGAACTTGCTTTATCTATTGTTGACCATAAAACAACCTTTGTTCTATTGAAGAAAATTATGTCACCAAAACAAAAAAAGCTTAAGAAAATGATATTTACCTGTAATGAATTTCTAAGTGCACCTTCTGAGGGAATAATCGAGTGCCCCCAGTGACTTAAAACAAAAATAGAATTTTGTTCAAGCTGCTTTGTTTTACACTATTCTTACATGTATAAAGTTCTATTATATGTACAGTATATGAATTCTGTATTCATATACAGAATCTGTACTCTGTTCATTAAAACGACATGGTTTGAAATAGGTTATGGATACAGAAAATTGGAAGACTTCATCTATGCAGAATTAGTGCAGGGAACCCTGCAGTGGACAGACAGATGGACCTGATGACCTCTTAGGTGACTTCCGTGTTCTTGCATTCAAGCTGCTAATGGCCCAGTTCTCTTCAAGCAGTTCACTTGTATCAGTGTGGATTTCAGACCCTCTTTAGCCACATGAGAAAGCCATTTTTCTTTCAGAAGAGAGGGACAGACTCAGCTGGTTAATTGGAAATAAATATCAATAACATAGGGCCCTGTGAAGTTTTGAAGGGATACTTGTACTTAAACAGACCAGGCCTATTAATGTTCACCAGATGCCTTCTAGTCAGTTATGCATGTATGTATCAGTGTTGGGATTCAAATATGTGAACAACTGGTTCTCTGTGTGGTTGCCACTTCCAGAAGTCCATTCTGGGCCTGGCCAACAAAAAATTAGCTATCGGTTCTGCCAAAGTGGTGCGAACTGGCTGAATCCCACCACTGGTATGTATGTATGTATGTATGCATGCTATGTATTCAATTTTTATAGCCATCCATCTCAGTCAATGACTCTGGGTAGCTTACAATAAAAAATACATATTACAATCAAGCTACTAAAACATTTTCAAACAATAAAAACAATAGAAGCAGCCAAAATAAATATACATCGCAGTTGAGATCCTTGGCTAGTTAGCACTGGAACTAGGAAATAGAGCCCTTAACACATCCCAGGCACGGGAACACAGCCAGGTTTTTAGGGTCTTATGAAAGGCTAACAGGGTTGGAGCCATTCTGATCTCCGAAGGGAGGATGTTCCATGGAGTAGGGGCCACCGTGGAAAAAGCCTATGTTCTAGTCCATGCTAGTCAACAGTCTATGACTGATGGGATCTGCCCGTTCTGCTGGATCTGGATGAAGTGCATCCAGATGCTAACCTGCCTAGTAAATATTGGTGAATAATCAGTAGGAGACAAGTGTGTTTGCAGTGCACCACAATGACCTCCTGGCTGGGTAACACACTGCATGCAGGACAGAGCTGCCCTGCCTGAAGCTCCCTCTGCACTGGCCTAAGTTGTTGTAGGCAGGCTGACTCTGCTTCATGTTGTAGGCAGTCCCAAAGCCACCCAGTTTAAAAGCACTTTGGTCAGTAATGAAAGAGGGAAGTGATAAGAACCTTCTCTTGTGGCATTGATCTGAAGTGGTTGAGGCCCTGCAGATTGTTTCAATTAAATCAAATGGCCTCTTTGCTTTCCCAGAGCAAATGCCATCATCCCCACTGTCCCAAAACACTTGCTTGAAATGAATCTACATTGTTTCGTAAAAAGCTTATTACTGTATACACTCGTGGGATTAGACTATGCATGGATAAACTGAACCCAGTTTGGGGGATGTATTTGAGGATCTAAAATTCTTGGCTTATCTGTGAATGTATGATAATACAGTAGCTACCTTATACATAATGAATCAAGCTGTCAGGAATTGCAAAAATGATGGGAAGAGAAAGGCAATACTATGCTTCCAATGCTTTTCACTGGTTTTACCCCCTGAAGTTAAGAAGCTGGCTTGGGAGTGAGGAAAAAAAAGGGGAAATGAACATTGCTGTAGGCAATTTTGCTGAAAAATTTCAACTGCCCATTTCTCCATATTCACTTAATCTTCAAACAAATCCTTCTCCTTTTCTTATTGGAAGATCCTATCCCTTGTTTATTCTCCTGCGAGATAAACAGGTTAGGTACTGCAACTTATTAAATTACCAGTATAATATTTATAACTTTGGTTTAAAGAAAACATTATTATTATTCCAGTTAATTCATAAGGAAGTCTGAGAAATCTTGGCAATGCAGTTCATCTGTACTTCTTTAGTGGAACCTAAATCTGAGTATCAATGATTTCATTCTTTGCATTGCCCTAGTCCAGCGTTTCCCAACCTTAGGAACTTGAAGATGCGTGGACTTCAACTCCCAGAATTCCCCAGCCAGCATAGCTGGCTGGTGAATTCTGGGAGTTGAAGTCCACGCATCTTCAAGTTCCTAAGGTTGGGAAACGCTGCCCTAGTCTATTAGATTTTTCAAAAAGGATTCATCTACAGAGCAGGAAACATCCGTATGGAACATGTGGTGCTGAAGAGCTGTTAATTCTTGGGGAATTCTTTTACAGAAGACATTAAGCTATGAAAGCGTTAGGAAAGTGAACACACCTTTCTGTGCATTACATTTTCTAGCCCAAAACAACATTTCACCATGATTTCACCATGATTTCATTACATATGCTTGTGTAAAACAGGTAGTTTAAATATACCTCCATTTGTTCTTATTCAATCATCTGCATGTCTGTAGACAAACTTGGCTATATTTAGGCATTTCCTCTTTAAGCTGAAAAAAGCGTCAACTATTTTTGCCCCAGGATATTGTCATCCACACCACCCTTTGTGCTTTTGTTTTCAAAGCCCTGTGGAACAACACATCATGCCTACAGATTCACAGGAACAGACTGACAGTTATTTGCTTATGAGGGCAAAGGCACAAGCGATTAAGAAAAGGGAGGTGGAACTCCTGTAGCCATTTACTCTTTAGCTAATAATAGATAGCACATCATAAGGAGATAAGCCTGTCATTTATTGTTTACAATCTTAAGCAGCAGTGTCAGAATTTCAGATTTGCTACTTCCAGCTAGCCAGTCGATAAGAATATGAATATGGTTGTAGAACTGCCCACTATTATTTATGCTATGTTGATTGGCAGGTTTAAGCAGTGGTGGGATTCAGGAGAACCGGTAGCTAATTTTTTGTTGCCCAGGCTCAGAATGGACTTCCAGAAGCGGCATCCACACGTAGAACCGGTTGTTCACATATTTGAATCCCACCACT
Organism: Vipera ursinii; assembly: GCF_947247035.1. NCBI lineage: Eukaryota > Metazoa > Chordata > Lepidosauria > Squamata > Viperidae > Vipera > Vipera ursinii. The sequence goes on from NC_139512.1 coordinate 203,164,935, forward strand.
GGGTTTAAGGTAATGCTTGCTAAATATTGTTACCACTGCAGATCCACTGCAGTGAATTCTGTTCAGAATTCTACTGGGATTCTATCCAGGGAATTGCTGGAATCAATCTCCAGAGAAAAAAGTTGTGTGGTGGTAGTGATGCTGGAGATTGCTCCTAGAGTTCCATGTTGAAAAGTCTTTTATATCTTTCTTTTTTTTTTAGGTTTAAAAAACTAGTGATAGTCACACAGTCATCCCAGGGCATGCTGAGCAAGGAGCCTCAAATTCTAACAGAACAACACATAACTTTAAACACGTAAGATTTTCATTTTTTAAAAATAAAATGACTAGACCCTCCTTCTTTTTTATAAAAATTATAAAGTAAGTGCAATATCCATCTGGCCCCAGCCAAATCGGGAGACGTCTGATCATGAATCTACTGCTAAAAACAGAGCAGACTCGGTGACTTACGAATCCTTACTACTGAAGGATTCAAACTAACCGTTTAAAGAACTTAGCTCAGGTTCCTGCTCTAACTTTTAATGGAGCATCTTTCAAGGTTCTCAGGAGACTTCTCAGGATGTTGCAGATTTCCTTCTCTGCTCATGAAACGCCAAATGTATCAGAGAGATCCTTCCTGAAAAATAGAGCTTTCTGCCACGTAACCATAAATAAGGATGAAAAGATTCCCTTCCCCACGCATAAGCTAAGTGGCAAAATTGTGGACTTCAGCATTCAAATACTTCACAGTCAGGAATCAGAAACTATATTTCTGGGGCCTAAACATGAACTAGACTGGCTTAACACACTATCTGTTGCTGTGACTCCCCTTATATATTCATTCCCAGAATAGGAGGCGTATTACTTAAAAGTATTAGGATGATGCTAATGGAAGCTCAGGCTACACCTATTTGAGCCATCATGGCTGAGCTTCTTAGTTCTGTTTCTAAAAAGATGTTTAGTTTGACATCTGGGTGGGAAAAGAGGAAAAAGCATGTTTACAGTGGCAGTAATCCATCATCATGCAAACAATTGGTAGCAATAATTCCTTCAGAAAGAAAAGGAAGCTGACACATAAGAAACTGAAGCAACTTCCCGCACAATAAGGAATTTGGTACTTACGCTTTTTCCAGAAAAGCATCCCTGGACATGTTCTGTGCCAGCAGGTTTGTTGCCAGACTGAAGACTTGTTCTGACCATTCCTAAACAGAAAAAAATTAAAAAGAAAAGAAATTCCATTTAGATTCATCCGGAGGCACTTTTCTTCAAGGATCTGGACAGACTCGAACACTGGGCACTATCTAACAAAATGAAATTCAACGGTGAAAAAAGTAAGGTTCTACATTTAGGCAGGAAAAATCAAATGCACAGGTATAGTATAGGTGGTACCTTGCTCAATAGTAGTAACTGTGAGAGAGATCTCGGAGTCCTAGTGAACAATCACTTCAATATGAGCCAGCAGTGTGCTGCAGCTGCCAAAAAAGCCAACACTGTGCTAGGCTGCATTAACAGAGGGATAGAATCAAGATCAAGTGAAGTACTAATACCACTTTACAATGCTTTGGTAAGGTCACACCTGGAATACTGCATCCAGTTTTGGTCACCACGATGTAAAAAAGATGTCGAGACTCTAGAAAGGGTACAGAGAAGAGCAACAAAGATGATTGGGGGACTGGAGGCTAAAACATGTAGGGAACGGTTGCTGGAATTGGGTATGTGTAGTATAATGAAGAGAAGGGTGAGGGGTGACATGATAGCAGTGTTCCAATATCTCAGGGGCTGCCACAAAGAAGAGGGAGCCAAGCTATTCTCCAAAGCACCTGAAAGCAGGACAAGAAGCAACGGATGGAAACTAGTCAAGGAGAGAAGCAACCTAGAACTAAGGAGAAACTTCCTGACAGTTAGAACAATTAACCAGTGGAACAACCTGCCTCCAGAGGTGGTGAATGCTCCAACACTGGAAGTTTTTAAGAAGAGACTGGCCAGCCATTTGTCTGAAATGGTATAGGATTTCCTGCCTGAGCAGGGGGTTGGACTAGATGACCTCCAAGGTCACTTCCAATTTCTTCTTCTTCTTCTTCTTCTTCTTCTTCTTCTTCTTCTTCTTCTTCTTCTTCTTCTTCTTCTTCTTCTTCTTCTTCTTCTTCTTCTTCTTCTTGTTATTATTATTATTATTATTATTATTATTATTATTATTATTATTATTATTATTATTATTATTATTATTATTACTTTTTGACATAGAGGTAAGTCCTCCGCCTGTGACCACAACTGGGCCCGGAATCTCAGTCACTGAGAGAAATGTTCATTAAGTCAGTTGCCACATGACCACTTCACTCAATACCCACAATCTTGGCTGGGCCAGTTGTGATTACTAAGCAACCATCTGGGTCATTCATCAGAATGCCAGGTGTGATTGGCAGAGGGAAGGCTCAGGCCTCCCAACACAGCTGGGTGCTCAGGTCCTTTCCCTGCCTGACAGGAGAGAGCAATCGCAATAACCTAGGTCAGGGGTAGGCAACCTCGGCTCTTTTATGACTCATAGACTTCAACTCCCAGAATTCCTGAGTCATAGAGGACTTACCTCTATGTCAAAAAGTTAATATAAATATATGATTACATTGTTACTAACAGAATCGTGTTTCTTGTTATTCATTCTTGTTTGCTTCTCTCTGCCAACATAATTACCCCATTCACCATGCTTTCTACTCCGTGCTGTTTCACACTTGTCCATAAACCTGCCCATTTCTGCTTGTTTGGTATACCTTTCCACCAACCTTGATTGTTTTCCTATGGGAAGGTTTAACTCGTGTCATCCTTTAAGGAGAAATAATAATAATAATAATAATAATAATAATAATAATAATAATAATAATAAGTAGTAGTAGTCAGCTAAGCTGACTCAGGAATTCTGGGAGTTGAAGTCTATGAGTCATAAAAGAGCCGAGGTTGCCTACCCCTGACCTAGGTGTTTGCTAGGATTTTCAAACATTTGAGATTAATTTCTCCAATGTACTGAGGGACAGACCTCAAATCTGGCAAAACACCAGTGAACGCTATTGTTCTGAAGGGCTCAAAATGTTAAAAAATGCCAGAATTTCCCCTCCCCCCCCAGCATCCTGAGCCTTTCAGAACAGTGGCATTTGCTAGCATTTTTCCCTCCCTCCCCTTTGGAAGTTGAGGAGTACCTGTATTCAAATATTATTTTATATACAGCAACAAAACCATAAGGAAGATTTGTATTATTGTCTCAATTGCGTAAGCCCACATGGCAGAGGTAATACTTAAATTTGGGTCTTCTTGGTTCATAAATCAGTTTTTGAGCCTCTATATTTTTTTCTTCCATCCAATTATCTCTGATTCTCAGAGACTGCCTAAACAAGTCCTTGCAGTTTTCTTAGCAAGGGTTTTCCAAAGTGGTTTGCCATTGCCTCCTTCCTAGGGCTGAGAGAAAGTGACTACAGTTATTGTTCAACATACAGCCACAACTGGGACTGGAATTTCACTTCACTAAGCATTGCGCTCATTAAATGAATCTTCATGTGACTGGATCTGATTTTTATGCCCATTTTTTTCAGAGGGCATTAATCACGAGTTGTTAAGCAAATCCATGTTCCCCAATTAACTTTGCTTGTTAGAAGCCTACTGTGAAGTTCGCAAATTGCAATCATGGGATTGCAGGACACTGTAGCCACCATAAATGTGAACTGATTAACAAGCATCCAAGTTGCAATCACATGACCGCTAGGGTGGTATGATGGCTATAACTTTGATGTTGAGTGGTAAGTCACTTTTCTGGGGCCGTCATAACCTTGAACTGTCATTAAACAAATGACATAAGTTGAGGACTACCTGTAGCCCAAGGTCACCCAGCTGGCTTTGTGCCTAAGTCAGGGCTAGAACTCCTAGGCTCCCAGTTTCTAGCTGTTGCTGTAAGCACTACACCAAACTGACTTCTACATTAGTTTTCTTTTATTAATATGCAAGAAAAGAACCATGGAGTTCAGACTATCTTTTGGAAGGTTAATGAATAAACCTCTTGATGATAATATAACAACCTCATTTCTATTTGAGCCACATTATGTAGCAGGAAACTGACATATTTTAATATTGACTTTACAGCTGCTTTAAGGGAGCATATACATGTGCTAAGATAATTGTGGAGGTCACAGAATTCCCCATGCCAGCTGCCTATTCCTTTTTCTTGATGGAAGTCTGATCTAATTTTTACTCTTATATTACAGTGAGAGCAACATTCATGAGAAAGCAAAAGTATGCAAGAAACACAGCAGCAAATGGTGAATTAAACGCTGTATGAGAAAAACAACTCCCAGCCAGGATATTTTATAAAACTGCAGTTCGCCAATTTAGGGAATGGGGATTCTGCTATGGATAATCAAGAACTGTGAAGATTAATTTGGACACTATGAACTGCTGGTCACGTGTCAAATTTCACTGAAGTAGCAGCAATTGCATGTTTTAATTAAAGGTTCCCACGCTCTGAAAAACGCAGGTGCCCAAAGCCTTCCTCCCTCCCTCCTGCATACAACATATTCTTCTTTCATTTCTTACCCTTATTCCCACATCTATGCTGATAGCTTGGAAAATCTTCTTGTAATCCAATCTTAAAATCTGAGGCTTATTATATGTAAGCTTCCCTGCTGTTCTCCTTCAATATTTGGTCTTGCAAATTCTCATCTTGCCAAATAACTCCCTTCCCTTTCCCGAAATTGATAATAAATCCCAATTTACAACGTTTCTCTAGAAACACTGCAAATACACTTGTCTTCAATCTCCTTGCCATAAAAGCATTCCCTCAGTAGTTCACTGTATACTTGGCGACCACAATATTGTTAGAACTACTCAAGACAGAATCCTTGTACAACACTGCACAACACTTGAGAGACTTGAAAATAGTTCTGATGCGTGTCCTAAAGGTGCTTTTCAGAAGGCAACTGGACTTTGGTTTTTTTCCTGAAAATATTTCAGTTCTCATCCAAGAAGCTTCTTAAATGTTTTATTTAAAACATTTTGTTTTGCTGAGAAACAAAACATTTTCAAGAAAAAACAGAAAGTCCAGTTGCCTTTTGAAAAAGCACTTTGGGACAACCATGGCCTGGATGATTGAGAATATCCATAGATAGTTTTGATATTTCATACCAAATGCATCCTTAGCCAACCATTTAAGCACTTCTTTTCCATCAGCGCATCAAAGAACTGGAAGAAATCTAAGAGGTCATCAACCTCCTACACACTATAGGATTCACCTCACCATCCGTGATAGGTGACTATGCAGCTTCTGTTCGAAAAACTTCAGTGAAGAAAAAGAAGCTATTATGCAATCTTCCTTCTGATTCTAACCTAAAGCATTTTAGGTGATCCAATCTCACCATGAAATTTTAATGGAAGGTAAAACAAGCAAAGATCTATTTCAATTGCATCAGTATTCTGTCTGAATGCCGGAGCTATTCTCCATTTTTCTCCCAAACCAAAAAAGGAATTCATTTGCACAAAAGCATACTTGTTGTAAAAAATAAAAACCAAAGTAAATATACAGGTGAAAATCGAAAAATTAGAATATCGTGCCAAAGTTCATTTATTTCAGTAATGCAACTTAAAAGGGGAAACTGATATATGAGATAGACTCAATACATGCAAAGCAAGATAGTTCAAGCCGTGATTTGTCATAATTGTGATGATTATGGCGTACAGCTCATGAAAACCCCAAATCCACAATCTCAGAAAATTAGAATATTGTGAAAAGGTGCAATATTCTAGGCTCAAAGTGGCCCACTCTAATCAGCTAATTAAGCCATAACACCTGCAAAGGGTTCCTGAGCCTTTAAATGGTCTCTCAGTCTGGTTCAGTAGGAATCACAATCATGGGGAAGACTGCTGACCTGACAGTTGTGCAGAAAACCATCATGGACACCCTCCACAAGGAGGGAAAGCCTCAAAAGGTAATTGCAAAAGAAGTTGGATGTTCCCAAAGTGCTGTATCAAAGCACATTAATAGAAAGTTATGTGGAAGGGAAAAGTGTGGAAGAAAAAGGTGCACAAGCAGCAGGGATGACCGCAGCCTGGAGAGGATTGTCAGGAAAAGGCCATTCAAAAGTGTTGGGGACTTTCACAAGGAGTGGACTGTGGCTGGAGTCAATGCATCAAGAGCCACCACACACAGACGGATCCTGGACATGGGCTTCAAATGTCGTATTCCTCTTGTCAAGCCGCTCCTGAACAACAAACAACGTCAGAAGTGTTTTACCTGGGCTAAAGAAAAACAGACCTGGTCTGTTGCTCAGTGGTCCAAAGTCCTCTTTTCTGATGAGAGCAACTTTTGCATCTCATTTGGAAACCAAGGACCCAGAGTCTGGAGGAAGAATGGAGAGGCACACACTGCAAGATGCCTGAAGTCCAGTGTGAAGTTTGCACAGTCTGTGTTGATTTGGGGAGCCATGTCATTTGCTGGTGTTGGTCCACTGTGCTTCATTAAGTCCAGGGTCAATGCAGCCGTCTACCAGGAGATTTTGGAGCACTTCATACTTCCTTCCACAGACGAGCTTTATGGGGATGCTGACTTCATTTTCCAGCAGGACTTGGCACTTGCCCACACTGCCAAAAGCACCAAAACCTGGTTCAATGACCGTGGGATTACTGTGCTTGATTGGCCAGCAAACTCGTCTGACCTGAACCCCATAGAGAATCTATGGGGCATTGCCAAGAGAAAGATGAGAGACATGAGACCGAACAACGCAGAAGAGCTGAAGGCTGCTATTGAAGCATCCTGGTCTTCCATAACACCTCAGAAGTGCCACAGGTTGACAACTTCCACGCCACACCGCATTGAGGCTGTAATTGCTGCAAAAGGGGCCCAAACCAAGTACTGAGTACATATGCATGCTTATACTTTTCAGAGGTCCGATATTGTTCTATGTACACTCCTTGTTTTATTGATTGCATGTAATATTCTAATTTTCTGAGATTGTGGATTTGGGGTTTTCATGAGCTGTACGCCATAATCATCACAATTATGACAAATCACAGCTTGAACTATCTTACTTTGCATCTAATGAGTCTATCTCATATATTACTTTCCCCTTTTAAGTTGCATTACTAAAATAAATGAACTTTTGCATGATATTCTAATTTTGTGAGTTTCACCTGTAATTATTCTGCAGATTAAATATGCTTCCTTTAATTCAAGAAATTAAACCAGGAGGGATTTTCTTATTAAGAACTTAATAAGCTCACACCTCCATATTCTGCCTAGCATTCAGCCCTTCTATACTGCATCTAATCTCTTCAACCAATTCTCCTTGCCCCTACTGAAAATTCTTCTACTTCTAATATCAAACTTGACTCACAAGTTTTAAAAGAAAGGGCCATTAAGATTAAAAAGGGGAGATATCAACATACACAAGAAACACTGAAGCATGTAGACCCTCCATATTAGAATTCTTTATTGGCCACCAAGTGTGATTGGACACACAAGGAATTTGTCTCCAGCACATAAGCTCTCAGTCTACATACAAGCGACAAGTGATAAATCATGATCATAATCATCATAAAATACATTCATCATAAATCATGGTACAACATAGTGATAATCATAGGATCCTAAATAAGCAGTCAACATAAATCATATTAGGATACTAAATAAAACAATTAATATAAACTGTAAAATACAGGCAATAAAGTTATAGTCATAAGAAGATAATGAAATAGATAATAGGAAAGTTGAGAAAGATAATAGTAATACAGCCCTACTAGGTAATTTGACAGTGTTGTGGGGATTAGATGTTTGGCAGAGTGATGGCATGGGGGGAAATGTGTCTAGTTGTTCTGGTATGCAGTACCCTATAGAGTCATCTTGAGGGAAGAAGTTGAAACAGTTTATGTCCAGGATGTGAGGGGTCTGTAGATAATTTCACAGCCCTCTTTCTGGTTTGTGTAGTATACAGGTCCTCAATGGAAGGCAGGCTGGGAGCAATTGTTTTTTCTGCAGTTCTAACTATCCATTGAAGTCTGTGTCTGTCTTGTTTGGTTTCAGGGCCAAACCAGACAGTTATAGAGGTGCAATTGACAGACTCAATAATTCCTTTGTAGAACTGTACTAGCAGCTCCTTGGGCAGTCTGAGTTTTCTCAGCTGGCATAGAAAGAACATTCCTTGTTGTGCTTTGTTGATGACTTTTTTGATGTTAGGGGTCCATTTTAAGTCTTGGTATATTATAGTACATAGAAAGTTGAAGGTCTCTACTACAGATACCGTATTGTCTAGAACAGCATGGTTAGCAACTCAGAATCTCTCTTAGGGGAAGTGTATATCTCTGGTCACACTCCGTATGCCCTTATCAGCAGAATAAGGGGATAAGACAGAACCCATTTTTTGCACATATCAGGGAGTAAATGTTTATGAAAAATATGGAAAACAATTATAATATTTGATTGATAATGTGACATCAAGTTCTTGGCAAGATACTTTGGTAGTGATTTGCTCTAGCCGCCTTCGTAGGGATGAAAGAAAGTGATTTTGAACCCACAATGACACTGAATAATTTTAAATAGAAAGTCTAAACTCAGTAATTAAAATTCACATTTTTTAAGGAGGAATAGCGTGTTAAGTATCAGATCAATACATGCAGAATCAAGCAAAGAAATAATATAGGCAGACCAATAGAGGACGATGATGATTATTTGTCAGAATGGTAGAATCATGGAAGTAAATCTTCCTCCCTTAATATGTTAGACTAAAATTCCCACAAGGCCCATCAGTGTGAGCATGGAAATTTGAGTGGCTCAATATATCTAGAGCAGAGGTCCCCAACCTTTTGGGCACCAGGGACTGGTTACATGGAGAGAAATTTTTCCACGGACCGGAGGGGGTGTGGTTTTGTGTGCTGCCTGCATCCTGTGGGTGGAGCTTTCCTTTTTGTGCAGACCAGTTGCTGGCACGCCATGGCCCGGTACTGGTCCACGGACTGGGGGTTGGGGACCCCTGATTGGAGAGTACCAGGTTGTTAAAAAAAATGAAGAGGGAGGAAAATTCCAAATATGAACTTCCTTTACAGTGAAGGAAGTTTTAGTTTCAGGTTTCCCAGACTAATTTAGGATTCAGGCAGTCAAGCAAACAAACAAATAAATAAAGCAAAGCTCCTTGTTTCTTCTTGTTACAAGACATAGGCGGTCTATTATCTTGGGTTTCTATGATTTCAAAAGGAACAAGGTAATCCTTTTATCGTTAGCTTCTTATCAAGGCTGTGGCTCATCCAACATTTTATCCTGTCTTGTCTTGCTTTTTCACTTTCCAAAATAACCAACTCCTTCTTTCACATTCCAATGTTGGAAGAAATAATAATATGTTTTAATTCTCCTTGTGACACTAAACGCTACAAAGATTAAGCATAAAAAAGGTCACACCTCAAAATACTTTTGGTGTAAAAATAGAACATTCCTCACACATCTAAAATTCACATTCTAATGATAATAATTGGATTTGTTTTTAGACAAAGCACGAACATCATTTCATTTGAAATGCAGCCTCCTGCCTCTCTGCTCTGTAATTCTGTCTGTTTTGAAAAACTGGAGGACTGTTTTTATTTGCTTGCTTCCATCCTTAAACCCCCATTTGTTTCTTAGTGTCAAACATTACAGTCCTGCATTGATACATATTAAGTAGAACTAAGAAAAGTCCTTTTAATACCCTTCATCTAAGCAAAATGGAGAACAGAGGCTTGAACATTTGATTATATAGATTTGACAGTTTGTAGGTATCTCAAGTACACAATTCTCACTAGTATCCCTGGGTGGCCATTTATCTACTGCCAAGACAGATGAAATACATCATTCAAAGGAAGGACTCAGCATCCTTAAAGACATACCATGAATTGCATAGATTTTGAACACGCAGACACACATTTAGAAAAGATGACCGTGACTTGAAATACAAGATGGCATGGGAAAGAATGTCTGGGCAGCCTCCAGTATGTTTGTTCCCTCTGCCATCCTGGACGAACTTAAATTGGAAATGTGCCTATAGTTCACCTTAAACCATTTTGGCTACCCTGATAGCCCTGATTCTTGAAGGTATGGTTCCTTTCTCAGTGACAGGTAGCTCTTCTAATTTTTGTGTCCAGCAGCAATGCCTTTTCTCCATAGGAAATGCAGGACAAATGAAGGAATTCTAGAACTGATGTGTTCTTATATCTCTAACCTTCTAAGTACAAAATTCTGGAATCCTTTCAAGAGAAACTCAATAGAGGAAACTAGAGGTGGAATCCTAAGCAAGGAGGTAGCTATGTAAACATATTCTCCCCCAGAGTTCCTAGTACCCTTCCTTGTACAAGTAGTATAAACTCCCTCTTTATTTTCATTTTTGATAAAAAAACATGCCTATTCAGTTGCAATCTATTGTTTATTGGCTCTAGCAAGTTTCCCAGGATGTAGATATCCAACATCCCAAACAATGTTTGGGAAATACTTTTCTTATATTGTAGATTTTACTCACTTTTTTGGTTTTATAAAAACAATACTCCATACTATTAGAATCTGGGGCTTCAGGAACAACATAAAAGACAGTAGATTTGTTTTCCCCATGTTTTATGCTTGGTCCCTGTTCACAAAAATTGTATGCTATTATTATGCGGCAGAAGCAAGCTAAGCTGCCTCTGGAGCACAGCCTTCATTTTAAATATTTCAATATGAGGTCTCTCATTCTAAACAGAAGTTTCCTTAAAGAGACAATATATTTACCTGACAGAACACTTGAGACGTCTATTGAAAAATATAGATGCTTCTGAAGATTACCTGTGGCTTCAAAAAGATTACTTGCCTAAAAAATGTTAGTATTTTTGTAAAGCCTGAGCAAAGTTCCTTCTCCTTTATTTATTTCCCGGATCAATTGGTTTTTCACTTGCTTCTTCGCTATCCAATTTTATATTCCCCTTGTTGTTTTTATTTCCCTTCCCAATGCAACTCCTCCTTCCCTTTATCTCCTATTTTCTTCCTCCCCCCCCCCCGTTTTTTCTGGAATGTACGAATGTGTCCAAATATTGCATCTGGGAGATGTTAACACTGTGATAAGGAGTCACTTAATTTTATAAATGGGATAATTTACACGCAGAGAGAAACACAGATACACAGATGCAAAACCCAGGGGGAAAGACGGGAATTGCCACAAGTGATTTCAGTGTGAATTGGAAATGTTACATTAACAAGGTGGTAAAGCTGAATTGCACAGAACTTTTCTCTTTATAGAGAAAGGAATATTCTAAATTTGCCCCATTCTTTTCCGTAAAATTCAGACTCACCTTCTTTTGAATAAGGTTGGTAAAGATGTCCATAGGAAAAAGAAGAACATCTCATGAAGGGGAGAAAAGCAGTTTTTTTTTGCACTTATCCTTAAAGACATTCCATACAATTGCACAGACTTTGAACATGCTGACACATTTAGAAAAAAGATGACTGTAACTCCCTAGAAGTACAATACTGTACAGAGAAAATTGAATTGGCAGCATTGCTTATATGCTCAGTCTGCCACCTTGGGGTGTCATAAATTTTGAGCCCCTTGCAAATTTGCCCTTGTTATGGTTATGCTCAAAGTTATTTGTTACGTAACTGTGAGCCCTTTGCTCATTTTAAACCATGGTTGGACACTTAGCTACCCCAACATCCCCGATTCCTGTGACCTTATATGAATACCAAACAAGGAGGAGCTTCAGTTCAGATGGTCAAAACCTTATAGGGGACTGAAAATCCAGAACAGAAGAAATTCTAAGACTGAAAAAGCGAAGAAAAGAGCTGTAAACAAGTAAACATCTGGTAAGAAGGAAAAAAGAGGGGGTGGAATTATCTGGAAGTTTCTGTTTAAGCAGCTGGCCTTAGGGCAGTGAAACACACATATCCATCCCACCCAACCACCCCAGTATTCTCTAAATCCATCCGTTCATGCATGTAAAATGCCCAGAATTATAGTGCCATCTTTAAAAAGATTGCAAAACCTGCTGGCTGGCCAAGGTCTGACACACACACACACACACACACACTTAAGAAATGTTGATCAGTATATTTTGTTTCAGAAAACAAGGACTTTCTTAAATGTCCCAAAGTCCAACGGGTTTATGCAGCATTTGTCCTATGTCAGGTTTTAATGATGATTTTTCTGCAATTTCTCATTATTTCAAAGTTTTCTTAAGATTGTTAGCCTCAGGCTACCATCAAGGCAAGCCTACAAAAACGTGTCAGAAAAACTGCCTAATGACAGTTAATTGCAAACAGGGCAAAATGTCAAGCCATTGGAAAATAGTCTGAGAAATATGCCACCATTAAGTCCAGTCAAAATAAATACAGTTGAATGAATATTGGAAGGTGACGCATACCTATGGCATGGTTTCCACACAGCATTTCTCCTGAGGGAAACTCTTTTCGGTTTCCATTTACAACAAGGTGAAGTATGTTCATGCACAACAAACTATATATCTATATATTTATATATCTATATGTGTGTGTGTGTGTATTATATGTATGTATATGTGTGTGTATGTATACATATGTGTGTGTATGTATCTCTCTGTTGTGTGTGTGTGTGTGTGTGTGTATGTATATGTATATATTGGATTGAATTGGATTGTTCAGGTTTCTGCAAGCTGATGAGAAGCAAAGAGAGCCAAATATCCATTAATCAGGGTTGTGCTGAAAGTAACTGCTAGATGTTTAACATAAAGCTATTGCCTTTAACACCTTTCTGTGTCTAGAATTCTGATTTGAAGGCTTTCCTCCCTTGTAGATCAAGGATATGAATATAAACATAGAGATAAACCATATTTACACACCGTTGAAAAGAGACAATAAAAAGCTACAGAAACAGAAAAACCAGAAGACATCTTCTTCATCAGCCAACACCCAGATAAGTGAGAATTAACACCAGACAGACAATCAAACAAAAAACAATACTCCAATCAAGGAACTACCAAGGGAAAAAAACACATTCCCACCAACACTGGCAGGGCAAGCTCCTATGTACAAACAGGGAACAAATTTCACACTCACTAGCGCTGATGAGGTTACCTAGGTGGATAATGAAAAGTCTGCAAGCAAATAATCAGAGAGCACCAAGAACTCCACAATATATTTATAGCTGATGCCCTGCCTGCCTGATTTCACCAGCAAAGTACACATTAGCTTCTAGAGCATTGTCGACATGTTTCAACTCAGTTTGCTAGCAGCTAAGTTGGTATCTTCAAAGACAGAATTTAAATTTCTTCAAAACAAACTAATTTGAAATCTACTCAGATGAAGAACCAATCAGGAATCAGCTTTCTCGAACTCTTGTATCATGGGCCAATCAGAAGTCAGCTGGCCAAGTTAAAATACTACAGTTCAGTGACTTCCTGTTCAGCAGTCTGAGAATTGCCAAGTACACTACAAAGTGGCCCGCTCTGCTTCTGAAAATCCTGGCAAACTGTCAGATCCCAGAAAATTGTCCCCACTATCTTTCAGCTAGAAAGATAATCACTGCTTGATTGATACCACGAAAGCCTGCTCCAGTCTATGAGACACTTTAGTTGTTGATCATCTGAAGGAGATATTCAGCCTTTATTTGGTCCAAGGTTGATTAAACGTACCTCTTTCAGTTCACAGTATTCTTAATAAACATCTTTATATCATATGTGATTTGAAAGTGCTTTCTTTCTCTCTTTCCAAGTTTTATTACTTCACTTTATTAATGGAAAAGCCATCAAGTTAACTATTGTCTTCTTTATTCTCTCTGAAATATCCCCACCTCCCTTGTTCTTGTTTAAGTTGTCATTGCCGTCATTCCTAGAATAACCTCTTTTCTTTTCCATTATACTGTTCAGAGTCTATTACTGAGCCCCCCCCCCAAAAAAATCTGTTTACCACTTTCCTATTTTGCCTTTAAGTAGCACTTAGGCAAACATTACATTCTATTTTCTTAAACTTTTTTTTTTTACTTTCTAATACAGCTGGGCAGTAGATATAAATGGCATACCGGAGGCCAGTTTCAACAATAGGGCAAAGAAGTAGTAAGTTAAGAGCAGTCAGGTGGGCACCTAGCTATTCCTGGGTTTCCCCTTACAGCCAAAGGGATAGAGTTAATGGAGGAAAGAACAGGAATGTTTGCTGGACAAAGTTAGAAAGCCAAACCAGGAGGCTTTAGTTTGGTAGAAGAATAGCAAACAGTGCTATATAAACAGTAATTTACTGCAAATTGTTATCAAGCACTTCCAATATCATCACATGCAGAAAAAGTGGGAATGGAAAGAGAAGGAAGCTCCACTTATGCATATATGATCAGAAAGTAATCTAAACATATAAAGGAACCCTAAGGGGGAAAAAACCCGATATTATGTGGCTGCATCTCAGCACTTTCTTCGGAAATGTGTCAATCTGCCCCCAAAATAACAAAACAAAATTGAGGGATCTTAGGACGCTACCACCGATGTATTTTGCAAACTGGTCCTCAAGATATATCCACCAACCCAAAGGTTTGGTGAATCATCCTATTTCCTGTTCCTATAACTCCAACCCATTTCTACTCACCAATATATTTCGTCCTATTTCTAAGTTAATTTGAATTTTTATTATCCACATTTTTATTATCCGCAATACGTACTAATTAAATGCTTACATTTTACTCTGCATTTTCTCCCAAGCACATTTTGATACACACACACACACACACAATTTTTGAACTCGGAAAAACCAAGAGATAAAAGAGGCAGATTTGAATCAAGAAAAGTATCAGAACATATTTGGGAACTGAAGACGTAAGACAAATCGTTTTAATTTCTTTCTTTAATTCCATCCGATTTATTTATAAAAAGGAAATAAACCGTTCGGCCTAAGAATAAGCCAGTCTGATTTCCAAACAACACATTTCAAACTTAATAAAGAAAGCCGCATACCCGCTATAATTCAGATTATGCTGTTCCTATTAACTCGAGCAACAAATTATGTAGTTTAATCTCCCTCTGAACCCATGAATTTTGAGGTCTGCTACTTCATGAATACATTTTTCTCATTCACGATGTGCATCATACTTGATCCTTGAAGACACCTGCCTCAATATAGACGAAAATAACTTTTTGTAGAAAAAGACAGCCCCTAACTGATCTATGTTCTCTGAAGTACTTCACCCAAATTGGAACCAATTGGTGAAAGTTATTTTTTTCTCACTTAAATTATTTGGTTTTGCTGGAGGGGACCTGGCGAGGAAGGACCTGTAGCTCAAGGGATGGAAAAATGGATTGCAGAAATACACCACAGACAATTCCATGGAAAAGAGTTTTAGGCTTCAGGACCGGCAAAAAACAACAACAAAAAACAACAACAACAGGCTTTGAATGGGTTTCCAGAAAGTATTGCAGACTACAGGAACCTTTTGTGCTTCAGTTTGAGATGCAGACAGCACAGACTCATCCCCAACAGCCTGTGCCTCTTTTCAACAGTGAAGGGACACAGGGCAGAAAACATCCCCCAGCCAAGAAGGTTCCACGCACATTTGCACCACTCAGGTGACCCTGAGGACACAGGTAAACCTCCAAATGGCCTCAATGACTCTCTAAAGGAATGCAAATGACCAGCTGTCTGCAAGCAATATAAATCTTCCCATTCCCCACCATCTAGTCAGAGCTGAAGAAGCTTCTTGGATGAGAAACACAAAGAGAAAAGAAACGCAAGAAAGCCCAGTTGCCTCCCGAAAAAAGTACCTTTGGGACAATGATACCTGGATGATTGAGAACCTCCATAGACATAAGTTGCAGACGGTGGCAGACGGGCCAATGTTCACGCCTCCTAAATCTCAACTATGCATTGTGTGGAGATTACACGTCCTGCATGTTGATTGGTTGATCTGAATTTCTGTTGGGAGGTGGTTGGAGGGCAAGGCACATTCAAACAACGTTAAGCTTGGCAGAAGATAAATGCAACAACTATGCAACTGTCTCCAAACAACAAATGCATACGTTCCTTGATGTGCAATGACACCAAGCTTAAGCAATTACAGCACTTTTTTTGTTATTGTTGCAATCACTAGAACAAAAAGAGGAACTCGGATTTGAGTTGTTTAGGGAATTTATATGTTATCCACCAAATCCTGAATTGTTAACTGACCGCCAATACAATACAATAAGCAGAAGTATATGTGTGTACGTATGTAGTCTACCATCACCGTTTGTACAGCTGAAACTTCAAAACACAGAATACCTCGTAGCATTACAGCAATCTGATCATGAACACTGAAGACATCCCAATGGCTGTGATATAGTCACATATTTATTTTTTTCAGGGACATACACTCTTAATTATCAGAAATCAGGATAGCTCATTATTAAGTCTTTGTCTTTTCAAGCTTCAGTTTCAGTCGACTGATCGAATGCATTCAAGCACTAGATAAAAGCAAGCCTGCCCTTTCCTGGTTCAGATGTAAAAGTGAAATAGACACAGGTTTATCAGCATACAATTGAAACAATGCCTGAAAACTACCCTGTAGCCACTCTCACAGGCTTCTTATACATCAGAAGTAGGCAGCCTTTTTGCAAATAGACCCTGAAATTGTTTTGAAAAATCATTTTCAGAGACTAGAGAAGATATAATTCGGATGCACTGGAATCACTGGAGGAATCAGAGATAAAAACTGCTTTTCAGCCTTATTAAAACAACAACCAGGGACTTCCGGTGGCTCCGCGGCGACGGAGACAGCCCTCCCGGGCTGCCCGCGGCTCAGCTGTTGTTTTTTCGCCCGAAACAGCGCCGATCAGCTGTTCGGGCGAAATTGAAGCCCCCTCCTCGGGAGAAGAGGAGGGGGTGAGCCCCCAGGTAGGGGTAGAGTTCTCCGGGGCCGCCTGAGCTTGGAGCTTGGGCGGCTGAAGGATTGAACTCCCCCGTAGCCTGGGCTGCTCCCAGCTGGCCAGCGTCTCTGCTCCGGATTTCATGGAGCAGAGCCAGGCGTCTGCGACCATCCCTGCTTGAAGGAGAGACTATGAAAGGAAAAGAGCAGGCAGAGCAGTGCAAGAAGGAAAGATAAAGAGATGAAGAGGATTATTTTGTTTTACTCTCAAGCTTGATGGACTTTGCTTAAAACTTAAAGTGAAAGTGCGTCACAATTGTAAGTAAAAGATGGCGGCTAAACCTCCCCCTAGAGCTTTTCGGAGTGCTGGAAATTCTCCGGTGCAACAACAATCATTACTGCAGGCGCTGCATTCTCCTGATGTATTGACATCGAAGGATCTTGAAAAACATACCCAGTTAATTTTGGAGTCAATGGGTGTTAAATTTGCACAGATGGAGGAGAAATTGGAGAAATTGGAGCAGAGAATGGAAGAAAGGATGGAACAGAAACTTAGAGAGATGAAGGTAGACATTTTGACTTCAGTGCATAAAGTAGCTAAATGTGTGGAGGTGCTGGATGATCAAGTGGGAGATTTGACTCAAAAGAATGCTATATTAGAAGCAAAAGTATTGGAAATTGAAGATTTAAAAGACAAACTGGATAGCGAACAGAGTTTGGCTCAATTTTACCAGATGCAGTTTGCTGTTAGAATTAGAGGCCTAAGAGAGAATATTAAGGAAGATTTAAAGAAGATGGTTTCTGAGGCTCTTGAGGGGGTATTGAACCATCCAGCATCTGAAATAAAACAAGGCATGGACAAAGTGTTTCGTGTGAACTCGTGGATTGCTAAGCAGAGAAAGTTGCCTAGAGATGTGGTGGTTTATTTTGTAAAAAGGGAAATTAGAGATGAAGTTATACAAGCTGCCTATGATACTAAAGTTGTGATTGCTGGTCAAGAAGTTTTGGTTTTAAAAGAAATTCCTCCAAAGATTTTAAAGAGAAGGAAGGACTTTATATTTCTTGTGCAAGAGCTCAAGCAAAGAGATATAAGGTTCAGATGGGAGATCCCAGCTGGGTTGAGCTTCATGTATGATGGCAAAAGGTACTGTTTGGGTACTGTGAAGCAAGCGCATGATTTTTACAACAATGTTTTAAAAGTAACCCCATCAACACTTCTGGAAGCTGTAGAGGGATCTGGAGAAGGAGAATGTCAAGAGGATGAAGATGGACAGATGGACGAGAAGGGTACAGGAGGAGATCAAGCTGCAACTCTTTTGGATGATCTTAGAGAACAGAGGGTGACGCGTGCTGCCTTAAAACGCTCAAAAAAGACTAAAAAATAAGATTAGTAGAAATCTATGGAACTTCCGCAATATACTTATAGTCAAGTGGTAGTTGGGTTTTTAAGAGTTTTGGGATGTTATCTATGGTAACAGAATTTTTAATTTGGAATTAATGGACAATTAACTACAGAGAAAGAGGAAGAAAGTTTTGTGGGTTAATGCGGGTTAATTTGTGTAAGAATTATCTATTATCTATTATAGCCTATTTTGGCTAGAGAGGTTAATAGGGATAGATGCTTGTGGTGTGTAAGTGAGAATATGTCTAGGTAATAGTGAATTGTGGAAGAACATAGATGGGAATGATGCTAGTTTTTTTTCCCCTCTCTTTTTTTTATTTTAGTTTTTTATATATATTTAGTATTGTTAAGGATTGGCTTACTCTATATAAGCTAGAGAGTGATGGATTTTAGAGTTTATAATTGTTAGTATATGATCGTTTATGATTGCTTTTTAGATATACACCTTGTATCTTGCTCTGGGAAGTTGAGGGGGGGAGGGGGGAGGAGGGGAAGTAGAAGGGGGGGACAGGGGAGGGAGGAGGGAGAGGGGGAGGGGGGGTAGGGGGGAGTTAGGGAGGGGAGGAGGGAGGGGGAAGGGGGGTTTTCAAAGGAAAATTGTATTTTAAAACTTTTCAATAAAAAAAAAAAAAAAAAACAACAACCAGAAATGCCATTAAATGTTAGTGATAGGAGGGAGGGAGCTTGTTAGTGATAGGAGCTTGAGGAATCTCATGAAGAGCTTCTTGATGGACTGGAGAAGGTAAACCCCTTTGCCATCCTGTCACAAAGGGATGTAAACTGTACTTGTGGCTGATAAACTCAGTTGGGGGGAAAGTAAGAGATAAAAGGTTTCACTCCTGGGATGGGAAAATGAAAATAGAAGCTGGCAATGATATAAAGTAAAGCTGGAGGAAGGGAAAGAAAAAAATATATAGAAAATATGGCTAGCAAGCAAATAAGGAATTAAGGAATATTGGACTGCTTAAGGTATGTAAATTCCAGGAGTGTTCAAAAATAGAAAAAAAGAAATCTGCAGAGGGATTTGCTATGCAAGGGGGATTGTTATGTATGCAGGCACCTGCATAGCAACAGCCACCTGGGGGCGTTGGCCTGAATGGTTTTGGCGGGAAACCCAGTTTTCGGCGGGAAACCTAGGTCCAACCCCATTGGCTGTCCACTTACCTGGCTAGGTATTTAAGGAGGCCAGGTAACCCTCATTCCCCAGTACGCTACCCCCCCAATAAAGAGCTGAACACGTACTCCGGCTGGCGTCTCTTCCTTGCGTCGGACCCACTACATTGCAGGGATGATATCTTAAAGCAGATAGCTAAAGGGAAAGGAGGAAATGAAGGTACCAGAACAGAGACCTAAGAGTTGCTAGTCTTGTGAGGTTTCCAGCTAAATTTAAGTGAAGACCTCGATTAGCTCTTTGGGGAATTTAGTAACAACTTCAGGTTTAGATATGCCACACTGTCATTTCAGCAGAAACTGTATTGTTGCCTGTAGACAGATAGTTAATCTCTGAACTATATCATCATAAAGTAATTTACTGTAAACCAACTTCCTTTCATAGCAGATAAAAAGAGGGAGAGAGAACCGTAGCTCAATTTATATAACTTACACTTGCTCAATTATCAAAGGCCACTGTTGAGAGAAATTAGTCATGCTAAATAAAAATGCAAGAAAGAGCTTGTATGCTGCATTTTGTTTGATAAATCTTGAAAACTCATGACAAAGTTAGAAGTTGGAAGGTGATTACTAAATTCCTAAACAGATTAGGAACAGAACAGTGACACCCAAATTTGAGGTATCAGGGCAACATTTCGATGAAATCTCACCCGTCATCCTCAGGCTGGTGACTTCAGCTTTGTTCTTCTGGGAGAAGTGTGTGATAGTGTGCTACCTGAATGCACTCTCACACCACCACCCAGCACAGATCAACTCCGTAGCCAAGACACTCATCTCCAGAACAAAACACCTAGCTGACGAACAACACCTAAAAACCGAACTACACACTCTCACTAACGTACTAACAGCCAACGGATTCCAAAGAAACATGATTACCAACTTAATCCCAAGAGAGACACCCACAAAAATCCAAGACAGAGAACAAGAAGATGGCAAAGTCCTCCTCCCATACTTAAAAGGGATCACAGACAGAATCAGCAAGATCTTCCACAAATACAATATCAAAACAGCATTCTGCATAGACAGAAAAATATCCACCATCCTAAGAAACCCCAAAGACATAATTGGGTTAGAAAACCAAGGAGTATATGAAATCCCATGCACCACCTGCCCCACCACATACATCGGACAGACCAATAGAAGAATAAGTGCACGCATTGAAGAGCACAGGAACTCACTCAGAAAGGGAGAACAAACTTCATCCCTGTTCCAACACTTTAAAGCCACTGGAAACGAAATTGATTTTAAAAAAGCCAGAACTATCGCCAAAATTGAACACTTTAACAACAGAATAATCAGAGAAGCCATCGAGATAGAAAATGTTCTGAACCAGCCCTTCTGGCCTTGTAGTAAGGCAAACCCCTTTTTAGAAAAGGACCCACAGGCTGTCGGACCCACAGGCTGGCCCTGAGTCACAACAGAAAAATGCCCCCACAGCATGAATAAACGAGATGATACCTCTCGCCTACCAGCCATTTGGAAACCCGCCATAATTGACAGACGAGTCCCAACCATCAAGAATGATACCAGACCCAAACTCATAACATCACATGACATCACCACCACACAACCATTCAAAAAGCAAATCCGAACCCACAACGATAACGACACACAACCACAAAACAGAAACCTAACTACAGCTGCAACATTAGCCACTTTAAACCCCTCCAAACCACACAATAAGCAAACTGACACCCACTATAAAAACATGGCACCACCACAAACACGGAGCCTAACAAAAGCAGCACAACTCACCAGTTCAGGTCTAAGGCTGGCAGCTGAGACCAGCCCATCCACTCAAAACACATCCCCACCCAATCAGAACACAGCTAAGCCCCCACCCAATCAGAGTACACCTCCACCCCATCAGAACACAGCCAAGCCTCCACCAACAGAACACCCCCCCTCTGGCAGTTAAAAAAGAAAAAACAGCCACTATCACACACTTCTCCCAGAAGAACAAAGCTGAAGTCACCAGCCTGAGGGTGACGGATGAGAATTCGTCGAAACGTTGCCCTGATACCCCCAATTTTACGTGGGGAAAAACCCGAATGACCAAAGATCTACATACAAACACCTGCGAAAACCTCAGAAAAGACACACACACACACACACAGAGTGTGAGAGTGAAAGAGAGAGAGAGAGAGAGAGAGAGAGAGAGAGAGAGAAAGAGAGAGAGAGGGAGAACAATCCAAAAGCAAGAAATAATCTTTGCCACAATTAAACACCTGTAAAATCAATGAGAGATTTCAAGACTTTATGAACTCGGAAGACCAAAAAACATTTTCATTACATTACAAGACATAAGAAGCAAAATTAAGTTTCCTTTCAGATGGAATGCTATTAGGTTGTTGGCTATACCATTACACAAATATAATTAAGTATCGGACTACAATGTTTTTGCTATGAAAACTGTAGCTGAACACACTGGAGAGCATCATATTAGGAACTCATAGCTTCCTAGTTTCTAACTCGATGCTGTAACCGCTGGACTAGACCAAACTGAACACAGAACTGGATAAGGACAAATGTTCTTATCTTCAAAAATCTTCAAAAATGGTGCTGGTGGTGGTGGGCAAAGATGACTCAGGTATCTAAAGACTATCCAACTTGACTTTGGTATTGTGGAACATATTATTAAGCATTTAGAAATGAACGCATTGCTTAGAAGGACAAAAGCCTTCTAACATAGATGTTAGGTCATTCTAAATCAGCTTCTTCTTCTGACAGGGATCAGTTCAATTGACTAAGAAATATGGTGAACACAACAGTGTTCCTTAAATTCAGCAAAACATTTTCAAAGTTTCCTGTAAGTTTCTAATATATACATATGTATATATATTAAAAAACAGCTAAATATGGGCTGACTTGTGTTTCTGTTAGGTGGATATAATGCTTGTTTAACTAGCATTGTATCCACCTAATAGAAGCACATGTCAGCCCACATTTAGCTGTTTTTTTATATCAGAATGTTATGGGAAACTTTATAGCATGTTTTGCTGAATTTTCATAACAAATATCATTAGTTTCAAATCAGGGCTACCCTTTAAAAACCCAAATTTAAAGTACTAACTAATGTTAATGTAATACTCAATATTCTGCAAAATATATTGTGGAGCATATGTTTTCAAAATTGGTGCAAAAACTTGCAATTCTTCACATACACCAAGGTACAAAAGTAATCTCTAGCATGGCATATTGGCTCAAGCGGTTAAGGGACCAGGCTAGAAAGCAGGAGACTGTGAGTTCAAATCCTGCCTTAGCTATGAAAGCCAGCTGAGTGACCTTGGGCCAGTCACACACTCTCAGCCCAAACCCACCTCACAGGGTTGTTGTTGTTGTGTGGAAGAAGGTATATCGGATATGTTCCCCACCTTGGTTATTTGTGAAAATAACAAATGCGGGATACAAACAAACAAACAAATAATCACAGAACCCTTGACCTCCTTCCAAATCCTAATAATAAATGTGGGATACAAACAAACAATCACAGAACCCTTGACCTCTTCCAAATCCTAATATCTAGACTACAGTTGGAGCTATCCTGCCATACTTCTCCTTGGCTGATCATATAACCTTCTGGAAGAGTACCACCCCCACCCCCACCCCCACCCCACTTGGTGTGTATGAAATATTGGTATAAAATATACACAAACATTTCACACAAATATATGTATGCTGAAATTAACATCAATATATCAAAGATCAAAGAATACTCATTACGGTATTTTGAAAGAGTTGTTTCTTCATAAATAAATTTTTGATCCAAGGGAATCATTAAATAGATTAGTGGGGGGAAAAGTCCAAATAGAAACAATTACAGAGTCTATTCTTGTTCTAACCAAATCTAGGCTTATTGAATTTTCATTTAAGTTGTTAATTCGATCAGTCTTCTATGAGTTTTATCATAATTCACACAATCCTGTATCTATACTTCATGTTCTCCTGTAATATCAAAAGGAAACTGACACATTGCAACAGTGACCAGATCCATTCTTTCTTCAAAATTGGAAGAAGCTATTGACTGGTGTTCTTTAATTACTAAATAAAAATTGTAGGGGTGGTCTGGGTGGAAGACAATTTTATTCCAGCTACAGTATATATTTAATCAATATCCCATGAAGTCTGCACTGGAAAACTTTCCTCCTGGAAATGTTGAATACTTTAGCATCCATATTAGCAGAAGAGACAACAACCTTCCAGCTCAAGAGAAAAAATGCCTCTCTCAAGTGTGTAGATCTTATTGTGCTGCCTATCTTACACAGCACTCAGGCTGAGCAGCTTCCTTACAAATAAGCTGTCTATTCCAGCTAATCCAGTGTGAGGGGGGAAATCCCCCATGTTTGGCTGTTACAGAAACATATATGGAAAGGTAGCTAAGTTTTGTCCTCATGATCTCTGAAATGCTTTTAACTATTGAACATACTGTTTTTTATTATTCATTCATTGAATTGTGTAGTCTTTCAACAGCTGGTCTAAAGCAGTAAATACAGCTAAGCTGAACTAAAAGAAAACCAAGTCACACATTCTCGGAAATAACAAAAGTGGAATCTTCAAACTGATTTAACTGTAACATTAAGTTCATTTTTTTCCCAAAAGCAGGAAAGTGCATCAAGCTTGGTTGTAAAAAAATATAGTTATGTGCCATTCATCGTTAAAGTTTCCACTAATTTTACTTCAGCCTTAGAAAAAGAACAGAACTGTCTCAATCAAACAGCAAGTGGAAATCTCAGGAACTAATTATTCTCCATAGTTAATTATCAAAAGACAAACTTCCAGAAGCAACATATAAAAATGGCTTTAATCACTTCATCAAGGTGATTTCCAAACTCTTCTGCCTACCCAAACCTCATTATTTACTACAGAGTATAATAAAAGAAAAGAGAAAAACCTGCCAACAAGAACAATTAGCTTTTTAAAAAGCCTATTGGATGAGACAGCTGAACAAGAAGGCCAACTGAAGGGCATCTATTTATCAGCTGTGGTGCCCTAAAGAACCAAATTTCATTTATTAGGCCTTGCACTTGTAAAACATTTCCAAGGGAAAGTGAGGGAGAGAAATTACTTGGTAAAAAAAGGGTTTCTTTTCTGTGAGATATAGAGAATGTGTCCAGGCACACAAAGCTAATTTTAATTTAGCAATAAGATACTGGTAAAAATCAAATGATTCATACCCCAACCCCCATACTCTTCAGCGGTCTCAAATAATCTGGGATGTCTTGTCTAGCAATTGATAATCCTAGTTAATTAGCCAATGTGACTTTACTTTTAAGAGCCAAATCAGAAGAAACCATTAGTGCACCAGTTTGTGCAAAATGGGGCAAGTGGCATGTGATTACCCTTATAGCTAAGAGAAAGCTAGTATGCTCTAATGACTACTTTATATCTTGTTCCGAGCCACCACAAAAATCACAGTAATAAAGGTGGCAAACTATAGGAGAAAAGCAGGCAGAGCTGGGAGGCAGAGTTAAACGAGTCATCAGCGTAGAGTCGTTATGTTCTCACGAACAGTCTGTCCAATCCCTCTTGAATTCTGTTGACCCATATCTAGCACCAATTCAGATTTGAACCTTAGATGATTAGACCCTTGTGTATAGGCATGAGTGATAAATATACTGAACTGCAACCTGATTCTTTGCTGGTGACACAAATAAACTTATAAACCCAAATTACAGAAATGGTGAAAACAGGTCAGAGAAAAGCTAATTTCAAGAATTCTTCTGAGCCTTGAGTACTGTGTGTAGTTAGGAATGGGGAGGGGGTAGAGAGAGAGAGAGAAAGAAAGATTCCATATACTGCCAATAAAAAAGGTAAAGGTTCCCCCGCACATGTGTGCTAGTCGTTTCCAACTCTAGGGGCCGGTGCTCATCTCCGTTTCAAAGCTGAAGAGCCAGTGCTCGTCCGAGGACGTCTCCATGGTCATGTGGCCGGCATGACTAGACACCAAAGGCGCACGGAGCGCTGTTACCTTCCCACCAGAGTGGTCCCTATTTTTCTACTTGCATTTTTACGTGCTTTCAAACTGGTAGGTTGGCAGAAGCTGGGACAAGTCACAGGCACTCACTCTGTCACACAGCACTCGGGATTCGACCCGCCAAACTGCCGACCTTCTGATTGACAAGCTCAGCGTCCTAACCCACTGAGCCACCACATCCCTTTTATACTGCCAATAGGCTGTACTAAACATCTTATCTGCAACATATGGGTTGAATATGCCAGAAAGTGCAATATATGGACTCAGGGCCAAAGGTGGCTTCCATATTTCCTTTTCATGGCCTTCTGAATTTAACCACGATTACTGAAAACAGTTAATCCAAGTTGCAGTGGTGGGAAATACATGAAAATTTTAATAGAAGCCCCGTGCAGGTAATCCTTGATGTATCACCACAACTGGAACTAGAGCTTCCACCCCACTTTCAAAGAGGCCATCTATGTCAAAACTGAACAGCCCTCTCTCAACAGAGGGGGAGGCATACAACATCACCTACCTCCAGTCTACAATACAGTCCTTTCAACAGTTCCAAGAAGGCTCCACACACATTTCCACCACTCAGGTGACTCTGAGGACACAGATAAGTCTCCAGGTAGCATTAACGACTCTCTAAAAGAATGCAAATGAACAGCTGTCTGCAAGGAGTATAAATCTTTCCATTCCCCACCATCCAATCAGAGCTGAAGAAGCTTCTTGGATGGGAAGCGAAACATCTTCAAAGAAAAAACAAGAAATTCCAGTTGCCTTGTGAAGAAAGCGTCTTTGGGATAACTATGACCTGGATGACTGAGAATCTCCATAGACATCCACATGGAGAGAAGTAAGCAGTGCGACACCACAAGGCTCTGTCTTAGGACCAGTACTTTCAACATCTTAATTAATGACTTAGATGAGGGAATAGAAGGGGAACCAATCAAATTTGCAGATGACACTAAACTGGCAGGAATAGCCAACACCCCAGAAGACAAGCTCAAGATACAAAAAGATCCTGTACAGTAGTAAGACTATACCTGGAATACTGCAACCAATTTTGGTCACCATATCACAAAAAAGATGTTGAGAGTTTGGAAAAAATTCACAGAAGAGCAACTAAGATGATCAAAGGCCTGGAGACTAAAACATATAAAGAACGGCTGCAGAACTTGGGTTTGCTTAGTCTAAAGAAAAGAAGAAATAGGGGAGACATGATAGCAGTATTCCAGCATCTGAGGAGCTGCCACAAGGCAGAGAGGGCCAGGTTGTTCACCAAACCACCAGAGGGAAGGACGAGAAACAATGGTTGGAAACTGACCAAAGAGAGAAGCAACCTGGAATTAAGGAGAAAGTTCCTGACAGTGAGAACAATTAACCAGTGGAACTGCTTGCCTTCAGAAATCGTGGGTACTCCATCACTGGAGGTTTTTAAGAAAAGATTGGAAAGTCACTTGTCTGAGATGGTATAGGTTCTCTTGCTTGAGCAGGGGGCTGGACTAGAAGACCTCCAAGGTCCCTTCCAGCTCTGTTCTATTTTAAAGTATCATGATTTGAGTCTAATCCCTTTTGAACATGCTCTGAGATTTTCTTTTAATTACACAGTACTAAGATATTTACCTTACATAATACTAAGAAGTTAGCCTTATTAAAGAGTTCAACTTAGTGCAAAGTTCAACTTTATTACTAATTATGGCCACATAACTAAAGAGAAAGAGAATAGATGCATTTCCTCTCCTGTCCTCAAAGAAAGAATGCATTTTCCTTGTCTATGCACAAGAGTATCAGTGTGTTATGTCAATGCATAATAATCTACTTTTTGACATATGAGCAATATAGAGTCCTAGATCTTTACCATTTTAAACTGAATAAAAAGATCATGCCTGAATATTTCAAATATTCTAAGAAATAGACTGTCATAACTATGACAATTTTTACAAGCTGATGAAGCAAACAGTTACTTAATTTAGGACTGTTATTTAATAGTACGGTATATAAAAAGATCAATGTACCATAATATTGCTTAACATTGAGCTGCTCAGTCACCACCTTGAATCGTGAGATGGGTGGCATATACAGGTGAAACTCGAAAAATTAGAATATTGTACAAAAGTTCATTTATTTCAGTAATGCAACTTAAAGGGGAAACTAATATATGAGAAAGACTCATTACATGCAAAGCAAGATAGTTCAAGCCGTGATTTGTCATAATTGTGATGATTATGGCGTACAGCTCATGAAAACCCCAAATCCACAATCTCAGAAAATTAGAATATTGTGAAAAGGTGCAATATTCTAGGCTCAAAGTGTCCCACTCTAATCAGCTAATTAAGCCATAACACCTGCAAAGGGTTTCTGAGCCTTTAAATGGTCTCTCAGTCTGGTTCAGTAGGAACCACA